>NC_067399.1:627631241-628374991 GCF_016432865.1 Antechinus flavipes | reverse complement strand
CAGGGCTATGAAGTTTCTTTATTTAAAGGCCCACAGAACAAAGTTTTTGTTTTTACTATAGTCCGGCCCTCCAACAGTCTGAGGAACAGTGAACTGGCCCCCCATTCAAAAAGTTTAAGGACCCCTGCCATAAACTTTTAAGAATGTATTTCAGAAGTCTCCTATGTTAGGACAAAATGAACCTGTTTTTCTCTGAAATCAGTAGGTTTCAAACAGGAATGCACTTTCTCCAATTAGACAATAGTTACAGCTTTTGAAAACTGGAGGAGAGGTACACAAATACTGATGGGGGATAAAATATCAAAGGGAAATGAAAAATGATGATCTATTAAAGACCAATATTATGTAAAACAAAAGATTAATTCTTAATAGGCAGCCTAATCACAACAAGACTGGTTTTAAATGGAGAGGATGATATCATCTGAAGTAATTATTTCCAACTCAACATGGACCAGGAGCTTCAAAGGATAGAAGTGGAAATTAAATTAAAACTAATTCAGAGGAGACTAAATGAAAGGGTTGGGGGTGGGGAGGAGTTAGGGAGGAAGGGTCTGTGGATTAATGAATGTTCTGAGTAATCCAGGAGGACTGATGGTTTTGAGAGAGGCTCTGAGGGCATTCATATAATGAGCTGATGAGAAAGAAATTTCAGAAAATTGGCTGGATATGTCAGGAGAAAAATCTAGGAAACAACTAATAGGTAAGGGTCATGTTAGCACTGGAAGTTCCTGCTCTTCATGATGCCAGTTTTGTCGAAACTGGTTCCCAGAGTGCTACCCTACCACCTCCATACTAGAAAAGATTTATGGGATTTTATAAATCTGAGTAGTACTTACCAAGAGCTAATTTTAGGCAGCTATGCTTTAAGCACCTTAACTTGATCTGGGAGTCTAGAGACCTGAATGCCAATTCAGGATCTGCTGCTTGGCTTTGGACAAGTTTTTTTGTTTTGTTTTGTTTCGTTTTTTGCTCCTCTGAACCTGAGTTTCCTCTTGTAAATTGAGGTGGTTGGATTAGGGATTTCTAAGACCATTTCTACTACTAACATTCTATAACTCAATATGAGAGAGTGCAGGTTTCTCTTCTTTGACACAATGTCCTGTACAACATCTCTACACAAACAGTGTGCATTTTCCTCATTCATAATACATTAACTCATAGGGTTGTTATGAGAAAAAAAGGAACCTCAATGGACAGTTTGTCCAAAGAATACTTAATGAGAATTCCCTTTGTAGCATGCTCTAAAAGTCCTCTCAGCAGGAGAAATCCACTCCCTCACCAAACAGCCTATTCTAGGTTTGGGCAATTCTAATTATTTTCTTGATCCTTGTGACCATCAGTGTCTTCTTTCCCAAAGTACTCTGTTTAACCATTGTATGTTTAGCTCTTTATGTTATACTGTCAACCAACTAGTTTTATTAAGTATCAGCTTTATGACAGACACTGTACTGGGGATACAAATAAAAACAAATACATAGTTTTTGCTGCCTAGTAGCTAACATTTTAATGGTTAGACAATATATAAGTAACTATGTATATGTTTTATACACACACGAACATACACACATTGTAAATGGAAGGTTAGCTCAGAGAGAAGGCACTGGCAGAAGGAGGAGGATAGAGGTTGCCTCTTCCCAAAGAGTATAAGCTCCTTGTGTGTAGGGATTGTTTTATTCATTTTATTTGTATCCCCAGCAGCTAGTATAGTACCTGGTAAATAACAGATGCTTAATAAAATAGAAAGTGTTTGTTGATTAGTCAAGCCCAAATCTGCCTTTTTGCCATTTCTATCCCTTACACCTAATTATGCTTTCTGGGAATAAAGAGAACAAGTTTAATTCTTGACACTTTGACAGTCTTTCAGATAGCTTTTATGTATCCCACCTCTCCAAACGTCTTCTTCTTTAGGCTTAGCACTCATAGTTCCTTACAGCTGACATGAACTTAAGAAAGTCCTTTTAAAAGTCTCCAGTAATATGTGGACAGCTAGTGTAACCCTTTTTGCCTCAATTTCCACATTTGTAAGATGAATTGGAGAAGGAAATGACACATTTTTCCAGTATCTTTGCCAGATAAACCTCAGTGGGGCCAGAAGAATTGGACATGACTAAATAACAAAAAGTGTTATGTAAGTTATTGTTATTATTGACATCACTTATGTTCTTTTATTTTTAGTCTAGCCATAAAGTAACAAGATTTACTTTTTAACCCATGTATCAGAATTAGATACTTTAATGGATCTGTGATCTCATCAATCTGAGTAAAACTGCCCCTGGTGTATATCACAATCCATCATGCTACTCTTGCCCATGTCTTCTTTATTGCAAATTCTCCCCAGAGGATCCTCCAGACAGTTTTTGGGATGTCTCCCTTTGTATCTTTTGATATCATGTAGATTTCAATCAAACCTAAGGGCAAAAAGATGCTTTTCACAAACTCTAGGTTGCTTTCTTTTCTGGTCATACATGACTCTGATAATAGTCTTTATGTTGCCCCTTCTAAGTAATTTCTTGTTGGTAATAGAAGAAATTATAAACCTGATAAATGGTTTTTTTTTTTCCATGGTGGAAAATTGGGAAATTACTTTCCTTTCCTAATTATGCTTCTAGATTTCTGGACTTGGTCACCATGCCTTGAGTGCAGCGATCTCACCCTGGAACTTCCCTCTGCACCCATGGTACTAGAATATCTAACTATCCTTGAAACTTTCTCTTCCAGGAATATTCCTCTGCCAGGTGAATCCTCCCTCCTCTTTGGATGAATCTTCTTAGGACTTTCTGGGTATTGTGAAAGGGCTCAAGTTGTTCAGCTGCGTTCCTTCTGTTTCTGATTCTGACTTTCTGAAATTTAATACCATAATCCTGTGTGGGTATGCCCCTCCACTTTCAGATTTCTTTTTGTGAGTTGTATTCCCTCATTAGAATATAAGCTCTGTGAGGGCAGGTAGTTTCCTTATACTTGTATTTGTATCTTTAGTGTTTAGCACTGTACTCTGCCTTATCCAAACCACAATGTAATTGTTTCAACTGTCTCTGGAGCTCCTATTATAGAATTGCCTTGAAAGCCAATTTTATGAATTGTACAAAACAGGAATCTCTTGCTCTTATCAATCAAAACTCATTTGTAAGGAAAAACTTATTTTCTAGTTTGATTAGCCACATTTTTACTACTCTTGATTCTCAGTAATCTTTGATTGATTGCAAAAATAAAACCCAGACACATAGAATGAAGCTGTCACACTACTGAAAAGCAATGCCAACACATTTTGGAGATTCTAAAGATAGTTCTCAAATAGGAGCCTTGGTCAGAAGCATGGTTGGAACAAGCACATAGCTTTCCAAAATGACTATTTTATGCTTAGCTATCATATTTTATATATTACAGTTTATATAAATAACTTTTCTAGTAGTTTGCACAATGCCCGGTATATGGTAGACAGTTAATAAGTTTTTATTGATTGATTATTTTGAAGAAGACAATTATTACTTGAATGTGCAAGTTCTGATGTTTGTTATGAAATCAATCCTTTTAATATAGTGCTAGAACTCATGTATTGTTCCTCTGAAAAGGTCTTGTTTCATTGATGCAACTATTGAAAAAGAGGGTGAAACATTTGTTGGAAACTTTGTAACTTGTATTTGAGATATATATATATGCATAGGTATATGCATATAGACATGCATATATCCAGACATGCAATCTATTTTTGTTGTTTATTCAGTTGTTTTTAGCTGTATTCAATTCTTCATGAACCCATTTGTTTTTTGTTGTTGTTTGTTTGTTTGTTTTGGTTTTGTTTTTGCCATTTGTTTCTCTTAACTTATTTTACAGATGAGGAAAGTGAGCAAGCAGGGTTAAGTGACTTGCCAGGGGTCAGTAGATGTTTCAGGGAGTATTTGAACTTAGAAAAGAAAACCCAGTAGCCACCCTTGGGTGAGTTCCTGGAAGATGCCAGAGGAGAAGGGATTTTAGTCTAATCTTAAGGCAGCCCTCCTAAGGAAGTGGACAGCTCCCATGTGGGAGCCATTAAAACAGTATGACTTCATCAGATTTTATTTCCTTGTTTGCAGAAGAATCTTAAAACAAAACAAAACAAAAAAGCACTTTGCAGTGCACATAATTTGACCAGATTATTTCTTTGTTTTTAACTCTTGGTGCAATCAGAATTTAACATGACCACAACTACTTTAAAACTCTTTTGAATTCTTGTGGCTTTTACAGCTTTTTTGAAGTTTATGTTGCCTGGCTGCTCAAAGTGCTGTAATATTTTGCAAACCTTAAAATGCTTCAGAAATGCTATTATTATTGTTTGTCATTATTGTTATTTTCATCACAGTCATTGACAATAAGGAGCCATGGAAAAGCTTAGGGAAGACCAGTGGTGTCAGCTCTTGGACTGTTTACTTCTTCATTGATATGAATAGAGACTTTGGGAAGGAAGTGCTAAAGGTCTCCTCTCTGTTAGGGATAAAAGTTTAAATGCCAGTGCCTCATAGAATTAGCATTTGAGTGTGAATGAGGTCACTAAGTTAGTGACCCTGGGCAAATTGCTAAATCTTGTTTGTCTCAATTTTCTCATCTGTAAAATGAGGTGGAGAAGGAAATGGCAAACTATTACAGTATCTTTGACAAGAAAACCCCAAATGGGGTTACAAAGAGTCATACATGACTAAAATAAGTGAACCAACAAGGTCCTATTATGGTGCAGTTGGCCAATTCTATCCCCAAATGTAATAAACTTACCTTGCCCTGTTTTGCCAAAGATGGGATGAAGAGAAAAAAAATCACTGACTGGCTTAGTTTATTGGACTTAGATTCCCAGTAACCTGGGTTTTAATCCCATTTCCTATGTTTAGAAAATGAGGAAAATACTACATGCCTCCCAAGACAATTGGTAATACCAAGTGAGATAATATAAAGTAAATAAATGGAAGTTGATGTGATTACTAACATGGAATCCTGGATTGGAGCTGGAAGGTCTGTCTGAGTAAACTGCTTGTCATTCTCTTCATTTTTCTGTACTATCAACCTTACCTGGTTGTTGTGAGGCTCATGTGAAATAACATGTGTAAAGTGTTACATTAAGTTGGTTGTTGTTATTTCAGTCATCCTCATCTCTCCTCCTTTTTCTTCCTCAGCTGTGTTGGGCCTTTATTTTTCTCGGGACACTTACTCAGAAAAAGGTATTATTTAAATGAAAATGACAGAAACAAAAGTTCTTACCATCTGCTTTGGCACTGTACTCTAAGGAACACTGGACCATCCCCCAAAAATGAACTTTTCTTTATGTGTTGTCTTCTCCCATTAAGATGTATATAATCTCCTTGAGAGCAGGGAATTTCTTCTCTTTTTATGTCCTCAGAATTTGTTGTTGTTGTTTATTCTTCATTGTCCAAGAGGTCCATAATATTGGGAAGGTGATATCATGATTTAGGAGTGAATTGGATTTAAGCGAAATATGATGGTGCGAAGTCACCATCCTCAATTACCCCTCCAAAGCCATCTGGATCCAAGGGCAAGACAAGATAGGATGACTAAGAATGACCCTGGATGTAGTGGAAGATCTTGGTCTTTTAAAGCTAAGGTCTTTCAGTTTGTCTGAGGTAACACCCATTCAATGATTAGGCTATGTTATAAAAGAGGCAAAAAATGGCTGCTTTTACCTACTCAAAAACAAAACAAAACAAAACAAATCAATATGAAGGGGAAGACCCTCAAGTTTTCTGACAAAAACAGAAACAGTTTGTTTACACTTACCCTGAGCCAGCAAAACCCAAACAATGACCAACTGAGACTTGTGTTGGGCCCATTATGACCAATCAATGAAAGCTAGAGTAATTTGAAGTTAAGGTGCAGAGGACTTCCGGTTAAGATGGCGGAGAGGAGGCTCACAGCTGCATAAGCTCCACGCTTTCTCTCACTATCCACTTCATTACAAGCCTCTGAATCAATGCTTGACTGAAAAAAACCCACATATAGTTACCAAGAGAAGCCATCCTTGAGATCCGCCAAGAAAGGTCTGTCTTTACTGGAGGGCTGGGATGGTTTTAGATCGGGCGCAGGCGGCGGGCAGCAGCAGTGAGAGCACGGGAGCAGACTGGAGAGGGGGTGGGGAGTGATCGCAGCCGTCTCTGCGGGGAGAGCTTCGCTACAGGTTTGGATACTTTGCTCCGGCAGCAAGTCAGCAGCCCAGCAGAGAAGCTAAAAACACCAGGGCTGAAGAATACAACCCCAAACAGCTGGAGTCTCTCGGGACCTGGCCGTCTCCCCCTTCCCCCCCCACAGTGACTCAGCACGCTCTGGGATCTCAGAGCGCAGGCGCAGCACAGTCCTGCTAGTGCCTCACTGCTGCCCCCTGCAGTCTGTAGAGGAAGCTTGGTAACATACCCAACCCCTCCCCCAAAGAAAGACTCCAGTTTTTTCTGTTTTTCTTTGGTAGTTTGTCTCTGATTAATAGACAGAATGAGCAAGAAGCTGAAGAGGACTTTAACCCTTGACAGCTTCTACACAGATAGAGAGCAGACTCTAAATCCTGAGGAGACTAAAAACAGGCAGTCCCCAGGTGAATCCCCAAAGGAGGAGATCATCTGTTCCTCAGCACAGACAAACCTCATAGAAGTGATTAAAAAGGCTCTCTCAAGGGAGCTAGAAGAAAAAATGGGGAAAGCAGAGTGAGGCTTGGCAAAAGGAGAGGGAAGCTTGGGAAAAGGAGAGGGAGGCTTGGCAAAAGAGCCTGGAGAAAGTTAAAGAGAGAGTGGATAAAGAAGTAAAATCCTTGAAAAATAGGATTGGTGAACTGGAAAACAAAATTGGCGAAATGGAAAAAAATTCCACAGAACAAAAGAACTCAATTGGACAATTAGAAAAAGATTTTAAAAAAGTGAGTGAAGAGAACACTTCACTGAAAATCAGACTTGAACAAGTGGAATTGAATGACTCGAGGAGACAAGAAGAATCAGTCAAGCAAATCCAAAAAAATCAAACAATGGAGAAAAATGTGAAATACCTTCTGGGGAAGACAACAGACCTGGAAAACAGATCCAGGAGAGACAATCTGAGAATCATTGGACTCCCAGAAAAACATGATGAAAAAAAGAGCCTGGACACTATTTTCCAGGAAATTATCAAAGAGAACTGCCCAGAAGTCATAGGAACAGAGGAAAAAATAAACATTGAAAGGATTCATTGATCACCCACTGAAAGGGATCCTAAAATCAAAACACCAAGGAATATAGTGGCCAAATGCCAGAACCCTCAGATGAAGGAAAAAATATTGCAAGTGGCTAGAAAAACCCAATTCAAGTATCAAGGAGCCACAATAAGGATCACCCAGGATCTGGCAGCATCCACATTAAAAGATGATATTCCGAAAGGCTAAGGAACTTGGTATGCAACCAAAAATAACTTACCCAGCGAGAATGAGCATCTTTTTCCAGGGAAGAAGATGGACATTCAACGAAGTAAGCGAATTTCATCTATTTCTGATGAAAAAACCAGAACTTAACAAAAAGTTTGATCTACAAATATAGAACTCAAGAGAAATCTAAAAAGGTAAAGATTAATCTTGGGAACTATATTTTGACTATATAGATGTATAAAGAATACATGTATACCTTGTTCTAGAAATTGATGTGGAAAGGACATTGTATCAGAAAAAGGGTAAAGTGGGGGTAGTACATCTCATGAAGAGGCATAGGAAACCTATTATATCTGAGAGAAAGAAGGGAGGGGGATGAATATAGTGGGTATCTTACTGCCTTCAGAATTGGCTTTAAGTGAAAAATCTTAAGACATATTCAATCTATGGTAAAACTTCTCCCACCTCATTGAAAAGTGAGAAGGGAAAAGTGAAAAGGGAAGGAATAAGCTAAGTGGAAGGGAATACGGGAACTGGGAGGGAAAGGGGTAAGATAGGGGGAGGAACTCTAAGGCGGGGGGAGGGATACTAAAAAGGGAGGGCTGTGAGAAGCAAGTGGTGCTCACAAGCTTAATACTGGGAAGGGGGGGAAAGGGGAAAGAAGGGAGAAAAGCATAAACCGGGGTTAACAAGATGGCAAGTAATACAGAATTGGTCATTCTAACCATAAATGTGAATGGGGTAAACTCCCCCATAAAGAGGAAGCGGTTAGCAGAATGGATTAAAAGCCAGAATCCTACAATATGTTGTTTACAGGAAACACACCTGAAGCGGGGAGATACATGCAGGTTAAAGGTAAAAGGTTGGAGCAAAATCTACTATGCTTCAGATGAAGTCAAAAAAGCAGGGGTAGCCATCCTGATCTCAGATCAAGCTAAAGCAAAAATTGACCTAATTAAAAGAGATAAGGAAGGACACTATATCTTGCTAAAGGGTAGCATGGATAATGAAGCACTATCTATATTAAACATATATGCACCAAGTGGGTAGCATCTAAATTCTTAAAAGAGAAACTAAGAGAGCTGCAAGAAGAAATAGACAGTAAAACTATAATAGTGGGAGATCTCAACCTTGCACTCTCAGAATTAGATAAATCAAACCACAAAATAAATAAGAAAGAAGTCAAAGAGGTAAATAGAATACTAGAAAAGTTAGATATGATAGATCTCTGGAGAAAATGTAATGGAGACAGAAAGGAATACACTTTCTTTTCAGCAGTTCATGGAACCTATACAAAAATTGACCATATATTAGGACATAAAAACCTCAAACTCAAATGCAGTAAGGCAGAAATAGTAAATGCATCCTTTTCAGACCACGATGCAATGAAAATTACATTCAACAAAAAACCAGGGGAAGTAGACCAAAAAATAATTGGAAACTAAATAATCTCATACTAAAGAATGATTGGGTGAAACAGCAAATCATAGACATAATTAATAACTTCACCCAAGAAAATGATAATAATGAGACATCATACCAAAATGTATGGGATGCAGCCAAAGCGGTAATAAGGGGAAATTTCATATCTCTAGAGGCCTATTTGTATAAAATAGAGAAAGAGAAGATCAATGAATTGGGTTTGCAATTAAAAATGCTAGAAAAGGAACAAATTAAAAACCCCCAATCAAACACTAAACTTGAAATTCTAAAAATAAAAGGTGAGATCAATAAAATTGAAAGTAAAAAAACTATTGAATTGATTAATAAAACTAAGAGTTGGTTCTATGAAAAAACCAACAAAATAGACAAACCCTTAGTAAATCTGATTAAAAAAAGGAAAGAGGAAAATCAAATTGTTAGTCTTAAAAATGAAAAGGGAGAACTCGCCACTAACGAAGAGGAAATTAGAGCAATAATTAGGAGTTACTTTGCCCAACTTTATGCCAATAAATTCGACAACTTAAATGAAATAGAAAAATACCTCCAAAAATATAGCTTGCCCAAACTAACAGAGGAAGAAGTAAATATCCTAAACAGTCCCATCTCAGAAAAAGAAATAGAACAAACTATCAATCAACTCCCTAAGAAAAAATCCCCAGGACCAGATGGATTTACATGTGAATTCTACCAAACATTTAAAGAACAATTAATTCCAATGTTATATAAACTATTTGAAAAAATAGGGATTGAAGGAGTCCTACCAAACTCCTTTTATGACACAGACATGGTACTGATACCTAAACCAGGTAGGCTGAAAACAGAGAAAGAAAATTATAGACCAATCTCCCTAATGAATATTGATGCTAAAATCTTAAATAAAATATTAGCAAAAAGATTACAGAAAATCATCACCAGAATAATACACTATGACCAAGTAGGATTTATACCAGGAATGCAGGGCTGGTTCAATATTAGGAAAACTATTAGCATAATTGACTATATCAATAACCAAACAAACAAAAACCATATGATCATCTCAATAGATGCAAAAAAAGCATTTGATAAAATCCAACATCCATTCCTAATAAAAACACTTGAGAGCATAGGAATAAATGGACTTTTCCTTAAAATAGTCAGGAGCATATATTTAAAACCATCAGTAAGCATCATATGCAATGGGGAAAAACTGGAACCTTTCCCAGTAAGATCTGGAGTGAAGCAAGGTTGCCCACTATCACCATTATTATTTAATATCGTATTAGAAACACTAGCCTCGGCAATAAGAGTCGAGAAAGAAATTAAAGGAATTAGAGTAGGCAATGAGGAAACCAAACTATCACTCTTTGCAGATGATATGATGGTATACCTAGAGAACCCCAGAGATTCTACTAAAAAGCTATTGGAAATAATTCATAATTTTAGCAAAGTAGCTGGCTACAAAATAAATCCCCATAAATCCTCAGCATTTTTATACATCACCAACAAAACCCAACAGCAAGAGATACAAAGAGAAATTCCATTCAGAATAACTGTTGATACCATAAAATATTTGGGAATCTATCTACCAAAGGAAAGTCAGGAATTATATGAGCAAAATTATAAAAAAGTCTCCACACAAATAAAGTCAGACTTAAATAATTGGAAAAATATTAAGTGCTCTTGGATCGGCCGAGCGAACATAATAAAAATGACAATACTCCCTAAACTAATCTATTTATTTAGTGCTATACCAATCAGACTTCCAAGAAAATATTTTATTGATCTAGAAAAAATAACAACAAAATTCATATGGAACAATAAAAAGTCGAGAATCTCAAGGGAATTAATGAAAAAAAAATCAAATGAAGGTGGCCTAGCTGTACCTGATCTAAAATTATATTATAAAGCAGCAGTCACCAAAACCATTTGGTATTGGCTAAGAAATAGATTAGTGGATCAGTGGAAAAGGCTAGGTTCACAAGACAGAATAGTCAATTATAGCAATCTAGTGTTTGACAAACCCAAAGCCCCTAACTTCTGGGAAAAGAATTCATTATTTGATAAAAACTGCTGGGATAATTGGAAATTAGTATGGCAGAAATTAGGCATGGACCCACACTTAACACCATATACCAAGATAAGATCAAAATGGGTCTATGACCTAGGCATAAAGAACGAGATTATAAATAAATTAGAGGAACATAGAATAGTTTATCTCTCAGACTTGTGGAGGAGAAAGAAATTTGTGACCAAAGATGAACTAGAGACCATTACTGATCACAAAATAGAAAATTTCGATTACATCAAATTAAAAAGCCTTTGTACAAATAAAACTAATGCAAACAAGATTAGAAGGGAAGCAACAAACTGGGAAAACATTTTCACAGTTAAAGGTTCTGATAAAGGCCTCATTTCCAAAATATATAGAGAACTGACTCAAATTTATAAGAAATCAAGCCATTTTCCAATTGATAAATGGTCAAAGGATATGAACAGACAATTTTCAGAGGATGAAATTGAAACTATTACCACTCATATGAAAGAGTGTTCCAAATCATTATTGATCAGAGAAATGCAAATTAAGACAACTCTGAGATACCACTACACACCTGTCAGATTGGCTAAGATGACAGGAAAAAATAATGATGAATGTTGGAGGGGATGCGGGAAAACTGGGACACTATTGCATTGTTGGTGGAGTTGTGAACGAATCCAACCATTCTGGAGAGCAATCTGGAATTATGCCCAAAAAATTATCAAATTGTGCATACCCTTTGATCCAGCAGTGTTTCTATTGGGCTTATATCCCAAAGAAATACTAAAGAAGAGAAAGGGACCTGTATGTGCCAAAATGTTTGTAGCAGCCCTGTTTGTAGTGGCTAGAAACTGGAAAATGAATGGATGCCCATCAATTGGAGAATGGCTGGGTAAATTATGGTATATGAATGTTATGGAATATTATTGTTCTGTAAGAAATGACCAGCAGGATGAATACAGAGAGGACTGGCGAGACTTACATGAACTGATGCTAAGTGAAATGAGCAGAACCAGGAGATCATTATACACTTCGACAACGATATTGTATGAGGACATATTTTGATGGAAGGGGATTTCTTTGACAAAGAGACCTGAGTTTCAATTGATAAATGACAGACAAAAGCAGCTACACCCAAAGAAAGAACACTGGGAAACGAATGTGAACTATCTGCATTTTTGTTTTTCTTCCCGGGTTATTTATACCTTCTGAATCCAATTCTCCCTATGCAACAAGAGAACTGTTCGGTTCTGCAAACATATATTGTATCTAGGATATACTGCAACATATCCAACATATAAAGGACTGCTTGCCATCTAGGGGAGGGGGTGGAGAGAGGGAGGGAAAAAAAATTGGAACAGAAACGAGTGTCAATATAAAGTAATTATTAAATAAAAATTAAAAAAAAAAAGAAGTTAAGGTGCAATCAAGAGTTCCATACGAATCAGAATGACTTTATTGATGCCAGGTTTTTAGAACTCTATTTCAAGAAATTTATATTTCCTATAAAGTCTTTTCAAGGTCTTTGTTTGAGGTAGTATCCATTTGGTAATTTAAGCTTGGGTAGAGCCAATCAATCAACATTTATTTAGCACCTATTATATGCCAGGCACTATGCTAAGTGCTGGTGCTTCATTTGTGTAAGTGCCAAATAAATGCCTTTTCCTTTATTCATAGGATCAATAAGGCAGGCTCACAAATAATGAAAGCACAAATTAAAATGTAGTTAAATGCATAGGAAGAGTCAAAACAGCATGAGAAATTTAAGAAGAAGAATAATTTTTATTTAGGGGAATCAGAAATGTTTCATGGTGGAGGTGGTACCTGAGCTAGGCTTGGGAAGAAAAACGTTTTAAAATACTGAGGTTTGGAGTTCTGTTCTTTGCATAGAGAATAGCACACAAAGATGCACAGAGGATAGAGAATATAGGATGAGATTTAGGAGTTAAATAATTCAATTTAGCTGGAACACAGTGAAAGGGAGAGATAAAACAAAGCCTGGAAAAAGTCCATTAGGGCCAGAATGTGAAAGGACCTTGAATTATAGGCTGAAGAGTTGGAAGAAGATGATATAGTCTTCCCTGAGACAGGCAGCAGTTAAGAAATTAGTTGTGGAATAAAGAAGTAATGTGGTCAGATCTATATATTTTATATATACATATACATGTATATATATAAATTATACACACAAGTACACATATACACACATCCAGGCACACATACCATTATATACATTATATTTGACATGTTATACACACATGTGTTCATATATGACCACATTTAATATATGATATGTACATGTGATATACATATATGTGCATATATATTTTATATAAAACATACGCATATATATGTATGTGTGTGTATATATATAATTATTATTATTATTTTTTTTACTTTTCACAGTAAGATGGCAGTATTCATGAAAAAGAAGGGGACATGAACAAGTGGTAGTCACCATGGTATTAAAGTTGGGAGAGACAGACATAAATGGCAAAACTAAAATAAACTCAGAACTTGGCAGAAACTAAGAATTTATGGGGAAAGAAGAAGAAAGAACAAAGACGATGATTTCTCCTATCGGATAGTGGGAAAAGGATAAGAGGAAAAGGAGGCAAGAGCATGGGCAGGATATAGGGGGAAAATGATGAGTTTTTAAAATGGTTTTAGAAAGTGTTTCTAGAGATAGTTGGATGAATGTTGTATTAATTTTGGAATCCAGAAGTATTGAGTCCACATCTGATCTTCTCATGTTGGCTGTGCAGACATGGATAAGTCCTAAAGCCTCAGTCTTGTCATCTGTAAAATGAAATATATATATATATATATATATATATATATATATATATATATATATATATATATATACACACACACATACATCATGGGATTATTGCATAAAATGCTTTGCAAACCTACAATTCTATTTTATTGTCAGTTATTTATATTTGTTTCAGTATTCTTGAAATTATTAATAAGGCCATTTGCATGCTAGATGATGTTATCTTCATTTGGTTTTTAGTCTTTCTTCATATTTATACTGTAGTCTTGATCATTTTAGTTATCCTTTCCTAGTATAAATTCTCTCCCTTAGTACTTCCTTTGTAAGGATTGGCAGCCAGGATTAAATTATCTCTCATGCAGATAGTAGCTTTGTACAATACTCCTGCTCTTTTCTCCTTTTTATCTCCTCTCTCTCCAACAAGGAGAGCACAGGAATGAGCCAAATTAGATAGCTAGCCCCCAAATTCCTAACTCTTACCTCACCTGTCAGTCCAATCAGGGGCAATACAATGGAATTTCTGCCTCTATGTCTGAATGGGATGCCATTCCCCCACCTTGCAAAATTTTGCACTAACACTGTTCCCTGTCTTTGCTTTGGTCACGTAGAAGAAGCCCTTCCCTTCTATTCTGATAAGGACACCATGGAGGTGAACATGAGGCACTCACTGGACCGGGAAGAAAAGGAGAAATATGAATTGATTGCCAAGTGCACAGTTTGGGAAGGTTTGCGAGAAGAGGTTGTGATGGTGCCCTTTCCTGTGACTGTATATGATGAAGATGATTCACCTCCTAATTTCCCCAATGGCATCAACACAGCTAATGCAGTTGTGGAGTACAAACGGAAAGAGGTAAGAGGGATGTATCAGGCATTCTGGAAGTGGTATTAGAAAGCATTCTTAGGCCCTAGACCAAGAAAGAAAACTAGATAGTTGAGACAGAAAGTGCTAGATTTAGAGTTAGGAAGACCTGAATTCCATTCCTATCAGCCTCAGTCAATTACTAAGCAATGTGATTTTGGGCAAATAACTGGTTTTCTGTGCCTCAGTTTCCTCATCTATAAAATGAAAGATTCAGTGGCCATCCAAAACCTATGAGTAGAGGTCTTGTTTAATTTCCTTTCTACCATTCCTATCATGCCAGTTGGTGGATTTTTAAATCAGAGAAGGAGAAAATAGGCATGAATAAAATGTACACAGATACAAGGGACCTCTGTGTGTGTGTGTGTGTGTGTGTGTGTGTGTGTGTGTGTGTGTGTATGTTTGCACAAACATGATCACTTCTGGTTTACATTACAAACACAAAGAAAAAACAAAGAGTTTTTTGTCTGTTGTTTTTGAGAAGCCTGTGCCTTTTCTTTTCTTTGTCACAGCATGGCTGATCTAGAACTGACTCTGTAGAAACAATTCACCTTGGCGATGTATTTGATCCCTGTCATGGCACAAAACTTGTTTTCCTTACTTCTTGCTTGCTTGAAGCTTACTCCATGCTAAACTTAGGAGCTGAATATTTACCTCCTATTAAGAAGAGGGATAAGAGGAAAGGAGGTGGGGATAGAATTTTCCTTAATTAAGGGTTAGCTATCTCCTGAGAGGACAGCTCTGTGATATACCGCATAGAGCACCAGACCTGAAATCAGGAAAATTCTCTTCATGAATTTCTTTAACCTGTTTGCCTCAGTTTTCTTATCTGTAAAATGAGCTGGAAAAGAAAATGGCAAATCACTCCAGTATCTTTGACGAGAAAATCCCAAATGGAGTCTGAAAGAACTGGACATGACTGAAATGTCTAAATAAATTTCCCGAGGAGCAAAAAGATGTAATAGACCATGAACTTAAAGGGTGATTTTAGTTGTAAGGCAGGGAACTCAGACCCACTTTCATTTTTCCTATCCCTTGACAAGGTAATTACCTTTTTCCTTTGTGTAAAGCAGTCCTGTTACTGGTGGATGAGAGCAAGAACATGACTTACAGAATGGATTCTAAGGCAAAATTTTGGTAACAGCAAAATTGGTTTATACCAGTTGTGGTCACTAGATGGCATAATGGACAGATCATTGAACTTGGAGTCTGAAACATTAGTTTAAATCTTGCCTCAGGCACTTTTACTAGCTACATAGCAATGTAAAGCCTCCATGTTTCTCTTGCTGTTCTGGAAAAGACGACAAGGTTGAACTCTTCTCAGTTCTTGTCTTGCTTGAAATATCTGATTTTATCATTGTTATACTTGTCCAACTTCCTGAGAACCCCAGACAGCTGTCTTGTGTCCTATTTTAAAATTCATAGCTAATTGTCAATTATTAACAAATTGCTAAATTATTAACTGTTCATTTAGTTGTTAACTAATGAAGGTATAACACTTCCTTTGTAGAGATTTGTATCGTATAAGAATTTCTCAGAATTGAAAAGTCTGTAGCAGGCAATAAATGAGAACCTGCCAGTCCAAAGTTTTAGATGTAGCCAATTCTGAATACTTAAGTCCCCAAATACTTTTCCTTCTGTCTTAGAAGCCAACTGCAGCCGATAATGTGTTTTCATATGATTCCAGAGGCCATAACCTTTTTCTCAGGAGTCCTTTTAAGCAAAGCCCATGTTTCCTATTAGCAAGATGGTGTGGTCCTGCCTCAGGGTTTTCTACCTAGTCTCTTCCACTTAATATTTGTGCAGTCTTCTCAAGGTACTTAAAGTCACTGGGCCTAAGTTTCCTTACTGAAAAAATGAAGGGGTTAAATTAAAATGGTTTTGGAAGTCTTCTGAGTCTTAGATCCATTGATCCTGCAATGACCATCATTTCTATCAGAAGTCAGCAGAAGTCCTGAAGATGGATTATGGTGTGATTTTTTTTTAAACAGATACTCTAAAGAGCCCATAAGTTAGCTGATATAATTTTTTTTGGTAATATAAATTAATATTTATTAAATGCTCATCATTTGTGTGGGCTAGCATAGTAAGCGCTATGCTTGTACAGTTTTAAATGCTGGGAATACAAGTACATTTCCTACTCACCAGGGACCTTGCCTTCTAGTGAGAGTCAACTAATACGTATAAAAATACCTAGAACATAAAAATGAAGAAATACAAAAATATCTAAGGTAGTGGAAAGAGAGCACCTAACAGTTGGGGAATCAGGAAAAGTTTCATGCACAAAATAGTCCCCCAACTAAGTGGGAATACTACCCAGACACAAGGTGGGACTACAAAATCAAAAGCTTGGACACCAGAGATAAATTGGAGAGAGAGAGAGAGAGAGAGAGAGAGAGAGAGAGAGAGAGTGAGTGTGTGTGTGTGTGTGTGTGTGTGTGTGTGTGTGTGTAAGAGAGACAGAGGGAGAGACAGAGAAACAGAGATGTCTATTGAAACTGGAAAGATAGGTTGAAGCCAGGTCGTATGAGGCCTTAAAAGCTAAAACAGCAGAAGAATTTATATTATTTACAATGCATTCCCTTTTGATAAAAAAGTTTCTACCCCCTACTTCTCCTCAGGGATTCTCACAGAATCAGACCTTATCATGAGCTATATTCCCAAATGTTTCATTATTCTTCTAAAGTAAATTGGCCATTAGCTCTGTTCCTTCTAGTGAGTTGCCTTTAAATTTTGGAAAATTGCTGCCCTCTAGGGGGAGAATGAATTCTAGCTCTATGAATAGAGCTCTAAGCAATTCATGAAAAGCATCATATGTTTTAAGAGCTAAAAGTACCTTTAAGGTGTACTATAACAAACCACTTATTTTAGTGAGAAAGAAACTTGAGAATTGGAGATGGGAGGGGGGATGGTAAGGGGAGATGGAGTAAAAGCAACTGGGCCCCCAGGGTGAAGTAGCTAATTAGTGATAGCATTGGAAGGGAAGTCCAGATGTGTAATTAGAGGGCAAAAAGTAGCCTATGAAAAGAAGCAGGGAAAAGAGATAATCATTTCTTCATGGTCCTAGCTGTGTGTCAGGGCCATTCTCAGAGGTAGCTAGAAGACTTTAATTTTCAGTGTATAAAGTATAAAAGCAGATCAGAGAGTCTTTCTGCCACTCCTCATCCCTATCCCCCCTCTCCATACCCACTCTTGCTTTGTGCTTCCTCCTAGGGTACAGTATTGGCAGTCCTGCAGGTTTTTGATGCAGATGTCGTGCCTTCCTCTGTGGACATCCCAAGAAAGTACACACATACCATGCTGACCAGTGACCCTTTGGTCAACGAGTTCTTCCGTGTGGAACACTCACCAAATGAAACTTCATACAACTCTAATGGAAGTCGTGTGCGGGCGATGATGCATGATTACAGTAAGAGGGATTAGAGAGAACAGAGGGAGGTGGGGCATTTGGGATCCTATCACTTCTCTTTATCTTTCTGGGCTACTAACTTGACTGATTGAAACTAATGCCTTAGAACAGATGAATAAAAGGAAGCAGGAAAATTGACTCTAGCAGATTCTATCAAATGATCTCATTTGAGGAGATTTTTAAAAAAATATCTTCAGTACTCCCTGCTGCTTTAATGTATATATTAATTTAGGACATGGGACTATACGTCATGAGCTTGTTTTAAAAAAATACCAGAGCTACAAAACAAGTTTGATCTAATTCAAAGTAAATAGGGGTAGTGGTATGGCAAGTCACTTATTTCATTGATATTGCCATTATTCGGTTCTGTTCCATTTTATTTTCTTTCAATTGACCTCAGAGATTATAAAACATTATTTGGATCATTTCCCTCAATATTAGTAAATGATCATGTCCTGAATTAAAAAACAAAAAGCAAAAGTCAGCATTAACTAATGAAGATGGCTGGACTGATGCTATTAGAAGAGTAACTAGGATGTTGAGGGTCCTGAATATCATTCTGGAGAAGGGTTTTTGAAGGAATTTCAAATGTTGGAGAACAGAAGATGTGAAAGGAGGGATATATGGTTTTTTTCAAGTCCAAAAAAGTGTCATAAAGAACAAGGATTAGGTTTATATTAAAGACTTCTGGAAGGAAGGAGGAGGAAAGAAGTTGTAGAGACAGATTTTAGCTTGCAGGTTGAGATCTGAGGGCAAGGGCAGGTACTGGAATCAGCCTCTACTATTTTGTTAAAGCCAATTGTTAAATATCCAGCATGAGCATTTACACTTCCAAAATCAGAAAATTCTATAGATCAAGGTTTTATTCTTTGTTTGGTTAATTGTCTAGCTTTAAGGAAATAATGGAAAAAATGCCGATAACAGCAGACTTTCAAGTATGTGTATCTTGTATGCAATATTCTTTTCTTTTCCTTTTTTTGTTAGATCTGTTTTTTTCTTTTTTTTACATTTTTAAAGATTTACCATGATATCACAGCCAGTGAGGCTATCTGTTTTAACTTTATTCTGAACAATACCCTCCACAACATACCTTACAGGTTACTTTTGCATAAAGATACCAGGCAAGAAAGAAAGCCCTTACCTCCTGAAGTGGCCCATTCCTTTGGGAGTTTTAATGGTCTCCTTATATTAGGCCAAAATCTGGCTTTTTACACTTTTCACCCATCACTCATGGATAAATTCTCTGTGGAATCAAGAAGATAATTTCTTTTCCATGATGTAGCTTGTTCAAATGCTTGAAAAGAGCTCTCATGTCCCTCTAAAATCTTCTCTTCTCCAGGCTACATGTTCTCAACATCTCTAAACATCCCTATAATGATGTCCTAAGACATGATCTTAAGGCTTTTTACAACTCTTCTCCCAAATTCTTTATAACAATGTAGTATAGCAGAATGAGTGTTGAACTTAGATTCAAGAGTGATATGGATCTGAATCTCACCTCTGACATTTACTTGTTGATGGACTGTGGATAAATAACTCAGTCTTTCTGTATATCAGTTTCTTCATCAATAAAATGAGAGTATGGTATTTCTTGAGGATGAGATGATAATGCATGCAAGGCACTTCAAAAATCTTAAAAGAATTAAATAAACATTAGCCCTTATTTATTATCAGTATTCTCTTTAAAGAACAGTGCTCACTTGTGAATTGACAATCTGAAAGAATGTTGATGTTTATTTTTGCAGAACTGGTGCTCAACCGAAGTCTTCCTATCACAGAGAGCCATTCTTTCCAGGTGGGAGTCCTGGTGAATGACACTGACTTCCAGGGTCCTGGAGGAGTACTCCATCTCTATTTCAATGTGACCATCCTACCTGTCACCATACGGTTTCCAAACAACTCCTACTCCTTCTCAGTAAATCGGAATGCTCACCGATATGCACAGGTGAGTGATGCATGGGCTATTTCTCATCGGATGAGAAGGAACCTGGACCACATGAACAGAGGGAAATAGGAAGATGGCCCAGATGAACTTCTCCATCTGCCATAAGATAAAATGGAGTCCTTGGTAATTTGTGCATTCTGGAAGAAATCATTTAAGTATCATTTGGAAGATTTTTTGGCAGGCATATTATCATGAGGAATACAAGAGAAGAAGCAATCCCTACCTCCAAGAAATTTGTATTCTTGATGGAAGAAAGAATACTACATACATGAACCAATTAGAAGGCAATCTCAGATGGCTTATAAACCCATGGATGTTATCCAGGACTTGAAATACTCTGGGATATTAGGAAAGGAAAGATCAATCTAAGTTGGTATAATCAGGAATACTGATAGTGTTCCAACCAGAGTAACTTCTCTCACCTCTTTTGGAGCTTCTTTCAGAAGAAGACATTGGTCTCTTGATGAAAGATTACTACAGTTCAAATTGCAGTGGGTGATCTTAACCTTTTTAAGCTAAGGTCTTCAACAGGTCTCAGTTTGAGACCACATCCATTTAATGATTAAGCCTAGGTAGATATGAGATGAATAATGGCCTCTTTTATTTCCAGTCATCCTGATAAAGAGATATTCCCTTAACCCAGATAGCTCGGGAGGGGAAAGTGAGATGGGTGACCTCGCACAGCCCTCATTTAAATCCAACTCAGTTGCATGTCAAAACATCAACTTCCTGATGTTATGTTCCTTTTTGGAATGTACAAATAACATTTCAAGAGGCAATGTGGAGTAGCAGAAAAACCCTTGAGCAAAACCTGGCTTGGAATTCTGGCTCTAACAGAACTTAAGTTTGAAGATTTGTTAGATATGACCAGTCCTTTTCATTTCTTGACCCTTCATGTTTTATCTTTTAAACTGAAATACATAATAATACATTCTTGCACAACATTCAAAATACTTTGTAAGTTCTAACACATCATATAAATTGGGATATTATTATATATCTATGAACACTACTGTTCTCTATTCTGCTTTCTAATTCTCACACATATTCCCTGACCCAATCTTTATCTCGTTAACATTTAACTTCTTGTTTCTTCCTTTGTTTTAGTTAAATCTTCTCCAAACTCATTAATAATGTCTGTTGGTAATGCCAATGAAGAGTTGATATTAACTGAGGGCACATTGCTGTTGACTTTGTTAGAAAATGCAAGTGATGTTTGCCTACTGGCACTGGAGGGTAATTGAAATAAGTGATTATTACAGAGAAGGTGGAGGGAAGGGGGAGATTCCAGTGGCTGACCAGAGTATTGGACTCAGGTTTGAGGGCTGGCTCTGGAACTTGGTTACTTATGGGACCTCAGAGAAGTCCTTTAACCATAGAAGTTACTACATGTCCAGAAGAATATGGATACTTTTTTTTTTTAATGGGCTTTTCTTTCAGGGATAAGCTTGGAGTCCCTATAAACACAATAGTTCCCCAAATACAACTTGGCCTTCTCTCCTTAGCCAATCCAAAAACTTAGCCTTAGTCTTTCATCCAAAATGTTCCTACATACATATTTATGTATGTGTAGATAGATATAGATAGCTAGGGCTATATAGATATTTATCTATGTGGATATAGACACAAACATCTATGTGTATGTGGATAAATAAATAGAATATGTTCTCTGTTGTATGTTATATGTATATATGCATGTGTAGGTACATGAAACATACACACACATATATTTTATTTAGAAAATTGTTCAGTGTTTTTAATGACTCCAAGTTTCTTCCTGAAAGAAAGACCTATTCAAAAATGTCAATATTTTTCTGGAGATGAAGCCAGCTCCAGTAGGCTGTTCCTCTTCCTTCATATTAGTTGACATGTTTGTACCTATATAGGTAGCTACGTTGAACTCTTGAGCAATTGTGAACCTCACTTAAGGGTCTCCACAGCATTTGAAGGTTGAGGAAAATAGTGTGATGTTATTCCCAAATAAGAAC
This sequence comes from Antechinus flavipes, assembly GCF_016432865.1. Taxonomy (NCBI): domain Eukaryota; kingdom Metazoa; phylum Chordata; class Mammalia; order Dasyuromorphia; family Dasyuridae; genus Antechinus; species Antechinus flavipes. Next base: position 628,353,194 of record NC_067399.1, on the reverse strand, counting down.
ACTTAAGAGAGTCTTATCATCTATATATAATTTCTCTTTGATTTGGACTTCAATATTGCGTGCTAACAGATTCCAATTAATAACAACAATGAATCCCTTTAAGTGGCTGAATTATTCAAATTACATTGTATCATTCCTCTAGGCTAGAACAATTACCATATATTAAATAATTATAATTTCGAATAGTGTGTATTCAACTACAAAGAAGCACTATATGCTAAATGATTCACACTAATTGGAACTTACCAGGATTCTCCTTGCTGGTGGCAAATATATGTCACTCTGATTTATGTTGATGTTAATAAATTAAGCAGAAGGTTGCTGCATGTTCCATTGATCTCTGTGCAATTCGAGGAGACCTGGGGAAGACCTCCTCACTATGTCGGGCAGGTCAGAGACAAGAGACACCCTACATGCATGAACATGAATGGGGCTGCAGTTTTCCCCAGTGGAAAGAAACTTAAAGAGAAGAGATCATAGATCCAGTAACATATCACAATATAGTTAACATGTCCTGGAGATCTCAGGAGAAATTTCAGAGCTCAGGTCCATCTTTCAAAGGGCTCTTACTGGTCCTCCCTTTTTTCCCTTTTTAAAATCTTGATCCAACTATCATCAATAATATCGTATTTCTTTTTCTTAAATACACAGTAGTAACTGTGAAATAATAATTTTCCAAGTACTCAACAGTCCTGTTTTGGCATCCTTGCACTAGTCAGACAATAATTTCCAACAATTGACATTTAACCCATGCTTAAAAGTCTACAAACCAATGCCCTTTTTCAGGGTATTGACCATCCTAGCTGGAAGTGATCTTCTCCTCTTCAAATATTCCTGAAGTCTTTGCTTGGATCTTTCATTTTCTTCTATCACATTCTATTATATACAGAGCCAGTTTTCTAGAGTTGAGCACAGTTTTTTGCATGTACAAGGTACTTAGTCAATGTTTCTTATATGGAATGTGTTTTGTGATGATAAAAGTATATTATTATTGCCATTTTGGAGATAAGGAAGCGAACACCACAGAAATGAAAGGACTTGCCCATAATTACATAGCTAATGACAGGCATTCCATCTCTAATCTCCTGGTATAGTGTCAGCAAACTTTTCAGTACCACAAATTACTTCCCCCTAAAGTCTGCTTCTTTTTCAGAGGTATACAGCTATACCTTTTCTCCTCACACATGGACTTCAAAATCGTTGAGATTGAAGTGGAAAAGCCTTTTGATCTAGATCACTGAGAGTTATTTCACCTCTGTTTCCCCTTCCTTATCCTGCCAGTTTTCAGGCAGGTATGAAAAATAAACTTATTAGACCCCTGGCTAAAATGTAATTGGTTAATGTTTAACAGCATAAATAAAAATACAGCTCAATACAGATTATGTTAATTTGTTATTTCTAAGACAACAGGATCCATTTCTATTTGAGTTTGACTCTAATGTTCACCTATATTCTTGCTGTGATACTCCTTTTCTTCATAATAGACATTTTATAAAATACATTTTACTAGATTGCTGTTTCTTGACCATGGTAAGAAATAGCAGAACCAGGATTCAAGCCAGTCTTCTGCTATCTCTTCAGCTACTTCTATTCTATAAAATCTTTCTTCTTATATCTTTTGTTTTAGTTTTTAGTTAGAAAGGATGTTGTGAATTGTCTGGTCCAATTTCTTCATTTTAAGTGTTTTGCCCAAAATTATTTTTAGCTAAAATTTGAACCCAGATTTTCTGATCCTAAAATCCAGTCTTCTTTCTACTATACCATGCAACATTTATCGCCTTCATTTCTAAGTCCCTCCCTTCCTTTCCCCATCAAGAGAATCATCTCTTCTAACAAAGAATAAAAGGATGTTAGTAGATAGGAATGAAGAATGGCCCAGACAGAAAGAGAAAGAATAAGTCAGAGACAGAGAATGGAAAAATCCAAACAGTTCATCAAAACTGACCAATACATCAAGCATGTAAAATAGTATTATGGCATTCTGCACTGATATTCTCCCACTTCTATGAACAAAGGAGAAAATTTTTTTTTAAATCTGATTTGGGAGGTCAATCTGGATTCTATTACCCAGCTCTAGTTTTTTCTTCTTTTTTCAAACATTTATATTGTCAGTGTACATATTGGTTTTCCTGATTCTGCTTATTTTTAGTCTTTTTTTATTACTAATGTTGCTTTTTTGCATTTAATAAGAACTAGAATGCTTCCTCAGATCTTGTTTAAAGAGGTCTGAATACTTAGTAAACCTCTAAGTAAAATTATCAAGATGTAACCACCACAGATTGTAGAATTTCTTGGATTATTGTATGAATAAATAGACACTTATTGAACACTTACTGAATAGAAAGCCATGTTTGATACAAAAAGAAAAAATAAGACATCTGCTTTCTAGGAGATTATATTCTAATGAGAAATAGCACATATAGTGTGTTTTAGCTGAAAATTAAATGGAAAAGGTCCAGGGTCCTTATCAGACATTAAGTTTCTGTTTCCTTTTCTTTTCAACAATGAGAGAATCCATATGTTGAGGAAACACACAGTAACAAATCAGATTTTATCCTCTCTTTTTTAGCTGTTTTTTTTTTTTCCTAAGGAAAAATATGAATGACTTACATTCCTGAAAACTGTTGGATTTTCAGCCTCTCCAGAACATATGAAAAACATGTTGCATTAGAATTGGGGGAGGATCTAAGAGGTCATAGACACCAGCCTTTCTCCTTCAGATGCCTCTCCTATAGTAGAGACCGTGTTTGTGGCCTGTAGGGCCTACCTCAGCCCTCATCCCTGAAAGAACATTGAATGGGTTAGTCACCAAATGCAAACAAAAAAGAACATAGAGTTCTAAATAGCAAGCAAGACATTCCATCAGCTGAGTCACCATCCACTTGAACCTGGAATGATGCTTTGAGTCTAAGGAGGTGCTCAGTTGAGACAAGTTGACCTTGGTCTAGATAGATGCTACTTCCTTATGAGAGATGTTTGAAATGGAAGTACACTCCTTTGATGTGAAGTCCAGGTTAGTACTCAGATGCCTTAGAATCAGCCAGAGTCAGGATAAGCAAAATTCTTTGGTCTTTATTCTTGGTCTTTAGGCATAGAAGTGAACAGGATGGACGCAGGATCTCCACGACCTTCCTTCTCTTTGTCTACTGCCAAAAGTGACTCTGGCTTGTCTTACTTCACCCCCTAATCCTTCCCACAATTTTCTGTATACATCAAAAGATTGAACCAGCACAGAATAGTGGGAAGGGACATTTTCTAAGCATATGCTCCATGAGGCTAGAAATGTGCATCCCTCCAGCTAGTTTTTGAAATTCTACAAGAGTTGAAAGGGCCTTCAAGGGAATGTGGTCATAAAATCACAAGACTGTTTTTAAAATTTTTTTTGGAAATAATGAATATTTCAAAAACTTTTAAAATGCAAATATAAATCTATAAGAAACTATTCACTGCTGTGTCTTGCTTTGGGTTTGTTTTTTTTTAATGTGTGACTAATAAAGTAGTACCAGAATTAACCTCTTGCATGTCTTGATTTCTGGTGTGTATATTTTTTTAATATTGTACAGTGAGAGCACTGATCTGGGGTTAAGAAGACCTAAAATAAAATCTATTCTCAGACACTTACAAGTCAAGTCATTTAACTTCTGTTTGCCTCAGTGTCCTCAACTATAAAATGGAGATAATAATAACATCTACCTCATACAAATGAGATAATATTTGCAAACTGCTAAGGAGTCCTAGTTTTTGTTTTTATCATTATAATTATATATGTGTCTTCCCTCTTCTCCCTATCATCTACATGGACATCCTGTTCTCCCTCCCCCCCCCCCACATATCCCATTGGACTGTTGTGATTATTATTGTATCTCCAAGAATAGAACATAAAATCTTGCTTGCAATTAAAAACTTAATGCTTATGTGTTCCACTTGATGATAAAAATTAAAATCCCTGACTCTAAGAATGCAATGGTATGTTACTATACCATAGAAAATCACAAATTTGAGAAATTCAGAGCAGCATGGGAAGAATTGTGTGAACTAATGCAGACTCCAGGAACAGAATCTAGTAGAATAATCAACACCATGACTATTTTGAAGGCAACAGCAAAAGACAGCCAAACTGACAAACTGTAATATCCAAGCTTGATTTCAGAAAATGTGCTTTTCACATCTCCCTAGTGGAATAGTGAAAATCTCTAGATAAAGAATGTTGAATATGATGTCGTACATAGTCACTTTTGTTTAATTGTGTAGTTTGTTTCTTTTGATGTTACAAGGTATCGGTAAGGAAGAATACATTGAGAAGTTACTAATGTAAGACCAAAATATATCAATCCAAAGTCTATATAAATAAGATAGACTTTAAAGTTTCTTTAAAACTATCATTCTGAACATGATTTTTAGATTGTGGAAGTTACATCCTATATACACTTTAACATGCTGAGTACCGAGTTTTTTCTATCCTTATGAATTATAAGCAATTATGATTATAGACAGTTAAGTATGGTTTTTTTAAAGTATGATTTTCAATGTTATTTAGATGTGTAATGTTCTCATTTCTTCCTTGAGCCTAGATTGGAAAAGTTTGCATTGAAAACTGCAAGGAGTTCCATGGAGTAAATATTACCTACAAACTACAGTCACTCAGTGTTAATTGCACTGCTCTGGGCATCATCACCACCCCAGAAAGCACAACAGGGAATCTGTTTGTGAATGACACCTCTATGCTGCAGAGACCAGAATGCACAGGAATGAAATATTTGGTAATTGCATCAGACAGACAGAGCAAGAAACAATCCAGAACAACATCTACTATCTCAGTAGAAGGAAATTGTAAGTATACTCCTGGGACTTTTGCTCTCAACTTTCTTTTAAGTACTTGTCATCTATTCCATTCCATTCACATGACATTTAATCCCCCACTGCATTATGTTCCAATTATTTATATTCCCTGGAACTTCCCCAGCTGCATTATAGTTTGTCCCATGAGATTGTAAATTCCAACTTCAGCATCACACTCTGCAACAATCTACATGATTTTGTGAATTTTAACCCAATATTTTCTCAGCTGTCTAGACTGATTTTTGTATTTTCCACAATCTTATATAAGGTACTAAATATATGTAGATTACCAAACATATAGGCTACATATGGGCTATCCTAATATTTTTCAACTGAGTAAAGTATTCAATAAGCACTTAAAGTATGTCAGTATATATTGAGTTAAATGCTAGGATTATGAAAATAAAAACAATATAGCTCTTGTCTTTAAGGAGCTTGTATCTTAGGGGAGACATGATATGTAAATATACAGATGTGTTTAAAGATGTTAAAATCAAATGCAAGTTTGCCTTGTAAGGAAAGACCATTAGCAAGACAAGGTAGGGTGGGGAAGGAATCAGAAAATGACTTTGGTAAAAGGTGGCACTTCAGTTAAATTTTGAAAAAAAGCCAGACATTCCAGGTGTGGGAGAGGAACATTCTAAGCTTGAAAGCAGGAGAGGAAGAGTAACTAACAATTGGTAGGAAATATGGGTAGACAATAGAAAGTGTGGAAGCAGATAATGTTCAAAAAAATGGAAAATTAAGAAGGGGCCAGGTTGAGGAGTTTGTATTTAATTGTGGAGGTAACAGGGAATCCCTGGAATTCAAATAGAGTCAGAAGATGGTTAGAATTGTGTTTTAGGAAAATTCTGAAAGGGCTGGAGTGAGTAGACAGAAGCTTGGATCAGAGGGACCCATTAAAAGATTATTGCAATAATTCAGGCAATAGTTGATGTATGAGTGAAAAGAAAGAAAGTTATATATGCAATAAATATTTTGAAGATACCAACAAGAAGTTTTGGCAATTTATTGGATATGTTTGGTAAGAGTAAGAAAGTTCAAAATTTCAAGGGAAGGAAATTCAAAAGAAGTTTGGAGAGGGGAAGGTAATGAGTTCTGTTTTACATGCTGAATTTGAGGTGTCTCCAGGACATCCAGTATAAAATTCCTAAAAGCCAATTGGCTATGTAGGACTGGGGTTCGAGAGAGAGATTAGAGCTATTTATTTAGACTTGGGAGTAGGATTACCAAGTGAGAGAGTGTAGAGGGAAAGGAGAAAGCTCAGAACAAAATCTTCTCTAATAATAATGATATTATCTAATAAACATGATGAGGATGATGATCCAGCAAGGTGAGAATGAACTATTAGATTAGGATCAACTAGATCAGTTGACCTTGTTGAGTATAAGGATCATCTCATCATCAGAGACTAGAATAAAGGAGGTAATGATGAGTCAAGCAATTGGGGAGGGGGGAGAAGAAAAGAGGGAGATCTTGTCTGTTGGTGTCATGTTAAGGCATAGTCCTCTGCCTGGGGTGAAGGGAGAGATGATGTGGGACATTTGAGAAGAAGTTTGGGACATCCATTTTGATGAATTGGATGGAGAAGCAGGTAGAGAAAAATCTTTAAACTCATCAGTCCTTTAACTTCAAAAGGGTTCATTCCTTGCAATCTGGTTACAAACTCATCATTCAGCTGATACTGCTCTCTGCCAACTTAACAATCCTTTGATTGACTTTCAGCAATGAGGGTGGAATAAATATTGGATAACAGAAATGTGCAGCAGGCCTAATCAAAACAGTTGTGTGACATCCCCTGGTTCCATTCAGTAGTAAAGAATTAGGGGCGATGGAAGTCAAAAGTGGGAACAGTTCAAAATTAGCATTTTTCAAGGTTCTAAAGGGAAATTGGACAAGGGAGCAAAATATTTGAGAAAAAATAATAGCATCATATTGAACTGTTGAATTGAATGAATGGAATCCTTTTGATTTATTATTGGAAATACTTAGCACAGTGGCTGACATATAGTAGTCAATATTTAAATGCCTTTTCTTTCTCTCTTTCTTCCTAGTGTGCAACATTATACAACATTCCATCTCATCTCTGATTTTTCACAGGATGTTCCACATTCTGAATTTCTCCTTTCTCACCTTTGCCCCTCTTAGAAGCTTTAATTTCCTTTGAAGCTTAGCTCAGACATTTTCTCCTTGATGAGGCCCTCCTGGTTTCTTTAGTTACTAGTGCTTTAACCCCAGCCACAGCCCCAAATCTTACATGTAAGTGTATTTGGTATACAGTTATATGCTTATACATAGTCTCACTCAATAGATTGCAAGATGTTTGAAGGCAAAAAATATTTCACATTTCTCTTTGCATCTTTACCATCTGGATTGATACCTAGCAAATGGTGTAGGTATTTAATGGATGCACATTGGTGACTTTAATAGATCTTTTACGGACATTCTCAATGGACTTATCGTCATTAGAATACAAGTGTATTGGTTTCAGTGTCTCTTGACTTAGCTTGATCAGTGCCATCCAAGCTTTTGGAAGCTTGGTAGACATGATTCTTGCTCTGAAAGACACTGAAAATCAAAAGACAGATTGCTAACTGGAATTCCACAGTAAGTTCCATGCTTTGTTTTTGCTGTTCTCACAGTTTTCCCTGAGGAGGAGGGCTGTCCCATTTCATGTGCAGTAAACAAGAGACGTTTAGAATGTGAAGAATGTGGTGGCTTGGGCACCCTGATGGGCACATGCCAGTGGAGACAAGGAGATGGCAAAGGTAAGCCATCATTGCTATTTTCATTGTTGAGCCAATCCAGTCAGTAAGCCAATTAACATTTACTGGGTGCCAGGTTTAGATTAGGTACTGTATTAGATGCTGTGAGAGAGAGAATAAAAGTAGGCCATTGATTTTTCTTTATTAGTCTGATTATGAAAGGAATCTGGAGGACCCAGTATCTTTTATTTGTTCAAGGAAGGCTGGGATTTAAGTTGGGACACAGATGGAAGAGAAGACATTTTTAATTTCATTTCAAGAAGATTCCTTACAGAAATCTTGGGATAGAAAAGGAAAATTTTATTTTATTTTATTTTATTTTCCCTTTCTTTTTGATTCTTTGGAAGGAATTGAGCTAGCAAGCAGGAAAATGTGGCCCCATTTAGCAGCAAAATGGCAGTTATCTGTATCTCTCTACTAGAATTAGGAATTCAAATGTAGGGATATCAAGAATGCTGGATTGAGTATAAGAAACATGATTTCTCATCTTGATTTTACTATTCTTTAGCTGTATGACAGTGAACATCTGTCCTAGAAGGTGCAAGACTATTTGAGATTCTTGGATTTTGGATAATTCTATGAAATAAAAGATGTCCAAAGCCATTTGTTCTATTTCTAGGAATTTCCAAGAACTATTCGACTTGCACTCCGAACCTCAAGACTTGTCCTGATGGCAACTGTGATGCAATAGAAAGTCGAGATCTTCATATCTGCCCTCAAGATTGCATACGTATGAAACCCTTTCAGACCATTGTCCCTCAGAATATAGCCCTGGTAACCTTTCTTTGACCCTACGTACATTTTTGCCCTTGTTTTGTGCTTCTTCCCATCTGCCCCACCATTCAACAAACGTATATATATGAGGTTTAGGCAGATGGAAAAAAGTCCCTTCCCCCAAAGAGCTTCCAGTCTAATTGCAAGGGGAGGGGAGTGAAGACAAAAGCATGTGTATTCAAATATCCATGGTGCATATATTGATTTCTTAACAGTTCACATGCTAATCTACCTTCAAAAGGCCTTCTAATATTCTCAATATAACTTGTATGGTTTGCTTCTCTCTGCCAAGCTCTCCTCTCTCTTCCCCCCAATTTTCTGCAGCATATTAAGTTTCCTGAAGTCAGCATTAGTGTAAGAACCCAGAGATCAGGATGACATCCCTTGCTTTTAGCTTCAGCTACCTGACCTTGAGTCAACTTATTCCTTCTGTGCCTCAGTTTTCATATTCTGCAAAATGGGGATAGCCATTCCTGTTATAATGAAAGCTAGAAGTGAATGCCTTTGAAGATCTCTGGAGCCCAGCTTTTGTGTAAATATAGAAATAGCAACTTTGTCTGGTGAACCATTCCATTTTGTTGAATAAAGCCCCTCCCTATGTGCCTAAAATGAATAACAGAGCTTCATAATCCTGACTGAGAAATCTGCATTTCTTGTGTCTGTGTCTGATTAGGGGGAGACATTATTGGTGGTCATGAGAGAGGAGAATGGAGGGGAATCAAGGCTGGTTATGGAGTCTGCAACTGCTTCCCAGAAAAAAAGAAGTGTTTCTGTGAGCCGGATGATGATAAAGGTTAGAGGGAGGGGTTAGGGGAACCCTTTAGCCCTTATAGGAAACACTGTCCTCATTACAAGTAGTAGCCAGCTCTCAAATGTAAGGATAATCAGTTTCATTAGGGGTTCTAATCTGGCAAAGCATTTAGGCTAAACATCAGATTGAAATGTTTGTTAATATTTCTATATTAGCTGTTTGATATGTATTTGTATATATGGAAGCTATATGGATGCCTTGCTTTCTCACTTCGTTAACTGAATATTTTCTTCCTTCTCTTGAGCTTATTATTCCTTCTAGGGGAGATAGAGAAGTTTGACAGCCTCTTGTTGGATGCTTCTAATCTATTTGTGACACATCAAATATTCATTCTACTGATGTTCACCAAGATACCGGGGTGGAGGTCTGGTCCTCTGTCTATGGTAGAAAATATATTTTTCACTAGATGGCATGAGGTCAGAGCCTGATATATAGAACTCACTTAATAAATACTGACTTCTTTATACAATAACAATGTGTCTCAAATGCAAGGCCCTGAAAGTTCTGAGAAAAAGTTTTTATTTAAGCATGGTTTTTATTGAGCATTCACTTTTAAGACCCAGCAGTTCATTTTTATTAAGCTCTTTAAGGTTTATAAAGTAGCATCCTTACAATACTGTGAGGTAGATTTATATATAGTCATTTCTCATTTTAGATCCCAGGAAGCTTAGGCTTGAACAGTTTCGCTTCAGTTTGTTTGTTTATAATTGTATAGCTTTTAAATGGCTGCTGCCTGGAATTTGAACCCAGGTTTCCTGACTGCCAAGTTCAGCACTATTTCCACTACATTATGCTAACTTCATATGATCTAACTGGTGTTACAACTTAAAGTTCAGATAGTAATTGCCACCAGAGGATAGAGGAGAGAAAACTCAAAGTCAGCTGAAGTATTTGCAAGAAAGTCTCATGGAGGACATGGAGCTTGAGCAATGAAGCAGACTTAGGTGGGTGAGAAGCACCTAGATGAGAATAGGACAATAAAACCTGAACAGAGAGAACATTCAGAAGAACTGGCTATGTAGATTAGTCTGCTGATGTATTCCTGAGAAATCAGCACCCAAGAGTTTTCATTTTTTTTTTTTGTCTTTCAGAGACAGACAATCATGGCCACTATGATAAAAAGAAAAAAGAAAAAAAAAAGGTCTAACAGGAAGGAAACCAGATAAGCAGGGATGACACAAGTTAAAATAATTTTTATTATTTTATTATACACACACAAAACTTAAAATCATGTAGCATCCCACAGATTGATCCCAAAGTGCAGTAAACTCAAATGCTGTAAACAAAATACTGTACCAATATTTTCTAAGATATGGAAGCTCCCCAGGCCTCTTGTTGTATACATAAGGCCAGACTAGCATTTTTGTGTTGTTAGAGTGATGTTTTTTTACGGCCACTGGGCCTTACAGTAAAAGCTTCCATAATGACGTTTTTTTTTTTTTTTTTTTTTTTTTTTCATGAGAAGAAGATAGTAGTGGAATGGGAGAAAGAAGGGAAAATTCCACTCTACAATGTCCATTTTTTTTTTTTTCTGGCTCTAAGATATTACTGACTGAACAGCTCAGGAATGTCTTCCTTCACCCTGGACTTTCCCCTGTCCCCACATTCTTTATTTTTTCTTTAGTTTTTGCACTATCATTGTGGAAAATGTGACAGGATGCAAGAGCATATGTGTGACTTTCATCCTCTTCATGTTTATGCACACACACATATTTTCATACACATATGCATACAAATTCATTTTACTATGAATACAAGGCAGATCAGAGGAAAGGAAAGGAGATGATGAACTAGAATTGATGTTTAAAGCTAGAAGGGAACTTAAAGATCTAATTATCCAAATCTTTTTTTTTTTTATGTGAGAAAATGGCAATTCTTAGTAGTTGGGTAAAGTGTCCAGAGTGACAAAGCTTTCTTGATTCCCAGGGCTGTGTTGGTTCCAATACAGTGATTCATTGATTTAAATCTCACCTTATATACTAATTTACTTTTTGGGGCAGTGTATTTAACATTACCTTAGCCTTGATTTTTCCATCTGTAAGACTGGGGAGAGGTTCATAATAATACATACCTTTCAAGATTGTTTAGCAAATCAGATGAGATAATGTTTCTAAAGTATTTTGCAAACCTTAATATCTCTGTGTATATCTCTCTGTCTTTTTATTTATTTATTATTGGTTAGACCTGTGATTTTCATCAGTTTTCAATGAGGAAACTCCCTCTACCAAAGCAAACAGGCAGATACACTAGAACTTATATAGAGTCACTACAAGTATTTTGGAACATACAGGTTTTTAGAGGTTTATTTAAAGTTCTTTATACATTTGAAATATGAGACCTTAATCTGAGAAACTATCTATAAAATCCCCCCCCCAATTTCCTAATTTCCTTTTGATCTTGCCTATGTTGGTTTTATTTATACAGAAACTTTTAAATTTAGTATAATTGAAATTATCCATTTTATACTTCACCCTACTTTTTCTCTCTTGTTTATTCATAAATTATTAGCCTTTCCATAAATCGATAAGTAATATAGTCTATATTCTTCAGATTTTCTTGTAATATCCCCTTTCATATATAGGGGAAAATCAAAACATTTCAGTCATATGAAGAGAAATGCTCTAAGTATTATTTATTAGAGAAGTGCAAGTTAAACCTTGAGATATCATTTGATACCTATCAGAGAGTTCCAGGCATTCAGAGGCCACAAGGTCACACAATTAATGTGAATCAAAAGTGGATCTTTAACTGAAGTCAGAGTCTATACTCTCCATGTTGTTCTGCTTCTCAGAGGCCAACTCTCTATACACAGCGTGTTAAACTCTTTGCCCTTCCTTGCTCACAGAACCACTTTGTGATGAAGTCTGCAGAATGGTCATTGCTGTAGCCGTACTCTTCTCCTTCATCTTCTCTGTGCTGCTCTCTTCCTACTTCATCCGTCGCTACCACAAGAACTCCCACAAGCCACCCATTGCTTCTGCAGAGATGACCTTCAGGAGGCCTGCTCAGGCTTACCCCATCAGCTATTCTTCCTCCAATGTTCGCCGGCCATCTTTGGATTCCATGGAGAATCAGGTCTCAGTGGATGCCTTCAAAATCCCTGTAAGACTTCATGCAGGGAGAGAGTGGGCAACTGTATCGGATCTGTGGGCTCTAGGTCTGTTCTGGGTTTTCTGTGCTTGGGACTTGGTTGATATTAAAAGAGGTCACAGTTATAGAACTAAATAGAGGGAAAGAACCCCCAAACTGCTCACTGGGACCAAACCTCCATTTGGCCTGTTTTTCTGATCTTATATGTTTGTTCTGGGAGTTCTCAGAAAGAAGTCTATTGGGATCATCATAGGATTCTAGATTTAGAATGCAAAGGGACTTTAAAGTCCATTTCTGACACTTTACAGATAAGGAAACTGAAATCCTAAGAAGACATTAACTTGTTCTAAGACATATTAGTTAGGAAAGAGCTAGCTGGGCCAGGATTTAATCCAAATTCTTTGATTATAGAGCCAGTGCCACTCCTCTTATGCTGCATTGCCTCCTAAAGACACTTACACATTATCTCTGGAAGATCTACATTTTTTTTTTGCAACCCCTTCTTTTTGCAGTTGAGGAAATGAAGTATTTTGCCTCAAGTAGCAGAGCTAGTTAAAATCCAGATATGATTCATGGTCCAGTTTTCTTCCCATTGTACCACACTACAATGAAGAAATTAAAGCCAGTTCTTTATACATCAATTTCCTTCCTATTGGAATAAGGTTTAGAGAATGATTTGGATTTTAACTGAAAATCCCCTTGCTATGGTACTGTAGCTTCAGCTGTTCTTCCAAAAACAGTCTTCTGGTCCCACACCCCATGATACAGTACCAAACAAGATCTGTTCCAAAGAAACTACAAACTTTGGCTTTAACAGAGCCATCCACTGGGAAATCTGCAGCTCAGTCACTACTGCCATCCCCTCCTCTGCTTCAGTGTGATTATATTCAGAAACAGGAATAGTACAAACAGTACTCATCTTCCTAACTTTCTTTGGTTAATTTCTTTGGGAAATTAAAAAAAAAAGAAAACAAATTTACCACAAAGATGAAAATGCCAAATCAGGCCCTGGTGCTTTCAAGACTAGTAGGCAAAGACACATTTAAAATATTGGATTTTATCTAAGCTCTGGAATGTTATTGGGAATGGGACCAACAAAGAACTATGATTCTAGGGGGCACATTCCCTTTGTAGGGAAAACCCCAAATCAATAACTTCTAGAAATTTCACTATCTTTAAACAAAAAGAACACAAGATTGGGAGTTTAGGAGATTTAGAGATAGAAGGGAGGGACTTAAGAGAGAGACCCTTCTTGATCCAACCCCTTCCTTTGACAGATGAGGAAACTAAAGCCAAGTAAGTCAAAGTGATTTGCCCAAGTTTTAAATGCCTATTCTACTGCTAATTGGCTGTGTGATATTAACACAGCTGACACCCTCTCTTTGCCAACCTCTTGATCTGTACATAGAAGATAATAATGCCAGACTTGCCTCCTCCACAGGCTAATTGTGAAGCTCTGATGAGACAATACTTGTCAATTATAAATGACATGAATTTAATGATTTAGAGTCAACAGAGTGGTCTATCAATCTTGTCTTATTTGAGCATATAGCATCCTTCTGAGCCAGGTACCATATGGATCATTATAACTGTTTTATAAGGGAAGAAACTGAGATAAGAAAGGCGAATTGGCTTGCCCATATTAACATAGCTTGGTTGGTGTCTGAGGGAGACCTGAACCCTCATGTCAAATCTGACACGCCTATATATGATACTATGCTGCCTGTAGAAGTGCTTTGAAAAATTATATATGTTATATGAATGCAAGGGATTATTATTTTTATGTCTCCTTCAAGCTACTTAGACTTTCTTCCTCCAAGCTGTCTTTTTGACCTAAATCACAACCCTGTGGAGTGGAGAGTGTTCCTATTTTCTATCAGAAAACAGAAGCCAGTTAAAATATTGTTTTGCTGTGAGCTGTGAGGATCTAGACTCACTAGTCTTGTCTTTTGCCCACTGTCAGCCCTTTAGACTCCTTTACCTAGGTTGCTGTTCCCATTTTAGTTCCAGACTAGTTTGAGTCTGCGCAGTAGACATTTGAGTCCCAGGAGACATTTGTTATTAGTGTTGTGCCTTGATCTGCCAAAAAGGCAGCTGCCTGAGTCAAATACCACTGGGCAAGTTGTATAAATAGGTAGTGGTTGTTTTCAAATTAAAATTTAACTCAAAAATGTTTCAAAAGTCATTAAAATGTGGTAAGGTTTTCTACAAAGCCAGGAAAAAAATAGAATCTTAAAAAAAGTTGTTACAAGGAGCTGTATTAACAATGAACTCAGGATCCATTTTAGGACTTATTGAAAACACTTGGTCCATTCCCCACCCACCATGCTAATCATTTCTCTTTCCTAAAAGAGTTTTCACTATTCCTATTGACATGGAGGTGCTGCTTTCAAGTTGTCTCCCAAGTTCGATGTGTTTCCTATTGAAGTCCAAAGAGATTGTCAGTTTTTTGGAGGTATCTTTAACTGGAATTTTGTCTCTGTGAGCAGGGGCTGTAACACTTAGTGAATGGGGTGTCTTTATGGCACCCTAATCTTTGTTTACTTGGATTTCTTGAGTGTTTTATATATCTCTCATCATTCTGTGGTAGCAATGATTCGGCTTTTTTCATAATAGAGAACTGATTATCTATGATAAATTCTTCTAATTTGTTGGATTTTTTTTTAAGGAAAAAAAAGTTGAGACTGTGCAATAGGGTTGCACAAGAAAGGAAAATGTATGAGTATTTTTTGGGTAAGCGAACATTGTCCCCAGCTGCAGTAAAGTTATTTCCTTGTTCCTTGGAGTAGAAGTAAAATTTGGTTATATAGTTAAATTAAGCAAGCCTTTACTAATTGCCTTCCTTGTGTGAACTGGATGATTGAACACAACAGAAGGACAGTCTTTTGGACAGAAATTGAAAATCTGAAAAGAAAGTAAAAATTTATCAGTAGAGAAAAAGCATGGTGTACTGTTGAAAAGTCTTAGACTTGGGACCATGAAGGCCATATTTAACTTAGCTTTCAAAGCTTGTTAGTTGTGTGACTGTGTCCAAGTCAGGTTCTTTATCTCCAAAAAAGAAAAAGTAATAGCACTTAGCTCATGGGGACATAAATAGTAAATAAAAACAGTATTTGTAAATGGTGTTAAATATCAACTACTCTTATTAGTGCCTAGCATTTGCACATACATGTATATGTGCATACATATTCTATATTCATATTATACATCATTTTATATTCTGTATTTTATAGTTATACATGTATACATCTATCTATCTATCTATACACACACACACACACGTATATATTATGTATGTATAGATACACACATACAAACAGGGGTTTGTTTTTGGGGGGGTTGGTTTTGGTTTTGTTTCTTGATTTTTGGTGGCAGTGAAAGAGTGAGAGGTCCAGACCAGTGATAGCATACACTGTGTCAATGTTACAAAGTCCTGTTATGGAAATGACCTCCATTAATACACATTAAATCTTCTTTAACTCCAAATGTTAGAGTTGCTTGAGACACTGAAAAGTTAAGTTTAAATGACCTGCCCCAGCTTCTGGAGCTAGTATGTGTCAGAAGTAGTACCTTAATGTTAGGTTTTGCTTGTCTCCAAGGCTAGCCTTTTATTTACTTTTCTCTCCTGTTATATAATAGACATTTAAAATACACCTAGTGAATAAAATTGTAAATACCTTACAAAAGTAAGGAAATGGTAAGAGACCACTCAGTACCCTCAGTGAGTTTAAGTCACTGGGCTTTGATGAATTTTATCCATGAGTTCTGAAAGAGATGGCAAAAATGATTGCTGAACTGCTTTGATGATCTTTGAAAAATGGTGGATAATCATTGATGTTCCATTGGCCTGAAAATGATAGATGTTATCCAATGCTATATGCAGAGAGCTTGACTTGAATTCATTTGCTCAGTTTCAAAACATATTGCAAAAGAGGTGGTTTTTGAATATTTGCAAAGGGAAGTGGTAACCATTGAGTACTATTGACTTCATCACAAATAGGTTCTGTCAGAGTAATTTCAATTCTTTTTTTTTTTTTAACTTGGGTTACTAGATTGAAAGAGACAGATAAAAATTAAATGACTCATCCAGGACTTATACAACTAGGAATATCATTGTATTATATATTTTGTATAATCATGCAGCAATATCATCCCTTTCAACTTGTCTATTGGTCAGGCTTGACTTAAGAGAGTAGAAACTTAGTTGGGCATTTCTGGCACAGAGATTATTTCTTTGCCACATTTCCATAGGAATTCAGAAAAATCTATAGCAAAAGTGAGAATATAGCTTGGAGTCTATGAAGATGAGAAAGAGACCACTTATAACCTGTATATGCAGATAGTTGAATCTCAGGAGAAATCTGGTATCAGTGTTGTACCTTAAGTTATAAACCAGATGCCTTAGTCAGATATTACTAGGCAAGTTGTGTAAATGGGTAGTGGTTGTTTTCAACTTTAAAGTTTAGCCCAAGAATGTTTCAGGTCCAAAAAGCATTAAAATGTGTGGTAAAGTTTTCCACAAAGCCGGAAAAAATTAGACTAGTTAGAATTTGGGAGCTTCCCTAGAGGAAAGTCTTTATTTTGCTTCACTTTTTGAAGATGAAACTCCCTTATAATGATTTAGTGTATGTACCCCTCACTTTGGATCCCAACCTCTTATCAAATTCCAGTCAACCCTAATGATTCCAATTTGAGTCATGCCTTTTAGGTAGTTGATATATAAAGTTACTGACAAAATTCTCTCTCCTCATATCTACCCTTTAGAAAGTGATGGGCAAGTTATTTTTAAAACTTTTAAAACATTTTTTTCTAGTTATTCCATAAGCTTCTTTTCATTTTCCTATCATCACTTTGTCCTTCTTCCCTCCTCTTGCTTTTTTCTCTCCTCCCAATTCAGGAGGATCCAAAGTGGGAATTTCCTCGGAAGAATTTAGTTCTTGGAAAAACCCTAGGAGAAGGAGAGTTTGGAAAGGTCGTCAAGGCAACAGCTTTCCGACTCAAAGGGAAAGCCGGCTACACCACTGTGGCAGTGAAAATGCTGAAAGGTACCTTCCTGGCCACACACTTTTAAAAATGTTGATTAGCTACCCACCTCTGACTATAAACAGACTGGTAGAATTTGGATGCAGGCCCTGCTGCTCTCTTTGCCAAGTGCCAGCAGCACTTACCAACGGCTATTTATTTATATTCCAACATTTCCTGATGAGAGGGAATTCAGATAGTGCCATGATGATGTAAGCCATAGTTTCCACTGGCCTGGGCTTAGGTCATGCAAAGAAACACTAATATGCTTCCAGAAGGCCAGAACTTTTATTTTTCTACTCCTGTAGTTAAAATTAGTCATGTATACAGACAACTCTCATTTGAAGCAGATAGTCTCCTCTTACAGAACCGCCAGGAAACTTTCACCATGCTGAGAAATTCCATTGATCAGGAATATTATTAAGTAAGGTGACATTGGCTGTGGTGAGAACAAAAATTCTCATTCCAGGGGAAATATTAAAAAGTATACTCATTATACTTCTCCCCCTGCAGTTTTCGTTTTCTGGAGGATTATATTTCAGATAATGCATGTGATGGAGGTAGAGAAAAGTTTAAAAAGCAACCTATCCAAAAATTGCTTCTGATTCCTACAGAGAAGCAAATAAGCTTCATTATTAAAATTACAGTTGTTGTAAGAGTCTTAGCAACCAAACATCTCATATATCCCTTACCTTAGAATAGTATGGTAAGGAAAATTTATTTCCAATACAAAAATAACCCATTATATGACATTTTAAGTAAAATGCTCAATGTCTTTATGAGTTTGCTAAATACCTCTAGACATTTACACGTGATTTGAGTGATTTCATCATCAATAAAACAGGACTGAGTCAAAGTGTCCAAATGGATGGTTACAAAACAACTGGCCTTTATCCCAGGTGATTTAACATTTGATTCTTAATGCAATTAGCTAGGGCAGAATTAATGCCAGCTGGAGAGAGATGAGATGGTATATGGAGAGCTAGATTTTAAGTGTACTGCTCTAATAAATTAGTGTGGCACTTACAGTAATTGCCCAGCTGTTAATGAATTTTTGTGGCACTCAGAGAAATCACCATCATAAATGCACCATAAAAACTTGTCTTAAATAAGGTCATGTTGGAAGGAGTTACAGCAACTGCTGGGACAGGGATTTGTGTATAGTTTAATTGGGGTTTTTGATTTTCTCAATCACCACCTGACTGCAATAGCATACTTGCCAAAAATGGATTTGGGAGTGGAACAGGAAACAATCCCCACTCATTTTCCCAGCATGATTTGTGCTATGGTGGATATGGTCACAGGGATACTTATTATGAGGCAAGAGTGCTAGTTAAACATACAACTCCAGCATTTTTAGGCATTAAAATTACTCACCATTGCTATTTACCTTTCAAATGACTAATCCTCATGTGACAAATGAGCTCATACCTCACTTTGAATGGAGAGCCAAGACAAAACTCCCTTTTCCAGAAAATCCTTAAGCACCAGCAACCTTGGAGAAATCTCTTCCTCTGGGTTTGAGTCTATGAACCTCAGAATCTCTGTCAAGCACACATTATGGATCAGGTTAAAACAGCAGTCAACATAGAAAATGATGGTAAAATTTTGAATGTTGGTAGCTTGGGATGACAGCAAATCTGTTGATTTTTCATATTTAGATCTTTCTCTGACAGCCATACAGAATGGAATTGGGAATGAAGAGCTCCTTTAGACAATTTGATGTAATTAAAATATTATTAACATAAAGCTTTGGTATCATTTAAGATTAAGACTTTCCATTATCAAGGTGATAGTCACCAAATACATGACTTTCAGTAAAATACCATATTATCATCCTGGACTTGTAAGCCAGAATGAAGCTGAACTAGATTGAGAAAGACCAGAGGAGATTGGTTTTTAACCTACCCTGTTTCTAATGCTTTTCAGAAAATGCTTCTCCAAGTGAGCTCAAAGACCTGCTGTCAGAATTTAACCTGCTAAAACAGGTCAACCACCCCCACGTCATTAAACTCTATGGCGCCTGCAGTCAGGATGGTAAGGATTTCCATAGAACCTGGTAATAAAACAAATAAGGAAGTTATACTCTTGTACAGAAATTGGAGATTTAAAATGACTTGGAAAATGAATTTTAAGCATCTTCTTTTTCTTGTACCATTTCTCTCATTTTCTCCTTCTCCTCTGCTCTTCCTAATACTCCTTTTTCCCTCTAATTACTTCCTTTCACTCTCCTACCTCTCTGCTTATCTTTCTTCCTTTTGTTTTCTTTCTTCCTCTCAAGACAGAGAGATGCATCCCCCAAAATTCACTCCATGAAGGAGACCTAATTACTTTTCATGGCAACTTACAGTGGCCTTTTTGAAACAAAGGATTATTTCATAATTTCATAATTTTTTAACAGCTCATGCTGCCTTATGGTGGCATTTGTTTTTGTCAGTATTTGGGTTGACTTTTCCTTTACCATGTACACAATGGGTATTTCTGTGTAGGGTCTGTGGGCCTTCAATTTGCAAACACAAAAAAGCTACCTCTCCCAGCTGTGTTTTCATGGACAAACTGCTATTTAGCCCTTCTTAGCCACATTTTGCATTTCCTGGTGGTATTCTATGGTCTGTAGGCTGTATGATGTCAGTGCACATTTATACTACTGTTCCCTGCAGAAACCAAAAAGTGGGATGCATAGCGATTGGTGTCATTTAACTAATATTTGATATTTTTTATAGTTGAAGGAAAATCCATTTATGAATTTCCTTAGAATGTTTCTGGTGAGAGCCTCTCTTCATGTAGTATAACATGATAATATGAAATGATACTTAGAAGAACAATATACAAGAATGACCCATATCCTAGAACCAATCAATAAACATTAAATACTTTATATATGCCAGAACTAGATATTATTATTATACATAACAGAATTAGTATATATTTAGCATTAGGTATATACAAATAAACATGAAATCATCCATGCCTTCAAGAAGCTTACATTGTTTGGGGAAAACAATGTGTAAATGTACAAGAATAGACATAAGTATACAAAGTAAATAAAAGGTAAATTGGGGGAAAACTATGAGCTGTAAGGATTAGGAAAAGTATCATGCAAGCCAGCATTTTAGCTATGCATTGAGGGAAATGATGTTTTCCTTGTGTCAGAGATCCTTCATCAGTATGTCAGAGCCATCACTCATTATTTGGCGAAAGTGTCCATAGCATACTAGGATTACATTCATCAAGAGTCAAATAAATTGCAAGTAAAATGTTATATTTACCTTTAAGAAAAAAAGACATTTTATTCAATCATGGATCTCCCAAGCTGTAAGATTTTTATCGTAGAAATATACCTTAGAAATCATCTTGTTTAACCACCTAGCTTAAAAATGAGGAAAGAGGCCAACAGATTGTCTCAAAACTCACTGGTACAATCTGTCTGAAGTTCTTTCTGTATTTGAGACTGCCTTTGGAGGTCATTTTCATTCACTCAGTAAGAAGGAACAAATAATTATTTATCTACTCCTTCTGATAATGCTTGAGGGAAAAATAACTCTCCAGGAAAAAAATAACTCAACTAAAGTATTTTCCAACTTGACTGCAGCAGACCAGTCAACATTTTTAATCTTCCTATTTTTAGTTGCTCAATTAATGGCAGACTTTGAAGATACCACTATGAGACTTTGAGATCTTTATTTACTATAGAAGATTGTGTTTTTATGGAACACT
The DNA here is from genome assembly GCF_016432865.1 of Antechinus flavipes. Classification (NCBI taxonomy): domain Eukaryota; kingdom Metazoa; phylum Chordata; class Mammalia; order Dasyuromorphia; family Dasyuridae; genus Antechinus; species Antechinus flavipes. The sequence goes on along the minus strand of NC_067399.1, from coordinate 628,332,176 downwards.
ATCTATTTGTGGATCTCAAAGCATTTTTTAAAATGCGTTGATATATTTTTTTTATTTATATCACCTTCTTGTCAGTCAGGTAGCATTTATTAAGTTATCTACCAAGTGTCAGTTCCTGTCCTATGCGCTGTCCTCCCATATTCAGAGAACAATAACTTAAAAGAAATGGGGATGGGGCAGAGAATGACAATTCAGCAAAACTATAGAGAGAACAGTGATATTGATTTACAGAAGAGACAGGTAAACAAAAGTGGGAAAAGAGGAAAAAGAAAGCAGAAAATGAAAATAGGAAGTTATATTTCTTGAGGCAACTTTTCATCAATGTAACAGCTATAAATATTCTGTGTATCAGTATTTAAGCAGATATATGCCAATTTCAGGTCATATGTACTCTGATGAATAGTGTCAACACTAGAAAAGGCTTCCCTAGAAACTCCAGGAAACCAAGTTTCTTAAGCATCAAACAGGGGTTTTCCTGCACAGCTAACAGATTTATTAGCAAGAACTATGGAAAACTAAGTATATCTCAGTGGAAGCAGGTATGATAGAGTAGCATGTTATAATGAGCTAGAAAATAATAAAGTATGTATATGTAATAGTTATTATCTCTAGAATCTATCATATTTTTGTATACATACATGTATGTATATACATGTATATGTAGTAGTTATTTATCTCTTGAATCTACCATGTTTTTTTGTGTTTGTATGTATGTGAGTCCTGAAGAAAAATTCCAGAGTTAAGAAAAGAAACTGTCCTACCCTGTACCTTATCAGGCAAAATTAATTATTCCCTGAAAAAATAGTAGTAGAGTTTCAGGAGAAAAAAACAATAACAACAAAAATTGAACACATAGTGATAAACCATTTAGAAATTATGAAACCACCCTTTATTTCAAACAGATTGGAAAAATGCAAGTAAGATTCAATAATCTGATAAAAGTAATTTGAATCTCTGAACAAAGTGGGTTTGGGAACTTTACAAAGAGAGAAAGGAAAAGAAAGGCATATTCTTTCCTCTCCCCTTTCATATACAAGGTCCATTGGGAGAGTGAGCTAGAGCTAAAATAAACAAGCAAAAAGAATAAAAATGATGAGATGTATGAAAGGGACTATGCAAGACAAAGGGGAACCTCACAGATTATGGTCACTGAAAGTCCTTTTGCTCCTTTGTAGAATCCTTATGAAGTTTCTCTTAGGTATAACTCTGCTGGACTCCAAGAGCTGGCATTTTTACAATTCATACATATCAAGTATTAGTTCTCTCCACACTGAGGAGTCATACTCCCTGAAACAGTCTTTCTCCAGCTGATCTATAGTTATCCTCTCCATATTGTAGGAGTTAGGGACATGGTACCCATCATGATCTGGAAAATCTGGATAAAATAATAAAATAAAATCTGCATAAAAATTTTTGATCCTCACTTGGGACCAGAGAAGTCTGAATTATTATGGTATTAAAAATAAAATATGTTGATATTGTACAATACTATGCATATGCATTTCTGAGTTTCTAAACTTTTGTCTGTATCATCTGCTGGTCTGAATATGTGTTGTCTGCAGCTTTGGCAAAACTTTCCCCAAATTTCTATTTAATTTGTTAAGCCAACCCAAGGTATATCAAAGCTCCCAAGTGCCCCATCCATGATGGGGAAAGTCATGATATGGAAGGAACAATTGCAGTTTGTTCTTGGTTTTCAATGCAAATGTTGCTATTGGCAATTTCTGTTCTTGTGGACACTGCTAGCAATGCTGCTGGGGCTCCAGCTCTTCTATCTTCAGATGTTGATATAATCAGCTTTATCTCTGGATATCCAGTCATCCAAGATAGTACATAATAAACCGAAGAAAGAAGTGGCCATGTGTTCATAGCCTTCATAGCTTGGACAAGAAGGCAAATGAGGCAACTCAGGAGACAGAGATGTTTCCCTCTTCTTTTCATAGGAGTTTTTCTACTTTCCCTCTCATCACGTCTCTTGCTTGAGACAGTGAGAAACACTTTGATATAATAGAGAGCTACCCTCAGAGCCTATAAGGAAAATGTGAGTCCAAGTCCAAATCTCTGATACTATCTGTGTGGTCCTGGGCAAATCATGTAACATTTTAGTTATTCCTTACGTACTCCTTAAGGTTATAAGATACAGAGACGGTCCCAACCTGGTAGAAGAAAATTCCTCACCTGAGAGTTTCCTATACCAATGAAATCCAAGATCTAATAGCTATCCCTTGTATATGTTATAGAGACACACACACACACGCACATATATACACTTATATACATATATCGTGTATACACACACACACACACACATATTGCAACATGCTTTCACTATCCTAGTTTCTCACTTCTGGGGTCAGAGAAACAAACAAACCAAATCCAATCTCTCTTTTCCAATTCAATCCTTTAAATATTTGAAGACAGAATCATATCCTCTTTGAGTTTTCTTTTCTCTAGCTTAAACATTCCCAGTTACTTCAAAATATCTTCAGATAGCATGACTCTGAAGGCAGAGATCTTTGAGAAATAATCTGGATTTGGAGTTACTCTTGGAATTGGGTAAAATTATGAATTAGATATGAAGTTTGCTTGTGGTGCTCTCACCTTTATCTTTCTATGTTCTTTGTTCTTCTCACACAAAGCTCCCAAGTGCTCTCATACTGTTCTTTGTTATTTTCTACCTGGGAGAAATGTAACTTGACATGTTCATTAATATTAAAGTCTTAAGAACTTAGTGTATATAAGAACACTATCCTTAACATCCCCCTTCTTTATGTCTGTCTGTCTTTCTCTCTGTCTCTCTCTGTCTCCTTCTATTTTTTTCTCTCTCCCCCCCCCACACACTTTTTAATGGTAAAATGTGTCTTTCAAGCCTTTTTATCCCTTTTAGTGCCTACCAGAGTTCCTTATATTTAGTAGGAATTAAATTTATTTGTTGATTTGAGACATTGGAAGAAGAACAATTCTGTTACATCCAAATTACATTATAGGAACAACCAGACTCAATACATAGAGCCATGCTTGTTCTTGAGTATGTGGATAGCTCAATTCCTTCCATACTTCAACCACTTCCATAACTGACCTGTGTTCTTTTGCCCTTTAGGACCTCTCTACCTGATTGTGGAGTATGCTAAGTATGGTTCTCTGCGGAGCTTCCTCCGGGAAAGCCGGAAGGTGGGACCCAGTTACATGGGAGGTAATGGCAATCGGAATTCTAGCTACTTGGACAATCCAGATGAGAGGGCACTGACCATGGGAGATCTCATTTCCTTCGCCTGGCAGATTTCCCGAGGAATGCATTATCTTGCAGAAATGAAGGTACCGTGCTTACAGACTAGCTTTGCTGGGTCTACAAGGAGAGCCATCCTTAAATATCATGAGTTTGTGCTTACCCCTCTTGTAATCAGCATTGCTCATCTCATTACATGTCATTCTGGATTATTAGGTATTGGGGAGTTTTTGTTGTTGTTATCTTTTTTTCTTCTAGCTGGTCCACCGTGATTTAGCAGCTAGAAATGTCTTGGTGGCTGAAGGACGCAAAATGAAGATTTCTGATTTTGGCCTTTCCCGAGATGTTTATGAAGAGGACTCCTATGTCAAAAGGAGCAAGGTAATTTAGGGATTTGTGAAGCTATTTAAGCAATGGCAATATTTGTCATTGGAAAAATTTGTGCAGTGATGGTCAAAATGTCATTCCCAGTATAAAAGGGATAAAAAGATAGGTCTGATAATTGTCTTATAAGGACCAAGTATTCTAACACCATTAGACTATTCACTCCCACTTGAAAATGGAAGGGTTTTTAAAAATACCTAATCTTGCTTGCTGAAGATGATGTTTAATGAGATTCCAATATTTTAAGATAACCTTGCTCAGGAAAGTCCAGATGGTTCCAAGACACAATCACTTAACCAATGAGATACTCTAAATGCAAGATGATTTAATGTATTTTGTATAAGGAAGGAAAGGAGAAAGACATTTTTGTTTACTTTTCCTATCCTTTTAAACTGAAGGGAGAAGAAAAGTTACATTTTGCCCTTTAGATATAATCTTTTATTCTTTGCTGATCACAAAGAAAAGACTTTGAAATACATTCATGTTTTCTCTAAATGTGTTTTCAGTTATTATTTACTTTTTTTAAAAATCATGATTTCTTTTGAAGGTCATCTAGTGCTATGTTTTTTTTTTTAAATAATTTTCTTCTGTTCAGTTCTTCATCTTGAGTTTTTAGAAGAAAAGGTCATGATATTCTTTCTGTGTAATTATAGCTGTTAGCCAACAAAAAGCTGAAATAAAATAAACAAGAAGTGATGACTAATACTCAGTAGAAAGTTCCATGAAAGTAGTTCATAGGAGCTGGAAATTTTCCCCAAAGCAGGCAGCCTTAGCAGTGAAGTCTAGTCTGCTCAGATGCAGGTGAAAATGATGTGCTAGGAAGCCCCAAGCCTCACAAATATGCTCTCTTTAGTTCGAGTTGACTTCTGGATTTCTAAATCTATACCAGATTCTCAGAGTGCTAGGTTCTTTTGTCATCCTGAGAAAATCCTATTGCTTTATCACCTTTTTCAATGCAACCACATTGATTTATCTCACTAATTTTATTTACACCCTGTGCCTCGGATCCCTGATTTTAATTTCTCTGTGAAGGAAATGGATTCAATAGCTTTGAGGAGTGAGAGAGATGGTGGAACTGGCAGGTCAGTACAGGAAGGAGAAGAAGCAAAATGCAGTAAATATCCAAGGCATGATTAGTGTAACTTATTTATGCTACATCTAATAAATATCAACATAGTATAACATTAAAATGATGTTTTTTCATCATGTTAGTGATGAGAACCATAAAACAACTATGTGAAATATGCTTTTTGCTACATGGTGCTAAGAACTGTCCTTTTTTGTTGTTGATTTAGTGAAAGCAGTATATTTCCCTTCTTGAGCTCTAGCTATGTATGAAGCTAAAGCTACCAAAAAAAAGTTATATGAAGAAATCCTGCTTATTTATCAATTGCATGACTTATTTGAAGAGGGTTCTCTCACTTTCAAGTTCCTTTACAAAAGGAGAAGAGTATATTTATTATTATAAGAGTTTTGTATTAAACAAAAATAATCTAAGGACCTGTCTTCAAATCTTCTGACATTTATTTTCTATTAATCTCAGTTTTCTGAAATGCAAAATGTGAATAATAAGGTCTATAGGAGCTGTTTGCTGAGTTACAAGCAAGGCTCAAATGAGGGACAATTAAATAGGTGAGTGGATAGAAAGATTATCAAGATAAAGTGACATTGTTAACTCTGTGCCAGGCACTATGCTGAGAACCAGAGATTTAAGAACAAGCAATGATGCAACCCTTGTACTCAAGGAGATTATATTCTAATGGGCGAAGACCACACATGAAGAGCAGCAGTCCTGAAGTCAGGAGGACCTGAATTCAAATCCAGCCTCAGACATTTAATACTTCCTAGATGTGTGATTCTGGGCAAGTCAAGTACCTCAGTTAAAAAAAAAAATACATACATATGTAAAATCAGATTTCTTCTTTAGGAGGAAGGGAGCACCTAAAAACTTTTTGTGGATTTTCCAGATTGCAAGGGTGCTGTTCTTCTAATCCATGCTATGTGGAAGGGATCACTGTATGCCAATTCCCTTCTTATTCTGATAAGTGGCTGCTAGACACAGGGAGAAGCCCTAAACAAATAGGCATATTGACCAAGTTGTTTTCTAGGATTTGGGCCTGAGTTTCCTAGCAAGGTATAGTATGTGGTTGTAAAATAGGTTATTCCATTCACCACACTATGTATTACATTTCCATTTAGAGTTTGATCAGTTGATTATAAGCTACATGAATGTCTTTTTCCTTTTTTTCCTTCCTCCCATAGGGCCGGATTCCTGTAAAGTGGATGGCAATTGAGTCTCTTTTTGATCATATCTACACTACCCAAAGTGATGTGTAAGTGTGTACTTCTGTGGAGATTTTAATGATTCTAGCTATTCTAGGATATACTCATGATTACAACATTTCCTATTACATTATTTGCAACAATAATTCCTATTACAGTGTAGCTCTAGGAATGCATAGCCAATCATGCATTTCTTTCCATTTTGAGTCATGCTTCTGAGTTGATTGTCAACTTTATAGTAGCTAAAGTTCTGATGATCATTACTAGAATACCTGAGAAGTGAAATAGGGGTTACTGGTCACTCTCCTATATTTCTCTTCTATTTCAAGTACACACCTTTGTGGGTGTGCTGGGAATTCAGGGACAAATATGTAGTTACCTTTATTCTTTCACATGAAGACTTTAGATCTAGACTGATAGTCAAATTGCAAGGAGCATAAAAAGTTGCATCTCAGTGTAAAGTTAGTCTCTGATTAAGGGGAGAGTGTGAATTTGAGGTCTGTAAACATTGTAACTTTTGTGGAGCCCAGATTCTTAAAGATTTATAGTGGAATGGGCCATGAAAAAAGATTAATTGTCCAACAAATTAATCTACTATGACAAAAAGAACGGAAATAAAGATTTGTTTTTATCAAAATAACTATCTTTGATGGTATGGGCCATTCATACAGGACTGTATGAATGCTCATAGGATATGGATGATCCTTAAATCTAAAGCTGGAACTAATACCACAGACTACTTAAACCAAGTTCCTCATTCTACAGATAAGGAAACAGCACCAAAAAGATTTAAGTGACTTGCTTGAGGTCACCCAGCAAATTATAGGGAGTAAGTATCAGAGACAGGATTTAAATTCACTTCCTCTGACTTCAGAGACATTTGTACTGTACTGTCTCCTAAGAACTGGTACAGCCATTTTCTGAGGCTTAATTTTCTTGTGATTTAATATGAATTTACAAAAGTTATGCAAAATATGCTGTAAATCATACTTAACCTTACTTGAATACCAATTTTTTTCTTTTATTAAAGTGATTTGTGGAAAAGTAATTTTTTACTTAAGCAAAGTACATGTAACTTTATTCCATTTCTCTCTGTAATCAGCTTCTTTCCTTTAGGTTTGTTGATTTGAAGAGGTGTTTTTTTATTTGTTTGTTTTTGTTTTTGTTTTTTTGTACTTGTATGTGACTTTTGACAATAGTCTTCCAATTGCATGGGTTTTTTTTTAACCCCCCCATTTCCACCAATTAGCAGCAGAATCAAACAGGTATGTAAACTCTAATAATGCTAGCTCTTATCTTCTTTTTTCCCAACACACATGGGGTTATTCTAATATAGCCTCTGTCATCCAGTTTCTAGCTTGTATAATCATTAATCATAAATCACGGGCACATTTGGGAGTAGGCTCATTTCAAATCTTTCATGGATGGCACATTAACATTTTTACATGATTATTGTTTATTCTAATTATTGAAGGAAAAGAGTAGGGGAAGAATGAAAGCTGGAGCAGGAACCAGTCTCTGCCCTGTTGTTCAAAGATGTGGTATTTACAAAATCAGAGTTGAATTGGAAGGAATCTTTGTTGTATAGCCTATAACTGAGAGAAATTTCTGCTGTAATTATTCATCCTTCATTTTCAAAAGAGTACTGATGACATCACTGGTGATATCTTGACTTGCTCATGAATTGGATTTAAATGAGACAAAGTTGTGCATTAGCCTCATTTTCTCTTTCTGAGTCATTGAAATACAGTGGCAAGATACAAATTAAGACAAGTAGCAGGGCTGAGGATGCAGTGGATGACATTGGCTACTTGGATATCTGACAAAGATCTAAGTTCTACAGCAGTTGCTTCAGCCACTTTCATAGTTGTTGGAACCTATTGTTCTCATTTGCCTATTCTTTTTTTATGATAACAGTTTTCCTGATATTGAACAAGCCCTGAATTCCTGGTATAAATCCCATTTGGTCATAGTGTATTATCCTGCTGATAAGTTGCTGTAATCTTTTTGCTAATATTTTATTTAAAATTTTGCATCGATATTTATTAGACTGATTGGTCTGTAATTTTCTTTCTCTGTATTAGCTCTTCCTGCTTTAGGTATCAGTACCATATTTGTTTCATAGAAGGAATTTGGCAAGACTCCTTCTTTACCTGTTTTTCCAAATAATTTGCATAATAGTGGAATTAATTGTTCTTCAAATGTTTGGTATAATTCACTTGTGAATCCACCTGGCCCTGAAGATTTTTCTTAGGGAGTTCATTAATAGTTTGTTCAATTTCTTTTTTCTAAAATGGGACTATTTAAGTAATTTATTTTCTTTTCTGTTAATCTGAGCAATTTATATTTTTCCACATATTCATCTATTGTGATTAGATTGTCGGATTTGCTGCCATATAGTTGGGCAAAATAACTCTTAATTATTTCTTTAATTTCTTTTTCATTGGTGGTAAGTTTGTCCTTTTCATTTTTGATGCTAGTAATTTGTTTTTTTTCTTTCATTTTTTCTAATCAAATTAACCAAAGGTTTATCTATTTTTGTTGTTTTTTTTTCACAAAACTAACCCTGTTTTATTTATTTGTTCAATAATTTTCTTAATTTCAATTTTCTTAATCTTTCCTTTGAGTTTCAGAATTTCAATTTGGTATTTAATTGGGGGGTTAATTTGTTCTTTTTCTAGCTTTTTTAGTTGCATGTTCAATTTGTTGATCTCATCTTTGTCTATTTTATTCATATATCTCTTTAAAGATATAAAATTTCCCCTAAAAACTGCTTTGGCTGCATCTCATAGGTTTTGTATGTTGTCTCATTATTATCATTCACTTGGATGAAATTATGGATTGTTTCTGTGATTTATTGTTTGATCCACTCATTCTTTAGAATTAGATTATTCATTTTCCAATTGGTTTTTAATCTATCCTTGACCCTTTATTGAATATAATTTTTATTGCATTGTGGTCTGAAAAGGAAGCATTTGCTATTTCTGCCTTTCTGCATTTGACTATGAGATTTTCATGATCTAATACATAGTCAGTTTTTGTGTAGGTTCCATATACTATCAAGAAAAAAAGGTGCATTCTTTTCTGAATGTATTCACTTTTTTCCAGAGGTTTATCTTATGTAGGTTTTCTAGAATTCTATTAATCTCCCTAGTTTCTTCTTTATTTTGTGGTTAGACTTGTCTGATTCTGAGAGGGGAAGATTGAGATCCTGATTGAGATCCTTCACTAGTAGAGTATTGCTGTTTATTTCTTTCTGTAACTGGCTTAAAATCTTTAGGAATTTGGCTGTTTTACCACTTGGTGCATTCACATTTAGTATTGTTACTGCTTCGTTGTTTACAGTACCCTTTATCAAAATGTACTTTTCTTCCTTATCTCTTTTATTAAGATCTACTTTTGCTTTATCTGAGTTCAAGATTGCTATCTTAGCTTTTTTTGTTGTTGTTTTTTACCTCAGCTGAAGCATAATATATTCTGTTCCAGCTTTTTACTTTTACTCTGTGTTTTTCTATGTCAAATGTGTTTCTTGTAAACAACATAATTTAGGATTCTGTTTTTTAATCCACTCTATTATTTGTTTTCATTTTATGGGATAGTTCATCTCATATACATTCACAGTTATGATTATCAGCTCCAAATTTCCCTCCATCCTATTTTCTTCCTTGTATATACTTTTGTTCTCTCCATCCTGTCCTTAGTAGTGTTTTTTTAAATCACTCCAGCACTATCTTATCTTCTATCACTTCCTCTCCCTTTCTCATATCTTTTTTTCCTAATTTTTCTGCTCTCCCTTTTATTCTGCCACTCCCTTTTCTTTCCCCTTTCTCCTATTTTTTTTATAGAGTTAAATAAATTTTATATCCAACTGAATGATTGTTATTCCCTCTTTGAACCAAAACTACTGAGATCAAGCTTCAGACAATGCTCCTCTGCCTCACTTCTTTCCCTGTTTTATAATAGGTCTTTTGTGCCTCATTATGTAATCAAATTTGTCCCATTATATCTCCCCTTTCCTCTTTATTCAGTACAGACTTTTTTTTTTTTTTTTTACCCTTTGATGTCTTTTTCTTTGATATCATCATATTGGAGTCCATTCACAACTACACCTTCCATTCAAATGATGGATCTGTCTGCCCCAGTGATAGATACAGTTCTCAAAGTTACAGATAAAGTTTTCCCATTTAGGAATATAAACAGTTTAAACTTTAAATAATTTATATTTTCCCCCTCTTTACTTTTATATGCTTCCCTTTAGTCCTGTATTTGTAGATTAAATTTTCTGTTTAATTCTGTTTTTTTCAATAAAAGGCCTCTGACTTCATGGAAGATCCATTGCCTCCCCTGAAAGATGATGCTTAGTCTCACTAGATAGCTAATTCTTGGTTGTTACCGTAGGTCCTTTACCTTCCAAAATATCTTATTCAAGGCCTCCTGTTCTTTATTATAGAAGCTTCCAGATCCTGGGTAATCCTAATTGTTGTTCCTTGATATTTAAATTGTTTTTGTCTGGCACCTTGCAGTATTTTTTCCTTAAGATGGAGTTTTGAAGTTTTGCAAAAATGTTTCTTGGGGTTTTTCCTTTGAGATCTCTTTGCAAAGGAGATTGATGGATTCTCTCAATGAGTATTTGCCTCTTAGTTCCTAGAATATTAGGACAGTTTTCCTTAATATTCTCTTGAAGAATGTTATTATAGTTGTTTTTGTTTTTTTTTTTTGATCATGGCCTTCAGTTAGGTCAATAATTTTTAAATTGTCTCTCCTGGATCTATTTTCCAGATCGGCTGTTTTTCCACTGAGGTTTTTCACATTTTCTTTCATTTTTTTCATTCTTTTTAGTTTGTTTGACCAATTCTGGCTGTCTCATAGAATCATTAATTTCCATTTATCTCATTCTAGATTTAATGTGTAATTTTCTTCAGTTATTTGTATTTCTTTTTCCATTTGGTTAATTCTTTTTTTTTTTTTTCCTGAGGCAATTGGAGTTAAGTGGCTTGCCCAGAAACACATAAGTATTTGAGCTCAGAGTTGAACTCAGGTTCTCCTGACTTCAGGGCTGGTGCTCTATCCACTGTGCTGTCCAGCTGCCCCAATTAATTCTATTTTTTAAAGGTGGTATTTTCTTCAGCGGATTTTTTTTTTTGCATTTGACTAGTTCTATTTTTTTTAAAGAGTTTCTTTCTTCAGTCAATTTTTCCTTCTTCCTTTTCTAAACTCTTAACTCTCTTGCATACCTCTCATTTCTTTTCTAATTTTTTCTTCTACCTCTCTTATTTCTCTGTGCAGTGGCTAGAGCATCAGACTTGGAGACAAGAAGACAGAATTTCAATTCTTCTCTCAGATACTATCTCTATAATTCTGGGCCAGTTACTTAATCTCTCTCCTCACTTTCTTCATATATAAAGTAAGATTAACAAAATGATTTAATTGAAAGAGTTGTGAGAATTAGTGAGGTTACATGGAAGGACTTTTGCAAACTTTAAAGCTGTGAAAATCCTAGGAAATGTGAAAATTGGAGGTATTCTAAAGACCTCCACTGAAGAGAAGTCTGACCTGTTTTTTGTATAATTCTTATTGTAAGGGTGTTTTATCCAACACAAAGTTAAATCGACTTCTCTGTGATAACCATCCACTCCTCCTTGTTCAGCTCTCAAAATCCAAATGGAATAAAATTAATTTCTTCTTCCAATGGCAACCCCTTATATATTTGGAGACAGTTATCATCAACATCTTTCTTCTCTTCTCCAGTCTAAACTCCTTGGGTTTTTCTTTTTCCCAAATGATCCTCATATGATATAGATGTAAGGCATTTCATCATTCTTGTTACCAGCCTCTGGGTGTTTGAGCTTCTCCATGACCTTTGTATATTGTGGTTATCAAATTGAACATCACCATAGAAGTGTATTCACCTTTTGATGGTACAGAAGGACTTTCTTTTCCTTATTCCTGAAGTCATACCTCTTTTAGTATAGCTCAAGATCCCATTCATTTTTCTGGCTGTTGTGTCCCAAAAAAGACTCATTGAGCTTACAGCCTCCTAAAAGCCCTTCTGATGTTTTGTTTTTTTTTTAACTGATGATTCCAGTCTTTTCTATGTGAGGGAGAAGATAATTCTTGAAGCCACATATGAATTCTTCCTATTGAATTCCATCTTAAATTTACACAAAGCATTTTCATATCCTGTCACCAGTGTCCTCACCAATTTTGTCATCTAAAGACCTCCCCTCTTTCCCCCCAAAGATCAGTTTCTTGAAACTTATTTAACTTACTTAGTACTTCTGTTCAAGTCATGGTACATGATTCCAATCATATTCCTTCTTGCTGTGATTTCAGTCTTCTCTGCTTTGTTCTCCCGCGAACTGTACAATATCATGCTTCTTTTTGTACTCTCACCTCCCTCCTCTCTCCATTCTTCTTCATTCAACACCTCTAAATAGTTGGGTACATGCTTTCCCCCTTTTCAGGAAGGAGTTACTTTTGAACTAAGTAGGGGAGGGCAGGAAGAAACATGGCTTATTTGTGATAGCAAGCCAGACTCTTCAATATGTTGGAGACCCCTCTTTTCTTACAATTACTGCTCTATCTGGGGCCAAATAAGGAAGGGATAATCTATTTTCCATCTCTTCCTCCCCCCACCTTCAAGGTAACTTAGTGCCTGTTGTTAAATTACAATTTTGCAAAGGATGCCCCAATATCCAGGCACTTTTGTATTTTTCTGTGAAATCACTGACTTCAAACTTTTGACATTAATGACCTTTAATTTTAACTAGGCAAGATTTTCTTACCGTATAACTGATTAGATTATATTTATAGTGGACACAGATATCAAATAGCCAACTGAGAAGTTTGGGAGAAGGGAAGTCTTTCTTACTAAAGTATTAGCATTTTTGATCCCAAGGCTTGTCATTAAAGGTGGCTGTCAAACATGAAAGACAATAGGTGTTGTGAAAGACTTGTTTCTTGTACTGTAGACTCTAAGAATCTGATTGGGTAGCTTCCTAATGATTTGATATATGAATGAGTATTTTTTGACAGAAGTTATGTATTCTTTTCCCTTTCATCTGAGGAAAATTTTCTCTATATTACAGCACTATAAAGCACTGTTGATATCCCTTACCTTTTGAGTTCTGGAAGGGGGATTTCATTGATGATTTTATTCAGTGTCATGGAAGGAGCATTAGCTCAAATCCTGGCTCTTATGCTTACAATCTGTGTGTTTGAAAAAGTCATTTAACAGGGGCAGGTAGGTGGTACAGTGGATAGAGAACCCGCCTTGAAGTCAGAAGGACCTGAATTCAAATCTGACCTCAGATAATTACTACTTCCTAACTGTGTAACCCTGGGCAAGTTAACACTAATTGCCTCAGAGGTAAAAAAAAAAAAAAGTCATTTAACACACCTTTAGGACACAAAGTTCTTTACCTCTAAAATATGGTTAACCTAGAAACCTCCTAGGTTTCTGAACATATAGTCCTATGAATTATTTAGGAACATGTCTTATATGTGAGTGGGGATCCTATAGATCCTATTTCCAGTTATCTTACTGTATAGATAAAGGAAACTCATTCACAGAGAAGACTGGACAGCACTAGGTCAAACAGCTAGTTAATAGCAAGCAAAAACAGAGCCTGAGCTCTGGATTAGAAAGAAGCAGACCTTCCTGTTTTTCTGAACAGAATAAAGTAAAAGCATTTAGATATTTTGGATTGAGCCTGACTTATAGCTGAATCAAAGTTAGTTTCTTAGCTAATATAAAAGGTTATATATGAATATTATCACATCATTCAATCCACTTTTTTAGTGGATAGGACAGAAATTTTATTTTATTTTATTTTTTTAATTTTTATTTAATAATTACTTTATATTGACAGAATCCATGCCAGGGTAATTTTTTTACATCATTATCCCTTGCACTCATTTCTGTTCCAATTTTTCCCTTCCCTCCCTCCACCCCCTCCCCTAGATGGCAAGCAGTCCTATATATGTTGGATATGTTGCAGTATATCCTAGATACAATATATGTTTGCAGAACCGAACAGTTCTCTTGTTGCACAGGGAGAATTGGATTCAGAAGGTATAAATAACTCGGGAAGAAAAACAAAAATGCAGATAGTTCACATTCGTTTCCCAGTGTTCTTTCTTTGGGTGTAGCTGCTTCTGTCTGTCATTTATCAATTGAAACTCAGGTCTCTTTGTCAAAGAAATCCACTTCCATCAAAATATGTCCTCATACAATATCGTTGTTGAAGTGTATAATGATCTCCTAGTTCTACTCATTTCACTTAGCATCAGTTCATGTAAGTCTCGCCAGTCCTCTCTGTATTCATCCTGCTGGTCATTTCTTAATATTCCAGGACAGAAATTTTAAAGAAATACTGACTATATCTTCGTGATTGATAAAACGTGGATGTGTACATATCTGTTATTGTAGATGAAGTCTTCTTAAAGGCTAGATGTATTTAGTTTGAGAGCTTTGGAAAGGGTATGCATCCATGCTCTATAAAAAGTATAAGATTATTTACAGTATTCCTGGCTATTTGAATCACTTTAAGGACTTGCTTATTTTCTCAGGTGGTCATTTGGTGTGTTGCTCTGGGAAATTGTAACCCTAGGAGGAAATCCCTATCCAGGTATTCCTCCTGAACGTCTCTTCAATCTTCTAAAAACGGGCTATCGAATGGAGAGGCCTGAAAACTGCAGTGAAGAAATGTAAGTATAATTGATTTTATTCATGTATTTAAATTCTGGGATTTTCAAGGAAGAAGTAAACTGTTACATGAAACAATTAGCAGATGTCATTATGCTGATCTGATTAATTACTAAGTAGCTTTTATACCTTGGTGACTGAGCATTTCCTATTTTGCACACATATTGCAGACTGTGGTTTCTCTGTGACAAGGTCATGATACCCAGTAGTATCATTTGAATATTCAAGAGCCAGCCAGACATTTTAACCTAACACCCAAAGAAGGCTGCTTAGCAAACAAATGTAAAAGAAAAAAATTAATATATTTAAGGTACAGATTTTATGCCCCTTCAGCTGCCAACCTCTCAGCTACTTTTGTTCTCAAAGTAGGAGCTTTTTACTTACCTGACATTTGTATATCATATTTAATGTATGTCCTTTGGCCAATATCTTATGGGTATTTTGCATTGAAGTAAAAAAAAATCATTCAGTAAACGACTAGAGAGGGGTTTCATAATGTTCTATCAAAATCCAAAAATGATATCAAACTTCAAAATGGCATGCTAGAGCTAAACTGGCATTTTGTGCTTATAAAGAACCTATAAATAAATACCAATGGACAATTTCACATGGCTCATCCAAAAGTCTGCTGCTGAGCATGCATCCATTGGTGCCCCAGATACTGAACCTTAATGGTTTTTAAAATAGTCATTCAGTTTATAATAAATGGTTGAGTGAATAGGAAGCTGGCTTCTAAGTCAGAAAAACTATAACTTTCCAAGCAAACATTGGTAGAGGGAGTTTCCTCTTTGAAGAATTGCCTATGCTAATGTATGTTCATTTTAAAGCTGGAAGGAACATTAGAGGCCATTGAGTTTAATCTTTTCATTTTTCAGATGAGGAAACTGAGGTCAAGTGAGATAAAGTGACAAAATCATTGTCTCATAAGTAGCAAGTAGATGCATTTGAATCAAGATGTACTTGATTTTATATCTAGTACTCTATCTACTATACCATGTTGCCTAGATCAAAATAAAGAATATACCTGAAAATGAATGATTGTAAAAGTTAAAATATTTGAAAATTTTTATCTCTGGATATGGTGACTAAGAAATCAGTCCAAAGTCATCCTCTTGCTCCCATTGATTTGCTCTGTCTCTTGCAGGTACAATCTGATGTTGCACTGCTGGAAGCAGGAACCAGATAAGAGGCCAACATTTGGGGAGATCAGCAAAGACCTAGAGAAGATGATGGTGAAGAGTAGGGTAAGTTTACTTAGGTTTTTGGCTTCTCTTTTTCTAGGTTGATTTAGATAGATAAGGATTCCTCGTTCTGAATGATCTGTTACCATATAAGATACTCTCTAGCCAGGAATTTCAAATTCAGCGGTGAGAAATTTGCTGCTTTAATCAACAAATGATTCCTGTACCTTGGTCATTGAGAAAGTCCTGTTTTGTACATATATTGCAAAGTGTAGTTTCTCTGGATCAAAGTCATGATGCCCAGTAGTATCTCTCAAATATTCAAATACTAGTCAGATGTTTTAATCAAGCACCAAGAATGACTACTAGCAAACAACTGTAAGCCCCCCCCCAAAAAAAAAAAAAAAAAGAAAGAAAGAAAGAAAAAGAAAACTAATTGAATCAGCTTTGGTGTGATTGGAAAAGATAGAGCAAGTTTTAGATATTTTGTTGCTTCTTGGCTTGAGTAAAGGCAAAGTGTCTAAAATATATTATCTCAGCCAGGAGTGGTGCCGTACTGGTAGTCCCTGTTACAAAGGCTGAGGCAGGTAGGTCACTTGAATTCCAGAGTCCTGAGCTACAGTAGGGTTAAAACTCTGCTAAATCTGGCACCATTATGAGGCCACTCTTAAGGAGAGGTCCAAAGGGCTGCCTAAGGTAAAAGAGAATTGTCTCAGAGCAGAAAAGCAGAGCAAGTTAAAGCTTCTTGATCAATCAGTATCAAGAACAGGTCAATGAGTAAGTGCTATACTTCCATCCTGAAGAAGATAGACCCAGTCTGAAAAAAACAAAACAAAACAAAAAATCCCTAACTGGTCTAATTTTAGTAATGAGAGTCCCTGAAATTTATTAGACTGGTCCTTAGTTGATAAAGACACACACCATTTCGCAACCAGTATTTGAAACCTTTTCAGGATTTTGTTGGGCCTATTATTTGAACTTACTTTCCACTGGGCTTGAAGAGCTCCATCCATAGTGAAATTGCACAGTATTCAACTAATAACAAGAATTTATTAGATGCCTACTATGTGCTAAGCACTCTATAATGCACTGAAAATCTAAAGAAAAGGAGAGAAAGAACTTCTTTCTAATGGTGAAGAATAGGATAGCAGTTTAGAAAATTCTTTATTATTAAATGTTTTAAAACACCAGTGGGACATTGTAGTAACAGGATTTTTTTTAAAGGAAAGTTAAGTATCAAATATATCTGGTGAATTTTTTCACATCTATTATATTATTTTATCTATTATAATTATATATAACAATATTTTATATAATATATAGATATATCTATTATATTATAATATCCTTTTAGGAAATACACACACATATAATACTATTATATAGTTATTGGGAACACAATAAAATATGAGTGATTTAAGGAAGCATGTGTTCTAAGGTACTTCCCATTCTTACTTTGGTGACTGAAATACTTGTAAAAGAGGTCATGTAGAAAATATCCTAGATTGTTTCATTATTTACTCTTCTACCTGATGTCTTTGGGAAAGACTATGCTTAACATTGTTTCCTTTTCCTTGACCTGACTTTTTCATTTTTACCTCCATTTTGTTAGGACTACTTGGATCTTGCAGCTTCTACCCCATCTGACTCTTTACTTTATGATGATGGCCTTTCAGAAGAGGAGACTCCCCTCGTGGACTGTAATAATGCTCCCCTCCCTCGAACCCTCCCTTCCACATGGATTGAAAACAAACTCTATGGTAGAATTTCACATGCATTTACTAGATTCTAGCAACACACATACACACACCCATTCACCCACTCCTGATTTTTTTTTCCTTCTGCACTGTCCTCACACTCTGTATCCCTTTAAAGAGTGTTTCTGGTTTGAATGAAATCAAAGTTTGCTTGGAAAGCTTTTTTTTTTTTTTTTTTTTTTTGTTTGTAAATGTTAAACTTTGCATTAGGTTTATATTTCAGGCATTTTGCAACTCTGTTTAAAAAGAAAAGGGATATGAAAATAAGTAAAAATTACCAAATAGATATGATAAAAAGAGAAAAATAGATCAGGGAAGTATTCTCAGGGGAGGTTTTAAATGTGGTTAACAAATCAAAGTGTACACTTTGGGGGGATGGGGTGGGAAAATGGGATACATTATATCAGATTAATATACCTGTAATTTAACTGCTTGGGCAAATCAACTAGATTTTGGTAAGCATTTGCTTTGGGGAAAAAAATGAAAATGATTTAGCTCAATTTGGGAATGGGTCCCAATATATTTGAACAGTCTTGTCTCATACAATATAAATGCTTAATCTCTACTCTTGTATACAAGTGAGAGGTTTAATGAGCAAAGATATGTGCTTAACTTGAGATGGGATCTTAATTTAAGTTAGCCTGTCTAGACAGCAGAAAAAAGTGAGTGCTGCTCCTAGAGCCTTCAAAAATAATGCAGTGATGGCAACTCTGGAAAGTAAAAGCAGTCCACTGTTTTCACATCCTTTGTGTTCCTACATAGCATTATGATACCATCATAAAAAGCTGTAGCAGGTATTTTGAAAGAAAAATATTCTAGCATATTGTGGTAGTGAGATGGACAGTAAATATGGTTCTTGCCAAAACTCCTACTTTTTGCCTCCTGATTAGATGTTCAAAAGATTATATTTTTTGTCTTGTAATTTTGTAATTTAAAAAAAAAGAAGTAGAATTTTTTCTTAATTGAGGATTTTCCATTTTTTAGGACATTGAATCTATGATTTGTAAATGACTGGATTTAGTGTGGATTCTAGATGTAGTATCTTGCAGGCATGCATGCTTCTCTTAGAGATTTGGTCCTTATCCCTTGTGGAATAAGCAGAAGTACCTGGTTCCATGATGATTGCTAAGTAGGCTTATTTTGGCTTAAAGTATTTTCTGTAACAACAACCACCACCAAAAAAGCAAACAAACAAGCAAACAAAACAACCAACAAACAAAAATCTTAAAATCTTTTGGTTGCAACGACCTGTTTGGGACAGCATTATGCTGTTTTCCTTTTTGCTGCTATCAAAATATGTTTTGATATTGGGAAGCTTATAAAAGCCCAAGCTGGTAGTTCCTTAAAAGGTAATTTTATCAAGAAAACTTTTAATTTTTTTTTTACCCATTAATGTAATTTATGTATCAAAAACCTGGAAACAGAATATGCACCATGTATTTGGTGCAAAAGTTACAAGTTTTGTTTTAACAACAAAGGGAGTTTTGCCAAGGGCCTTACTGTCTGCACATGAAGTTTTGGTTCTTCAGTGCAGAAAAAATTATCTGTTTTCATTTTTAGGCATGTCATACCCGAACTGGCCTGAGGAGAGTCCTGTCCCACTCACAAGATTCGATGGCACTAACTCTGTGTTTTCAAGATATGCAAATGATAGTGTATATGCTAACTGGATGGTTTCACCCTCAGCGGCAAAATTAATGGACAAGTTTAATAGTTAAAATTTCTTTGTGAAAGGTAATGGACTCACAAGGGGGAAGACACATGCAAAGAATGGAAAGTCCACTGGCTCGTTCTTTGTGCAATTTAAACTGGTTAAGCCAACATTAATTTCTAGAATAGCAAACTCATTTTTGGTAGTTTGTTTTAACTTTTTTAAAATGGCTTTACTTAAAATTACTAATGATTCCCCCATCTTGGAAAACATATCAAACTGGATGAGAATTCTAATTCCAGTATTTTATTAACTCTTTTTTTTACTCCTCCTTCCCCCACTCAACAGAAAGTTCCAGTTTGGTATCTGATCACTACCTAATGAACACTTCATGCTTTCAATTTTTCAGGTTAGTTATTCACAGAAAATGGTATTAGTATATAATAATAGTTTTACCTAAACCACTAATTTTTTTGGTTGCTGTGAAACAAGGCAACACAAAAGCATGAAGCACAAAAAAATCATAAAAATATTGTTCCAAATTAATTGCACCTGTTTGAAAATCAGAAGGTTAGCAAAAGCTTGATGCTATAATGAAACCCTGTCATGGGGTAAAGAGAGAGCAGGAAATCTCAGTACAGAATTATCTCAACATTTGAGATCTGAAAATTTATTTTACAAAGGTGTTGTTATCTTTTCTTAGCAAAAAAAATTGTTTTTACCAGATTTAAAACTATTCTAACTTTTAGCACAATGGAGAGAAGTTTGATACCAGATATGCTATATATAAAGACTGATGTAAGTGAAGAGGGCTCACAAAACTACAACATATTTACCATTACATCCATCTTACTACTATTACATAATTCCATAATCATAATTATTTCTATGAGAACAGTGTAGAAAATACTGAGTATTTTCAACTAAATATGTTTCAGAGATTTCTCTCAGTGATTCTGGATGGCAGAAGGGACCTTTTCAGCTTCCAGTCCCATTGTATGCTTTCAATACATAACGTCACTATCAACATAGCTTATAGTAAATTGTTCATCTTGCAAGTTAATGAGTAGCTTAGACTCACATTCAGTTTAGTTTGTCCAACAGTTTCTATTACCAGCTTCTTTATATAGGAGGCATTCTAGCTAATTATGTTAGAAATAGCATTAACCATGAAGAAGAGATGCTACAACTTGGAACAGGAGATCATACAGTTTCAGTAGAGTTCAGAGAATGTTTTGGCTCTTATAGAGCTTCCATGAAAAGGTACATGGATGGACTATTTTTTTCTTGTGTTTTGTAATTTAAAGCTGCTGTAGCAAGAATTTTTGTTCTTTTAAAAGTATTTGAACTCACAAGCAACTTATTATATAATTCAGTGTTCCTGAATAGTCATATTTATTCAAAACATGATTCATGTGTTGTAGTTTAACTTGTAAGTCTCTGTGGGTATTATTTTGTTGTCAGCACAATATGTTACCAGTATGCTCATATCTATCATTTCATAAAGGAGAGTCGGGTTGCCAAAACACTGCCTGGTCTTTAGATTTCAAGCACTGTGATAGGATTTAAAATAGTTTTCATAAGAATACTGTATTTTATAAAAAAAATTAAAAAGTAGTACTATTTTAGCTTTTTGGTTTGACTGAGAGAACTAGTGTATGCATTGATTTTATATATATATATATATATATATATATATATATATATATATATATATATATATATATATTCTTCCACTCTTATGGTATACTGGAAAGGAATGAAGATCTGACTTGTCATGTTACAGAGCCTTGAGTTTATGACATTTTGAAGGTATACTGTGACAGTTCTCTTTTAAATAGCTTTTGTGGCTAAATGTTTGCTTTTTATGTTTTATGATAGCTTTATCAAATAGAAAAATGTAAGGATAGACTCTCTAAATAGTAAAAGTTCTTACACAGTAAAGGTGCATTACTGTAGTAAGTTGACCAGCCCCTATGAAAAGAAGAAAAAGGAGTGTTTTCAGAATGTCTTGGTTGATGGATATTATCTCTGGCTTCATGCATCACTTGATGTCTGTTCCTAAACTGGGAAAATATTAGGATTTACCAGGCATATGGGTCATGATTTATATATACATATGTGCAGGAGAACTTACCAAGGACCAAGTAAAATCTCAGTTATTTGGGGAAAAAAAGATTTGAATTCTCATTACTAAAGGCAATTATACTATGCTGATTTTTTTTTTTTTTTTTGGTAATCAAACCAATTTCAGTCATTTAAATAAAAAAAATCATGTACCATAAAAATTGCAACCTTCCTTTTTTTACATTTCTAGTTTGAAACATCGAGTTTTAATTTATGAAACCGTAGAAATGAAAAATTACCCAAACATAATAGATTTCATAATGGAGACTAATGGGAAATGTTTTAGTTATAAAAATCATTTGAAGTCACTTAACCCTCAATTGCCTCAGGAAAAAAAATCACTTGAAGACATCACAACTGGCTTCTTGATACACAGTTTAGCCAACTAAGGAAAAGCATTGGAAAAAAAACTTATTACATGTAAAAAACAAAAACAAAACACACACACATACATATGTTCATGTGTAAGTTTTTAGTTTAAAACCTTCCTAATTATCAGACATTCAACTGGCTACTTTTAACCCCTCCCACCCTCAGTTGGGGGAATAAACAAAGTAGTTGTAATCTGCCTTATTTAGTCATTTGGGGAGCAAACAAAAGTAGTGATGTTTTTTTTTTCTTTGCCTTTTCCCAGGTGGGGGAGTGAGATGGTGTTAGAGAGACATATTAGAGAGACATATACAGCATGTAAAATATATAAACACAAATGAATTCAAGGGCTAGGTTGAGATTTCACCCCTAATGTCAGTAAAGCTTGACTACTAAATGTTGACTTTTCAAATCTTCCTATCTAATGACCATGAATTGGAGATAATTTTATATCAGCTTTTCATTAACCTCTCAGCAATAAATGAAATTGAGAAAAACCAGTTGAAAATATCAAATGTTATGTGCTATCAATTGACTTGTTATTTCCACATGGAATGTTTTTGTGCATCTCACATCTCCAGAGTACACATAAAAACTAAGGCAACTTAAGAGTAGTGGTTATCAATGTGTCTGATATAGCTGTTCCTGATATCAGTGCCCCATTTATGTTGCCTGGTTTCTTTTAGGACCCAGAGGAAAGGTATGGGGAATCTTGGATGTTCTTGATATATTAGTTCCCTTTGACTTTTGAAAATCGCAAAACTTTTATACTTCAGAGTTCCCCCAGCAAAATGAACTAGAAGATGCCTTAAAGAATTAACAGAAAACTATGAATGTAAATAAGAATTATAGAAGAGATTGTACCAAAAGATTAATAGTTCCTGCATCCTCTGAAACTAAGGCTTCCCTTTAAAACTCAGAAGCCAGCATATGGTATGTGATCCAGACCTAGTTGTATGAATTGCCTAAAATCAGCAGAATTTGGGCAAATATATTATCTCAAAAAATTAGAAGGAAAAGCATAAATTTCTCCATTCTATATAAGGCAATATGACACTTTTAAGACAAAAAAAATATTGTTTCATATCCTTTGCTTTGAGCTGTAACAAGAGAAAAAACTACTTTGGGAATTATGAAAACAAGTCTAAGAAACTTCCTGCTTGTAGGACAACTTCAAATCACTATTAACCCAAGGGGGAAATTAATTGTTACTACATGTCAATTTGTAATAATTGTCATTATTACAAGCATGAATGCAAAGAATCACATAATATATTAATGATCCTATATGTACATATATATTTATTACCCATAGTCCTTAATGGGAAAATAAATGCCAATCCACATCAAAATATATTGTCCTTGAAACTGGTACCACTTCTACTTATCCTTCACTTAATAACTCTTTCTTGGAACAAATACACTTCGATGACAGGAAAAAATCTTCAGAAATGTTTGTGTCAGCTATCTTTTTGTGAAAACGGATTAGATCTTTGTCTTTTTCTTTGACTGTGTAGGTCTGCACCACTTTTCTAGAGAGGATAGATGCAAATTATCATGGTTGATGATGTATTAAGAAGAAACCAAAGTTAAATTTGTTAATACAAAATTCCTATTTTCTGTGGCTGAGTTATGTTCTCCTCTAAAAAGTTTGGACTTTTTAAGAGAACGAGCAGCAATCTTTAGCACTGCTTCGCTAATAAGCTTTAATTGGTATTAATTTAGCAAATTCTGGAAATGCTCAAAAGAAATAGTGGTTAACATTATTTTTTTTTAAATACTCTGTGAAGTGTCAAGAGCATTAGAGAATGTTCATCAGAGCACTGAGTAAAGAAAACTAGCTGTGAAACTGGTACATTTGACATGACACATGCAAATTCTCTCCTAAAAGAAGGCAAGTATAACAACAATACAAGAGATGTTAAGATACAATTTTAGGAAATGATCTCTACAAGGCCATACATCTGCCTATTTTCAGAAAACAGCACTCAGGGCTTAGTGGATGAGCAATAGAAGGAAGATTTTATAATTTCTCAGGCGATGAAAAGTTGGGGGGATGCTCAAATACAGGATACATTACAATTATATATGTCAACTCTTGAATAAAATATTAAAGTTTGTTTTAGGTGTCTGGTTTTTTATTATATCTATAAGCAATAATACAGAGATAACAGCAAAGTGTACCAACTTGTATTTTGGTGGCATTATGTGATAATTAAACGGTGCCTTGCTGGTTCTGTTTACTTTGCTGTGTGAGATTTTTAACAATGGAACTTTTTTTGTCTTATTAAAAAATCCTCACTTTATCAAGTTATTAGGAGCTTTAAAATTTGATATTTTCTGAGAAGAATCACAATTAGTATTCTTATATACAATTTTTTTCTTTCACTTCACATAAAATAGGTGCTTCCCACATAGCCAAAACTTTAGTATTTGTTCTAAAGGGCTATTACCACATTAAGGCTGGTAAATCTTGACTAGTTGGACGACTACCAGTTCTCTGTGCTTCCTGTGGTTTTGTGCAACTACCTCTGCAGTCAATGAATGAATATTTATCTCCCTTTCACTTCCTACTTTTTCAGGAAGGATTTTCATTTTTGTTCCCTCTCTTTATTATATATCCTCCTTTGTAGTAGAAGGAATTCCTTGTACTCCAAAGTCTTAAGAGTTCTAGAGAAATGAATCTGATTTTGTGTGTGTGTGTGTGTGTGTGTGTGTGTGTGTGTGTGTGTGTTCATAAAAGGAAAAATGCTGACAAATCTCTGGTAGCAACCCAGTGCCAAATCAAGATTTGGTTCCTCTGGAGACCAAGATCTTAAGACTCATGAAGAATAGATTAAATACATTGTATTGTTAATGTTTATGCAGCTTCTTGCACGTGTAAATCTCCTTTAGATTTCCAATATCTGGAACAGGAGGCCATTTCAAGGATTTGGCAGCTTTTAGTAGTGCCCAGAAATGGAAAGAACTATTGAGAACAATTGATTAAAAGAAGGAGAAAAATGAGTTGGGCTAATTGCAGAGATTTAGGTTAATAAAATAATTCTCTGAACTGTGAGAAGAGAAAAAAACATGACTTTTTCAGGGAGTTATCATAATAATTATCAACATTCTTTAATACCTAAGAGTCAACAGCCAGAAAATTAAAAAATGAACCTTGTGTTTCTCAACTGTAAAATGAAATTCAATAAAGTATGTTCATCATAAAGGAACTACATTATATAAATGTCTCTGTGCTCAATTTTTCTTTATTCAAAGTAAAACTTTTCAGAATGACATAAGAATACCAAACTTTAATCTTCCCTCAAAAGATATCTCTTCATTTCTCAAGTTCATGTTGCCATAATAATCAGTGCATGCCATTGTCAAAACAAATTTCTATAAGGAGGGTCATGTAAACTCCCAGCACTCCCACCCTCCAAAAGATAGTCATGAGTATGGATCAGGAAAAAAGTATGATTGTCTCCTTTAAATAGAGAGATTGGGTCAACTAAGTGGTGCAGTGAATAGAGCACTGGTTCTGGAGTCAATAGGAGAACCTGAGTTCAAAATTAGTTAGAAATATTAACAATATGATCTTGGACAAGTCATTTAACCCCTATTGCCTCCAAATAAAAATCAGAGGACTTAATCTGAAAGAGGGATGGAAAAGAGCACTAGACCGCATGAAAAATGAAAGAATGGAGATACTTTGTAGTCCTGGTTCTATTGTATGAACTTGTGAATGATCCAACCTTGCTGAACTGTAAGGGAATGGGACTAGATCTCTGAAGGTTAGACCAAACCTAGAGTTCTTAACCTTCTTGTATGTGAAATGATTCCCTTTGTTCCCTCTTCTCAAAATAATGTTTTAAATGCAAAGATTATAATGCATGGAGATTACAAAAGAAAATTATACCAAAATACACTTAATGTTTTTTTTAAGTTTACTGATCCCAGTTTAAGAATCCCTATTATTTAAAACACATTAAAAATTTTACAAGATCTGTGGACTTAATCTGAAATACTAGGTATCCTGAAAAAAGAGGAGACTGGTTTTGGAGAGTACTAGGAAGCTAATATACTCGCCTTATGGGCATGTTTGAAATTTTCAGTGATCTGGCTTGAAAGCCTACATGTTTGAAACTGACAACTTTTCTTCCTAATTTGAGTAAACCAATTTCTTCAAAATTATTTGTTGTTGCTATACAGTTAAGATATGCATCTCAATTTAGTTGACATAAGTATAAACAAGCACTCTACCATGTATTTCACATTTGTTGTAGATACAAAGATAAGTTTTTTTTTTTAAATCTACCCTCAAGGAATTTTTATTCCAGTGATGGGTTATGACATTTTCATAGATAAGTAAATATAATACAATATTAAAGGGGAAATGCTAACATCTAGGATTGGAAATGGGGCATGGACTGGATCTTGAAAGAAGCTAAGAATTCTAAAAGGCAGGGTTAAGAAGGTAGTGCATTTTATTTATTATTAAAAAGATGGCAGGGCAGCTAGATGAAACTTTGGCCCTCGAGTCAGGAGAACCTACTTCAAATCCAGCCTCAGACACTTAATACGTCTTAGCTGTGTGACCCTGGGGAAGTCACTTAACCTCAGTTGCCTCAGAAAGGAAAAAGATGAGAATTTCTTACATTCCCAAGTAAAAGACTATATCCCTTTCAATTTTTTTTAAAGGTAAATGAATTCTTGAGTTTCCTCTAAAAAGGAGCTAATTTCATAATGGGAAACAAATTTAGTCTTTCGATTTATCATTAAAAAAAAAAAAGTCACGTTTGCATACCTATTTAGGGTTTACAAAGTGTTTTCCTCTCAGCATGTCATGAGATGTTCCAAGTACATTTTTCTTCAGTTTGCAGACAAGGAAACACAGCAAGGTTTAATGATTTCATGGGATCATACATGTAAGAAATGTTGGAAGCAGTGCTTGAATCCTGATCTTTTGTCAGTATTCACATTGTTTTCATTCTAAATAAACTAAAGATTTATTATTGCCATTTCATTTTCCTTTCAGAGCTTGTTAAAAAGATAATGTGGAAAGGCATAATAGGAAGATACTATAAAACTTTAAGGGGTTATTATTGTAAATTAAATCTTTTCAATAAAACTAACACCATTTCCTAGGATCTGAGGTTGGAGTTTCTTCATTTTATCATAAAGATACAGCCAATTAAGAACTATTTAATCATGGAACATCATAGTTTTCATCTGGAATAAAGTTGTATCTCAGAAAAAAGATGGAGAAATCAACTATATGCGTAGGCAGTGGAGAGGAATCATCCTTTGGGGGGTAATAGTCAAGTCTTTCATTCAACTTCAGTATTCCTATTGCTTTATCATGGTGTTGTAAACTCCACTTATTTCAATCTGTTCAATAAATGTGATTTCATTCCTTTTTTATTTGCATTATGTTACTGGTTTGATTCAAGGATTATAAAGCATAAATTTCTTGAAGTAGAAACTAGTGAATCCTTTAGGTTTGAGTATGGAAATGGAGAGAGTAAGACAGACAAACTTTTCATCAGTTTAACTATTAAATTCTCATATAATTCATTTAATTTAGGGATTGGGTTATTTTTTTTTACTAGTAAATTAAAGTGTACTGTAAAATAAAGATTGACTTTTAACTGAATGACAATAGGACATCAAACAAGGGGAAGAGTTCTAGAATTTAAAGCTATGTATTCATCGTTCATGCAGATTCTGGTCAGTCATCTTTGTTTAGCTGATGGTGAATGCTTCAAGTATCCAATATTTCATTGCTGTGATTATTCTTACCAGCAATTCAGATTAAAATTAGTAGTTATTTGAGAGCTGTTTTAATAAAAAAATATACTAAATTTATTTTTAATTTTGTATAAATAATGGGATAAAGAATTTAGGTAAAGATAGGCTTCTTTTAAGGGCAGAAGGTAGTGCAGTGGATAGAACAGTAGGCCTGAGGTCAGGAAGACCTGAGTTCAGGATCTGAGACCTGAATTCAAACCTTAGCTATATGACCCTCTTTGTTTCAGATTCTCATCTGTAAAATGGGGACAAGCTGGAGAAGGAAATGACAATCACTCTATTCTCTTTTTCAAGAAAATCCAATAAACTAAGGTCAAAAAGAGTTAGACATGACTGAATAATAAAACGATTACAGAGTTGTCATATCTTCATCTTGATCAGATTAATTTAACAAGGTAGCTAATTTTTTAAAAAAGTAGATAATCTGCTAATATGTTTAACCATGGCTTTTTAATGATAGCTTTTTTCCTTTTCAAAATACATGCAAACGTAGTTTTCAACACTCACCATTGAAACAGCTTGTGTTCCATGATTTTCTCCCTTCCTCCCTCTAACCCTACTCTCCTAGATAGCAAGTAATCCAGTATAGGTTAAACATGTACAATTCTAATAAATATATTTCCACATTTATCATGCTGCACAAGAAAAATCAAATCAAAAAAGTGGAAAAATGAGAGAAAAACAAACAATAAAAAAGTGAAAACACTGTTATGATCCACATTCATTCTCCATAGTCCTGCCTCAGGATGCAGACGACTGTCTCCATCATCATCAGTCTATTGGAATTGGTCCGAATCACATAATTGTTAAAAAGAGCCAAGTCTATCCCAGTTGATGATCACATATTCTTGTTGCTGTGAACAATGTTTTTTTGGTTGTACTCACTTCACATAGTGTCAGTTCATGTAAATCTCTCTAGGCCTTTCTGAAATCATTCTGCTGGTCATTTCTTATTGAACAATAATTCCATTATATTCATAGATTATAACTTATTCAGCCATTCCCCAACTGATGGGCATCTATCACTTTCCAGTTCCTTGCCACTACAAAAAGGGCTGATATAAACATTTTTGCACATGTGGGTCTTTTTCCTTTTTTATGATCTCTTTGGGATACAGACCCAGTAGAGGCACTTCTGGATCAAAAGGTATGCAAAGTTTGATAGACCTTTAGGCATAGTTCCAAATTGTTTTGCAGAATGTTAACCATGGATTTTCAACAATTCCATTATAAAGAGGTATTCTGAACATTCCTATAAAAAAGTTATTGTACAATGTTCAGTAACAGTCCTGCATATGTATATTTTAAGTCAATTTTCTAATATTCTTCCTTTATGATTAAATTTGTATTGTATAGTACAGTGAAGTGAAACTGTCATCAGGATTATTTCAAATCATCAAAAGGTTTATAAATAATGAAAAGATGGGTCATAACAAAAAGAACTGAAACTATTAATAAAAATATGGACTATTTAAAAACTGTTAATAAAAGTATGGACTATTTAAAATAATCCTAAAATTAAACCTGGGATGTTTTAAGAAAACTTGGATTAGCAAATACTCTCTAATTTTGACTCCTTTGTTAAATTTCTTTTTAACCACCAAAATATCAATGTAACTTTGTAAATTAATTCTAAAGATTGTCTAGCCAAAATGCAATAGATTTGTCATGAGAAAAATATATAGTAAAATCAAAAATGAATTACATAGTGTCTTCGATCTTTTAAATATAAATATATATATACACACACACACACATACGTACACATTTGGATTGTGCACAGTTCTTCTATGTTTGGTTCTTAACAGTATCCTTGAAAAATAAATGTTTGTCTTGAGTTTGCTTCCTGGGTATTAAAAAATATCCAATTATGTCATATAAAAAACAATATTATTACCAACTATGTAAAAAGTTTCCTGTATATTGCAGTTTTTTGCAGTTTTACATAAGATTTTATCTGCTCCTGATGTAGCTAAGATTAAATATGCAATATTTATGGAATATTAAAAATGCAATAAATATACTAACATGTTAAAAATTCCATACTGCTCAGAAAAACTCATTTTTTCAGATATACTATGTAGTTCCAAAGCTTATTTTATCAGATATTTAAGAATAAATTTTTCCCTCATATTTAAACATTTTTCTAAACTTTTATATAAATATATTCAGTTGTTAAGGATAGAGCAAAGTATTCATGCTCCTGAATTATGCTTCTAGTAACTGACAGACAGACTCATTTTTTCTTTCTCCTGGGAAAAGTTTGAAATATGTAAAATATGGTAGTATTTGAAATATAAAAAAAATTGGTAGATATCATAACTAGCTTCTTTTTCTTTGCTGGCTAAAGATGAAAAGAGAAAGTCTTTATTCTAATACCTTGACAAATGGAAATGTCTTATAAACAAACATATTGCTATATTCCCTTCTAATCACAGCTTTGGGAGAACATCAGAGCTTACTGAAAGAGATCAGAAACTGGCCTTTGTGTCTGCCTACTTACTTACCTTTAGTTGTATAATATGATTTCTAAATTCAGCTTTGCCATCAATTAATTATAATCTGGGGGAAATCACATCCATTCTTTAGGCCCAAGTTTTCTTATTGGCAAAATCAGGGGCTTGGCTTAAATTATCATTTAAAATTTTCCAGTTTTTGTGAGCAAGAGTAGTCCTCCTAAGCAACTAAAATTTAGCCCAAGTCTAAACTGTATGCTTACTGAATAAGTGAATGAAAGATTCTATATGGACTTAGGCATATAGAATGTTTTCCAAATGAACCTTATATAGAATCTCAAATTTCATACCTGTAGTCTTTCTTACGTCTTTCCTGAACACAGGTCCTATATGCTCAAAGAAAAAAATGAAAAATAGAGAAAACATTTGTGAATTTAGAGTTTAGAATTAGCTTTTAAAATTTTATAATGACTTTTCCTTAGCCAAGTCAGTCCTCTATTTTGCAAGGTAAAAAAATTCACATCTCTTAATGTAACTAATAATGAACAAGAATATTCTCTGAATAGCTCCTACAAAGTTAACTTTCCTTTTATAGTAAATGGTATTGTTTCTAACTAATTCTCAATTATAATGGGTTTTTTTAGTTTCTATGAATCCAAAAGGATCACAAAATGAATGTTCAGTGAAAATATAATTTTAGCACATTAAATTCCATGAAATGTGAGAGGGGGAAAGGAAAAAGGAAAAAATTGCAACATCCATATTTGAAATCTAAATGTAACTCTTGGTACAATTCTTGTTCTTGGAAGAAGAGAAGAGTTTGGACATTTTCCAACAAACCATAGTTTTACTACTTTGCTACATAAATAAATACATATGAAAACACACACATGTAGCATAATTAAAATTGTTTTGTGAAAACCCACTCCCTTCTATTCTTCTAAGATTATATTACATACATACACACATGTATGTATATGTGTGTGCACATGTGCGTATATGAATTTTAGTAGAATTGGCAATTCAGCATTCATTCCAGTTTTCTTATACATACCAACTAATAGGTATATTTTAAGGATAAGATATGTTCCTGAAAAAATGAGCATTAACACAGATTTTTGTAAGTTATATCACATCTTAAATTAGTTTCAGAAACATATTTCTTCTTTTTTTATTGATCTTCATCTGGAAGCTTCTCTGTACAACAATTTATTAGCCAGAAATTGCAATGAAATCATTAAAATCAAGAAAAGAACTATCACTTAAAGGCATCCTTTGATAAATCCTTTTATAAAAGTATGTTGCAAATGTCATCATGATTCAATTATGAAAAATTCCTCTCTGTGATAAAAATAACCTTTCTAATGTGGGTGAAAATTAACTTTATATAGTATTTTTATATTCCTTGTAACAAATGTAATTATGAACAGTAGTCTGGATTTGTAAATAGGCAAGATCCTCAGGAATATGACTATCAATAAACCAGCATTTTGTACCCACCTCTACTGCCATCATTGCATCATTGTTACATTTGGAATTCTCATCTCAGAATAGAGCCCATTCAGTCTCTGGCACAGTTTGGTATGACTATGGAAGTCATACTCTTCCTTCCCTTTCTTTCATGTACCTTCATTTGTTCATCTTCACTTGAATTTGTAATTTAAAGTTTAATTAGATTGATGAATGGAAAGCAAAATTAGAATTATTAACTGCATGCCATTTAGCTGACAGAATTTGATTCCCCAGATCAATCCTTTTCAAGGCAGAATCTCTTTTTAGGCTGGAGTCAGCATGATTTTGGATTTTCTGCAGTTCCATCCAGCAGCATATGAACAGACATGAAAGTAATTCGAGGTTGAAGTTTTTCAAGGTAAAATAAGTGATAGAGCAGAGGACAAGTCACTTGAATATAGAAGATGACATACAATTTAGCTGATTCTCCAAGGGATTAAGATAAATAAATGGAGTGAGGAAGCTTCCCAGTAATAACTTGGGGAAGAAGTTCATCTGGTGCTACCAGAGGTCATGGTTAGCATGAAAAATAAAGTTAGGGATTGAAAATGATAAGGATAATAAACAATTATAGCCAGATAAAAGAACGTTTGTATTCATGAATATAAAAGTGAAACACTTGTAGGTGATGACAAGATGGATGATAGAAATATCTTTATGTGTAGCTGAAGTAAACTAGAAGAATGTTATTGTTCAATCGTGTCTGAGTACCTGTGACTCTATTTGGGGTTTTCTTAGCAAAGATACTGGAGTGGTTTGCCATTTCCTTCTCTAGCTCATTTTACAAATAAAAAATTGAGGCAAACAGAGTTAAACATGGTATAACCATGGGACAGCTAATAAGTGTCTGAGATTTGGAATTAAATTCTTCCTGGGGCTGGTGTTTTATCTACTGTGCCACTTACCTGCCCCAGATTAGAAAAAATATGTCATTGGAAATGAATATTGTTATGAATATGAAATTATGGTACTGGAGGAGGATATTGTCAAAATCTTGATTGTTGACTAGATCTTGATATTGTTTACTACAATCTTGTTTGGGTGTTAAGTTTAGAATGAATATGCCTTGCAGGAAAAGAAATTATAGAATGGTTTTATGCTTTGTAATCGTACTCCAGTACCTTGTATAGTTGCTGGCACATAAAGATGATTAAAAGCTTCCTGACTGATAATGATCCAGGGAGAATTTGGAAGTGGCAATAGGAAACAAATATTCTAAATCCTCCACCATGACTAATGAATTATAGACTGAGCAAAAGTGTATCTAGGATTTGAAATTGTGGTCCAGAATGTAGTGTGATCAGAAGAGAGCCAAGGCTCAGTGAAAGCCAAAAGGTGGAGGGGCTAAGAAAAAAAAGTTTTAAGATGAAAGTAAGTTTATTCCTTATGGAGCAAGTATTCTAGAGAGTAGTAGAAGGGGGCAGTTAATTCCAGAAACATGAGAAATGAATAGAATTAAAAGTAATAGTAATAGTAATAGTAGTAGTAGTAGTAAAGGTATGGGAAGTAGGGGGTGGGCACTTGATTTTTATTCAATGATAGTCCAGGGTTTAGAATCACAGAGATTAGAAAAGTCTGAAACAGCGAGAGTATAATATTGAGGTAGTATACTACTACTTCATACCATTCCATACCAATACCACTCCATATCAATACCCTTCTTTCAGTGGAGAACAGGGGTCTCTGATGATGAATACAAGTGAATAGACTATTCAAGGGCCTCTCTTGAGATTCTACACATCCAAAATCAGAACTGAGTTAGTAAAAATGGGTGAGCAGGGGGAAGAGGAAGAAAGGAGTAGTTTTGAACAGGAAGAAAAATATTCTGGGCTTATATTTGACATAGTGGTTTTGAACTTGGCAGATTAAAGAGGAAAATGTCAGAGACCAGTTATGATCACATGGTAATATTAGTCCTAGATGCCAATCTAGGATAGTGTATAAAGGAACCAAGTTTTACTGCAGGATAGAATTAGCCTTAAAAACAACAAGTAAGGATGCCAGATTGAATTGAAGTGTAGAATAAGAACTGGGCATGATGCCCCTTTCATCCGTGCCAGCAATATGTGGCTACACTGTATTTATCTTTGGATAAGATTTCTCAGCTTTTAATTCATCAAGGCTACATATTTTCACAACATGATTGCTCTTCTATAACCTGTGTAAAAATGACCCCACAGAAAGAAGAGTTATAATTGTTCTTTTCCAAAGGAAAAGTGACACTTCTTGGTGCAATTTAATAATTTAAAACATGCACTTGTTTAGCTAATCTTTATATTTATAACAGTTGTTCACAAGATTGTAATGTTTAAAGTAGGGAAGATTCCCTAAAGATGATCTAATCCAAGAGTCTCATTTTGTAAATAAGTAAATTGAGGCCCAAACGGTCACCCCTCTTCCCCATTTGAAAGATAGAAGAAATGAAAGGGCAAAGTAATAAGTAGTTGCCACATAAGTAGTATGAAGTTAGCCCAGTAACCATTTGACTTACACATTTTTCCTTTCCCAGGTATAATTTTTAAGCAAATAACATGTAATCTGGCTAAGGTGATACATGTTGAGCATGCATATATTAACATGGATAGCGTGGGTATGTGTTTTGATAATGGGAAAAGCTAAAAAAAAATATTAAATGACATGTTTTATACTGAGGTAAGAGCATGGCTAGTCTAAAAGCAAAAAAGTAACCTTGGTGTTGATTCATATCATGTTACTTAAATAAAAAGGCATTTGGTATGTTACATTTTGTGGTAAGGGAGAAAGGGACTGAAAAGGAAAAATGGGAAATATTAAAAGCAAAGAATATTTAGACTACTGCGAAGGGCTAATTGGAAAGGGAAAAAAGAAAGAAGAGGAGAAATAGAGAGAGAGAGGGAGAGAGACAGAGAGAGAGAGAGAGAGAGAGAGAGAGAGAGAGAGAGAGAGAGAGAAAGAGAGAAACGGGGGGGGGGAGGAAGAAGAGAAGGGAGGAAGGAAGAAAGGGAGGAAAGTAGGAAGGAAGGAAGGAGAGAAGGGAAGAAGAACAAGGGAGGAAGGAAAAGAGGAAGGAAAGGAAGGGAAGAGGGAAGAAGGAAAGAAATTAAAATATTAATGGAATCAAAAATCTGGAATTCTATGTAGTATATTAGGAAGTTAGATTTCTAAAATCCTTAAAAATTAAAGCAGTCTAATAACTGCTTAGATTTGGTTCATTGTAAAGATCTCCCACTAGAAGAAAATTAATCTTACTGTTCTTATTAAATTATAATTACCCAATGATCCAAGAAACAAAAAAGGCAGTTAATCTGGCAGTTTCACTTGAATGAATGAAAGAGGTATTACAGTAAAGTTTGGTTCTGCCCTTCATTCTTGTGTACTGATTACTTGCCCTGGAGTCAGGTAATGTTTACTGATCTATGAATGAATAAAAGTGTTCATTGTTAGCAAGTACAGGCTAGAAAAGATTTTTATTAATAGGAATTGTAGGGAGAATTTGATTTGTCAACAGAGTTCAGTGGATTTGCTAATAAATATGTTATATTATTTGTGGTTTTTTTATGTAAACTGCAACTTAAATGTGTATATATATATGTATATATACACGCATATTAATATTATGCTCTTTTGTTTCACTTTCTTAAAGAAACTAACTGCTCTGAATCTTTAGCTAATATTTTCCTCACTCTCTTCTTACCTATCTTCTATTTACCACTCTTGTCAAGAGAGCAGGTTTCAATGACCTAATCAATAGATTGGCTCTTCCCACAATGCTGTACCTGTTTAGGGTTATCATGCCCCTGATTTGTTCCTCAGCTTTTCTATTTTATCAGTTCAGAAGGGGGTGATCAAACTTTAGACAATTGGATTATGTCAAGTAACAGTCAAGAGACTATTAAATCAGAATGTCTATTTATTCAAACGGAACACACACTCACATACAAACGTACACACATATCTGGCTAGTACCTTGCTAAGCAGCTCTCCATTTTGATTCATAAGCCCCATTAAGGAGACCAAATCTTAGATTAGAAGGTTACTTGGAGAACACAGAATTAGGGCAAAGGGAATTGACTCTTACTAAGGAATATTTCTATCAAGCTAAAGGAACAGATGAATTAAACTAAGACCAAACATATAACAGTCATTAAGGCCCTATTATTTACAAATTATACAATTTCTACCCTTAAAGGGAAGAAATGGAGCTTATAAAAACATATGGACAACATAGTTTTAATTCTCAACATTACAAAAAAGAGAGGCATTAGAGAGAGTAACAATAAGAAAGTAATGTGTGAGTTCTTAGAGGAATTAACTGAAGGTTTCAGTAAAGTCTTCCCAGAATAGGAAACATTTGACTTGGGTTTTGAAGCATGAGTAAGACTTATACAGTAATTCATAGAGTAGATGGGCATTAAAATTATAGGGAACAGTACGAATAACAATGGAATACAGTGAATGTTCTGGATCAGAAAGTGATTCAGCTTGGCTGGGGTAGAATACATGAAAAGTGAAAAGGTAAGGTAGTAAACTGAAGTCTATTATTGGAAGTGTTTCTTCTTAGGTTTACTGCATATAGGAATTAATGAATGATGTATGGATTCCTATTTACTTTTCTCATGAAAAGGATATTATTTCTTGACTTTGTACTTTTGTTCATAGACTATCTCACTTCTGGACCTCTAATCCTTTATCCAGTATAGTGCTCCAAGAAAAAATTTTATTCACTCCATTAATATCCTACAATTTTTTAGAAACTTAAAAAAAAGAAAAGTGATGTAAGATCAATACCACTCATTTAAAACATCATAATCATTAAGACATTTTTCAGGGTTAATAATTTACGCTTCCCACTTTCTTATGGCCTTGCCCCTTCCTTTTAACTTTGGTGATGAGGCTTTAGATATACAATGACTTTCAGGACTAGATAGCAACGAATTTTTTGCTCTTGGTAGGATCTGTCCTACCAGGTGATCATAGATTTAACAGCTGGAAGAATTCTTGAAAGTATCAAATCCAACACTTTCATTTTACAGGGGTCCCAAAAAGTCAAGGGATTATCTCAACATCACAACTAGTGTCTAAAATTAGATTTGAACCCAGATCTTCCTAATAATAAGTCTTGTGCTATATACATTAAAACCAGTCTTATTTTCAGAAACTTAAGATAATGTATTGGGTTAAGCAGTGGCCTGGAGTCAAGAAGATCTGGGGTCAGAGCTGGCCTCATATACATACTAGCTGTGTGACTCCTGGACAAATCACTTATCCACTGTTTTCCCCAGTTTCTTATCTGTAAAA
The DNA here is from genome assembly GCF_016432865.1 of Antechinus flavipes. Lineage (NCBI taxonomy): Eukaryota > Metazoa > Chordata > Mammalia > Dasyuromorphia > Dasyuridae > Antechinus > Antechinus flavipes. The sequence continues at coordinate 628,295,456 of NC_067399.1, read as the reverse complement.
TGGGAACATACTAGAAATGGAAATGGTTATCCACTTTCAAATCTGAGTTTCAAAAAATCAGACATAACTAAACAATAACATGCAAGGTGTCAATAGTTACCATTGCTAACCTTTGACTTCTCTTCAACTTCTGGAATGAGTCAGATTTTTTTTTTTTTTTACTTTAGCAAAACTCTGTGACTTCTGACCCCAGTAGGGCCTTCTTCCAGTGTGGTCCTGGGGATAAAGTAAGGACATGATGGCCCAAAGAATAAAAGATGGTAGTGGCTTCATGTGTAGGACCATTTAGGCTGGTTGGTTTCCCTTAGGCTCATGGAGCAGGTATAAATGGAGGGTACCTTCCTATTTCTTCTAGGATAAAAATAGACTCCTATATTTTATATTTAACTATTGTCAAACTGAAAAGATTGTAGGCTTCTTGACACTGCAGAGACTACTCTTGTATACATTGGTGCAAGAGTCCTCAAACTTTTTAAATAGGGGGCCAGTTCACTGTCCCTCAGACTGTTGGAGGGCCAGACTATAGTCAAAACAAAAACTTTGTTTTGAGGGCCTTTAAGTAAAGAACCTTCACCCTGGGTGAATGCCCAGACAAGGTTAGCTATATATTTAATAACAACGTTAGTGGGAAAATAAGATATAGAAATCAATTATTTGGAATCCCATTCTATTGTTCACTCCCTCATTCCATGTTGTCTCTATGTTATGAATTAGTGTGGCCTAAATTCATACTAAATTCATTAGTAATAACTAAATCTATGCATATTATTTAATCTCCTTGGTATTTGTGAGGGTTTTTTGTTTTTTTTTTTTGCCCATTTCTAAAGCCATAGTTACTATAGATCTTGGCTTGCCTATAAGAAAAAATACTTCTAAGTATTTTTGACACTTCAGACTCAGATTTAACTAGGAAATAATCAATTATTGGTATTATTGTTTGGGGACTATAATCAGTTTAATTAAATCTTGCATGCACTTATTTGTATTTAAGTTTGAACAAGTATTCTGAGAAGAAATTAGAATGGCCCTCCTTTGATTCAGGATTCTTGCTAGTAAAATAATCACAAAAAACTTCTCCCCAAAGCAATTTTTCTAAAAATCAGGTAATGTTGTGTGCTTTCTAGAACCCCCAATCTGGGATGCCAAATTATACTATGCTTTCTAGAGTCCCCATGCTGGGGTGCCAAAATATACCATCCAGACCAGCTCTGGAGGATCTTTTGAGTCCTTGGTTTTATTGGAGGAGTGATGAGGCAAAATTCACATGGATGTTCAAAAAGAAATCTGTTTATTCCACATTGTCTTACCCTTATATACCTTTATACCCTTATATAACCAAACAACACTGCACATGTGCTAACTATATACTGCTCATGTGGGATCACATAAACAACTTGATATTGTATGTATATGACTCTTTGCCATTTGGTATCATTCTGCTTCAACTACAACCCAGGTTGTCATTGCCCTCTGACTTCTCTGGAAGGCTGAGAGTCCTTAGGGGATATAGGGGAGATAGGGAGCCAAACCAGACATTGTTCCCTCTGGGCTGAAGAGTTTTATACCTCACCCAGAGTTTCCCCACTATCTGTGGCCCTCTACAAATTCTCCAGATTGGTGAGCTCACCTATCCTTAGTTACACCAAGGATCATTTGTAAATAAAGCTTGTCATTATTCTCAAAGGTAGACCGGGCCTTAAAACTGTTTTTCCTCCTTTACTAGAGACACAAAGCAAATGGAATAAGAACACCTCCTATATTATAATATCCTAAATACACAGAAGATTTAAACCAAGAACATCAGAGAAATTACAACTGAAATTTGAGAAATACTTAAATGTACTAGACTAGCAAAAAAAAAAAAACCCCTCAAAACAAACAATCCTTTTTTGGGGAGGGGGAGGGGCTGTTGGAAGAGGAGAGAGTTATCTTGTGGAATTTCTGTTACTATTAGGAAGGGGAGAAAACAAAAAGAGGAAGAAATGGACCGTGAATGTATTAATGGTTTTGTCCATAGGGATTTATATGGAAGATAGAGAATTCAATTTTGGCCAATTCTTTTCTTTCTTCTTTGAGCAGTTCAATAAATTTTGGAGGCTATACACGCCAAGTAAAGTGACTTTACAGATAAGGAAACTGGGACAGTGAAAGAATAGTACTTGACATAGTGAGGATTCAAACCTGTGTCCTCTGGCTTCAAATCTAGGAAGGCAAAACTATATAGAAAGGAGTCCAAAGGGCAACCGATTGGCTAAGAACACACACACACACACACACACACACACACACACACACAGATATAGAATATAGACAGGTGGGTAGATCATTAGATGACAGCATAAGTGTGTGTGTATGTATGCATATACCATCATGAGCAGATAAATATAGCAAACAAATGTTCAATTTTTTTTCCCTTCTCACCGATTATTTTATAATCCATGAAGTTAAGAATGGTGAATAGGCTGCCAAGGGTTGGACATAAAGTCTTTTCTCTTTGTTTCTTTCTCCCTCTATTTCACTTTCATTATCTCTGTCTGTTTGTCTCTGTGTCTGAGATCTCTTAGTCTGCCTCTGTCTCTTTTTGTCTCTTTCTGTTGCTTTCGGTCTCTCTGTCTGTTTTTCTGTCTGTGTGTCACTCTGTGTCTGTCACTCTTTCTGACTTTCTGTGTCTCTGTCTCTCCCTGTCTTTGTGTCTCTCTCTGTCTCTTTTTCCCACCTGGGTCTCCACCTTTGCTCACCAGTAATGCCCCCTCTTCTTCTTTTTTTCTCATTCCCTTTCTTCCCCTCTCCTTCTTTCTTCCCATCTTCTCCCTTCATCCTTATTTCTCCTGATTATTTCTCTCTCTTTTCAGTCTCTTTCTCTCATCGACCTTTTCCCTATTCCACTCCCCTCTTTTTCTATTCTTTTTCCTCTATCACACTTTTTTCTCTTTTCCCTCCTCCCCCTTTCTCCTCCTCTTTTCTCTCCTCCCCTTCCCTCTTTGGGCGCTTGACAGGAGGCGGGAGCAGACTGTGGGCGTGACGGGGCTCCTCGCCTCGTTCTCGAGTGGGGCTTGAGGGCTGGCTCCCCAGCTCCCCGTGGCGCCGACGTAGGCGTGGGGGAGGGGGCAGCGCGCGCAGGACTCTGGGCCCAGGCGGTGGCGGCGCGGGAGGGCGCGCGGCGGCCTCATTTCCTCGCGCACACAGGAAGTGGCCGTTATTCCGGGAGGCAAGGCGGCCCGGGCTGGGGGGTGGTGCGAGGAGCAGTGGGAGGAGGCGGCAAAGGAAGTCGCGCCTCCGGCCCCGCCGCGGAGGTTCTGCAGCAGCCGGGCAGCAGCAGCAGCAGCAGCAGCCGCAGCAGCCGGCTCCGAGGCGCCCCTCGCGCCCGCCTGCAGGCTCCACCGCTTGGCCTCGGCGCCTGTCTTCGCTCTCCTCTGGCTCCTCCGGCTGGGGTGAGTACGGCGCTCCAGTCCCGCGGGGTGACAGCTCCGCTCCCGGCTCTGCACGCGCGGACTGACTGCGGGCTGGCCCCGAGAGCGCTGAGCCCGAGCTGCGGGCGTGCGTGCCCGGGCTCCGCCTCTGCCCTCTCTAACTTTATTTTATTTCACTTTTGCAATGAAAAAGCATTCATTTTTCTCTCCCTCTCCCACCCATTAAAACCCAGCACCCATCTTCTTCGGAAGTGATTTATGCTTCGGAGTCATTTCGAAAGAGCCGGGGCTCTTCCGAGGAGGGCTGGGCTGGTGCTGGGAGAGCAACCGGGCTGCCAGGAAAGGGGAGGTTTTTACTTGAGTGTTAGTGTTTCTTTTCTATCTTCAGGCTTTCCTCCTCTCACTCTCCCTTTGCCACACTTTGCATTTTGCAAGTTACTTGGTGATAAACAAGCAACATTTTGTTATTCATTGAGTACAATGTTGCATTTCTTTCTAAATGAGGCAAATCCAGAAACGTATTATACCTGAACTATTATTGAAAATAGCTTATTTCATACTTAGAAGAACTGTATATGTTTATCCTATATATCGGATTGTTTGCTGTCTTGGAAAGGAGAGGGGATGGAGGGAAGAAAGGAAAGAGAATAATTTGGAACACAGGGTTTTGCAAAGGTGAATATTGAAAGCTACCTTTCCCTGCATTTGGAAAAATAAAATACTAAATTTTAGTATTAATAGCTTATTTCAGAATTTGCAAGTTTTTTTTTTTAAGTGTTGAAGATATTTGTTGAAATTAGCAGGATGAAAGAAGTGAAAACTTTTGAATATGTGTATATCCAGAATTAAATCCTACTCCAAAGCCTTAGCTCCTTTTGGCGTAGAGGAGACCCTGGATTTTCCTAGGCGAGGCTCGTAGATCCGAAGCCTCCCTCTGATTGGTGTAGAGGGGACCCTAGTTTCTTGAGTAACTTATAGTAACTAATTGGTCCTTCCAAAGCTAAACGACCCTTAGTGAAACGACCCTTAGTGTAGCTGCTGCTTGTTGAAATGTCTGTCTTTGGAGGATCATTCTAGCAATGTCGTTTAGAGGTTCATCTCCAAGTTTACTTCAGGATGGCCTCAGCATATATTGAAGATCTTTTAGTAACTCTTCGAGAGACTGAATTCTTAGAGGCAGGTAAGAGCGTAGTAGATATTAATTCCCTTAACAGCACACTGCCAAAGTTTCCATTTTCTTCAGAATGGAGAAATTGAACCATTAAGTGGACAAATCTTGTATTTTCTTATTAGTATCTTTTGATTCTTTCCCTTCCTTTCTAGGTTATTGCGATAAACAAGGGGCTTTAAAACTTTTAATTGCTAGGGTAGTTATTGTTGTTATTTTTGCCTGTCTAGAAAAATCAAAAATCCTTCTTGTGAAATAAGCTGTTTAAATTTAGGTGATGATAAAACATCGGGTATTCTTGGCAAGATTAGTTAGGGATGTGGTAGGAATTGGAAGCCTGCCCCCGCCCCTTTTTTTAACTTTAGTAATATCTTAAGAACTCTGTATTTTTAAGCTTGATCTTATATTGATTATTACAGTCTAAACTTTTATTTAAAAAGTTATGCAATATGTATTTTAACTTTCTGAGAACTATTGAAGTGGCTTTGTCTTGCGTACCAAGATGAATTCCACTTTCATTAATATTTTCCTTGTAGCACATTATTAAAACAATAGCTTAGAAAGTGAAAAGAAGTTTATTTTTTCTACATAAAGTGTGAAGATATTCATGATAATCTATTAGGTGTAATTATTTGATATGTACTTCATTAAAATAGTGGATTGTGAGTGGAAGGTCTTTCTGAGGGCTGCTTTCCAGTATTTATTTGTGGCTTAGAGAATGTTAGCAATGATGAATAAGTAAGTATGATATCATTTCCTAATCTAGTCCTTACACAAAATTGTATAAAACTGTGATTTCTAAACTGAAACAAGCCAGATCTGAACTCAGGAAAATAAGTCTGACTTCAGACTCAGCACCTATCCACTTGCTTACAGACATATATATTATATATGTGAATGTTGAGGTCTAGATTTGGGGTACCTAAATAAAATTAGGGTTTAGTTGAGGTCTAGTGGCAGGTTTGGGGTACAGGGAGTCAAACAGAGCTCCCCTGCAACCCCTCTGGATTCGGCGCAAGGATACTGCGGTAAATGAGATCTAGCAGCAGTGAAAGTTCCCAATAAAGGCATTTATTGGCCCGAGGGCTAGATTGATAAAAGAGGTTTATTATTGAGTTTGGAAGTAAGGAGATAGGTGAAGGTAGAGATAAGGAGGGCACCGGACAGAGGGTCCAATGGACAGAGGGTCCTCACATGGCTAGCATGTTTGGAATCTCTGCAAAGAGGGGGTCCCAGCGTTTCCCTTTTATAATGGGAGTTTAGCTCGAGGGGCTTTTGGATGTAGTCCCAAAGATCCGAGTGGGGCTGGGACAGGTCTGGATCTTATATTGGAATTCAAAGGGACCAGGATTTGTGAGTTAAAGGGTAATTACATTAGTGGGAGGTAAGGGGGGGTGGGAGGGGGTAGGAATCAAAGCTAGGAATCTTTCCCACCTCATGTATATATGTATAAAAATTCTGTATCTCTATATAGCTATATACATATATATTATTTAGATATCATGTTTCTATATAAAATCTATGTAGTGTGTATCTGTATATAGATATTCATATCTGTATACCTGTCTATACATATACCTATCACATCTGTATTGCTATAGCAGACAACTATTAGGACACTATTGAAATAATTCAACTGTGAGATAATGAGGGCCTGAAGAGATACATTGGTTATGTATAAGAAAAAGAGATGTGAAAGTAGAAACAAGATTTAGCAACTGAATGAATATTTGGAGTGAGAGAGAGAATAGGAAAGTTTGGAAGAGGATTGGAGTTGTGGGGAAAAATACTATTGATGTCTGAGATTTAGATTACAACCTGCCCATGTCTGTTCATCCTGTGAGACTCCTGCTACCACACCTTAAACATACAGGGGGGAAATAAGAGTTCTTAGCAGTCAGTGGCCAGAACACAGAGCTTGTCTTCTAAGAAGCAGAGAATCCATCACAGCTTCTCTATAGTGATTTGGAGGAAGGAGAGTGGGCATGAGTGGGTAATTTCTTGCCCATTTGTACTTTTGGAACTGGTGTTGTGGGTACCTAGCTAGTGATTAGGTTATAGCTGTGTTTAGGGCCAGAATCTGTCTTTAGAAGAGGGAGGGGAAGTTGGGGAGGAAGAAAGGAGTAGGGTTTACACAGTGAAGGACAGCAGCAGAATTTTGAGTGTTGGGGCATAAGGACAGGTATGCCTGTTAAGCCCCTATATATACATTGACTGTTCCCTCCTTGGTTCAGGCCATAATTCCCTTGGGCCTGGTCCCCACTGTGGAGACAATAGGTCTAAGAATAGGGAAGGGGAAGGTAAACTAGTATTTATTAAATATCTACTATGTCACACTGTTTTAAACATTTTACAAATATAATTTCATTTGATCTTCAAAGCAATCTTTGGAAGTAGGTGCTATTATCATCCCTATTTTACAGTCAAGGAAACTGAGGCAAACAAAGTTAAGTGACTTACCCACAATCTCAGAGCTAACATGTGTCAGAGGTCAAATCTGAACTTTGCTCTTCCCGATTCTAGGCTCTCAGCTTCTACCCATTGAAATAGGATATATTTTTCTTTTTCTTTCTTTGTTTATTCTTTCCTTTTTTCCTCCTTTTTTTCCCCATTATATCTTTTTCTCCCTTTCCTTCCTTCTTTCCAGTTTTTCCCCTCTTTCTTTCCTTTCTTCCTTTTTTGTGGGGGGAGGGTCAAGGAGTAAGGGTTGAGATTAGTCACTAATACTGCCTTTTTTAAAAACCAAACTGAACCAAGGAAAAAAAGGGCAGGGGTGGGGGGAAGGTTTAATGCATGGAAGTAATTGTTAATGATTGTAATGTTAGGAAATGGGTAGATTAATCTAACTGATATTCATGAAGATTAGATGGGTTAAACTTACATATTATTTCAGCCAATTGAAATTCAACATATAAGCAGTTGCAGAATATTTTGTCAAAAGTGTTTGAGGCTGGATTTAAATTTAGGTTTTCCTGATTTCAGACCTGGCTGCTCTATCCACTGTGGCACCTAGTTGCTTATTAAAACCTATTTAAAAAGAAAATAAGGCAAGAAAGAGGTCAAATATAAAAAGTCTTATGGAATATGTGAAATAGGGGCCAAAGCATATGCAAAGAAAAATATATACTGTATCTTTAAATGTTCTGAAATAGATAAATGACACATTAAAAAAGAAATAAGGATAATTAACACTGACATACATATCCCAAGAGAAAATATAAGATAAATTTTAAATTATCAGGAAAAAAAAATTTGGAATTGACAGATATTAAGAAATAGTAGGGAAAATGATAAATATGGAGACTATAATATTAGACCTAAAATATTTTTAAGAAATCAATAACAGAGTTATTGAGGAAGTAAAAAAAAAAAATTAGAAAATAACTCATAGAGTTTGAAACCACCTACAACCAAAAGATAGAGCCGGAGGAGAAACCTATATATAGCAAATGCAGTATTTATGTTACTTCACACTATTTAGAAGAATCTGAACACTCTGTTTTCCGGTAAGTGATTCAACAACACCTATCAGAAATGTTTTGTTTGTTGTTTTTTAAAGCATTAAATCATTAAAAAAAAAAAAAAAGACTTGCTGATATTTTTATTGTAGGCTTGCAAAATGCTATATAATTTTAAAAATTATTGTAAGAGACCTATAAGAGCTTTCCCATTTGTTATTTTCCACATTTAGGAAAGTCAGCATCAGAGAAGTTAGATGACTTGCTCATGGTCTCAAGTGTTCAGATTCTGGATTTGAATGTAAGTCTTCCTCATTCCAAGCCAACAGCTCTTTCAGCTGTGCCATGCAAGCATTATAACCACAAGCATAGTAAATTGTAAAAAATGAATTTAAACAACATTTAGTAAGCATTTGGTAGATAAGATGAGTTTAGATAACTATAGAGCTGCTGGGCTAATTGTTCCTGTGGTATGCTAGAGGGATGACATATTTATACAGATTTGAGTATGTTTGCCAAATTCAGCTTGCAACTTGGCCATGCCTTTTTGTCCAAGTTGCTACATATAAATCTTACATTTGTAATATAGTATTTCTTGATTATCAATTCTTCATTAAAATGTTTCTGTTATCGTTCACTCTAGCTAAAAGACCATCCTTTAAAAAAAAAAAATGTATGTGCCCTTTGTCTCTAAGTAACTTTTCGTTCACTAAATCATTTTTGGGAACTTATTGTAGTGTAGTTACAGGTTCTGTTTTTACCATTTCCTTTGAATTATCTAAAATTTCAGTTCTAGGATTCTAGCATTCTATTATTCTCAGTCATATAGCATCAATAGAATAAAATTGCTTTTTTTAAATATGGTTTTTTTTTGGCAGGGAATAGGTTGGAATCTTAGAAAGTGCACTATAATTTCATAAATGCAGTCTACTTCAACATCTTCCAATTAACTTGTGAACTTAGCTCCTCATCTATCTGCAGTAGTTGTCCAGGATATGTTTACTGATTGGATTAACTCAGTGATCTACCCATCAAACTTTATGATACTATCTAGACCCTGATGGATCCAAAGGAGAAAGTGAAATTGGTGACTTTGTGTAGCACTCCCTCATCTAAATCCATTTCACTTTCATAGTATCACCTCCCTGATTTCATAGTCCTCTTCAAGAAGGAAGGACAAACAAATGTCTCTGTGAGTAGGAGTAAAAGCTGAGTCACTGGGGAGCTAATTGGAACTAGCCAGTTGGGCAACACAGCCTAAGAGTTCTTTCTTTTTCTCTTCCTCTCCTCTCCTCTCCATACCTTTATCTGTAGGTATGCTGCCTAAAGTAATGTAAATTTTGATCTCTAAAACCTTGCTAGATACCTTGGAGTTTTCCAGCCTAATATCCATGCCTTAAACACCAAGTTACTCTCATTGATTGACCAACTGTAGGTCCCAGGCCAAGCCTCAGTTAGTTGTTTGGGCCTTCATTGGGTGAACATAAAGAGCAATTGTTTCAGTTTTGTGCAGAAACTCTGAGAGTCTTATCTTCCTAGGTTGATTTTTCTTTTAACTAGATAAGAGAGGTCATTCTCTGCCTCATTTCTTGCCTTGTTTTAATCACTCATTGGGTATTGCCTTAGTCCCATTGAGACCTGTTAAAGATTTTAGCTTAAAAAGGCCAAAGTATTCCCCTGCATCTAGGACCTTCTCTTTGTTGTCTTGATCTTTATCTTGCCACTGGATCCACATGGCTGTGGAGGAAAAAGTGAGGCTAGTGACTTTGCACAGTCCTCCCTCACTTAAATTCTATTCACTTGCATGTTATGCAAGGAGGCATCACCTCCTTCATGTCATGGACCTTTTCAAGAATGAGGAACAAAAAGCAATAATACGATATAGACAATAGCTCATTTTCCTCTATTTCTTCCTAGTCCAATATCTTTTTTGAGTGGTCATTAATTTAATTGGGACCTAACTAATCTAATATATGTTTCAAATCACTAATAATAAGAGAAAAAATCAAAACAACCACATTTCCACTTCACAATTAGCAAATTAGCAAAGATAATAAATAATGAGAATAGCTAGAATTGGAAAGACTGATAGAGATTGGTAGACATATGAACATTCTGGGGGAACTACGAATTGGTCTAATTCTGGAAAACAATTTGGATTAATGATAAGAATATGATTAAAATGATTTGATTCAGAGATATCTAGGTATATATCCAGAGTATGTAAAAAATAAAAACCAAAAATGGTTCCACAATATATCCTTTGTCCATAACAGGTTTTTTTGCTCCTGTAGCAGATTACTAGGGGGGAAGTAGATGCATTTCATTGAAAATGACTAACCAAATTGTGGTACAGGGATAGAATGGATGATTGTTGTACTGTGAGAATGAGGGAGATGCAGATTTCCTAGATGAAAAGTAAGAACAAAAAATGATATTCAGTGGCTACAGTGTAAAATATTGTACAGAATAGGGAAACTGAACAGCAGTAGAAATGAAAAGAACCCAAAACAGTATACAGGTATGTGATGACTTTAATAATGTACATGGATCAAAAGAAAAACAAAACAAAACAACTGAAAAAACTCAAACCTCATGGTTATAATGACCAAACTTGGCACTGAAGAAGAGTTTTAAAAGAATGCACATCCTCCAACATCCAGAGAAAAACAAAGGAGACTGAATAAGGAGCAAAACATCATTTTCACCTTTCTTTTGTTTTCTTATGATTTTTCCCATTTGTTCTGATTTTTTCTTTTACAACATGACTAATATGGAAATATGTTTAAAAATGATTATACATGTGTAGTCTACATCAGATTACTTGCTGTCTTGGGGAAGGGAAAGGTAAGGCAAGGAGGGAGAAAAAAATTTGGAACTCAAAAATTTTACAAAAATGAATGTTGAAATCTTACCTGTAATTGGAAAAATAGAATACTATTGAGAAAAAAAAATGCATATCCTCCTGATTAACTGGGGGACTGTTTGTATGGAATATTGTATAATGTGAAACTTGATGAATTTTACTTTTTTATTTTTGTTTTAAAATTTCTATGCTTTTTGGGTGGGGAATGTATAGGGGATATATTTGGAAATGAAAGTGATAGAAATGTAAATATAAAAATAAAAACAAAAATGTTTTTAAAAGTTTAAAAAAATTAAGCTTTTAAAAAATGTTATAATATCCAAGGGCTATAATCCTATTGTTTTTTGTTCTTGAACTTTGTTTAACAAGAGCAAAAAGGGTTTTATACCTTCAGAATTTAATGTAGTACTTTGATCTTCTTTTAAATTCATTAAATGCTAACAAAAACTGAAATGATTACTTTTGTTAAGTACTGATCTGAATTAAAATTTGTATTCCAAAATTATAGTTATTAAATACAACTCAGTTGATAAAAATAAATAGATGTTTATTATATAAAACGTTCACCTTTCTATTGGCTAATTGCAAGTGCTGCTTAATGCATATATGTTAAATATATGTAAAATTCATTTGCATTTATTGTTTCTTTTTAAATAATGTTCATATATGAACTAAACTTTGTAAGGTAAGAATTTTTTTCTGATGTAACTGTCTTTCTTTTTCCCACTGACAAATCTGCTATAGTCTCACAGAAACTCTATTGACTTGTATTTCACAAAACTTATTAGAAAATTTGCTAGATGGAAGGACAGTATGGGATATATTTAAATCAGAAAATAGCCTTAATTTTGCAAAGAGAAGCAATATGTTGTTGTTTTTTTTTTTTTTTCCTGCAGAATATTTGTAACTGTACATGATGGTTTCAACTTGGCTTCTAATGTACATGGTCAGAAGTTGGGATTTCAAACAGCCTGATGATATCTGCTCTGAAAGAATGCAAAATGTTCTTAACATCTTGATCACACAGCTGATGAGGTATGGTTACAGAATGACAGAGAATGAGGAAGCTACTTCGATGTAGTGTACATAAGGCAAATGATGGTATGTGAATATATGACAGTCATTGAATTTGCACTCAAATGTTGAACCTTTGTGGTAATTTGGAAACAATTTGATGAAAGGCTGAGAAATTACAAGAACATATTTCTGGTCAGAAGAAATCAGAATTTGCTGTAATTGCTTCATAAATATTAAAATTGTTGTGCACAAGATTGTAGTGGTTTTGAAGCATTGCAGGAACAGACTTAATGCTTTAAAGTCCTAACATGCTTGTTGTCACAAAGGAAAAGTATATTTATTTATCTGACTTAATTGATTCTCATGTCAAGGTTTCTACAGGCTCATTTTTCCTTCCACTGTGTGTGTGTGTGTGTGTGTGTGTGTGTGTGTGTGTGTGTGTGTGTGTGTTTTGGGGGGGAGGAGGAGATTTAGTTAGGGGACATTACTTCTGTAATATTTCACCTTTATCCTCTAAAATTTTTTTGTGAATGACCTTATACTCTAGATCTATCTAGTCCTTGGTTCTATTTTTGACTACAAAACAGGTGTTTAAATGAAAGTTTCTAGGCTCATTGAATTTCTTTACTATGTCAGCTATTTCATATAGATTACATTGCTCAGAAATTATGAGATTCACAAGCAGTAATATTACTAGAAAGATTATCCCCAAATAAGCAAAACATATTGATCTCAAAGATAGAAGAGGTAGACAATTTAAAGATTATAGATCTCCTAGAACAAAGTCTCTTAAACTGTGGGTGGCAAGCCCATATGGATTCACATAATTGAATGTGGAGCATAAAATTATGATTCATTATCAGTAAATTTTTATTTGGATACCTCTTTTATACACATATGTACCTAGGACTGAATAGAAATTTTTTGGGCAAAAAGTAGTCGCAAGTTGAAAAAGTTAAAAAAAGTCCTGCCCTTGGAGAATATGACAAAAAAAAAAAAAAAAAAAAAAAAAAAAAAACTGATCCCCATAATGCAAAAAATAACACAATAAAACTGCTGAGAATTTCTGAATGCAAAACAGTGTCAATCAAAAGAATCTGATACCCTTTAGAAACAATGCTTCAAACTCTAAGATACAAAGTAGTTAAATATAGCAGTTTCAATAATACCATATTCTATACCACAAAGCAAAAGAAAATACAAATGACAAAAGTATTTTGCAACTACAAGAGGAAATGGAGTAATATGTTCCAATGAACAAAAGAACTTAAGATGCAGCCCAAGCTACAAACTTCAGCCTAGCTGTTAATGAAAAAATATGGAAATTAAAGTAAAAAAATTTAAAGCATTTAGTAAAATTAGACACAAACAAATTATTTACTTTTCATAACATCCCAGATAAAAGAAATAGAATAAATTTCTCTCTGTGGGACAAGAGAGGTATTTTATATCAGTGATTAGAGAGATCATTCATCCTACCTACAGGAAGGGAAGCAGAGCTTGTGGGGAAAATTAACTCCCAGAAAAGTGGGAAGGTAGGTTCTTGAGGTAAATGGGGGGAAAATAAACAAGGGGTGAGAAATGGTAAATAATGAATTGCATGATTAGGGATGGAGGAAAATTCCTTCTACAGTAAATAATATTACTAAGAATGAGGTGCAACAGAAAAGGGAGGTAAGGGAATAAGCTCAAGGCAATAGCAGAAACTTTAGAAAAGGGAACCTAAAATAAGCTATCTCAAAAGTTTTAATTTTATGAGAAATAGAATAAGAAAGGAGCAAATGAACTTAAGAACCATGAACAAAAAATAAAATAAAAATAAAGATAAATAATGAAGTGAATGAAGGAAAGAAATTATTTTTTTTCTTGGAAAAAGAAACAGAAAATGAAATTTTAAAACTAACAAAATGAATTGAAGGAAAGGACAGATGGGGGAATTCTACCTGACTACTTAATTGAGACAAAAAAGGAGAAAGAATTAATTAGATAAAAGTAGGAAAGAAAAAGAAGCTAAGCAATAAAACTTCGAAACCCCTGGGACAGTTAATTTTGTATTCTTTAATTGAGGTACAGAAGATACTTGTAATAACACAATTGCAATATGAAATGTCAGTGTCATTCTCACAGATAAAAGAAATAGAGAATTGAACAAATCCTAGAGAACAAGATTTTTTGTAAGTGAAACAACTAAAGTATATAATTATTTCTCAGCATAACATTGAATGTTTACTCCCCTCCCTCCCTGCCCAAATCACTTGTTAAGGTACAGAGAAATTGCAAACAAAATAAACTTGAAAAAGGAAGTATTAAGCATAAAAAGAATAGATAAATTGCAAACTTAAAACCTTATAGAAATAATAGAATAAAAATAGCTCTTTGGAAATACTTCTCAAGTGATTAAACCTTTAAGCAATATTTTTAGAGAGAAGATAAGAAATCAAATGAATGAAATAACAAATGTACAAGGTGAAGTCATAACAAAACTAAAAGAAATAAAAATAATGATCAGATGCTAATATGCAGTTATATGTTAATAAATTAGAAAGGAAATGGAAGAGTATCTTCAAAAATATGAAAAATATGAGACTAATAGAAGGCCAAATAGCAATCTTAATTCAATCTCAGAAATAGAACTAGCTATAAAGGAATCAACAAAAAACAATCTTCTGGTCTTGATAGATTTACATTCTATCAAACTTTAAAAAATTATTAGTGCCCATGCTGCAGAAATTATCCTCATAAGTTGAAAAAGAAAGCCTTGTGCCACAATGATTTTATGAGATAAATAGACTCATAATACTAAAACAAGGAAAGAATAAAGCACAGGAGAACTGCTGATCAGTATCAGTAATTAATATCTAAATGTTTTAAATAAAATCCCATCAAATAGACTGTAGTGATTTGTCCAAGTTGGGTTAATATCAAGGATACAAAGATGATTCAATTTTAGAAAAATAATGAATATAATAATATTAAAAACAAAATACCCAACACTCCCATTATTATCTTAATGGATACCTTTGACAAAATGTGGCACTCATTTCTGTTAAAACCTTATATCTTAAAAATATTTATCTAAAACTAAAAGCAAGCATCATGGATTTTAGGTGTATATATACTGGAATATTTTTTAGTAAATACAGTAGTGAAGTAAGTATGATCATTCTCTCTACTGTTATTTGAATATTGTTCTAGCATTCTAACAATAGCAATAGGACAAGAAAAAGAAATTGAAGGAATGATAAGATGATTTTCTAATGATAAGATGATTAAGTTAAAAAAATCCTAGGGAATCTTTCTAATGTTAAGATAGCTTACTCCAAAGTCCTAGGAAATCACCAATAATATTGAGATTGTAGCTTCCATAAAGGCGCTACCAGAAAAATCAAAAAAGAAAATCCTCACAGATCAATAATAAGCAGTGCACAAAACTCCAACATTTAGCACAGTGCCTAGCACATATTAGGTGCTTAATAAAAGTTGACTGATTAATATAAACCTAAAAAAAATTATGAGACAATATTAAAAAGGGACATCTCATTTCCCTTCTTCCTTACCTATGAAGGAAAAAAGACCCAACACTATCAAATGCATAAAATAAGTGGGGTTCTGTGTAGTAGAATATACAAAATATTTTTAGCTTTTTATTTTCAAAATACATGCATAGTTTTCAACATTCGCCCTTGCAAAACTTTGTGTTCCAAACTTTTTTCTCCCTCCCTTCTCCCTACCTCCTCCTTTAGACAGCAAGTAATCCAATAAATGTTAAACATGTACAATTATTTTATTCATATTTCCATAATCATTATGCTGCACAAGAAAAATCAGATCAAAAAGGAAAAAAATGAGAAAGAAAACAAAAAGCAAGCCAACAACAACAACAAAAAAAGATGAAAATATTTTGTTGTGATCCACATTCAGGCCCCACAGTCCTCTCTCTGTGTGCAGATGGCTCTCTCCATTATAAGACCATTGGAACTGGCCTGAATCACATAATTGTTGAAAAGAGCCATGTCCATCAGAATTCATCATCTCATAATCTTGTTATAGCCTTATACAATGTTCCTTTGAGTCTACTCACTTCACTTAGCATCAGTTCATGTAAATTTCTCTAGGCCTTTCTGAAATTATCCTGCTGATGACTTATTCAGTAGCTCCTCAAATGATAAGCATCCATTCAGTTTCCAGTTCCTTGCCATTACAAAAAAGGACTGCTATAAACATTTTTGCACATGTGAGTTCTTTTTCCTTTTTTATGATCTCTTTAGGATATAGGCCCAGTAGAGATACTGCTGGATCAAAGGGTATGCATATTTTGATAGCCTTTTGGACATTGTTCCACATTGCTTTCCAGAATGTTTGGACCAGTTCACAACTCCACCAATTATGTACCAGTGTCTCAGTTTTCTTACATCCCCTCCAACATTCATCACTATCTTCTGTCATCTTAGCCAATCTGAGAGGTGTATAAGTAGTACCTCAAAGTTGTCTTAATTTGCATTTTTCTGAACAGTTTGATTTAGAGTATTTTTTCATATGACTAGAAATGGTTTTAATTTCTTCATCTAAAAATTGTCTAGTCACATCCTTTGACCATTTATCAATTGCAGAATGGCTTGAGTATACAAAATATTTACATAGATTCAGTTAAAAATTAATAAAATACTGTTTATTGAATACAAAAATATGAAAAAAATCATACAACTAAGTCAACATAAACTTTGCTGTTTGTTGGAGTTGGTCTGAAGTCAGATAATTCAATTTAATAAATATTTGCTAAGCAACTACTGCATGGCAGACTTAAAAAATTAAGAATAATTTAAAATAGCTAGAGGACTGGTCAGTGCTCATACCAATATAATAAAAATTATGAAAGTGCTAAATTTATAGATTTTAATGCTATTCCAAATTAATTTTTTTCAAAATGATACTTTATAAAACTTGAAAAAATGAGGACAGATTTTGTTTGGAGAAATAAGATATCTAGAATATAAAATGAACTAATAAAAAAGGTAGGGACTAACAAACCTCAGATTTATTATAAGGGAGTAATCATCAAAATCATTTGGTATTGTTTTAAAAAAAATAGGTAGATCTATAGAACACACTAGACAAAGAGAGCCAAAAAAAAAAAAAAGAAAAAGAAAAATTCAAACAAAACTCCTGGGGAAACTGAAAAGTTGTCTGACAGAAATTAGAATTAGACTACTACTTTTCAGCATATTCCACAGAATACTGTATGACTTTATCATGAAAGAACACATTTTAAAATAATTAGAGGAGCATATCATATACCTCTCACATTATGCATAAGAGATGTTTTCTTAACCCAACAAGGGGTAGAAGACATTATAGAAGATAATATAGTTATCTTCAATTATAGAACATGAAAGTGAAAAGCTTCTGAACAAATAAAATTAATGCAAGTTGGTTGGGGAGTATTTGAATTGGGGGAGAATTTTTGTATAAAATTTCTTTGATAAGGATTTGGTATCTAAGTCATAGATTCACTTAACAAATTCATCACCCTTATATTTAAATGATTTGAAACATTTCATCTTCTTTTAAAAAATTTGCGGTTTAATTAATTGGAATTATATAAGCAAAGTAATTAAAGTATTCATACCCTTTGACCTAGAAATTCTATTACTACACATATATCCTAAAGAGACCATTATACTCATATTTTTAGCAGCACCATTTTTTAAAATTTTTTAATAACTTTTTATTGATAGAACGCATGCCAGGGTAATTTTTTACAGCATTATCCCTTGCATTCACTTCTGTTCCGATTTTTCCCCTTCCTCCCTCCACCCCTTCCCCCAGATGGCAAGAGTCCTTTACATGTTGAATGGGTTGCAGTATATCCTAGATATAATATATGTGTGCAGAACCGAACAGTTTTCTTGTTGCACAGGGAGAATTGAATTCAGAAGGTATAAATAACCTGGGAAGAAAAACAAAAATGCAAGCAGTTTATATTCATTTCCCAGTGTTCTTTCTCTGGGTGTAGAGCAGCACTATTTGTGATGGCAAAGATTTGAAATCTATTTTGTTTCCAGTCAATTGGAAAATCAGTAAATAAATTATGGTACATGAATGAAATGAAATATTAATTATGTTGTAAGAAATGATGAGATGAATTTAGAGAAGCAAGGACATGTATGAATTGCTGCAGAGTGAAGTTAGTAGAGCCAAAAAAAAAAAAAATCTTCATAGTGACAAGGGAAAGAGTAACCACAAAACAATTTAAAGTTATAATTGCAAAATTATAAAAGCCAAACATGGCTCAAAGAGATAGGAGAAAATATCTTTATCTCATCCCTTAGAAGAAGTGGGAGGACACACAGATATTCTAGATTGCACATATTTTCAAATTTTTTCCTTTTATTGATCTGTTATACTGATGTTTTTTCCTCTTTTCTTTCTTTCTCTTTGTCTATTAAAAATATAACTTGTTACCAAGAATGACTCTCTGAAAGAAAGAGAAGAGAAATACTGTGGAAAATTGAGGTGATATAAAAAAAAGCAAAAAACATTAATATAGAAGCTATTTTCTTTTGGAAAATTGTGGTGATATAAAAAAGATATTAATAAAAAGTCATTTTTTAAAAAAAGGGCATAGGTTTAATGTATTATGCTGATTTTTCTGCATCTTTGAGTAGAATTGGAGCTCTTATAACTATATATGTCTTTTCTTCCTTTTTTTAAAATTTGATGTTGGTTTTGACTTATAACTACTGTACACAGAAAACTAATCCTGATTTGACTCATATTTGTAAACAGTCATTTCTTATACTCAAAGTGTATTTTTATTTTCAAAATTTTGTGTAGTACTTGACACATGCAGCATTCTCTTTGAAGCAAGTATTCATGATATATAGGTATAAATATTTTGAGTACTACATGATTAGCCTTTGAACCTTTAATTTTTTAATCCCTAAGCTTTTTTTATATGTGCTTTTTTCTCCTTCATCAACATTTTTTTTGTATGTCATTTTTCCACATTAAATTTTTAGTTCTTTGAAGACAACTCTCTTATTTGTATCTTTAGTGCTTTGAATAGTACCTGCCACATAGCTCTGCTGAGTACACATTTATTGAATTAAATTGAATTATCTACCTTCAGACTGGTACTGCCAAACAGCAAAGCTTATGTTAATTTTAGTTATAGGCTTTTTTCACATATTTATAGAATTTATCAGCATCATTCTTTGCAAAAAAATGTTAATACATAGGTACTCGCCACTTGGAATGTCTCATATCTTGATTGTACTCTTCATGGTTCATTTCAAATATTATGTCCTTTATGAAACATACTATCACCGACTTTTCCTTTTCAATCACAGTGATCTTTCTTCCCCCCTCCCCTTTCCCACCAGTAGCATGTATTGTGTGTTCCTTTTGGGGGGGTAGTTGTTGCCTTAATTTTAATATTTTCACATGTATTTTCTTGTGCCTTTTTCACAAAGGATTTAATGTTTACTGATGATGGAGGTAGTGCTTTTCTAGTCTGTGTTACCAGCATCCTGACTTGATAATTAGTTATGTCATTTTCAAGCTGTTCCCCTTCATGCATTGAAATGGTAGAGTCAACAATTTGAAGGTTTCAGCTGCAAAGAAGTAGAGGAAGGTTTCAGGAAGCACAAGGATCTTAAAATTGATAAAACAGAATTCTTTAGACTAATAATGATACTGTAGAATCACCTTCTAATCTGGAATATCAGGTTGTACTCATGTTCATCTCCATTATTGTTGTTTGAAATTTAGCTGTTTGAAAGGTGCCACTGTATGGTGAGAGCAGATAGTTTATACTGGATTGACAACTATCAGTAGCAGCATTTACTAGGTCAAAATGTCAAAAGTAAAAATTAAATTAGAGATTTTCTTAATATTGTTGGAAAATAAGATGAAATTTTTGTAAGTCACATACAAATGCTAATGCATTCAGATTTAAGCCTCTTTTAATCAATACTGGTTACCCTGTCTAAAATATAGCTAACAATTTTTGAAGTACATCTGGAAGTAGTTTATGAAAAAATGGAAGGAGAATTTCTTATACTACTAACCTTTAGTAAAACAAAACCATAGAACATTTTTTTCTTAAATTTTAAAATGTTACTTTTCTGTTTTAATTAAATACATGTTGAAATATTGTTTGAATGAACACAATGAACCTGGTAGTCAAATTTCTCCCATTTTCATAATTACTTCTTAAAATAGCTACAGTTTATATGAATTATCATTTCATGATTATTACCACATTTTTATGTGACATTAAAGATTTTCCAGCTACTACTTTCTCATTTTTCTGCTTTATAGTCTCTTTTCATTTTTTGTTTTTTCTCCCCTAAGGATTTTAATCTATATCAAGGCAAAATTTTAATGTTAAAAAAAGAGAAAAAAAAATCCATTTTTTTTTTGTTGAGCAACATATAGTAGACAGAGGAATATACATTTACAAAAAAAAAGTTAAATTGAATTATTTTCATTTCTATAATTATGCCTATTATCTTGAATTAAACATCACTTTTACTAGCATACTTTATTAGAATACAACCTTTAAAAATCTGTAATTTTAGTTTAAAAAATAGTTCTTTGGGAGTAAAAGTGCTTATAGTAAGGTTAGGACAAAAAACTTTTTAATTTTCACCTTTCTCTATACTTTTTGAGGCCTCCAATTTTTTTTATTATAGTATTTTATTTTTCCAAATACATGTGAAGATAGTTTTTTCACGTTCACCTCTGCACACTTTGTGTTACAATGTTTTTTCTCTCTTTCCTCCTTTCCCTTCCAAGACAGCAAGCAATCTGATATGTTAAACATGTACAATTCTTCTAACATATTTCCATATTCATCATGTTGTGCAGGAAAAATTAGATCAAAAGTGAAAAAAAAAACACAAGAAAGAAAGAAAAAAGCAAGTAAACAGCAACAACAAAGGTGAAAATAGTATGCTTTGATCCACAGTCAAACTCCATAGTTCTCTCTTTGGATGTGGAGGCATTTTATATCACAAATCTATTGGAATTGCCTTAAATCAGAGCCAAATCCATCACATTTGATCATCACACAATCTTGTTTTAACTGTGTACAATATTCTTTTGGTTTTGTTCACTTTGCATCTGTTCATGTCTTTCTAGTCTTTTCTGAAATTAGCTTGTTTATCATCTTATAGAACTATTGTATCCCATTATATTTATATACCATAATTTATTAAGCCATTCTCTAACTGATAGGTATCCACTCAATTTTTAGTTCCTTGCTACTACAAAAAGAAATGCTATAATCTTTTTTGGACATGTGGGTTCTTTTTCCTTTTTTATGATCTCTTTGTGATACAGACCCAGTAGAGACACTGCTGAATCAAAGAGTAAGTACACTTTCATAGCCCTTTGGGCATAATTTCAAACTGATCTTCAGAATGGTTGGATCAGTACACAACTCTACTGGCAATGCATTAGTGTCCCATATTCTCCAGATCCACTCCAACATTTATCATTATCCTTTCTTGCCATCTTAGCCAATCTAAGAGGTGTGAAATGGGACCTCAGAGTTGTCTTAATTTGCATTTCTCTAATCAATAATGGTTTAGATAATTTTCTCATATGACTAGAAATGGCTTTTATTTCTTCATCTGAAAATTATTTATATCCTTTAACCATTTATCATTTAGGGAATGTACGCTTGTATTATAAATTTGAGTCAATTCTTTATATGTTTTATAAATGAGGCCTCCTATTTTTAAAGGATAATTTTATTTCCTATCCATTTAAGCATTTTAATAAATATTTTTAATTTCATTTTTTTATTTTTATATTTTTGTGCTCTTGTTTTTGTTTCTATTTTTATTAATTCATGTAAAATATGCTAAAGAGCTTGAATGTTTTTTGAGTAATTTACTCAGAATTTTATGTATTTAAAAATTGTGATTATAATGGAAAAGCATTACAGTTTTTAAAGGAATTTAAGTCTGTTTTGGTATTCTTGGGTAAAGAAATGGAATGCAAGATCTTCCAGAATATTTTAAAACTTTGCATTTTGAGTTCTTGTTGATATTACTAATTTAGAAAGAATCATGTGCATTTAATTGCCTTTGACACTGAATATCCAGCTAAAATTGATTTATATTTCTTTTAAAAAATAACAACAAATGCTGACCTTTTTTTGAGGAAAGTTTCAAAAAGGGAAAAAAAAAACCCTTTGTTCAAGAATTTTAATACTTTTTTTGCGTGTGTGGTTAAAAGGTTGTTTAGTATTATTCCAGAACCACATCTTTGAGACTACATTAAATAGAAGCATAAAAAATGAATTTGTAGGTCAGTAAAGAAAACTCTCATTGAAGTATTATATTTCTAGAAGTAGCTGATAATTTTAGTTGTCAAAACAAACAGTTTTTGGGGACACATTCAAACTGTTCCTTCCCCTCAGGGAGTGGATAAATTAAATGCTTGACTCTGCTTACATCTGCTTTATAGAAACTACCTGACTATATGACTGAAATGCATAGTCTCTGAGGTGTCAAAATATGGAAGTCTGGTTGTAAATTAAGTTTTAATGAAGAAAATTTAATGGAGAAATATTTGAGTAGAACTTATGAAACAGCATGATAGGAATTTTACATTTTACACCCTTCTTATACAATCAGAGTTGGAAAGTGCATCACAAGCCATCTCTTTCAGTCAATAAACAAATATGATCTCCTGTATAACATACCTGAAAAGTGACCATTCACCCTTTCCTTGAAGCCCTTTTATGTACAGAAAGTTACTACTTCCCAAGGTAGTCATTTCTGTTTCTATATAGCTCCAGTTGTTTTTTCATTTATCTAGATGATGTCATCTGCTACTTTGTGATTTCTACTTGTTTCTTCTTGTAGTGTCCTCTGGAACCATATAAGACAAGTCTCAGATACTTGAAGGGTTTTGTCAGGTTCCTCCTAAATTTTCTCTTTTCCAGGCCAAACATCTTTATCTCCATCACCATCATCTGATCTTCTTATGGCATGTTTTTGAGGTTTCACCATTCTGTTTATCTTTGGAGGCTTTTCTGCTGACCAGTGTTTTTTTTAAATATGTGTCTTTAAATTTTGTGTTTATATAACATCATTTCTTGAAGGTGAAAAATGTATTGGCTTAAATTTTTTCAGTCATAGGTTGAAATACTGGTAAAGAAGATACCACTGACAGAAATGGGGAAAGCACAAAGAACAGCTTTTGGGATAAAGAAGTTAAATTTGGAGCTTTTGAGGTCACCTGTACATGTACAAAACTTACTTCTATAACAGTACTAACAAATAGCTATTAATGATAGGATCTTGGTGATGAACTACTTTCACCTGGCAAGATTAATTCTTGAAAAAAAAAAGATTTAGTTTTTCAACTGGACCTATGAATAGAATGCCAGGCCTTTAATCAGGAAGACCTGAGTTGATATATGGCCTTGGACACTTACTGTGTGATTCTGGGTAAGTCACTTACCCTAGTTTGCCTTGGTTTCCTTATCTATAGAAGGAAATGGCAAACCACTTAAGTATCTTTGCCAGGAAAAGCTCAAATAAAATCATAAAGGGTCAGACATGACTGAAAACAACTAAACAAGAACAAGAACCATTACTTGTCATTGGCATAGTGAAACAACCGAGTTGAACCTCTTGAACAGAGTTGATGAAATTTTTTAGTCCAAAAATCAAATTATATATAAGGAAAAAAATGGGCCTGAGGCTGAGACCAAAAAGATTCCCAGATGTAAATTAGAATTAACTTTATCTGGTTGCTTCATTGGCATAACAAATGCGTAAGTCTGGTGAGATCTTTTCTATTTGCTCCTTAAAAAAAATCTCAAGTTTGGATTTCTTTTTAATTTCATCTTAATTTGTCAATCATTTAAATGACATTATAGCCGATATGGACCTGAATGTTAAGAATTTCACTAGAAATTCTTTTAATTAGGTAAAAATTGTAAAAAATAAGAACAGTAGAAGACTCAGTTACAAGTTGGGGTAGCAGTTTCCTACCCTGTTACTCTGTTTCCTCCCTTTCTTCCCCCCCCCCCCCCCGCCAACTCTCTTCAGTAAAGTAGTACCATCTAGATAGTACTTCTTTGGAAGAGTTCATTTACCCTTTCCTAAATTCATCTTTCTTTATCCTTAGAAAAAGAGGGGACAATTTTTAATTTAGAAAATGGCACCAATAAAAGAATTAGGTATGATTTCCTTTTAGAAACGGGGAAACCTTTATTTGAAAGAGATTTTGCATGAAGTTAATGGGAATTAATAGAAAAGCTTTTATGTACTAAATAGTAGATTGAAAATTTTCTTTTTTGCTCTTTGACAGTTTTGGTCTAAACCATTCCACACTAGAAGAAAAATTGTTACCGTGTAACACAGTGGAAAGAATTATGTGATTTTATAACCAAATAATAATTATGTTGAGGTCTTTGGATGTTAAAATTTCTTTAATGTGATTTCCAGATGTCTGTATCCTTTGTAGTTCTAATGTACAATTTACTTTTCCCTCATTTAATCTTAAGGTTTTTTTTTTTTTTTTTCAGTTTGATGATTTGCACTTTAGAAGTTGATGGAGCTAAAATATAAAATAGATGATTTGGGTTTGCTGAAGGATGATAACACACTATCCAGTAAGAAACTATGATAAATAATTAGATTATATCTTTAGTGAGATAATAAGAAAAATAGCTTTTAAAAGTTTAACTCTAAAACTGTAATTTTTGGGGAATCATATATACTAGGTTATTGAGTATTCTAACTTATGTGAGAATTACATGAACTATACATAGATTACTGATTTTCAAAGACTATGAATATAGTAAAATTCACTTGGCAGTAAAAGTATACTGATATAATTTAATATTTAACTAATTAAGAATATATCTTGGGATCTTCTAGGATAGATAGAATTAGAATACAATAAATATACATAAAGATCCCTATGAGGTACATATTGACTTACAAAACCACATTATATATGTTTTGTTATATTTTTATTTATTTTGTTAAATATTTTCCAATTATATTTTAATTTTGTTTTGTCTATACTCAGGACTGTTGCAGGCCAAGTATTTGATCCTCTCATCTATTATCTTAGAGTTACTATGAATACCAGCTATGATCATGATGTGGAGACATGGAAATATTGATTATTAAAATTTGTTAAAAAGTCAAATGATAGTTTATGATTTTTATAAAGTACATTTGATTTCATAATCTCTCCTCTACTTAATATTTGCTCCTCCTGCTGATTGTTATATTTAATGGTTTCAAAATACTGTATTTTGAAACTAAATGTTTTATTCTAATTTTTGTTACAGGCAAATCATCACCCATATAATGGATTTTATCTGACTTGCTAGATCATATTGCATTATCTCTCTTGGACTTTGTGGTAACAGTAAAGGAAATGTTTGTTTAATCTTACTGTGTCTGCAAACAATCATTATTAATGCATAAAGATAATTTTTTTGAGTGAAGTGGAACTAATGTTTGTGTTCTTTACAAGAATCCTGTTTTTATTCTTTTGAAAGATTTTCGTGATGATGTTTCTCTAAAGCATGAACAAGAAAAGAACTTGTAGCATTGAGAAACTACATGTTGATAAGAATGCCCAGAAGAGGTTTAATGCTTCAAGCCAGGACCCGTTGGCTCCTGTTGGGTCTTGCCCTGCTGGGTATTTTGATATTATTTATGTATCTTCTTGAGTGTGCTCCCCAGACTGATGGCAATGCCTCTCTTCCTGGTATCATTGGAGAGAATTATGGTAAAGAATATTACCAAGCTCTTCTACAAGAACAAGAAGAACATTACCAAACTAGAGCATCTAGCTTGAAACGTCAAATTGCCCAACTGAAGCAAGAATTACAGGAGATGAGTGAGAAAATGAGATCATTGCAAGAAAAAAAGAACACTAGGACAAATGGTATGGGTTACCAAGGCACCAAAGAACAAATACCTAGTGATCTTTTGGAGTTTCTTCATTCTCAAATTGACAAAGCTGAGGTAGGCATAGGAGCCAAACTACCTAGTGAATATGGTGTCATCCCCTTTGAAAGTTTTACTTCAATGAAAGTCTTCCAGTTGGAGATGGGTCTCACTCGACACCCGGAGGAAAAGCCTGTTAGAAAAGACAAAAGAGATGAGTTGGTGGAAGTTATTGAGGCTGGCCTGGAGGTTATTAACAATCCTGATGAAGAAGATGATCAAGAAGATGAAGATGGACCAGCTGGAGACAAACAACTATTTAATGAAAACGATTTTGTAGAAGGTATTGTAAAAATTTATTTAGTTTGGAATCAGTTTAGTTTATTGTTATCTGTGATATTTAAGAAAGAATGTTGTATCTTGTTAATATAAATCATTAAGCTGTTAATAGTAGTGTGTTCTTTTTATCAACCCTGATAAATTTAGATATTTCAAATCATAAAAGTATATTAAGTAAGTAGTAGAAGCGGATTTTTTTTTCCAGTGGGGGAAAATATATACTATGAATTCAGGAACATTATTGAAAATTGGACATTACTTTGTGGATTCTGGATAAGATAATAAGAGTAAAAAATGCCAGCATCTAAGCTTAGTTTTGAATTATAGCACAATTTTGGGGAAACTTTTAGCCATTATCTGTTTTACAATGTGTAAAATGCAAATGTCTATATGTCTTTACATGAGTTATTTAATCATATAAATTATGTAACTCCCTCCCCCCAAAAAATGGCCAAATAGAGAATAACATTTTAAAGCATTAAGTAATCCTGACACTTCATTTGTTTGTTATAAAATGATTAGTTCTCAACTCAAAGTTTCTTAAAATTTTTAATCTGTTACAATGCAGAAAAATAGTATTTAATATTAGGGGCAACCAGGGTATAGCCAAAAATAGTACTATACTGAAAATCAGATCTGGATTTGTTCCCCAATCAAGTCACTAATTATTGACTTTAAAGTCACTTAATTTATTTTTGCTTTTACAAAATGAATTGTATAATTTTAAAAGAATTATTTAAGCTCTGACATTTTGGGATTTATAATATTAATTAGGACTCTCAGGACAAGTCTAGAGTGACTAGATGGCACAATGAATAAAGCACTGGCCCTAAAGTAAGAATTTGACTCTGAGTTCAAATTCAGCCTCAGACACTTAATACCTCTTAGTTGTGTGACTCTAGGCAATCCTAATTTCCTCAGCCAAAAAAAAAAAAAAAAAAAAAAAAAATAAATAAATCTGATGACAAGGAATATGTGCCCTCCTTGCCCCCTTCCCCATGGTGTTTAGCCTGGGTGATAGTTATTTTGGGGTTTCTTTTTTATGTAATATTCTCAGTAAACATTTAGTCATAATTCATTTTCATCTGAGAGACAGTGTGGACTGAAATGAAGAATTGGTTTTTATAACCAATTCCATTATTAACTAGATGGGAGATGTTTAGTGATTACATCTCAGGGTCTTAGTTTTCTTCTCCTTAAAATAGGGATTTTAAACTTCTTTTATATCCTGATGGACACAAGGTATATTTTTGGCAGTCTGGTGAAGACTATGGGCCCCTTTACCAAAAAGTTTTCATTGCCTACATTTATAATTGAATGAAATGCTAAATTTCAGTTAGAGATGAGTAAAAGTTCTTTTCCCATGTAGTTCAATCCAATTCAAGGATCCCCCTAAAATCTAGGGCTTATGGGAGTTACTGTAAAGAACCTCCAATATAATTAGGGGGCTGGAATAATACTCCCTTTCCAGATATAAAATTCTGTGACAGAGTAGCATTGCACATTACTCTTGGGTTGTTTCATGTTGTGTGATGTAAGAATCCTCAGATCAGAGCTGAGGAACTGTAAATTTTAATTAATCCCATTTCTATCTTAAACTGTAACCTGGAACAAGATTTCTCAGAATCCTTTAGCTCCCCGTCTGGGATGTTGAGTCAGCAGTTCTGTGAGTTTTAGTGGTATTGGGAGAACTTGATCTCTAAGACTTGTAGATTCAGAGGTCTGTGAAGAAGGAAGTTAAGTATCTTAGAATTTCAGAATTGGAAGCAATTTAAGAGATGCAGCTTCCCTGTTTTACAAATGAAGAATCTGAAGGTTGGTTTCAGTGACGCTCCAGAGGTCACATGGACAGTAAAAAAGTACCCATCAGCTTGGTTTTGGAGTCAGTGAATTGTCCATTTATCCCCTTCAGTAAATGGCCCTGAACTAAACAATGTTCTAGTTAATGTTTTAATTGTCTTTTTTTGGTGTAGTGGAAAGAACACTGATCTTGGGAGCCCTGAATTTGAAATCTGGCTTTTCCACTTACTGAATGACATTGAGTAAGTCATTTAACCTTGATAGCCCTGTATTCCTAATATCAAATGAGGGGAACTGAACTAAATGATTTCAAAGATCTCTTTCTGCTCTAGTGCTTATGACCCTTTTCTTTTGTAATCACCTGTTTACTGGTGTCTTTTATTAAGCTTCTCAGTGAATTCTTTCTCCCTTTCTCAGTTTGATGTTTATAACTACGACTAGTTTGCCTGCTCCTTTTTTGATCCTGAAACCCTTACCTAAAGCAGAAAAGGTTATCAATTCATGCTGTCAGCCCATTCAAATCATTGAATATGATACATAAAATTAAGTCGGATCTGCTCTTTGAGAGAAGAAGGGATAAAATCTTTGTTCTTATCTGAAATAAAGTGATAATCTAGGTTCTGGCTCTGTTAAAATACTTTCCTTCAGTGGAGTAAGGGGTACATGACAAGGGATTAGTGATGAAAGTCCTTGGAGACTCTCCCAGCTTCTAGCTTGAAATCATCAGTCTCTCGATACTCAAATAAGTAGTGTAACTATTAACTAAACAGAATTCTATTTTTTCCGTACAACTTCTTATTCTTCTTCCCCCCCTGCCCTCAATGGTAGTGTTTATATATAAGGTCACTAAGAGCAGGAGCTGTATCTACCTTATTATTATATTATGTGTGTGTGTGGGGGGGTGTATGCACGATGTGTGTGTGTGTGTGTGTGTGTGTGTGTGTGT
Source organism: Antechinus flavipes (assembly GCF_016432865.1). Taxonomy (NCBI): domain Eukaryota; kingdom Metazoa; phylum Chordata; class Mammalia; order Dasyuromorphia; family Dasyuridae; genus Antechinus; species Antechinus flavipes. The sequence continues at coordinate 628,266,515 of NC_067399.1, read as the reverse complement.
GTGTGTGTATTCCCTGCTGTCTATCATAGCCCATTGCAGTAGAAATTGTGTGTAAATATTGTGATTAAAGAAAAAAGACAATTTTGTTTTTTAAAAAAAAAATTACAATATTCCCTTAGGAAAAGTTACTAAAGAAATAACTGGCTCAAAAATGTTGATGATTTTACCTGAGTTTACTTGAGTTCAAATGCAGAAGCCATTTCTGATGACTGTTTTGAGAGATTTTTAAAGGCCTACTGTTGAAATTCCATAGATTCCAAGATTTCATCATGAAAAAAGTCTTGAAATTTTTACATGGTTCCTCAGAACAATTTCTGGGAGAAACATTGCTATTAAAAAGGGAGGGGAGCAGTTCTCTAAATTTTATACCAAAGACATGCTATGTATCTTGGCAACAAAGCATCCAACTTCTAAAACTTTTATTACCTAGTGACTGCCTTGATTTTTCTTAGGTATAGATTTCTTCAGGGAGAATGGATATGGCTCTTTGAGTAAATGCTTAATTAACTAGCCTTGCAGATTGTTTCCAGAAAATCTACCAGCCCTCATTATTCTAATCAGTTTCAACAACACTTAGCTATGTTCCATGCATCCTATCTCTGAGTGTAATGAATATCATTATAAAGTAACAGTTCTCAATTTCAGGCATGTTAAATTTTTAATGAAAATTCTCAATGTTTAGTTGTCAAATTTCTAGTCTTCCACCCCACCTCCCACACTTTTATTTCTTTCTGCCAAGGCATCTTTACAATATTCATTATTGACTGTGAGCATTGGTTGATTTGGAAGTTCAAGGCAGTTTTTTTTTTATCTTGGTTTTATGCTTCATGATACTTTTGGTGATGGAAACTTGGTTAAGTGGGGAAGATACTCTTATTTGATAAGTTGTATGTATAAGAGAGAAGAGTAGTTTGGCATATTTGAGGGAATCTGTAATTAGAGTAGGAATAATTAAAAAATCACTTTCTTTGTTCTCTAGAATACCATTATTATATAAAATTAATCAATTGCTAAAAATATCTGTCAATTTGTCAATTCTATAGTCAATTTGACTATAGAAGTAAACCTTGACTTTTCTAATTCAAAATTAAAACATCATTTCTTCCCTTCTCTAGCACACTTATGAAACTGTAAACATAGCTCTATACTATTATAACTTAATACTATATATTTTTGGAAACAACTCTTGAGAAAATGGGAGATTTCACAATATTAAAAAATCCAGATATTGTATAACAAAAATAACAAAAATAATGCATACTTCTGTTTTTTTTTTTTTTTTTTTTTTTTTTTTTTTTTTTTGTAAGGGATTCTCTAGTATTAGAAAGATTTAAAAGGTGAATGTTTGCTTTTGTGGTATGCGATTAATTTCTGTTTCAAGCACTAGTGAGCTTAAATGGTAACTATATTTAATTAGATTATATGGATTAGCTTTTATAATTTTTAAAACAACTGTACTAAAAATTCAGTTGGTGTAACTTCCTTTGAAGACTTAAAAAAAAAAAATTCCCCACAAGAAAGACAAGTAGACTAATCTTGATGTTCATATTTTACAAATCTGAATCAAGAGAGTATAAATTTGAATTTTGTGTATCTTCACATATTTTAGGCCTTATTACTATAGTTTGGTTTAGATTCATCTTTAGTGTTAATTATTGTAATCAATTTCAAGCACTTGTAATTCTTTCTATTAAAGAAACTAACAATTATTAAAAAAAAAACTAAGAAGAAACTATTCTATTAATGAACCTATTTAAGAATTATATTTCATATGAATGCATTATAAATGTTAGTGAGACAATGATTGCTGTGTAGTAAGTGTTTTGAAACAGTTTATAGGGACCTACACACATATATGAAATATATTTTATGTAGTTTAATACAATTATTCCCAAAAATACTTTTTGGTAAAAAAAAAAATTGTTATAGTTTTAAAGAATCTCATATTTTGAATTTGACCATTAATTATATAGTGACACTAAGACATCCTTATTCAGAGGATTAATTCACATTTACCTAACCCTGTCTGTTATCAAAAATGCAATTTTTAGTTTGCTTTTGTTGGTGATTAGAGAGAGGAGAAGTAGTTGTTTTATTTGGGAAGAAAGATTTGCTGTGACACCTAAAGGTCTCTGGTTTCTAGTTTGTTTATTTAGATACTTAAATGGATGTATGCTCTCTCAGTTTGGACAGCTCCCACACTGGAACAGATTGAAACCCATCTCTGATTTATATTACATAATTTTCATCCACATTCTTTCATTTAAAATCTAATCAATGTGGTGTTCTTGAAATTTTTTTTTGATGTTTTATGGCTACCATTGTAACATTTGGACTATCTACCTACCTACCCTCTCATTAATTCATCTCTGTCTCTAGTAATATTCATCTTCAGGACTGGCTTTTTTTACTATTCTTGCACATAGCTTTGTCATGAGCAATTTCCTATAGTCTGTTTTCACCCACTGTCTGTCTTTCTGTTGTTATTTGGGTTACCTATAATTCTGATTCTCCTGAGATTGTTATTCTATTATGTTGTACCAGATAACATTGAAAGATGTTGAAATTAAAAAAGAAAACAAACTTGTATTTCAATGTCAGGGAACAGCTTGGTATACTGAAAGTGTAACTAACTTACTTCCTATTCAAATGTGGATTGTCCATCTGCTGTATAAGTTTAAGATATACATGCTGATGGACTGACTCAATGGGTTCCCCATCCAATTGAATCTCTACTTTTTCCTGTCCTTGCAAATTTGATTTCATATATAAATTGCTAGCATTTTATGAGGGGAAAATGTAGGATTTTGCATATGTATATAGCAAAGATTATCTTATTTAATTTTTTGCCTCATGTCAGCCAGATCTTCCTTTTGGATGTAGTGTCATCTCACTAGTTATGACTTAACACATACAAAATGAAAATTATGTACTCTTCATAAATCTACCCTCTCTTTCATATTAGTTTCCATTGATACCATACGACTATGTTCTCAATTACTCTCGGAAATCAATCTGAACTCTCCCTTTTCTTGCATATTGATTTTCTCCTCTTCCCCTTGCCTTTCCCCAAAGACCAATCAATGAGCAGATCTCATAAATTCTATTTTTACAATAGGTTTAATTTACATTCCCTTCTTTTTACTCACATAGAATTCCCCCTACATTAGACTCACTTCACTTCTTGAATGGATTACTGTATGATTCTTTTTTCTCTTCTTCCTCTTCTTCTCCTCCTCCTTTCTACCCTCCACACAGCTGTTAAAACAAACCTCTTATTGAATGCAGATCAAAATAGGCTATTTTCACCTTTTCCCCCTTTTTGTGATTTTTTCCCCCTTTTTTGATTTTCTTTCACAACATGACTAATAAATGGAGATGCATTTTAAATGACTACATGTATAACATATATCAGTTTGCTTTGCTGACTTGAGAAGGTAAGGGAGGAAAAGAAAAAAAAATTTAAACTCAAACTCATACAAAAATGAGTGTTGAAAACTATCTTTACATATCATTGAAAAAAAATAGTTTTAAGTTAAAAAAAAAGAAATAATAATCCTCGTTAGATACAGATATGACCATTTTCAGGACCTTGATCAAAAAAAAAATGCCTACAGGATAAGATACAAACTCTTTAGACTGGAATTCTAATGGCATTTTCACAGTCCTTAGTCTTCTTGACCTCTCTGCCCTTTGACACTATTGATCAACCCTCTTTCTCTCTAGAATTTTGTGGCACTATTCTGTTTCTTCTCCTACATGTCTGACCACTTCTTCTCTCTCTCCTTTATTGGATCTTGATCTTCATCATGCCTCCTTACCATGAATATTCTCTAGCACTATCTTCTAATCCCTCTTCTTTTTTCCTTCTATACTATTTCACTTGGTGATCTCATTAGCTCCCACCGATTCAAATATCATCTCTCTGCTCATCATTCATAAAACTTCTTATCTAGTCCTAATCCTTTTGCAGATCTCTAGTGTGCCTTCTTAAACTCAAAATGTCCCAAACTGAACTCGTTATTTCCCACATACTATCAAATCCTTCTCTTTTCCCAACTTTCATATTGCAATCGAAAGTACTGCTATTCTGCCAATCATCTAGCTTCTCAACCAAGATGTCTTCCTGGAATCCTTAATCTTTCTCACCTTTTGTATCCAATATGCTGCCAGGTCTACTGATTTGAACTTTGTAACATCAAATATGCCTCCTTCTCTCTTCTGATATTTCCAGCACCCTAATACAGTCTCTCATTACTTTGCCTTTACCATTAGAGTAGCCATCTGGTTTGTCTGCCTGCTTTACTTCAGTCTGTCTTCCACTCACCTGTCCAATTAATTATTCTAAAGGAAAAATCTATGTCACCCTCTTATTTAGTAAACTTCAGTGGCTGCTTGTCCCTTCTAGGATAAAATATAACATTCTCTGGTATTCAAACCTTTCCATATCTTGCCTCCTCCCAGATTTCTTATACCTTACTCACCCTTTCCCCCAAAGAATCGTGTAATCCAATAAAACTAACATCCTTTCTCTTCCTTGAATGAGGCATTCTATCTTCTGACTATGAGCATGTTCATTGACAGACCCCATGCCTGCCTTGAATGCTCTCCCTTCTTTCCATCTCCTGGCTTCAAGTTCCAGATAAAAGTTTATCTACAAGAAGCCTTTCCTGATTCTCCTTCAGGTCTTTTCCTCCTATGAACTAATGCTGAGTGAAACAAGCAGAACCAGGAATACATTGAACACAATAATAACAAGAATGTGTGATGATCAACTATGAAAAGCTTGGTTTTTCTTCGTAGTTCAGTGACCCAAAGCAATCCCAATAGACTTTGGACAGAAAATGTCATCTGCATCCAGAAAAAAAGAACCCAGGAGACTGAATTACAAATCAACACATGCTAAGTTCATTCTTTTTTCAGTTTTATCATCTCTCTCATGGTTTTTCCCTTTTGCTCTGGATTTTTCTTTCAATGTGTATTAAAAATAAATAAACTTGTTCTTTTATAAAGAACAATTCCCCCAAATAAGTCTTCTCTCCAAGGTCATTTTATTGATAAATGTCTTGTTCATAGTTAGTCCATATTCTCTTCCCTATTACCTGTGAAACCCTTTTAGTACAGGAATTGTCTTTTACTTTCTTTGTACCTTCAGTGCTTATTACAATAACTGGCATATAAAGGAAGTGCTTAATAAATATTTAGTGACTGATAAAATATTTAAAAGCCTCTATAGGATGACTTGCCTTTTTTCCAGTCATATTTCACATCATTCCTTTTCATGAACTCTACATTTCAGCCAGAATAGGCAATTAATTATTTCTCAAATTTACTACTGTCAAATTCGTCTTCTGCTTCCATACCTTCATACACGATGTCCCCCATGGATAAAATACAAGCTGTTTTTTTTTTTTCCTGCCTCTTGTAATCCTTGTTTTCCTTCCAGGTTAAACTTAGATTTCACGTTATCCATGAATTTATCTCTTCTTCCTTCAACCTGCCTGCTACCTTCCCTTAGTCAATGAGGACTCTTCCTTTAATTTTCCTTTTACTACATCTATTTGTGTACTTATTGCATCCCCTCTCCTCCCATAGAATGTTAATTCCTTGAGGGCAGCAGCTCGTTTTTGTTGTTGTTTGTCTCTAGTACCCAGGACAAAGTCTTATTCATAGTAAGGCCTTAATGCATTTAGAATTTTTTTTTTTTTTTTTTTTTTTGGATAATTGAATCCTTTGTGTGCTTTACTCTTCCAGGGTAAGTTATCTGGCCATTTTCTTTTGAGAGGCTATGGATCTTAATGAGAATATCCTGTAGTGAATACAATACCATCCACACATAGGTCATTTGCAAAACCTAATTACCCACATTAAATCCTTGTCCTACTTGGATTTTATGCAAGGTGTCTTCTGCTGTAGAGGTGAATGCTTTCAGCAAGCATGTATCTTCCTGTTTTTTGTCTCACTTTTTTTGTTTTTGAGAATTGGACTACTGAACAGTTATATTTGTTTGTAGTGCTTTAGTTCCACAGAACATTTTGTGTGTGATAGTTGCTGGCATTTATGTACTTGTTTTTTAAAGTTTGCAAAAATGGTTTACATACATTATCTTATTTGAATCCCACTACAACTCTGTGAGCTATAGGTACTACAGGTATTATTATCCCCATTTTACAGATGAGGAAACTGAGGCTCAGAGAGGTTAACTTGCCCATGATCACCCAATAGTAATTGTCGGCGGGATTTGAACCCAGGCCTTCTCCTCACATCAGCCCTGTGAGGTAAGTACTACAGGTGGTATTATGCCCATTTTACAGATGAGGAAACCAAGGCTTACACATACTAAATGACCTGCCTGTACTCGCATACCTAGTCAGTGTCACAGGCAGCATGCAGAACTGGGTCTGTAACCGACTCCAAGCCTAGCACCTCCCCCTTCACTTCCTGCCTCCCAGCCCTAAGATATAGTCTTCTTACATGGAAACAGGACAAACCTTGTTGGATAAGAACCTTGAAGACCGAATGTTGCTCTACTTTGCCAGATGCTTTTTGTGTTCCACAAATAATAAATAATAAATAAAAGGGGTTTGTATTTGCTTCATCACAGTCAGTTGCATGTGTGTATATGTGGAAGATGTGGTTTGTTCTAGTCTTTCCAGCTATGTTTTTCTCAGTGAGACCTTCATGTGCATAGAAACTTTTAAAAGACTTTATAGAGAGGGGAAAAAATGACGTATGAATTCGTATGCTCTATTTTTTCTTATTTGCCTTTTATGAGTATTAATTCCATATTTGATCTTTCTTGTTTTTGAATTCTTCTTCTTTGAAACACACTAGAAATTTTGAAATTGTGGACCAAGTTCCTTTTTTTTTTTTTTTTCAATATTTGGTCAGGTTTTACCATACTTTACCATACCATACCAGAGAACGGTACATAATGCATTAATGTAATGGGCTGAAACTGAGCAGATGCACTTGGACAGCTGAGCACTTAAGGCTAATTACCTATTGGACAATACTCTATTAGCATGTGCTTGGAAAATGGCCCTTCCCACTATTCTGTGCTGGCTTGATCTGTTGGTATATAGAGAGATTTGGAGGAGGGATTAGAGGGTGGAGTGAGACAAGCCAGTGTGACTCTTGGTGGAGTGAGGAAGAGGAGATTCCTGTGTCTATTCCTCTCATTTTGACCAAGAATAAAGACCAAGGATTTTTGCTTATCCTGATTCTGGCTGATTCTAAAGTATCCAGGGTGTTAACTCGATCCCCACACATTAACCATAAGAAACAGAGACAGTTAATCAACAAATATTTATTAGATACCTACATGTGCCAGAAATTTGCTTTCATGATACAAAAGTGAAATGGAGCTGGATCTCAAGGAGCTTACCTTCTTCTAGATGATTACAAAACATACTTACAAAATATAAACACTGGATATGTACAGGAAAAGCAACAACAGTAAGATGATTTTAAGGGGGGCATAGAAACTAATGACCAGGAGATTGAGGAAAAACCTCTTTAAGGAGATGGTACTTGAGTTGAGTCTTGAAGGGAGCTAAAAGTTGTACAGAGAGTAGAGATAACAGAAGGGATGTATCCCAGGCTTGGAGGCAAGTGTGTACAAAGACACAGGAAATAGAGTCCTGTATACAGAGACAACATGAGAGGGAATAGCATTTACTCAGTCTGTAAAGGTGCTCTGACCAATGCCAAAGAGAAATAGATATTTTATAATAAAATCAATGGGGAACCATCAAAACTTTTAGACTTGGATGTTGATACCAGATCTACAGATACATGTTTTTGGCAGCTGTGAGGAGGAGTCACCAGAATAGGAGGATAGAAATGGAGAGTTGGATAGGAAGAACAGGATTAAGATGTATGATGGCGGGTGGGAGGAATGGTGATAGGGAAGGAAACTTTATTCTAGAATAATCTGGGGAGATTGACATACTCTTGAGTAGACATATGACTCTTGGTTTGATTATTATTTTTAAAAAGAGGTTGAAAATGAAAAGATATGTGAAGACCCTGGAAAAAAATTAAAAATTCATACTGTTGGCCCCAGTGGGTTGATTTGGCCATGATTAATGTTGATCTGTGGTTGAAGTGAGGTTTGATTTACTTGTCAGCCTAGGCAGATGTAACTTAAGATGAATCCCAAAACATTTAATTCGTTTAACATCCTCAGGCCTGGTGAATGGGGTCTTCAGAAATCCAGAATTGATGTTCCTAAGAGAAAGAGGGAGGTGGCAGAGAGAAGAAGCCCAGATGTCAGAGTGCAGCAATTAGAGGGCATGGAGCTCATTCTGGAGATGAGCTGGGCAGTGAAGGGTAATAAATCCTTAGATTTGGTAGTTCTGCTTCACTATCTTTGTCACCCTTGCCAACTCACAGAACTGTGTCTCAGTTGATTCCCTAAGTTTTACCCTGCTAAGTCATAGATTTGTTGTGATTTTATTGGAGGGGGTTTCTACCTTGACTGCTGAAATCATAGATCTTTCTAGGATCATATAACTCATGGTGTACTGAACTACAAACATATTTGAGAGATTGCAAGTTCAGTTTCAGGACCCTGCATTAAAGCAAGTCATTTTTTTTTTGTTTCCCATTGCATATAAAGTGTTTATACTATGCTGTAGTCTATTAAATGTGCTTTGACTTTTTGTCTAAAAAACAATGTACATACTGTAATTAAAAAGTACTGTATTGCTTAAAAAAAAAAAAGAGCTCTAACCTTTATCTGAGGCTTTAGTAAGTCATTATCTTCTTGCTGATAGAAGGTCTTGCTTCCATGCTGATGACTATGGTTCAATCAGGGTAGTAGTTGCTGAAGATTGGGATAGCTGTGGTGATTTCTTAAAATAAAATAATAAAGTTTGCTGCCTCAATTGACCTTCTTTCATTTGAAATTTTAGAGGCCATGTGGGGTTCTTAACTGGCCTAATTTCAGTATTATTGTATTTCATGGAAGCCTGTGGAGAGGGAAAGAGATGAGGGAATGAATGGTGGGGCCAATGAAGTAGTCAGAACACACACAACATTGTATCAATTAACTTTGCTATCTTATGTGTATGTGATTTACAGTACTTCCCACAAAACATAATAGTAACATCAAAAATCTCTGATCACTGGTCATTATAACAGATATAAAAATAGTGAAGAGTGAAATATTTTAACAATTTCCAAAATAAGACATGATGTGAATTCATGCTGTTAGAAAAATGGTGTCAGTAAACGTGTCCAATGCAGAATTGATGTAACATTCTAATGTATAAAAAAAAAAAAAAAGTGAATCTTAGAAGCACAATGAGGTGATATGTGTATGTATTGAAGTTCAAATGTGGAGGTTTTACTGTCATTGAGTACAAAAAATGATTAAAAAGTCTTAAATATCTGTTTCATTTCATACCTACTTGTCAAATACTTTTCAGCTTCATAGAAATGTTTTTGAAGGATTTGAAGTATCTCATGCCAAGTTTTCTGTTCCATTCTATTGCTTTTTGCTCTTTTGTGAGGTATCAGTGATGATAATTTTTTTTTAATTTTCCTTCAAAAGTCACCTGTTATTTTAAATCAGAACTGCCCTTGACTGTCATGTTGTTTAAGATTTGCTAAGATGATCAAATGCATATTGGATAAGATGACTTCTGAGTGCCTTTGACCTTACTGTGACATTTGATTTTAGATCAGTGATAGTTCGCTAGGAAATGGTAATAATAAGAATTAATGGTTTTTTCTATTTTTCAGCATCAACAGCGTATTTATATAAAGTTTGTTTAACCTGTGATAACTGAACATGTGCCATTTTATCATTTCTAGTATTTAATATTTTGATTTTAATTTGATCTTTAACCATTCAATAATTTGATTGCATAGAGATTCTGAAATTATTGCTTATATCAGCAGCCAGTCTTTTCTTCCTATTAAAATAGTCAACTTTTTCTAGTAATATTTAGCAAGCAAAGCAAACAAAGCTTGCTATATTCAGTTCTTTCTGAAGCTATTTTTGAAGAAAGTATTTGTAATATCCAGGGCTGATACTTCTAAATGAATAGTCAGCAAATCTTTTCTTTTCTTTTCTTTTCTTTTCTTTTTTTTTTTTTTGACATCTCATGGCATTTTTTATTATTTTTCACTGGCCTCCTTGGTGCCAATCTTTTCTTGCAAACAACTGAGTATCAGTGGATTTAGTTTTGAGGATCTTGCCTAGTTATTTAAAGAATTTTACTATTTTTTCACCTACTATTATAGATTTTGGTCCCCAAATTACAATTATTTTTGTGGTGATGCTTTTGTCTGTACTTTCCATGAACACTATGAAAGTAAAATGGTAAAATATCTCATGAAATGTTTTTTTATTGCTTTTGGATATGTGAGACTAATTTTCTCAACTACTTTATTAAATTATCTGAGAAAAATTTATGAGCCCTCCTGACTTCTGGTTTTATTTATAATCAAAATCTCAGTCCCTTTCTCTCTCTCCCTCCCCCCCTCACCTCCTTTGCCTTCCCCCTCTTTTTTCTCTTCCTCTCCCCTCTCTGTATGTGAGGTATATCTACTATATGGAAATCTTATTTATAATACCAATAGCCAAAGTAATATTTATAGAAGGAATAAAACTGATTCTTGGCAGCCACTGCCCTTTTAGCTTTATCACTGAGCTGAAGGAGAGTCTCATGATGGAGGGATAAGAGAGGGAAGGACAATTTGTGTCTTCATCTCTTCTTTGGTAACAGCTTAAAAAAGAATTTGTTATCTAATACCCAATCTTCCCTATTTCTTTTTTAATTTAAAAAATTATTGATATATTTTATTTTGATGCAACAGATAATTGTCAAGAAATGATCAAAAAAATCATTTTTAAAAAGAATGTGCTAAGAAAAGACTGTTGATAATTAACAGAAAGGGAGGAGTGTGTCCTTAAACTTTAATATTAAGTTATTAACATATTTGACTAGAATCTTGCACCAGCCATCTGCTAATAATCATTTCTATACTTAGGAAGTCTGAGTCTCGGCAGCAGATGCTGTCTATAGTAAGAACCATACATCCATGAAATCTTTCCTGCTTGGTAGAACCTGCCAGAATTCATGCTCTGTTTTTAGAGTCTTTGCCACATTGAGTAAAGCTTTGGCAAAGGAAGGAAGGAGGGAATGAAGGAAGAAAGGAAGGGATAAAGAAAATAGGGAAGGAAGGAAACAGGCAATCATTAAATGCTTACTATCTGCCAGGCACTATTCTAAGCCCTGGATATACAAATACAAGGAAGGGGGGAGAGCAAAGAATTCTTGTCCTTAAAAAAGTTATATTGTAATGAAGAGAGATAGCACACAAAAAGAGTTGAAAAAATTTGGGGATGAAGGTGCCCATTTTGTAAAGATTTGCATATTGATTTTACTTTTATGAGTGTTAGGCAATATATGCAGCACTATTTCTGGATGAGAATTTATTGATCCTGACATTAATGCTTCCTGGCCTGAATGAATGCTGTAAGGATTAATAAGATAAACTACTTTACCTCTTTTTAAATAGGATTTTTCATCTTGTCAGCATTAAAGCAATCTTGTCCCTAATTTATATTATGTATAAGGAGAATTCTAATTAGTTTGACTTATGAGTTTAAATTTAGTATTTTTTTGCACTTTATGTTTGCTAGCTAAAGATTATTTTTAATATTCACAAGCAATATCTGAATACTGGTTATTGTTAATTATTTGGAATATATTTTACATATCATAGAAATAGTTTTTATTCAGTACATTTTCTTTTATGGAAAATAGATATTGATACCACTTACTATTTTGTTAGTTACTAACAAATTTTAATGTTGTATTTTCAAATTAAGAGAAAAAATTCTTCAATTCTATTAATTGTTTGAAAATTCAAGTTAAATAGTATTATTAAATCTTCAAAATTTGACATGACTATGCTTTTCTCTATTTTTTTTTAAGGTTATTATCGTACTGAGAGAGATAAAGGGACACAGTATGAACTCTTTTTTAAGAAGGCAGACCTTATGGAATACAGACACGTCACTTTGTTCCGACCTTTTGGACCGCTTATGAAAGTAAAGAGTGAAACAATTGACATTGCCAAATCAGTTATTAATATCATTGTACCTCTTGCTGGAAGGACTGAGGCATTTGCACAGTTCATGCAGAACTTCAGGTAACTATGTTAGGATTTTTAAGAATTCATATAACTAACTTTAAAGTAACCTTCACATTCTACCTCCCCTCCCACTTTGGTAGTGTGACTTGAAGTCATAGAATATTTATATGACTTACACTTATTTGTGGTATTTGAGTAATAGTATAACAAGTGTTCTAAGAATTCTTGCATATGTTGAAATTTGTCTTACCTCAAAAAACAAATTTTAGTTTCCATTACTTGAAACCCAGTTCATTTTCTTTTTGAAAATATGAATTTTTTCCCATTGTGATTTTATCTTTAGAGATGTGTGTATTCTTCAGGACAAGAGGATTCACCTTACAGTGGTATATTTTGGTGAGGCAGGATTATCGAAAGTCAAGATCATCTTAGAATCAGTTTCTCGGTAAGCAAGTCAGTAAATAAGAATACTCATATAGTTTGCTTGTTTCTGATTGCTATCTGGATTTCTTTTTTCCTGCAATCTAAATAATAGGTCCTATTTAAATAATAGTGTGATTTTCTTTTCCCCTATGATTTTCTTATGTCTTTTTTTTTTTTTTTTATATCATGGTTTTCAGTTTTCTTATTCCTTTTTTGTCGTTGTATCTATCCAAAATCTGAAGATAAGAGAGATTCTCTTTGATAGCGAAATTAGAAGTTCTTTGAAGCTCTCCACCCTCTCTTGGCTCCCATAATAGTATACTCTTCTGATTCTCTTCTCTTTCTTTTGGCCTGCTCGGATAGAGAGCATAATTGTCCAAAATATCAGCCAAATGCTTCCTCTCTATTGAAGATCTCATCAATTTCCACATTTTCAGCTCATCTCTATGAACTCTGTCTTCATTACCCTGTCAGATTTTTCTCCCTCTCTCTAATGCTCTTATTCCCAAATAGCTACTTAGCTTTTTCACTTACATTTCTTATTGGCACTTGAAAGTCAACTTGTTTAAAAGTGAATTTCTCCTCATTTTCTACATCTCTTCAAAAGCTTCTTTAACCAACTTTAATCTTTCATTTAATTCTCTCATTTGTTCCAGAATTGATCATCAGTATCTTTGACTTCTTTTTTAGCACCTCAGTTTTTATTCCCAGTGATACTGCTCTGATTCAAGTCTCCCTTTCTTGATGCTTGCACTATAGCCCTAGCTTTCTATCTCCTCCCTCCCCCTCCACATTCCTGCCAGATCACTCATCCTGAAACACCACTTGAGTATTTGATCATATGATTCTAATGTTCAGAACTTTAGTGGTTCTCAGTTGCTTACAGCCATGGCTATTCAGGTTGACCTTAATCTGACTTTCTAGTTCATATTTTGCATTATTCCCCTAGCATTTTTGTGTGTCAAGCACCCTTTTGGCAGCCTGATGAAGCCTAGCGACCCTTTCTCAGAATGTGATTGGTGACATACATTTATAAATAAAGAAAATGGCAAATGATAAATGATACATGATAAATGGTAAATGATAAATCATGGTACAAAAATCAGTAAAAATATAACTTTTTTTCTCCATTCAAGTTCATGGATCTGCTAAGGAGCTGTGTATCACAGATCATGTACATTTGCCATGCAAGAATTTGTTGCTCTAATCAGACTTGTCCTCAGTTCTTTGGAATATATTTTGAGAGCATATTTGTCCCTTTTCTGAATGCCCCATTTAGGAATGGCTGCACTTTCTATTAAAAATAAAATCCAATCTTTGGATTGGACTTTGACACTACTTAAATTCTTCCTTTTTGAAGTCAAATTTATTTTATTTAAAGAAATAGAATAAGAAAAAAGCAAAACAGAAAAGGTACACAAAATAAAATGAAACAAAACAAAAGAGAACACTGCCATGTATCCAGCAGAACTTCAGGAAGGAGCCAAAATATATAAAAACAAATGCCAATTCAAGAAAGTATATTTGTTGTAGATGAAATTATATTCATGAGTGTCCATCTTTTTTTTTACTTCTTGTATATTGTTGTTCTGTTCTTTACTGTGTACCTTTTTTACTTTATCCCTTTTCCCCTTTTATTTTCCCCTCTTTGAAGTCTTAACTAGGTTACTCTACTCCCAAATTATCCCTCCTTTCTCTGAAGTCTTTTATTTACTTTTTACCACTTATTTGCCATTATTCTTATTACTTAATGTTACAGGTTTTTTTTTTTTTTAATGTTTACAAATCTTATTTCCCTAGTTTTATATTAAGCCATTGTTATAGTTCAGAAACTTCTTTGTATGTTTCAGTGTCTTTCATATAATGGGTGTTCAATGAGTGTTGATGTAAATGAAATTGAAAATTTCTCTTCAGTCCCCTGGGATATGATTTGTCACAGATGCAGGTGATTTGAACTCATTTGGGAGAAACTAGATACTCTTTTACTATCTGCTTGTTTTTCATTGCCAAATCACTATTGTTTGTGTGTGTGTGTGTGTGTGTGTGTGTGTGTGTGTGTGTGTATAATATATTTTCTTCAAAAATTGCCTTGGGATGTTGTTTGTAATTTTTTTTTAGAATTACATCTTCTTTTGTGTCTGTTTTTCTCCTAGTGAAGCTAATTTTCACAATTACACATTGGTTTCATTGAATGAAGAATTTAATCGAGGTCGAGGACTAGATGTAGGTGCAAGAGCTTGGGACAAGGGAGAAGTCTTGATGTTTTTCTGTGATGTTGATATATATTTCTCAGCAGAGTTTCTTAACAGTTGCCGATTAAATGCTGAACCAGGTATGTAAAATCTTAGTAAATTTAATTTGAAATTTCAGAGTATCTACATGTTTTGAATAAAGTGTTTTTTTTTAATTTGGGGAAATTTATTGCTGAATTTTCAGTTGTATATGCAACTTAAAATAATATTATAGATTTTTGAACTATGGAAGTGAAATATGTAGAATTAGAAAAAACAGAAACATGATAGGTAATTGAAAATTTACAGCATATCCCCAAAGCCATATGAAATCAAGCCACCCACCAAGTAAGGAAAAGGATTTTTGTTACATGGATAATTGATTGGTTGGCTGTTGCCCTTCTTTCTCAGAGGACCAAAATGATGTCACTGTGTTGGGGTTAAAGAAAGCACTGTGCTCTTTGTTCAAAGCAGAATTGTAGTAGCTCAGAAGAAACATGAGATGTACAAGCCCTCTTTGCCCAAATGTTCATATGGAGTATATAAGCCCAACCTCTGGTAGAGCTTCTGAGCTTATATTGGTCTGCTCAGTGACAAGTACAATAGGTGTTCAGGACAGAACAAGAGAATACATAGTGGTTATATGCTTTCACTGTTGTTCTCCCAGTTTGAAAATAATCATCTAGTATTTAAGTACCTGCTATGTGCCAGGCACTATGCACATAGTGTACAAAGAAGAACAAAAAATAGTCCCTGCTCTGAAGGACCTCAATTTAATGAGAAGGGCCACATGAAAACCGCTATGTATCAGTAAGTGCAGTGGGGCCAGAATTCTGAAAAGGTATACTTGAATCACAGCATGGTGCTTAAGGCTGCACGTACTCAATATATTGTAGTAAGGTAATTGTACTGAAAAATTTAAGGGCTGGGGGAGGGACAGAGAGCTCTCTCAGCCACAGCATGCTCAAACAGAGATGACTTCAGGCTCCAGAGTCCAGACTCCAGCTTTGACCAACCACGTGGCAGCTGCTTCCTTCACTTCTCCACTTAAAGACAAGGCTCTGGCTGATCCCAGAGTCCTGCAGAAAACCAGCCTGGACATTATAAATAAGATATACATTGGAGGGCATCTCAGAGGAAAGGCACTAAGATGATGATAATTATTGTAATAGCTAAAGTTTATGTAGCATCTGTATGTCCCAGGCACTATTCTAAGTACTTTGTAAATATCTTATTTAATGATCAAAATAACCCTGATAAATGCTCTTATTATTATTGCTGTTTTACATTTGAGACACCTGAAATAGACAAGGGTCACTCAGCTAGGAAGGGTCAGAGATTTGAACTTAAATCCTCCTGACTCCAGCCCCAGTGCTGTAGCCAATGTGTCAACTACTTTTTGCCACAAAGAGCACATTTGTGGTTTGTAAAACTTTAGACTCCATTGATAAGCATGCATTCATTGAGCAGTATGTGCCTGGCCTACATGTTAGGTGTCACAGATCCAAAGATAGAAATCAGACTGACCCTGCTCTGCAAGAGCTCCTTTCATTCTCTCAGGAGAAGCAATATGTACACTATTGCCTAAGTAGCAGATATTACATAGCACATAGCAGAGTTATTTGGGGAGGTGAGGAATTCCCAGAGACAGCATTGAGATAGAACATTTCAGGCATGAGGCATTTTTGTATGAAAAAAACAAACAAACACAGAAACAGGAGCTGGAAGGTTGTGCACCAGAAGTGATAAGATCAGGTTCACTGAGACATAGAGTATGTGAGGAGGAATAATGTATAAACCTGGAAATTTAGGATCAGAGGGTAATAGATTTATGTCATTGAGTTGGCTTCCTTTGTTCTTTGAAGGAGAAAACCAAGACCATAGTTCAGTGATTTGTCCAGATCCATAAAACCAATATGATTTTAAGACAATTAAAATCCATGTTATTATGATTCTAGGTCTAGCCCTGTATCCATCAGACCACATAGATTGTAATAAGACTGAGAAGGGTCTTGAAGTATGACATCATAGAACTTGTATTTTGATTTTAGTAGTCCCTGGAGCTTTTTGAGTGGGAAGTTACATGGTCAAATCTAGGATTTAGAAATATCTCTTTGGGTGGTGAATAATAGGGGAAAGAGACTTGAGGGAAGAGACCTATTAGATGCCAGTTTCAATATTCCTAGTGAAAGGTAGTAAGGGCCTGAAGTAAGATGATGGTTATATGGATAGGGAGAATAGGATGAGAGTGAAGATTGGGCAACTGATTGGATTTGGAGGATGTGGGAAAGTGAAGAGTGGATTAAAGCTAGTGTTGTCCTCAACAGAAAGATTAGGAAGAAGGGAAATTTTTCATGGAAAAGTAAGTTCTGTTTCAGGCATAGTAAGTTTGATATACTTAGAAAGCATCCATGTGAAATATTTGAGAAACAGTTGTTGATGTAAAATTGGAGCTAGAGAAAGAAACTGGACTGGAAACATAGTTATCTGCATTGAGCTGAAAACAAACTGGCAGCTACTGATATCACTGAGAGAAGGTATAGAGAGGAGAGAAAAAAGAGAGCTGAGAAGAGAGCCTTGGTTTATACCATGGTTCAAGATTGGGACATGGATGATGATTTAAGAAGAAATAAAGGCTTTGGTCTCAGAAGTCATAGGGATTGTGAATGGAATAATAAAGTAGCCAGGAGACAATGTTTTAATTTTTTTTTTCAATTAGTGTGAATTTGACTACGGGTCTT
Source organism: Antechinus flavipes (assembly GCF_016432865.1). Classification (NCBI taxonomy): domain Eukaryota; kingdom Metazoa; phylum Chordata; class Mammalia; order Dasyuromorphia; family Dasyuridae; genus Antechinus; species Antechinus flavipes. The sequence goes on along the minus strand of NC_067399.1, from coordinate 628,249,006 downwards.
TGGAGCAAAATGTGGAAAGGAATGGGGGATATGTATATAGGATCGTAAGATTTTCCATGAATATTATGATCTCTGAGTCTCTTTTCATCTATTATGATCTCTGAGTCTCTTTTCATCCTCTCCCAAGCAGGTATAAATAATACTTGTCCTATCTACCTCACAAGCTGTTGTGAAGTTCAAAGACTATATTAGAAGCTGTTTTAATGACTGTAAAGCATTATTGAAGTGTAAGATAATTTGCATTTTTCATATTGGGTTTTCTTACCAAGAAATATATCTACACAACTTAAATTCCTTTCATGGTATCATTTCAAGTCTTGCAGAAGCCATTTAATGTTTAAAGAATACATGAAATTGAAATTCCTGTGGAGATAAACATGTCAGATTCCCTTCTCTCCATTTTCTGGTTTCCATGAGGGCTACCTTAGTCTCATAGTAATTCTTATTTTGTGATAATATTATTTGTCATACAAGTAGTAATCCAACTTGCAAAATTTTGTTTTGTTTTTGAAATTTACTTCCTGTACAATGTACAATTGTATAATTCCTTTTTAGGAGTTTGTTTTTAATAAATGCATCGATGACACTAATTTTGATTGATAATTTTAGAAAATTAATCTGAATGTCTTAGAGAGAGGTTAGCATTATGTTGAAGTTCCTTTCTCAGGGGCCAAGAAGGATGTCTAGGATTCCCCTCAGCCTTCCAGTGCCTTAGATGTTTTGCTCAGCTATTCCTGAAAGCTGTGATGTTATTATAAAAGTAATCATGTAATGCTGGAAAGAATGTTCATTAGGATTTTTTCTTGTAAACTTCTTTGATTCATATTTTTATTCACAGGAAGAAAAGTTTTTTATCCAGTAGTGTTCAGCCTTTATAATCCTGCTATTGTTTATGCCAATCAAGATGTGCCACCACCAATTGATCAGCAGTTAGTAAGTATCGTTCAGTTATGTAATGACAGGTTTTAAGATTTTTTTTGTTTTCTAGAATTATTTGTAATATTTTCATTTTTAAATCTGATGAAAAAAGTTGATCTTGGTCTGAAACAAATCCTATGTTAATTTTTTTTCATTTTCTTAAATGTCTTAAAATTTATTTTGCCTCTTAAATGTTTTTGCTAAATCAAGGAAGTGTTTAATAAACAACACAAATTAAATTTAAAAATATTCAGCATTCACGGAATCGGAGTATGATCTATTTGTGGTTAAAAAGATATTAATTAGTATGAAAATTTTGCTTAAATTTTAAAGGTGATAGATATGTTTTGTTTTTTAAAATGCAAATGTCTTTGGATGGATTTGGCTTCAGATATTAAGACTCTGAAATTAAGATCCTGAGTTCTAAGCTCAGGTTTGCTACTAATTTCCTTAAAGTGGCAAGGGTGTGGAATTTACAGACAATGTGAACAAAATGTTAGAAAAGTTTCAAAGTACATTTAAATGCCTATAATTTTATACAGATTATGTAAATGTCTATTTGTGGTAGAGATTAGAAAATAGTTACATTTTGAGCATTGTTTTTGACTTTTTTAAACTTATTTTTGTGTAGTCAGCACTTAACTAGCTATTTTATTGATTAAAATGAAAAATGATTCAGATTTTTTATTAAAGGTTCACAAAAAAGATTCTGGATTCTGGCGAGACTTTGGTTTTGGAATGACCTGTCAATATCGAACAGATTTTCTGACTATTGGTAAGTTATATTCATCCAGTATATAATATTTTCTTTAATTTTTAAGAATAATTTCTGCAGCCATTGATGTTTGACCACTTACCATATTTAGTTTGATGTCAAATCTTTACTTGTATTTGGAAGTGTTTTCATATTAAAATAAAAATTTCCATTTCCATTTTCAAAGAGGATACTGAGGTTGAGAGGCAAAGTATGGGAAAGACAAATAAAAGTTATGGTACAAAAGGGTTTAAAGATAAAAAAAATTCCCTTCCACTTAGTGAGGGGACATTAATTTATAAAATGTCACAAGGATTTAATTTATATGAAGGTTAATATCTTTCAATATTTAAAACTTTTTAATCTGTTATAATACCTTACTTAGTTTTGGATAATTCTACAAAAAAGAAAGAGCTCTTAATGCTATTAATATTTTTATTTGAATTCAGTGTTATTGAAAGAACTCAAGATCATAACTATGAAGGTTACATAAATTTAGTGGCAAAATTGTTTACATTTTTAGGTAATTCTTCTCTTTTTAGAGGCATGCAGGATACGATTTTAGTGTTTCCAGTGGTTGTAATTGAAGATAATGAATTAGGGAAGTAGTGTAGTGAAAGGAAATCTAGGTTTAGTTCTGGTTCTGTTAGCTCCATATGGGTCAATTCATTTCAATACTTTGAAGCTTAATTACCATATGAGTTTGGCTAGATGATTTCTAAGGCCTCTTAGCTTTTTGATTTGCAGCAGTCAAAAATAATATATCAGTTATCATTATCAAAAAAAATTGACAATTATCAGTTCTGTTACCCTGGGTAAGTCACTTAAACCCCTATTGCCTTGCCAACAACAGCAACAAAAAATTATAAACATTGATACAGAAAAATAATTAATCCTTAATAATGTTCACCACAATTTTGTTTAGTAAACACAAAAATGGGTTACTAATAATATCAATTTTGATTTTATAGGTGGATTTGATTTGGAAGTAAAAGGATGGGGTGGAGAGGATGTTCATCTATACAGAAAATACTTACGGAGTAATCTTATTGTCATTCGAACCCCAGTTCCTGGTCTTTTTCACTTGTGGCATGAGAAGCACTGTGCTGATGAGCTGACCCCAGAACAATATCGTATGTGCATCCAGTCAAAAGCCATGAATGAGGCTTCTCACTCTCACCTTGGAATGCTTGTCTTCCGGGAGGAAATAGAGACTCATTTGCATAAACAAGCATATAGGACAAATAGTGAACCTGTTGGATAAATTACTTCATTATTTTAATGCATTATAATATGAACAACTACCAGCACTATTCACTTGCCTTAATTAGTTTACAGATGCAGTGCCTCTCTCAGAGAACTTTTTATCTTTCAGATCTTTCTGTGTTCAACACAGTTCAGTTATTTGAAATAAGAAGAAGCAAGTGTTTAATTGAAATCCTCAATTTTGTGAGAATGTAGCCGCAAAGAACAACTGCTCAATTTGTCCAACACGAATCTAATATTTTCCTTCCAAAGTTACTATACTATCTCAGTTGTGGTACTGTGTTTTTAGACCTGATTTGATTATGTCTTTGCATTTGATCAGTTCAGTTTGTCCTATTGATGGTATTAAAATCATATTTATATTTAGAAGAGAACATGTTGTTTTCTGCTAAATAGTAATGAGGGGCCATGTCTTTTTGTATCTGAATGAGTTCTGTAATCATTGAGTATTTGATTGTTCTTCCAGAGAGAATGAGAATCCATAGTAGTTTACAGAGGCTAATTGGCTCACCTGTGATAATTCTGCCAAGTATGACAGTATCAGAGATTGGAACTTAATACCTTTGAATCAGTTTATTGCTTTGTCTGTGAATCTCTGTGAGAAAATGTGTGGTAATAGAAAACTTACTGAGAAAACTTGATTTTAGGTGAGAGTACATGGCTGGATTAGATATGTAACATTAATGTGCCATTTCATTCTTAATTATCACATTACAAGATTAGTAATCATATAAGAAAAACTGTTACACTATTTTTATATTAAAGAAAATAAATAATATCAAATTTTTTGAATAATAGTATTATGGAACATTTGTTGGAAGGATTTTAGCTATCATGTAGTTCAATACCCATGTTATACAATTAAGGAAGGATTTGCTTGAAGACAAACAACTGGTTAAGTGGGGAAAAAAAAAAGACGAGAAACTAGTCTCTCTGCACTCCTCAATCCATTGCTTTTATCCCCACACTTGCTGCCTCCACAGAAGATCCTTTTATTACATTGATAAATAATTCTGTATAGAGCAGCGATTAATGTATACACACATAATATTTGCTTATGTAAGCTAAGCAGACAGTCACATTGGGTGAATTTCAGAATGTACAAGGATTGTAAATTTAAATGAATAGGCTTTTAAAAAATCTTTTTATCACTATACATAAAAAGGAATAAGACCATTGAATAATGCCCATTTTCTGACATATATTGAAAAGGTACTGTTTCTGTGGGAAAACTTGCTTGTGTAATTTCTTCAGGTTTGGAATGTTAGAACCTCACAGGAAATGACTCTGTTTACATGCAATAAGATTTCATTGATTTGGAATAACAGAAAATGAACAATGTGACATGTTGAAGTATTTCAAATAAATATTTAAAAGGATCCATTTTATTAAAGTGTAAGCTATAAATGGAGATATACATGAGTATTATTAATGATATATTGTAATGATTTAAAAATTGCATTTATGATAAGCCTTATAATGTACCACAAACAAATAATTACTATAACATAAATTTATAGGAATTGTTTTATTTGGAAGTTGGAAATATGTCAAGGGAATGCTTTATTTTTCAAACCTTTTGGTTGAAAAAGGTACTAATTTTAGATTGGGTTCCTCTTATTTTCACTAAGACTTTATGAAAATTTAAAGGAAGCAATATTTTGAACCTTTTAATAAATAAGGGTCATATTATATTTGAATTGTTCCAAATTCCAAATTAGTGGAGTCTTATTAGGTTTTATTATAGTTTTGATCAATGTTTAATTCACCTCTATTTGATTGGGGTTAGAATTAGGCATTTAAGATACGGAAAATATGCTGTTAAAAATAATTCTGGACATCTTTTGTACATAAATTGCCTGTTATTTATTGTGAAGACCAATGTATTATGGTATTTAAGATGAAAGAATGTAATCATTTGCAAAGCTAAGCTGCAATTGTTTCTTTTTGTATGTCAGAATTAGGTACTTTTTCTGCATTTGAATAGCTTTTTATTTAAGTAAGAAAATTAGAAATGGAAACATTGTTTCCATCATTGTACGGTACCAATAAAATATTTTTTATTACCAACAATTGTCTGAAAAACTGATTTATTTTTATTTTTATATAAGCAGCAATGCTTGCTTTTATCCCCTACAAATCAGCAACTGAGAAATATAAGAAGTTGGAAGCTATGTACTTTCTAAGTAGACAGTCAAGCCTTCTACTCAGGAGATCTGTTTAAAAGGTGAGCTATTTAGATTTAGAAAGGACCTGAAAAGCCCTAATTTATTCACTTACTTATTAATTATTGGCAGAAATGAATGATTATTAATTTTCCTCATATGGATTATTTGAATGTCAATTATAAATATATTTTGTTATATGAAAATGTCATTATATGGATGATTTTAAAGATTTTTACCAAATTTCAATTCAAGATTTGACCTGTATTTTCCTTCATTCTCTTGTTTTATGTTGCTCAAAGAATCTGATCTTTGGGCACATGCTGTTGGGATGAAGGTTGCCTCAACACTGCCAAAGTTCTTTCATTAAATATTTCCTTGGGTATAAATAACCTTGCTGGTAAGGATTAAAAATGGAAATAGTAGATTTGATAGAATTGTATTGGCTCCTCTGAAATATTCTATAAAATAGAGGTCTCAATGGGAAAATTCATCTTAAATAGAAAAGTATATCTATTAAAGGCAAATGTCAGAAACCACCTAGTTTAATCACTTTGTCATTAACATGATACTTCATTAAATTTTTTTAAAAGACTAATATCTTGTTTGGGACTTGAAATTTTTCATTCTGGAGTTAGCCATTAAAAAAAAAATTCATAGTTGGAGGAGATAGCATGCCTAGAGGAATATAAAATTTGAGCCTTACTTAAGTATTAACTTGTATAATTTATAGAAGATCCTGTAGTTTTAATGCAGTGAATACAATACCATTTACACAAAAGTGTATTTGTAAAATCTGATTGCCACGTGGATTGGTTTGTATTCTAAATTTTGTAATAGATTTGCTGCTGTGCCTATGTGTCAACATTTATTGAAAGTCAGGGACCAGGTTTGACATCAACTAGTGTATTGTAGGTTCCTAATAAAATTTTATTGAATAAATTATTGCTTTTCAGTTATCAAAGGCTATTAAAAAGTTCCGAATTTCTCTGACTCAGTCTGGTCCTTGTTTGTTTTTTTAAGAAGAGAATTTTTGAAAAATCTCATTAAGTAGTGGAGAAGCCTGTTATTGAAAAAGTTTGTAATTAAAAAAAAAATCACTTCCAAATTTGTTTTCTGTCTTGTAAGTTTTGCATAAATGGAATGACATACTTAATAGTTCAACTATATTAGTACTAATGTGCTACAGTTCTCTTTTAATTGTCCTGACTCAGTTTCCCTAATTGTCCTGACTTAATCATCAGAATATTTGATAAGAATAAAAGATCTTATGTTTTAGAATGTCAGAGTGTCTCTCCCATCCCAATCTATCAGAATATCAAATATCATCTTATCAAGATGCCTCTCCCCATTTCCGGTGCCTCCCCCCACCCTGCCAGAGTCCCATTCCCGCTCTTAGCACTCTGACTCTACTCCTGCCTCTGTCTACCCCCTGTGTCTGAGCCACATGTATATATGTCATTGAGAACTCACATTGTTTGCTAGATTCTTGGAGATGATAGTCTCATTCAGCTCTGGGACCAAACCATGGGTCCATCTGGTTCCAGTAAATCTCTTCCTTTTAAATAAAATATTATAACTTTCTAATCTCTATCTTGCCTTAGTTTCTCTGGCATTACACTAAGAGAAGTTAGTGCTATGTAGAATTATCCTGTTTTTATAGCTTTTGAGACATAGCACTGTGTCCAATAGTCAGAAAATTATTGAATGAATGTGTATAGTAAAGATGCTTGTACTGTAGGCACAGAATGCTGCAGAAAAAGTCCAGAACTTAGTTCTTTTGCCATAGGGGTTATTAGTTTGCTTATTAAATTGTAAAGGTCTGAAACTCTTAAAAGGTATGTTTGAATCAGACAGCCGAGCACTTAAGGCTAATGACCTATTGGACAATGATTCTATTAGCATATGTTTGGGAAAATGGCCTTTCTCACAATCCCTTGCTGGCTTTATGTTTGGTGTATACAGATAATTGTAGGTGAGGATTAAGGGATGGGGTGAGAGAGGCGAAAGAACTTCCCTTTGCAGCAGGACCAGGAGAAGGGAGGTTGGTGACGAGCTTGTGGCAGTTTTGTCCATCTCCTTCACTTCTCCCTGTAAAGACCAAGGACTTTTGCTTGTCCTGACTCCAGCAGTTCCTGAGGCCTCCAGGGAGCTAGTCTGGACTTTACATTGTTAGGCCTATATTTCTGGCTTCCTTCTTTTCTTTCTTTTTTGTGGAATCTGGTGGGATTGTCCATGTAACTTGGACTGCAGTTGTGATAAAATTGTCCAGGTTCCACACAGAGTATGAGTTTATTTTATATCCATAGATATTGTATATATGACTAAAACATCATCAGTTTATTACTAAAGTGTTATGTAATGTTCCGTTTTATTTAAGGGATATTTTCTGAATTGAATGATAATAATTATTGATATATTTTCTAAGTAATAATATAACTTTGAAATTGTTACTCCCTTCAATAGTCCATTTATTATAACTGAATTTCATGAGTCTTCTTAAGGCTCCCCATTGAGGCATTCGTGCCTATTTTAGATGAATTTTCTATTTAGATGAATATTCTAATTTTGTCCATCAGATATGGTCTGATAAATTTTGGCTTGATTTAGTGACTTAGATACGAAGGTGAGAATAACAGAATAGATTACCTTGTCATTTAGTCTACATTAGAGCACCACCTGGAGGACTCAACAAGTATAACAAGTAACTAATAGTGAAGGGCAGAAGTTTTGTTTTTCTTATCAGGCAAAAAGGAAAAAGCAGAATGACAAAACAATAAATGGCTTCATATGGATTGGTCAGGAAGGATTCTTTTTAAAATTATTTTTATTTAATAGCTTTTTATTTACAAGTTATATGTATGGGTAATTTTACAACATTGATAAATGCCAAACCTTTTGTTCCAATTTTTCCCCTCCTTCCCCCCACCCCCTCTCCTAGATGGCAGAATGACCAGTAAATGTTAAATTTATTAAAGCATAAATTAGATACACCATAAGTACACATGACCAAACTGTTATTTTGCTGTACAAAAAGAATCGGACTCTGAAATACTGTACATTTAGCCTGTGAGGGAAATCCAAACTGCAGGCAGGCAAAAATATAGGGATTGGGAAGTCGATGTAATGGTTCTTAGTCATCTCCCAGAGTTCTTTCACTGAGTGTAGCTGGTTCAGTTCATTACTGCTCCATTGGAACTGATTTGGTTCATCTCATTGCTGAAGATGGCCAGGTCCATCAGAATTGATCATCATATAGTATTGTCAGGAAAGATTCTTAATTGTTTTATGTTCCAGCTTAGCAAAATTTTTTTCTTGGTATTTAGATGATCAGATTAATCTTAAAATTCATAGGTTAGAACAATTGATAGCTTCATTTTCATTTCTTAAGGAAAGTTAGCTGAGGTTGGGAACCAGGGTTTATCTTTGTTGAATTTCTGATTCCCCAGAAGACCCTTTTCTTATTCACTTGAGCTGGTTGGTGGATCTTCTGGTTACATAAATAGTCACGTTGGATTCTGAATGTCTCAGAACAATTCCTTAAATTAGAGATCTAAACAGACCCTAATGTTTTTCTATGCAAGATAGTCTTTTTCTAATGTGCACATACTACTTCACAAGACAGTTTTGCAAATACTTACAGGCCTTTGTCTTTGCCACTCAAACTACAGTATAGCAACTTTGTTATATATCAGTATCTCAATTGAGGTCTTGGAATGATCAATTTCATTTGTTAGTTCAAATTTCAAAGCAACATTTATTTTTTGGAGAGTGGTAAAAACAGATAGTTTTTTAATTTAACAGAATGGATATGGTAAATTAAACTATCACATTTCCTTTACCAGTTTTAGTTAGCAAACATTTATTAAGCACTTACTATATACTAGATACTTCACTAAGTGCTAGAAAAAAATCCCTAATTAGCAAATGTTTTCCAGGGACTAATTGTCTTCTCTTATTTTTTTTCCTCTTGTTTTTCCTCAATAAAATTTTTTGTTATATTTTGTTTTGTCTCCATAATGTCTTAATACATCCCTCCCTATTCATCCAAAGAGCCATACCTTTTAGTAAAGAATAAAAGAAAAAGAAACGGTTCATCACATAAGCCATTTAACATTATGTTTAAAATTGAACAACAACACATTCCCCCTTCTCTGCAAAGAATGGAAAGAATAATATTCTTATAACTCTTCTCTGGGACCAAGTTTGTCCCAGAGTCTAGTACACAGTAAGATTTGCCCCAATTGACCACTTTTTTCTCTTATTCTAGTTAGGTTATTTTTGTAAGCACTTTTCAATTGAGTGTAATTGAAATTATTTTTTCTATTTTGTATTCATCTATACACTTAAGAATTCTTCTATATACCAAAGAACTAGAAATAAGGGAAATTTGGTTGGGATCTTGACTAGGCAAATTGTGGTATGTGAAGTATCAAAGAATAGTAATGTGCTATGACAAATGATGAACATGATGAGTATAGAAGTGCATGGAAAGATTTATATAAACTAAATGTACAGTGAATAAGCAGAATCAGGGAAAGAATATACATGACTATAACAATTTAAATAGAAAGAACAATAAAAATAAAGCAATAGGGACTGAATATTATTGAACTACAATGATCAAGCTTGACTTCAGAGAGCAGAAATGAGATGATATTTTGATCTTTTGTAGAAGTAAGGATTCATAGGTATAGGATATTGCTTACAATGCTGGACTTTCTAGATGAGTTGTGTAGCTTTGCAGAATTTTTTTTATTATTTTATACATCTTTATGCATACTAGTTCTTTAGGAGAGGAAAGAGAACTAAAGATACATGTATATATATCAACAAAATTATTTTAAAAATATTTTCCATCTAGTTAGTGAAAGATACTGGACCTAGTTCTCTCTGTTTTAAATGGTATTAACTTTAATAATTAGGGCATACATCCATTTAAAACTTATTGAGGTGTTTCGAATAAGTTGTTGATTTAAAACTAACTTCTATCAAAATGGCTTTCTGAACAGTTTTTTGTCAAAAAACATTCTCCCTCAAATAATTATTGACTTTGAGTTTATTGTATTCTACATTGTGGTTTTAGTTGTTTTTGATTATTATCTAATCTGTTCTGTTGATTCTTTCATATTTTTAAAAGCCATACGAAATAGTTTTTATAACTTTTTTTAGTTCATAATCTGAGTTTTGGAAAAGCTTTTCTCTTTTATTCCTACTTTTTTCACTATTTTTCTTCAGGTTCTGTGAGATGTGCTTTCTAATTATTTTGTCTAGCACTTCAAGGTATTCTCCTGGTAGTTTGGGGATAGCATTAAATCTTTAAGCTAATTTAGCTAGTATTATCATTTTTATTGTCTTGGCACTGAGCTTTGCAATTTTCATTCTGGGACTATGCTATTGTAGTTTATGATAGCCTGCTGTGTATTGAAGTAGCCCTAAACCTGACCATATTTCACCATCTTCTTTCAATTCACCGTTATACATAAGTGTATAGAGAGGGCAAATTTTTCTTCATCACTTGTTCTGAAAAAAATAATCAAATACTACCATTGTTTTTGAATTGGACATGTCAGTTGCCTTCTTGATGACTGTGTTGTTATAATTCCCAACTCTGAAACTTCCCAAACTAAAATTCATTTCTAAAGATCTTTGGCCTATATGTATAGTTTTCCCCATTAGAATAGTATGTACGCTTTTTGGGGTGTTTGTTTGGGGTTCAGTTTTTTAATTTGTTTCTCCACTGTATAGCATAGTCTGGCATGTAGGTAAATGATTACTTTTCTTTCATTCATTCATTCATTCATTCAGATCCTCTGTGCCTTGGTAGATGAGCTCCCAGATATTTAATACATTTTGAAGTTATTTTAATGGATATTCCTTTCCTGTGTAGTGTGTCAAGTTACTGAAACTACTGATTGTTTCTTTGATATCTCTAGAGCTTTCTAAGTATATTATCATGTCATAATCAAATAGAGGGATAGTTTTATAAAAATTCTTCTTTGCCTAACTTTATGCCTTCAATTTTTTTTCTCAGTGTTATTGCTAGCATTTATTTATGTCAGCAGCAGGAAAGAGGAGCATCTTTTACTCTTGTTAACTGCTAAGTCTTTTGAAGATTTATTTAGTAAGGAAATTAAAATTCATTCATACATTTAAGTATAGTAGTACATTATCCTGCTGAGAAGTAAAATGAATAACTAATTAATTTGAATAATAGCAGAAATTAGACTTTCTTACATTTTGAGAAACTCTAGTATTGTCAAATCATTCTTTATTAATGGGATCGTCTAATTGGCATTAAAGCCCATAATAAGGAACAAAACCTATAACATCCAAAACATTTTTTATTGATATAATTTGTTTTTACATTACATTTACAAATTATCCCCTTTTGGGGAGAAATCTCTTGTTTTCTTATTTGTTTAGCTTTTATTCATATTTTTAAAACCTAATTGAACATTTAGCATAGTGCTTTACATTTATTATCTCATTTGACATATATAACAACCCTTGAGATTGATTATTATTATTATTCCCATTTTACATTTGAGAACACAGGGTAAGAAAAGTTCAGTAACCTGTCTAGAATAACAGTGTCTAGGATAGCATCTAATTTTTAGAATAATACAACTAGTGTCAGAAGCAACATATAAACTCAGGTTTTTCCAGTTCAAATCCTAATGATCTATTTGCTATACACCCAAACTGCTTGAGTTGGTTAATCACAAGCTTCATATGCATGTACATATATACACATATACATATATATGAATATATATAAATATATAATATATAATTATATATATAATATATAATATATAATTATATATATATATATATATATATATATATATATATATGGATGACACTCAAGATCTGGGGCAGCTAGGTGGCTCCATGATACATAAAGTCCTGGGTCTGGTGTCAAGAAGATTCATCTTCCCTAAAGCTTATCTGACCTCAGATACTCATTAGTTGTGTGACACCAGGCAAGTCTTTTGTCTGGGTTCTTCCTTTGTAAAATGAGCTGGAGAAAGAAATGACAAAGCACTCCAGCATCTTTACCATGAAAACCCCAAATGGGGGTCATGAAGAGTCAGGCACAATGGAACAGCAACCAAAATCTAAACCAATTTGTTATGAATTAATATATATATATAGTGTTCAGATCACATGGTCATAAAACATTCTTCTCCCGTGGTTAAACATTTGTTCAATTCTAGATAGTGCATTTGCAGGAAGATATTGACAAACCTGAATATATCTTAAGAAGACAAGTAACTAACTGGAAGCATGGTGAAAAAGGAATGAATGATCTTTTCCCTGTCTACCATATAATTTAATCTTTCCTCAAGGCAAAACTCATAACATTCACATGACACTTAGAACATATTGTTTTTCCCCTTCCTTTCAATCCCACTTTTTAAAAAAAATTTAAATTTTATCTTTTCCCAATTACATGTAAAAACAATTCTGAATCTTCATTTTTACAATTTTGAATTTGAAATTCCTTTCCACTCTCCTTCCCCTCCCCTATCACAAAGAAGGCAAGCAAGTCTAATCTGGAAGTACATGCAATATTGTATATCTACAGTACTTTCATCATGTTATTTTTTAATTAATAAATCTATTTTTACTTAATTTTTCATCCCATTGGAGCAAAAGAACAAATTCATAGTGACATGTATAGCAAAACCAATCATACTAATAATAATATGTGCATTTATATATGTATTTATCATTCTGCTCCCTAAATCTATTTCCTGAATAACATGTTTCATTACTGGCCATTGGAATCATGAATGGTCATTGTTTTAATCAGTTTTTAACCATTTTCTAAGTTGTTTGTTTTCACAGTGCTGTTGTTATTGTACAACTTGTTCTGGTTCTACTTATTTCTTTTTTATATATTACATATATTAGTACAAGAAATTATATTTATGAGTGTCCATCTTTTCTTTACTTCCTTCTAAATTGTTCTTTTGTTCTCTACCATACACTTTTTAAATTTTATTCTTTTTCCCTCCTTTTAGCCCCCCACTTCCTCCCAATAAGCTTTAGTTAAGAAAGATATGTATACATATATAGATACACACACATACCCCACTCTCCACATACATATTTTTCCTTCCCTGCTAACTTTTTACTTTAATTCTGCTCTTTAACTTGATTTGTTATTATTTAACCTCCCCTCACCCATGAATCTCTTCCTTGTCTTCATCCTACATCCTTTGCTTCCCAACCCACCCATTCCTTTCCCCTCTCTTCTTTATAAGTTTCAAAGGGTACTATACCCTGTATGGTTTATGTATGTAGAGTTGCCTGTTCCCATGTAAGGAGGTTTTCAGAAGTATGAGCTCTTCTTATCCCTCTAATGCCTCTGTGTCTATTCTTCTATACTTTATTTGTATAATTACTATTTTTACCTTAACTCTGTTCCAGTTTTTCTTTTGAGTACTCTATTGCTGATATCAATCTTAAACATATGGTATATATTTCCCATGTAAAAAAAAAACAATTTGACCATGTTAATATCCTTGAAATTGATCTTTGATATTGACTCTTATATGTTAAATTTTCTATTGAGTTCAGATTTGATAGAAAATTCTGAAAAATCTACAAGTTCATTGAATATCCATTTTTTTTCTCATTCAATATTATGGATAATTTTGCTGGATATAATATTTTTGGCTAAAGGCCTAGTTTTTTTGATGGTTGGTAGATATGATTCTAGGACCTTTGGTTTTTTATTGTGGCTGCTGATGAGTCCTATACAATTCTAACTGTAGTTCCAGCATATTTGAATTGTTTTTATTTATTTTTTCTTGCAAAATTTTCTCTTTTATCTGGAGGTTTCAAAATTTGGCAATAATATGTCTTTGTGTTTTCCACAAAGAATCTTGTTGAGATTATGATGAATGGATTTTTTAAAAATTCTCCTTTTCTCTCTCATATTCTATCACTTCAGGACAATTATCTTGGATTATTTTTTGCATTATTGTGTCAAGTTTCTTTTTTTTTTTTAGTCCCAACTTTTAGTTAGTCCAGTTATTCTTATATTTTCTCTTGATCTGTTCTCCAGATCTGTTATTTTTGTTATAAGATGTTTCACATTCTGTTCTTTTTTTTTTTTTTTTAAGATTTTGGTATGCAACTATTTCTCTTTTTTAGCTTTTAATTTTCAACATATATGTATAGATAGTTTTCAACATTCTTCCTTGCGAAATCTTGTGTTTCAAAATTTCCCCTCCCTTTTCCTTCCCTTTACAGTAAGTAATCCAATGTATGTTAAATATGTGCAATTCTTCTGTGCATATTTCTACATTTGTCATGCAGCACAAGAAAAATCATATCAAAAAGGAAAGAAAATGAGAAAGAAAACAAAAAGCAAGCAAACATCTGCTATATTTTTTTCACTTTTTATACTCTCTTTTGTTATCTTTTTGGCTTCCTCGTGTCCATTTCTAATTTTCAAAAAGTTATTTTTGTCTTTGAGACTCTGTATCCCCCCTAGTTGTTCATAATATTGTTTTTCTTGAATGGTTTTTATTCTTTTAAAAAAGTTTTTCCTTAATGTCTCATTTTAAATTATTTTTTGAGTTTTTTAATAAATTCTCTCTGGGCAGAGAGTCATTTAAAGTTATTCTTTGCAGTAGAAGAAGCTTTTTTTTAACTTCAGCGTCCTCCTCTGAAGATGAACCTTGGTATTCCCTGTTACCATAGTACATTTCTTATGAGTACATTGTTTCTTCTTTGTCTGTTCTTTTTTTTTTTTTTTAAGATTTTGGTATGCAGCTATTTCTCTTTTTTAGCTTTTAATTTTCAACATATATGTATAGATAGTTTTCAACATTCTTCCTTGCAAAATCGTGTGTTTCAAAATTTTCCCTCCCTTTTCCTTCCCTTTACAGTAAGTAATCCAATGTATGTTAAATATGTGCAATTCTTCTGTGCATATTTCTACATTTGTCATGCAGCACAAGAAAAATCATATCAAAAAGGAAAGAAAATGAGAAAGAAAACAAAAAGCAAGCAAACATCTGCTATATTTTTTTCACTTTTTATACTCTCTTTTGTTATCTTTTTGGCTTCCTCGTGTCCATTTCTAATTTTCAAAAAGTTATTTTTGTCTTTGAGACTCTGTATCCCCCCTAGTTGTTCATAATATTGTTTTTCTTGAATGGTTTTTATTCTTTTAAAAAAGTTTTTCCTTAATGTCTCATTTTAAATTATTTTTTGAGTTTTTTAATAAATTCTCTCTGGGCAGAGAGTCATTTAAAGTTATTCTTTGCAGTAGAAGAAGCTTTTTTTTAACTTCAGCGTCCTCCTCTGAAGATGAACTTGGTATTCCCTGTTACCATAGTACATTTCTTATGATTACATTGTTTCTTCTTTGTCTGTTCTTTTTTTTTTTTCTTTTAATGAGACATATTAGTGTAAGCACCTGTAATTGTGGGGTGAATGGTGTGCCTCTAGATTCAGTTCAGCTGTCCCCTCTGATCTGGAACCCCAGATCAAAAGCTCTACCCTCCTGCCAGTATCCACATCTAGAAGTCCCTGTCTCACTGCTTCTACATTCCTAGAATGCAAGTTCCTTCTCACCCAGAACCATGTCCCTGCAACACAGCTGGGCCTAATATTCCTAATCAGCCATAGTTCCCTCAGTCTTCTTGGACCCAGACTCTGACTTCATTTGCAGCCCAGGAAGTGAAAGTCTCTGTGATTCCTGCTGAGGCTCCAGCCACACTCAGCTATCCTCTGGGCTCCCCAATTGGTGTTTGTGAGGAACTAGCCCAGAGGTGTTTGCATTTCACAGGGGTTAATCTCCAGCCTAGGGTCTTTTTTTGGATCTTAGACTGTGCTAGAAGGACCCCTCTTCTGCCCTAAGGCTTCTTGATTTTTTACCAGTCTATATTCACCTTAAGGTACAAATTTCAGAGCTTGAAATTTAGCAACCTACTCCATCTTCCCAGAATCCTCCCTCAGAATTTTTTTAATGCACATTCTCCTGGGAATGATTTTTTTTCATGTGGTTTTAGATAGTCTGGGTTTCTTCCCTTGAGAAGTTAGTGTCTTTAGGCTATTTATCAATTTAGGAATAGCTTTTATTCTTATAAATTTGACTCCATTGCTTATTATCCTAGAAATGATACCTTTATCAGAGAAAACTTAGTATAAAGATTTTTTCCCATTTTTTCCCCTTTTAATCTTAGATTTATTGAATTTGTTAAAATTTTATGTAATCAAAATTAACCATTTTATCTTGTGATCCTCTTTATTTTTTATTTGGTCATGAACTTTTCCTTTATCTCTTGATCTGATTAATAGGTAATTTCCCTCCATATATCTCTAATATGTTTAAAATATGACCTTTTATGTCTAGATCAAATTCATTTGGAGCTTCTCTTTGTATAAGATTTGAGATGTTGGTATAAATCTTATTTCTTCTGCAGTTGAATTCTTCTAGAAGTTTTTCCTAAAATAATGATTATCTTAATAGCCAGGGGTCTTTGTATTTATGGAATATATTTGTTTTTATATGTTACCTAATCTGTCCCACTCAAAAATATTTTTTAATCAGTAACAAGGGATTCTTGCTCCTAATGAATTTTGCTATTTTATTTTCTAATTTTATAAAGTATTTTTCTATATTTTCTAATTCCATAAAGCAATTCTTTGGTAATATTATTAGCATGGCATTTAATAAGTACACTAATCAGGTAACATTTTCATTTTTATTATTGCTTATCTTGCCCATGTCTTTCCAATAATTTAGGCCAGTCTTTCTTTCTATAAATTACTGTTTGCAGTTGTCTTTGCAGTGAAGCTAGGTGATGAAGTAGATAGAGTGCCGGGCCTGGATCAAAGAAACTCATCTTCCTGAGTTCAAATCTGACCTCATACACTTAATAGATCCTGGAAAAGTCATGTAATTCTATTTTCTAGGTATATAAAATGAGCTGGAAAAAGAAATGGCAAAGTACTCTTGTATCTGCAAAAAACAAAAAACAAAACCACAAACAAACCAATCCTCAAACAAAATCCAAATGAGATCATAAAGAGTCAGACATGATTTAAAACAATTGAAAAACAAATTTTTCTTATAAAGCTCTTGTGAGTCTTGAAAGGTAGATTCGAGTACATTTTATACTTGGTACTAATTTAAAATAAATTTCTCTACTTCTCTTATTGTTCTGTTTTATTCATTTGATACAAAATGGCTAATGTTTTATTTTATATCCTTCAAGTTTGCTGAATCTATAATTTCAATTTTTATTTGGCTCGTCAGATTTCTCTAATTATACCATTATATCTGCAAAAAAAGTTAATATTATTTCTTCCTATGGATATATCCTCATTTTTTTCTTGTCTTATTGCTGCAAACAGCATTTCTAGTACTGTCAATAGGAATAGTAACAATAAACATTTACCCTTGAATTTATGAAAGGTATTTTAGATTATCTCTATTATATATAATGATGGCTCCTGATTTTGTATACATATATATGTTATTTATAATTTTAAGGAAATTTTATTATTATATTTTCTAGTGTGCTTTTAAAAAAAAGTAGAAATGGATGTATTTTTGTCAAGCTTATTCTGTTTCAATGTGATTATATGATTTTTGTCTATTATAATTCTAATATTAAATTACTCTGCATTCTTGGGGAAAATTGAGATATATAATTTTAGGAAATTTCAAGTAAGTGAATTTGCTCAATAACCATTAATAATGCCTTATATCTATATAATGATGATGATTGATATATATTCCTTTAAAGTTTGCAAAGTATATTATATAAAATGATCTCTGGAATCTCATAGCAACATTTTAAGATAAAGTATTGTTTTATTCTACTTTTTCAGACAGGGAAATTGAGGCACTGATAGGTAAAGTTATTTGCCTACAGATACAAGTAGTAAACTTTGGAGATGATTGTGTACTCCGTGAAACTCTGAGACTGAGATGCAACAAAATGTGATCAGTTCTCTGCTGCTTGAGCTAATTTTAGTTTGACAACATGAAAACAGAGAGGTTTTTCTCTAACCAGCACCACATTATCCATATGTGAAATTATCAGTTACAATAAAGTGAAATTATCACTTACCTTGGCAGTATACTTTTCAAAGATGTACAAATAGATAATGATGTTGATGTACTCATTGCCAGAGCTAGCTGAGTGTATGTAAGACTCTAAAGGAAAGTGTGGGAGAGGAGAGATATTAGACTGGCTACCAAACTGGAGATCTACAGAGCCATTATGTTGATCTCACTGTCATATGCCTGTGGAAGCAGGACAGCATACCTGCACCTTGACAGGAAACTGAATTGCTTCCATTTGAATTGTCTTTTGAAGATTCGTGGCATGATAAGGTACTGAACAGTGAGATCCTTTTTTGAGCTGAACTACTAGACATTCAAATTCTACTGCTCAGAACACAACTCTGATAAACTGGCCACAGTGTTGGAATGTGAGGAGTATGCTTGCTTTAAAAAAAAACAAAAAACAAAAAACAACAAAAACTATTTTATGGAGAATCCACACAAAGCAAGTAGTCACACGGAGACCAAAAGAAGCAATACAAGAATACTCTCAAGATATCTTTGAAGAATTTTCAAAATGATTGTGAGACATAGAAACACTGGCATACGCCTGCCTACCTAACATGGTTTACCCATATCGAAGAATGCATTGTGTTCTATGACAAAAGCAGAATTGCACTAGCTCAAAAGAAGTGCCATGCACTAATTTAGAGACATCTCCAATACAAAAGTCCATGTGGACTATTTGTGTCTGTCTTATAGTAGAATTTTCTGAGCTGGTATGATCAGCCACAGTGAAACAGTTTATCTTGACTTCAACATAGTGATATCATTTTATTCCTCTTTGAAATGAAGGATAGCAACCAACCAACCAACAAAGTGAAATCACACAGGTGAAATTTGAACCTGTCATATACTTTGCTACTGCTTGTTTCTTTTTTTTTTTTAAGTATTTTATTTTTGCAAATACATGTATAATTTTCAACATTCATTTTTGTAAAACTTTGTGTTACAAATTTTTCTTCTTCTTTATTTACCTCCTCCCTCCCCCAAAAAGCAATTTATCTGATGTAAGTTAAATATGTTAAATTCTTTTATTTATTCATTTATTTTTTTGCTGAGGCAATTGGGATTAAGTGACGTGCCCAGGGTCACACAGGTCGGACATGTTATGTGTCTGAGACCAGATTTGAACTCAGGTCCTCTTAGCTTCAGGATTGGTGCTCTATCCACTGTGCCCTGTTCAATTCTTTTAAACATATTTATCTATTTATCATGTAGTGAAAAAAAAGATCAAAAGGGGGAAAAAACCATGATAAAATCTTCTTAACTATGCCTTCAGCTTTTTAGGCATAATGCCACCTAGATGTCAGAAATGAAAGTCAGGAGATCTGAAGACCATTTCTGACTTTATTTATCATTGATTTAGTGTGTCCTTGGGGAAAGTATTTCAATCCTTTTGAACCTTGTTTTTTTCCCCATCTTTTGAATGAGGGGTTTGTCCAAATAATCTTTAAAGTTTCTTTCAACTCTTATGATTCTTTATTTCTAAGATCTATAAGGGAATGGGAGTCAGGATCTTTAAGGAAATGGTGTATTCAATATTATGTTAATTTGTTTATACTTGTTGAACAAGCATAAGGTAAGTGCCTAAGAAAAAAACAAAAAAGGTTTCTAAACCATTCACTATTGTGGAGTTACCCCACCTAGAATATTACTTCCTACCAAATCATACAATTATAGCATCTCAAAAGTAGAAGGCACTTTAGCAGCTATTTAGTCCAACTTGTTCAATAAAAGAATTATTCCTATTATAGACCTTTGCTTGGTAACTTCTGATGAATGGAAATTCACTGCCTCTAAGGCACTTTGAAATTTTTTACTTTGTAATAGCTATGCTTTCTGGTAAGATTTTCTTTACTTCACATTTAGATAAGTCTCATTGCTTATCCTATTTCTGCTAATTAGGGCCAACCAGAATGAGTCTAATCCTTTTTCCTTATGATAGTCCTTAGATAAGCTTTTGTTTAAAGTAACCATAATAAGTCTTCCCTCTAGGATAAATAATCATTACTTTTTAAAATAATAGTTTTTTTTTATTTTCAAAATATATACAAAGATAATTTTCATCATTCACCTTTGCAAAATCTTGTGTCCAAATTTTTTCTCCCTCCCTTTCTCTACCTTTTCTCCTAGACAGCAAATAATCCAATATATATTAAACATGTGGAAACTATCCACAACTATCATGCTAAACAAAAAAAATCAAATCAAAAAAGAAAAAAATTAAGAAAGAAAGCAAAAAGCAAGCAAAACACCAACAAAAAAGTGAAAATACTATATTGTGATGCACATTCAGTCTCCATAGTCCCCTCTCTGGGTGTAGATGGCTCTCTCCATCACAAGTCTATTGGAATTGTCTTGAATCACCTCATTGTTGAAAAGAGCCCACATCCATCAGAATTGATCATCACATAATCTTGTTGCTGGGTACAATGCTTTCTTGATTCTACTCCCTTCATGCTAACATTAATTAATATGAATCACTCCAGAGCTTTCTGAATCACAAAATAAATTATTTCAATATCATCACCTCTTATGTGACATAATATTCAGGGTCTTCACTCTTCTGATTGCCTTTTTTCTTTTGTTTTCTGATGATCAATTCTATTCCTAATATATGTTATTCCAGGTATTTTCTAACTGGGGAATGGTACAGTGGGGCTATATCCTTCCTAGTCCTGAACCCCATTCCTTTCATCATTTAGTCTAAGGTTTCACTGAATTTGCTTTAGGATTCACATTGTTGCAGCAATACACCCTCGAACTTGTAGTTCACTAACAGCCCTTGATGTTGTCCAAAACTATGTAGTGCCCAACCAATATTGGACTTTTTTATGAACTTGATTTTAAAAAAGAAATTGTTGTAACACAATTTTATTCCCTACTAAAATTCACCTCATTCCATTTGGTTCAATATTTAAGCATATTGACCCATCTTGGAAGTATATGTTATGGATATGTTCTCATATTTATTGTTAATGCAATGATGTTGATTAAAAAGAACTATCTTGTTTCTGATTGCTGTTTACCATGTTGCTTGGTCTGACCCTGAGTCTACAACTAAGTTATATTTCTGAATCTGTTTTTCTGCCCATCCTGCTCATTGCATCAACAGCCTTTTAATGTAGTGTTTAGTTAGGTGTCTTGCCTAATAAATAATAAGAACAATAGTAATGCCTGAGTATAAAATCCTTGTTGCGTTTTTTTGCAGATTTTTTTTATCTCCTCTGCAATAGATATTAGGGTATAAGCTGCATTAATTTTTGTGGGCCTTACTCCTCACAAATATTATGAATGCCATAATATGAGATGATTAAATGTTCCAGAAAATGCTTCTTTTTACTTCTGGACACATGATGAAATCATATCTACCAACAAGGAGAACCCATGCATTCCTCTGTTGAACTATAAAACTTTTTTTGTTTTCTGATGTCATTATTAGTGAGAATATCGATATAAATATCCCTCCAATACTATGCCATTTCACTAGTCATTGAAGAAGGATATCAGATTTTGATTGTCAATGGTTATAAATTGTTTTAAAATGTATGGTTTTTTAGTATTCTTTGACTCCCTTCTTGCTATTTTGCCACCATTACTGCAGAAATGGGAGGGACCCCCTCAGTTGGTCTGAATGCCATTTTGTATTTGTTTTGTTTCATGGGTACTATGACCAAAATAATTCATCACTAAATATCCAATCAATTGATGAGAAAAGCCTTTCTCTACTTATATACTAGTCCTTGGGAAATATAGTCTGTAGCAAAAAACATATATGAAACATTTCTAAATGGTAGTATTTTCAGGAGTTTGCACTCCATAGGGATAGCTTTTGAGAAGCTACCTCAGTAATTAGTCATGTCATTGTCATGACATAGCATTGAAAAAGGACTTTGGGGAAGCTTGAAATTTTAGTGCCTTTTTAATCACTTGTCAAATCCATTTTATTTTTATTGCTTGGGTTAATTAATATTTAAATCTTAATTGAACATACTGAGGCTATGTCTATACTTGGAGAGACAGAAGAAATACTTTCTTGAAGAGTTTATGGTCTAATTAGGGAGGTAATATTAATACATAACTGGGGCTTTGCCTTGAATGATAGATAATATTTGCAAAGATCCAAAATTGATGTGGAACAATCTCTGCATAGAAACAGCATGAGCAAAAGTGTTGAAGCAAAAATGAGCACTATTTGTGTTGGGGTGAGGTGAAAGAAACCAGTCATGATAGTTCTTTCAGGAGATGTCAGCTCAAATTACTTTCCCAAAACGACATTTCCTAGTGACATGCCATTCTCATCACCCACTCATTCCTCAATTCATGCAACCTGACTTCTATCATATTTTTCTGATGAGATTATCTTCTCTAATGTTTCCAACAATTTTTTTTGTCTTTTAAATGATTTTAAGTTACATTCATATAGCACTTTAACATTATAACCAATTAATATACAAATTTCTCTTTTGCTCCTTAAAATAATTCAGTGAAGTAGGTAATGGAAGAATTATTTTTAAAATAAATTTTATTGATACCTTTTGTTCTTATTTCACTTAGCTTTTCCAGTGGTTTTCTTCCTTTCACCATCCTAAAAGCCATCTTTTAAGACTCAAAAAAAGAGTAAAAAGCTCGCAAAATTAACCAACATATCAGAAAGTGACTGATATAGTATTGCAAACTTTTGGTCCCAGACCTCTCAGTGTATGAACAAGGAGAGATAACTTAGACTATCTTTTCTATCAAACCATTCTTGACTACTATAATATCAAAGTTTTAAGTTTTAATGTTTGTTGTTTTTTATATTTATTTTGTCATTATATATAGCAATTTTCTTGATTCAGCTTATTTCTCTTTGTATTAGTTCATACAAGTTTTCCATGCTTCAATATATTCATATTAAATTGTTTCTTATGGGGGCACTAGATGACACAGTGAATGAAGCACTTTTTTGTACCCAGGACTATTACCAGAGTAGTGAGATAAGGAGTGATTTAACTATTCATATTTCCTTGGTAAAATGATCCCATATTTTTTCCAGGGCTCTCTTCCTTTTCAATCCTTGTTGAAGCACAGGCCAGCAGAGGACTTTGAGACATGAAAATAATGGTCTCTGAACTCTAGCAAGGAGGAAATAGTATCCTTAGATTTTGGTACCTGACAAAAGTTCTTTCACGATCCCTCTCTTTCTGATTTGTAGTTATGTTGATGATATGACAATGTTTTTTGACTCTTTGATAGAACCAATCAAAATTATTCTGATGTCTCTCCTCTATTTATTATACCTAATTGATCCTGTATATAGCTTGTTTTGCATAGTTGCTTTCTTGTAGTCTTACCTGTTATATTGTGACCTACTTGAACATAGGAGATTTGCTAGCATCCCTAGTACTGAGGACAATGCCTGGTACAAAATCAGAGCTCAATAAATATTTATTGCCTATTACTCAAATTTCAAAGGGTTATTTCCTCACATGAAAAAACAAAACAAAACAAAAAACAAGCCCCATCCTGTCTTCTTCCTTGCTCTCCATTCTAACATGAATATAGTATGATTCTTGAGAAAACAAAAAATTCATTAAGAAGAAATATAAAATAGAATTGTTTTTTCCCACATTGTTCTATGATCTTAGTAAATAAAATTCCAATAGAGCTAAAGCATATCTTGCTTTATAGAACTGATGATGTCCAACAAAACTGGTTATAAGATAAGCTACTATCAAATGAATTTTAGTTTTTAAATTATTTTCATCATAAAATTAGAAATGGGGGCATGTAGGTGGTGCAATGAATAGAACAACAGCTCTGAAATTAGGAGGACCTGAGTTCAAATATGGCCTCACACACTAAATACTTCCTAGCTGTGTGACCCTTTGCAAATCATTTAACCTCAATTGCCTCAGAAAATAAATAAATAAATAAATAAAATTAGAAGTGTATTCACCTTTAAAAATGTCCCCAATATATAGATTTAAAAGATTTTTTTTTGAGTGGCAGAGCCAAGAGGGTGGAAAGAAGTCAGGAAATTGCTTGAGCTTTCCTCAGTTTATCTCAGAATCAATGTAGATTAAGTATCTGAATGGATTCTGTTGTGACAGAACACACAGACATTCAGAGTGAAGCAATTTCTCAGCTTAAAATAAGTTGGAAGAACTTTAGGAAAGATTTGTCTCACTTGGGCTAGAAGGAATGTGGCTGTGTGAGAGAGAGGCTCTTAGCCAAAGTACAGACCAGCAATTGGCTCCTCTCTCCTAATTCAAAGGGCCAGTGACTCAGAAGGCCACCTATGAAACCTCCAACCTAAGCACAGAAAAAAATCCTTTGAAAATGAGAATTTTTCAAATAATGGAAGCTAATGACTTGGGAAGACATCAAGACTCAAACAAAATGGAAAAAAAATAGAAGAAATTGTAAAATATCTCATTGCAAAAACAACAGGTCTGGGAAATAGATCCAGGTGTGATAATTTAAGAATTCTTGAAATACCTGAAAGCCATGATTAAAAAAAAAGCCTGGGGACAGCTAAATGGCACAGGGGATAGAATACCTGTCTTGAAGTCAGGAGAACCTGAGTTCAAATCTGGCCTCAGATACTTAATAGTTCCTAGCTGTGTGACTCTGGGCAAGTCACTTAATTCCAAATGCCTCACCAGAAATAAATTGAAAAAAAAAAAAAGGCCTGGACAACATCTTTCAAGAAATTGTCAAGTAAAACTGCCCTGATACTCTAGGAACAAGCTCAACTTTTTAAAATAAACAACAACAACAACAACAACAACAGCAGCAGCAGCAGCAGCAGCAACAGCAACAACAACAAAAAAAGCACAGACAATAGAAAGCTGCTATGGCAACAGGGAATATAAGAACTCAAACCCAGAAAAGGACAGCAATGGTAAAAGGCATGTGTGTGAAGCCTCAAAGGAAAATGTAAATTGCTTTCAATGAAAAGATTCTCCTTGAAGAGAAGGATTTTAAAAATCAAGTAAGAAAGAAGAAAATGGGGAAAAGAAATGAGAGCTATATAGGAAAATTATAAAAGCTTGGGAAAAAAGCTGACAAAAAGGAAATACTGAAATTGACTTAAGAAAACAGATCCTTAAAAATAGATTTGGAAAAATAGAAAAAAAATGTATATGTACCGAAGAATACAACTCCTTAAACAATAGAATTGGTGAAATTGAAAAAAAAAATCCACTGAATAAAACAACTCTTTTAAAAGTGCAATTGGCCCATAGCATTCTCACTCCTTCTATGGTTGTTTGCTTGCATTTGTTTTCTTTCCAGTTTTTTTTTTTCCTCCTTGATCTGATTTTTCCTGTTCAGCAAGAAAACTATAAATATGTATACATGTATTGGATTTAAATATATATTTTAACATATTTAACATGTATTGGACTACTTGCCATACTTAGGGGAGAGGATCGGGGGAAGGAGGGGATAATTTGGAACAGAAGGCTTTGCAAGAATCAATGTCGAAAAATCATATATACATATGTTTTGTAAATAAAAAGCTTTAATAAAAAAAGTGCAATTGGCTAAATGGTAAAGGAGGTTTTTTTTAAAGCTAACTGAAGAAAATAATTCATTAAAATTAAAATTGAATAAGTGGAAGTGAAGGATTTAATGAGAAACCAAGAATCAATCAAAGTGAAATTAAAAAGTGAAAAAATAGAAGGAAAATGTAAAATACTTCATTGGAAAAATAACCAATCTGAAAAATAGACCCAGAAGTGATAATCTAAAAATTACTGGACTACCTGAAAGCCATGATCAAAAAAGAACCAGGAAAACATCTTTCAAAAAATTATCAAGGAAAACTGCCTTGATATTCTAGAACCAGAGGGTAAAATCATCATTGAAAGAATCCAAAATGAAAACTCCAAGAAAAATTGTAGCTAAATTTCAAAAATAGCAGATCAAGGAGAAAAAAAAAAAACTGTGACTAGCCACAAAGAAACAATTAATATATTAAGGAGCTACAATCAGGATTCCTTAGGAACTGGTAGCTTTCACACTAAAGGATCCGAGGCCTAGATTATAATATTCTGGAAGGCAAATGAGCTTGAATTACAACCAAGAATCAACTACCCAGCAAAACTGAGCATTTTTTCAGGAGAAAAGATGGATATTCAGTGAAAAAGGGAATTTTCAATCATTTTTGATGAAAAGACCAGAGCAGAAGATTTGATTTTCAAATACAAGACTCAAGAGAAGCATAAAAAGCTAAAAATCATGTGTTTTTTTTTTTAATGGTAAAACTGTTTCAGGTAAGATTTGTTAAAGATATTGGCTTAAAAAAAACAAGGTATCCCACTGTATCTAGTCATTCTAATCTATATTTGGTCACTGGATTCATATGGCTGTGGAGGAGAAAGTGAGATAGGTGATCTTGCACAGCCCTTCCACCTTCGTCCTTAAATCCAATTCACTTACATGTCAAGGCATCACTTCCCTGGTGCCATAGTTCTCTTCAAGAATGTAAAGCAAATAACAAGAACAACATAGAGAGAGATGTAGATATAAGTTGACTTTAATGACTTGATATACAAAAGAAGTTAATGGATGAGAAAAGGATTGTATTAGGAGGAGAGGAAAGGGGAGGTAAAATGGGGTAAATGATATCATATGAAGAGGCCAAAAGATCTATTACAGTATAGAAGGAGAAGGGAAAAGTCTGAGCATAATTTGACCTTTAATCTTATCAAATTTGGCTCAAAGAAGAAATAATATACACATTTAGTTTGTTATAGAAACTTGTCTCACCCTACAGAGAAGTAGGAGGGAAAAGGGGAAAGGAAAGGAAAAGGACAACAATAGAAAGGGAAAGGGAGTAAGAAAGGGGAGGCTGATAAAAGGGAGGACATATTGAGGGAGGTGTAATTCAGAAGTAAAACACTGGTGAGGAATGAAAAGGTGAAAAGAGAGAAAAAAGGAAAAACAGGGGAAAAATAGGATGGAGAGATATACAGAGTTAATAATCATAACTGTGAATGTGAATGGGATGAACTCTCTTATATAATGTAAGTGGATAGTAGAGTTGATTAAAAGTGTAAATACTACAATATGTTGTTTATAAGAAACACATTTGAAGAAGACACATTCACACAAAGTAAAGGTAAAATGAAATGCTGAAAAAGAATATATTATGCTTCAGCTGAAGTAAAAATAAAAGAGGAGTAGTAATCCTGCTCTCAGATCAAACAAAAGCAAAAGTAGATATAATTAAAAGAGATAAGGAAGGAAACTACATCTTACTAAAGGGTACCATAGATAATGAAGTAATACCAATACAAACATATCAGCACCAAGTGGCATAGCATTCAGATTCTTAAAAAAAAAAAAAATTAAGTGAATTGTAGGAAGAAATAAACAGCAAATTATGCAAGTAGGGGAATCTCAGAATTCCCTTTCTCAGAACTAGATAATTCTAATCACAAAATAAACAATAAAGAAATTAAGGAGGTGAATAGAATTTTGGAAAAGTTAAGTATGTTAAACCTCTGGAGAAAATTAAATAGGTGTAGAAAGAAATATGCCTTTTTTTCTCAGTAGTATATGGCACTACACAAAAATTGACCATTTGTCAGAGCACAAAAATCTCACAAACAAATGAAGAAAGGTATAAGCATTAAATTCATCCTTTTCAGATCATGATACAATAAAAATTATATGTAATATAGGACCATGGACAAATAAATAAAAAATTAATTGGAAACTAAATAATTTAATCTTAAAGAATAGGTAGATCAAAGAACAAATCATAGAAACAATCATCTCATCCAAGATAATGACAATAGGAAGACAATATGCCAAAATTTATGAGATGCAGCCAAACAAATTCTTAGAAGAAATTTTATTTCTCTAGATGCTAACATGAATAAAGTAGAGAAAAATGAGATCAATGAATTGGATATGCAGCTAAAAAAATCTAGAAAAAATCCCCAATTAAATACCAAATTAGAAATTCTGAAAATCAGAGGAGAGATTAATAAAATTGAAAATAAGTAAATTATTGAACTAATAAATAAAACTACGAGGTGGTTTTTATGAAAAAACCAACAAAATAGATATACCTTTGGTTAATTTGATTAGAAAAAAGAAAGAAGAAAAGTCAAATTACCAGTATGAAAAATGAAAAGATGAATTTAGCACCAATGAAGAGAAAATTTACTCAGTAATTAGGATCTATTGTATGCCAATAAATCTGACAATCTAAATCAAATGGATGGCTATTTACAAAACTATTCAAATTAACAGAAGAGGAAATAAAATGCTTAAATAACCCCATTTTAGAAAAAAAAATTGAACAAGCCATCAAGTAATTCCCTAAGAAAAAAATTCAATATGAGAAAAACTATTGACATAATTGACCATATCAATAATAAAACTAACAAAAATAACATGATTATCTCCATAATGATTATCTCCATATGATTATCTCCATAGATGCAAAAATATAATTTAACAAGATGCAACATTCATTTCTAATAAAAACACTAGAGAATATAGGAATAAAAGAAGTTTTCCTCAAAATAAGGAACCATCTATCTGAATCATCAAATGTTACATGTAAGCTAGAAACTTTCCCAATAAGATAAGAAATTAAACAAGAATGCCTTTTATCACCACTTCTATTCAAATTGTACTAGAACTATTAGCTTTTATCAATGAGTAGAAAAAATTAAAGAAATTAAAATAAGCAATGAGGCAACAAAGCTATCACTCTTTGCAGATGATATGATGATATATTTACAGAATCTTAGACAATCAACTAAAAAACTATTACAAACAACTTCAGCAAAGTTGCAGGATATAAAATAAGTCCATATAAATCATTGGGATTTCTATATATTACCAATAAAGCCCTGCAGCAAAAGATAAAAAGAGAAATTCCATTTAAAATAGCTTCAGACAATATAAAATATTTAGAATTCTGTCTGTCAAGACAAAGTCAGGAACTATATGAACACAATTACAAAACACTCTTCATACAAATTGAAGTTAGATCTAAACAACTGGAAAAATATCAATTGCTCATGAGTAGACCAAACTAATATAATAAAAATGACAATTCTACATAATTTAATCTATTTATTCAGAGCTATACAAATACAAAGCCATACAAAAAATAATACCAAAATTTATCTGGAAGAACAAAAGGTTAAGAATAATAAGGAAATTAATGAAAAAAATGCAAAAGAAGGTGGCCTAACTGTATCAAACCTAAAACTATATTATAAAGTGACAGTCACCAAAACCATTTGGCAATGAAATAGAAAGAAATAGAGTAGTGGTTCAGTGGAATAGGTTAGGTACATGTGACACAATAGTCAATTACTATAGTAATCTAATGTTTGATAAATTCTAATACTCCAGCTTCTGGGATAAGAATTCACTGACACTAATTGCTAGAAAAATTAGAAAGTAGTATGGCAGAAACTAGGCACTGATAAGAGGATATGAACTATTTTCAAATGAAGAAATTAAAGGCATTTATAGTCAGATGAAAAACTGTTCTAAATTACTATTAGAGAAATACAAATTATTTTTTTATAATAACTTTTTATTGACAGAACGCATGCCAGGGTAATTTTTAACAACATTATCCCTTGCACTCACTTCTGTTCTGATTTTTCCCCTCCCTTCCTTCACCCCCTCCCCTAGATGGCAAGCAGTCCTATATATGTTAGATATGTTGCAGTATATCCTAGATACAATATATGTCTGCAGAACTGAACAGTTCTCTTGTTGCACAGGGAGAATTGGATTCAGAAGGTAAAAATAACCCGGGAAGAAAAACAAAAATGCAAATAGTTTACATTCATTTCCCAGTGTTCTTTCTTTGGGTGTAGCTGCTTCTGTCCATCATTGATCAATTGAAACTGAGTTAGGTCTCTTTGTCAAAGAAATCCACTTCCATCAGAAAACATCTTCATATAGTAACGTTGTTGAAGTATATAATGATCTCTTGGTTCTGCTCATTTTACTTAGCATCAGTTCATGTAAGTCTCTCCAAACCTCTCTGTATTCATCCTGCTAGTCATTTCTTACCGAACAATAATATTCCATAACGTTCATATACCACAATTTACCCAACCATTCTCCAATTGATGGGCATTCATTCAATTTCCAGTTTCTAGCCACTACAAACAGGGCTGCCACAAACATTTTGGTATATACAGGTCCCTTTCCCTTCTTTAGTAGAGAAATACAAATTAAAGACAACTCTGGGGTATCACTTAACACTTCTCAGATTGGCTAAGATAACCACAAAAGATAGTGATAAATATTGGAGGGATTTGGAAAAACTGGGACACTAAAGCTTTGTTGGTGAAGTTGTGAACTGATCCAATTATTGTGGATAGCAACTGGGAATTATGCCAAAAAAATCAGTAGTGGCAGTATTGGGTTTGTATCCCAAAGAGCTCATAAAAGATGGGAAAGCACCCACATGTGCAAAAATGTTTGTGGCAGTCTTTTTGTAGTGGAATTTGAGTGAATACCCATTAATTGGGGAATGGCTGAATAAGTTATGTATATGAATATAAGGGAATGTTATTGTTCTATAAGAAATGATGAGCAGATAGATTTCAAGAAAGCCTGGAAAGACTTATATGAACTGATGCTACGTTAAGTGAGAAGAACCAAAGGAACATTATGTAATCAAAACAATCACATGATGATCAACTGTAATGGATTTGGCTCTTTTCAACAATGAGGTGATTCACAGCAATTCTAATAGACTTGTGATGAAACTAGCATCTGCATCTAGAGAGATAATTATGGATATCAATTGTAGAACAAAGCATAGTATTTTCACTTTTGTTGTTGTTGTTTGTTTTCTTGCTTTTTTTCCCCTTTATTGTTTTTCTCTACTTTTGATCTGCTTTTTCTTGCATATCACGACAAATATGGAAATATATTTAGAAGAATTGTACATGTTTAACCTATGTTGGACACCTGGGTTGGTGTCTTGGGGAGGGGTGAAGAAGAGACAGAGGGAGAAAAATTTGGAACACAAGCTTTTGCAAAATTAACTGTTTAAAACTCTCATTGCATGTATTTGAAAACATAAAATAATATAATTATAAGAATAAAATTTAAAAATGAATGATGAGCAGGCTGATTCTGGAAAATCTAGGAAAATTGACATGAACTGATGCTGAATGAAGTGAACAGAACCAAGAGAACATTTTGCACAGTAAGAGCAACATTATGGGATGATAAACTAAGATAAAATAAGCTCTTCTAAGTAGTGTGATGATACAAAACAATTCCAATAGATTTGAGATGGAAAATGCCATTTGCATCCAAAAAGAAAATTATGGAGACTGAATGTGGATTAAATCATAGCATTTTCACCTTTTTTGGATGTTTGCTTTTTGCTTGCAGTGTTTTTTTCTTTTGGTCTTATTTTCTTGTACAACATGACAAATATGGAAAAACATTTAGAAAAATTGTACAAGTTTAATTTGTATCAGATTGCTTACTTGCTCTCATGTGGAAAGAGATGTTGGGGGAGGAAACAGTAAAACATTTGGAACACAAGATCTTACAGAAATGAATGTTGAACTACCAGAAGGCAAATGAAAATAACACTAAAGAACATCTAAAATCGGATGAATTGCAATAACAATTTTGTTTCTGGAGTACTGAACATGAAATACACTTCTTTCAGTAGAGAAGCAGAGGTGGGGACATTATGGATAAAGAATATTACATTTTTAGGTACAGTTGGTTTTTGTCCTTTGATAAATCCTTGTTTTTCTTTTTTTTTTTTTTACAAGTATTTGTGAAACTGTATGTATTCACAATCATTTTGGTCATGGTTAGTTTTGGTTCATAAAGACTTATAAACCATCTGTCATCTTCAGAATAGATTTCAAAAAGTGCAAGATTCTAAAATTTAAGAACTAATTCACCGATTTCCCAAATAATTTTAATAAAGGGAAATTGTTAAGGCTTATGTAATGTTTCAGGCACAGATAACATCATAATCCAAATGTTTCACGTCTTGTATTAGTAGTGCTGTGGATGCCATGGGTATACTATCCATACAGCTGAAAGTTTTTTTTTTTTTTTTTTTTTTGATGAGGTCAAATAAACATGGCAAAGAGCCTCTTACTCTTAGAATAAGTATTCTGATATGCTGGGGGTATGAGTATGTGACTTCAGGAGCTAGGTATAATGGAAATATTACTAGGTTTAAGTTGTAGCTTTGTTATTACTTGGGCAAATCCCATCATTTCTCTGGGCCTCACTTTTGCAAGTTGTAAGAGGAATGAGCTGAATTAATACTAGATGATCTCTGTTTCTTTTTAGCTTTGACATTCTATAATTGTATCATGCTTGAGTCCCTGGGACTTAGTAATTTTATGAGACACTTAGGTTTTGGTGGAGGAGGAATGGATGATCTTCCTATCCATGCAAAATTGTGGTTAGTTAATTCTTCAAACACTAGAGAGCTTGCTTAGAAGATGAAATTTAATCATATTCATTGTGAATTTATGAATACTCCACTTTTATTTGGTGTTTATCAGCAGTGCCCAGGTTATTGATTTACATGAGAACAAAGGAATCCTTTTATGGCTCTGATTTATAGTTTTTGAACATTCCACTTCCCTTAACTAGTCCAAGTGAATCCTAATAAATCCGTTTTGAAAGGCCTGGTATAGCACAGACCTCCACAGCTGTATAGTCTTTCTCAGGGACATAATTGATGTGAGAAGCCAATTGCTTGTGTTCTTGCTGTATTTTGCTGCAACTTAGATAGTTTGGAGGTTAGGAAAAGAAGGAAGAAGAACTGAGAAGATAGAGAATATTTGTTTTGTAAAGCTAACCCTAGAAGCTTGTGGAGATAGCCAGTTTTTGTTTCTATTTTTGTTTTGTTTTCTTAGTGTTTTTTAAAGTAGCTTTGAAAAGACCAACATGTGTTTAAGTTGCTAAGTGGAATTAGTGACTCCTGTTGGTTGCTATCTATTACTCTCAATCCAGAAGCTAAAGTATCTGTCTGAAGTACACAGACTTGTCACTTATAAACTCAGACTAAGTATAAGCTAAATAAAAAAAAAGAGAGAGAGAGAAGCTATTGTTTCTAGGGAAATGCAATATCATAAAGGAAATAAGACTGTTTTATCTAGCTATGTGACTTTGAGTAATCTACCTCTCTGGGTTTTGGTTTCAGCATCTGCCAAATGGAAATAAAAATGTGTCTTTCCTACCTCATATGACTGTTGTAAGGATTAACTGATAGGATGGATGTGGGCATACATTCATAAAAACCACATATGCAAAAGTAAAGTACCATTAATATTTTAGTTTCTCTTGTATTAAAGGTTAAGATTCATAATGGAACAGGGATTACATTAGGCATTTGTTTTATTTCTTCTCTCAAGGCTTCAGTGATGAGTCTAGGTTGTCTTCTTTAAAGGGTATTTAATAGATAATTCCCCAAATAATTCACTCATTCATTAAGAACATTCTATAGATATATAAGGAGAGGCCAAGGTCAGCATGGTTGAAACAACTTGTTTGTTTTTTTGTTTTGTTTTTTTTATTGATGCAAGCACACCCAGTCACACACAGAATATCCTGCTTTTATGGTACAGCTTTATACTCTGTAATTCATCTTAGAATAGCAAAACACCTTATGTAAGTAAGGGATGAATGGATTGAACTGGGAAAAGAAAGTAACAAATGGAGACACCAAGTCTATTTCAAGTATACACTAGAACTGATCGACCAGGGAAGTGCACATTTATGTGAAAGCTTTTTAATACTTGTACAGAAAGTGGTCTAAAATTGCATTTCAAATATATATATATATTTCTTAAATTTTAAGCATCCCTTTCTTTATCTCAAATACATAAACAAAGCTGATATACAATTTCTTTTATAGTGTTTGACAATATGTACGATCTAGAATGTCTCTGAAAAGTGCAAAACACTGTAATAATACAGTATAAATATTCTTACTCTACCACAGGGCTGAGAATTCTCTTCTTTAGCACAGGAATATAGCAGCAGATCACAAAAACAGTCACCTTCCCTCACCTCTCTCCAGGCTATTAAGCTAGCCCCATCTCCTACCACCTACTTCCATCTGAGCATCTGATTTCAAGGCATCTATTCAACATTTGTTCCTCTTTCTTTCAGTGCTATGGGAACAGAAAACAAACAAAATACATCTACCTAAGTTTTCTAGTTTTATTCTCTGGTGTAAATGAAAGCCTAGAAACAAAATCTATGAGGAAAGAAGATGTACTTGAAGTAAGGGTTTATAGGAAATCATGGAGTGAAATTGATACTTCCTCGTGATTGAAAAGAGTCAATGTATAGTTCTTTGAAGAAGATATGGGGGAAGTAATTTACTTCTATAATAAGGAATATAGAAAATATTTTCTAATGTTTGGCAGTTTTTACATGAATAGTTACATTTGTCAATGGTTTTTGCTAATATTCAGTTTTTCAGTGTCCTAATTAAATATCTATCTGAGAACAGTTGGAAGGAGGGAGTAATCATCTAGTATCATTGGCTGACCAAAGAACCTAATTTTCACTTTGTACTGGGGTTCAAACAGTGGCTTGAAATGCCACAGTATTCTGGTACTTTTTTCTCTATTGCTACAACTTTAATAATTTACATCTGTTTTGCATCTACCTCCCTTGCCTTATTTTAGATTTACTCTTTCCCCTTCCCCTTTTCTCTGAAAGGCTCCTAGGAACAATTTGCCAGACATATCATTAGAGAAAATTCTGTATCTAAGTGTGTAGTTTGTAGATTACATAAAAACTTGTTTCCCCCTCCCAATAACTCCCTAATAAAGGAAATGAAAATGTAAACTATTGACGGCCCAAACTCTTCTCCAGAAGCATTCAGACATAAAACTCCTCATAGCTTTAGCAGTTATCCCATTCTTCCAATAAGTCCAGAAAAAATGGAATGCTGCTCTTTTGCTATTATAGGTAGGTATTCTCTAGTCCATGTGCCATAATATCTCCCCAAATATTTACAAAGATGTAGCTGCTTTCTGGGTCTCCATCCCTCCTGATTTGAATTTGCTTACTTCCAGCTTGAAAGGAATAGGTACACTAGACAATTTCAGTACCTTATAAGGCACTAGTCCCCGACTTTAGAGAGACACTGCTGTAGAGACTGTCTGATAGGGCACTGAACCTGTGCAGTGTTCAGGTTGTATTTGGTTGGGTTTTAAATTTTTTTTCTTAAGATGGAAGTAATCAAACATGGAAAATAAAAATCTACATTTTATTAGATTAAGACATTACCATGGATACTCTCTCCCATGATAATCCCCCCTGTCCCCAAACAGGGCCCTGCCCTGATATTTAAAATAAACAAAAACCTTCATTTTTTAGGTGCCTTAAGGTTGATGCACGAAATATTTACCCTTTTTTTTTTTTCACAAAAGGTATATACAAAACAGGCCCCAACCAGTGAGGTCTTGTTCTTCTCAACCCCTGTCATTCAGGATAAAAACTTGGTTCATTCATGTGCTTTTTTTTCTCCACTTCTATATGCTGCACCCTGAAATTTCAGGCTCTGTTAAGGAGAGTTGTCCTAAATTTGGAGAAAAAGAAAAAATGTATTATACAGATGATAAAAGTATCCATTTTCCATTATTTACAACTTAAATGTAAGATGTAAGAAAAAACAGTATTGTGTCCTTGCATAAGGTTGGGTGGAATATATCAGAAATAAGGACATGTCCAAGAAAAGTGGTAGATCTATAACAGATTACATATTAAGGAGAAGGTTATATTTCTATCATTTGATGATCATGTAGTCAGGGAAGACAATACTCACTCCCTATAACAATTCCTAGGTGCCTTTATCAGAATCCTAAGATAGATAGACCAGAGGGCTGACTATAGGATGCTTAAAGTCATCATAGAATCTCAGAGATGCAGATGACCCAAGAAGGTACTGTGGTCCCTGTCATATCTGAACAAGAATTCCCTCTACACAGAAGTGTCCGTCTAGCTTTTGCTTGAATACCTCCAAGGATATGGAATGGTTCAAATTAGTAGGAAGTTTTGCATATGAATGGTTGCACCTGTTAATGGTTTTTAAAAGCTTCTATATTTGCTCATTTTTCCATTTTCTATGAGGCCTAAAATTGCTTTTTTGTTATTTCCATTCATTGCTTCTACTTCTGACATCTGGGACCAGACAGCACAAATGTGCCTCTCTTCTAAGTGATGGCCCTTCAGAGACAGAAACATCTTTCATGATTCTCTGCCAGAATCTTTTTTCAATGCTAAATATCAATGAAACCTCATATGGTCCTTGCCTTGACTATTCTGACTGTCTTTTGGTAGATATTAAAGCTTCTCAGTATTCTTTTTTTTAATGGTATATCCATAACTGAACACAATACTCCAGATGAACATAATTCCCTCTTAATGTGATATAAAAGTACAGTAGTGTTTTTGCTTGCCATCTTATACTTTGGAGTCATTTTCTTTCTTTCTTTTTTTGCTGAGGCAATTGGGGTTAAGCGACTTGCCCAGGGTCAGAAAGCTGTTAAGTGTCTGAGACCACATTTGAATTCAGGTCCTCCTGACTTTAGGGCTGGTGCTCTATCCATGCTCCCCCTAACTACCCCCTTGAGTCATTTTCTTAAGTAAATTGTGCATACCTGAGTGTCTTCCAGCTGTCTTTTTCCATATGATTTTCTGGACCTTCACTTTCAAAGGATGCCACAAAGAGAGCTGAAAAAGGGACACTCATTAGAATTAGATGTTCAAGTATTTTCCACCAAGCTTACTTGTATTCTCTAGTTCCCACTCAAACAAGGCCATGAAGCCCTATCCCTATTGTCTTCTATGGCAGGGGAGAAAGTAAAAGGTATGAGGAGAATTCAGAACTGAGAGTTTAAATTAAAAACTTTATAAGATAATTGTATAAATATGTGTGCGTATGGATTTAACATATATTTCTACCATGTTTAACATATATTGGACTACTTGTCATCTAGGGGAGAGGGTGGGGGAAGGGGGAGAAAAATTGGAACACAAGGTTTTGCAAGGTGAATATTGAAGAATTATCCATGCATATGTTTTGAAAAACATTAACAAAGAAAAAAATAAATTAAAATGCTTTACAACTAGACTTGAAATATGAGTTATTCAGAGGGTAGGTGGGAATTATTTCAATAGGCTATATTACACATAGGATAGGATTCTCTGAAGAGCCATTCTACCCCAAGCTATTCAAATGGCAACCCTATATAACATCCCTTCCTATACGGGTGGGATTTGATATAGATGAAAAGATCTTACCTTCTTCACTGTAAATAGGTGCTGTGAGTAAGTAACTCTGGATCTTCTTATCTTTCTCAAAAGGACATTCCACTTGTTTCCATGTCATAAAGTCATGAATTTGTCTGGAAATCTCCCAAAATTTCTACAAAAGCCAAGAATAACTAAGTCAATAAACATTGATTAAAAACAAAAAAAAATAAGTGATTAAGTGTGCAGCAAAGTATTCTCAAATAAGAGTCTAGTATGGCTTCTGTTTAGGGACCCACTACTAATTTGCTGTGTGGTCTATGGGAAAGTTATTTAACAATTGAGTCTTTCTTTATCAAAAAAATAATGATGACAGACTCTGTATATCATATGAAGATTTTGTTGTTAGGATCAGGTGAAATAATATAAAAGCATAGACTTTTCTATACATATGATTGCCTTTTCCTTTTGTGTTGTCTCTCTTTCCATACTGTTTATCCCTGAATAGGCCTTGACAAATATGAGGAGCTTGAGCTGGTTCCTAAGAGATATAGCTGTGTACATGACCAGAAGTG
The DNA here is from genome assembly GCF_016432865.1 of Antechinus flavipes. NCBI lineage: Eukaryota > Metazoa > Chordata > Mammalia > Dasyuromorphia > Dasyuridae > Antechinus > Antechinus flavipes. The sequence goes on along the minus strand of NC_067399.1, from coordinate 628,210,972 downwards.
GTTAAGTCAAAAAAATGAACACTGGTAGGCACTTATCCACAAATAGCTGATAGTTTACAGCAATTTTCTGATTTTTGTGGTTTTCTGATTCTTAGAGGGAATCTGGAGCTCTAATTCCTGTCCTGTTCTGTGGTGTCAAGGAAACGAACTATTTGGATATAAATTTCAGTCCTGAATTATGTTCCTGGGAAAAGCATAACATCCTGGATCTTCATCTATAAAAAAATCTCTCTCTCTCTCTCTCTCTCTCTCTCTCTCTCTCTCTCTCATAGTGGTGGTAGATGAGACTCTCAATACTAGCTTGACATTTAAAATACTTCTCTTTGTTCTCACTCCAACTTACTCTCCCCTTGCCTAATCTCTGTACATATTCTCACCTCTCTATCTGTTTCCTTCTCGAAGAATTCCCTTCCACTCTTCTCCACATTTCCAAACCTTGTTTAATCTTCAGGACCTAAATTGAATCCAATCTACTCCACAAAACTTTCCCTGACTACTCAAGCCCATATTGTTTTTCCTACTGCAACCTGGAATGGATTTATATCTGTTCATTTAAATCCTTAGGAAAGATGTTCTCAGACCAGATTTCTTGCCTATGTTTGTGTTTCACTTTTTATCTGCGTCAAACTCTGGATGGGACTCAGTCATATATTTCTAAATCCTTTAAAGTTTTATGCACAGTATTATTTTTTAAGACGCAATTGGAATTAAGTGATTTGTCCAGGGTCAAGTTTGAGGCCAGATTTGAACTTAGATATTCTTGATTTAAGTAATCCACTATGTCTCTTAGCAATCCCCACATTATGTTGTTGATATTATTGCTGTTCAGTCATTTCACTCATGTCTGACTTTACATGATCCCATCTGGGATTTTCTGGGCAAAGATACTAGAATGGTTTGCCATTTTTCTCCAGCTTATTTTGCAGATGAAGAAATTGAGGCAAACAGCATTAAGTGATGTGTCCAGAGTCACACAGCTAGGAAGTGTCTAAAATCAGATTAAAACTCAGATGAATTTTCTTGACTTAATGCTCTATCCACTGTACCATCCCACTGCCCTGGCAAGGATAGGAATGAATTCTTTCTGGAACTACCTTACTACCTACTTTATCTTCCTCTACTTTTTCCTCTTGTCCTTCCAGGCCCATGTACCAATTAATGGTAATAGAGCCATAGCATCATGGATTGAGGACTGGGTTTTTTAAAAACTAGCTTTAAATCCAGCATGTGACATGTATTGACTGTGATTCTGAAAAAGTCACAACTTCTCTGAGCCTGTTTTCTTATTTATAAAATGGGAGAAATTACAGCATCTCCCTCAAAGATTGTCTATATGGATCAAATGACATGATGAAAATCTTAAATTGCTATATAAATGTGAGCTATCATCATTGCCGTCATTATCATTATTTTGCTTAAAGACTTAGAAGCTATGTGGTACAGTAGATACAGTGCCAACCTTGTTTTAGATCCTTCCTTCCTGCACGATCCTGAGCAAATTATTTAACCTCAATCGGAAAGAGTTGGACTTGTTGGTTTCTAAGGTCTTTTCCAGTGTTAAATCTTTCATCCTCTAATCCTAAAAGGACCCTAGAGAATATACATTCTAACTCTCACTTGTCAGATCAGAAAATTGACTTAATAGATTAGACTTTTAAGAGGTACAAATAATGAGTCGCAGTGAATTCATGTCCAGGTCTTCTGGGTTTAAATTTAGTTGTATTTCTACTATGTCACTTTGACATTCATTCACTTTTTTTCTATCTTTGGTCACAAAATCGACTCATTCATCTTTCCTTTCCCAACCCCAAATTCCTTCCACTTTTCTCTCTGTCAAATATTATTCCTTGAGCACACATCTTATTTTACATAATCTCTAAGATTTGTCTAGCCAACAATGATTTTGCCCTTCTTGAAATGCTCAGATTATACTTAGGTTTAATGACATCTATCCTAGGGCTTGATTATTTCTTCCAGTGTTCACTTATTATCTATCCAGCATTCTGATTGGTGCTTTCAGTCTCCTTACAGCATTATAGAAGTGATTCATGTTGAGTAAAGACTGTTCGAAATAACCTCTACAATACCTCACAACTTTATTTTATTCCCTTTATTACACAGTGTGAATATTTCTTACTGAAAACTCCCTGGGCTCACCTTGAAGTTTATTTGACCATTTGGCAGGCGATTAGTGTGTATTTTGTGCAGGAAGTAGATGTCCTTGATGAAGAGATTGAAAACTGGGATGACTATCTTCTCCCTGCTGCTATTGGCAGTCTGGGACCTCTGGGCAGCCCCTTGCAGAGCAGTTCGATAGTTGCAGAAGTTGCTGGATGGGTCCATGTGGTGCTGCAAGTGGGAAGGAAAGGACATGAACCAAAAGTCCTTCTCTGAGTCTTTCAAGTTCTATACCTCAAGGTTTTCCTTCTTCCATGTCTTCATGGCTGAACACTTGATTCCTCTTTCTCTTAACTAGACAAGACTGGCTTATGGAAATTTTCTCTAGTCTGTTATCTGGGGGAAGAAAACTAACCTTGATCTGATCTCAGATCCTGCCACTAGAGGGCAGTCTTTCATTGTGAATCATAGGGAAGGAAATGAAAACTCATAGTGAATTCTGAGAAAAAACAGGGGAAAAAAGAAAAAAAAAGGGAAAGAAAGAAAGGAAAGAAAGAAAAAAAGAAAGAAAGGAAAGAAAGAAAGAAAGAAAAAAAGAAAGAAAGAAAGGAAGGAAGAAAGAAAGAAAGGAAGGAAGGAAGGAAGGAAGGAAGGAAGGAAGGAAGGAAGGAAGGAAGAAAAAAAGAAAGGAAGAAAGGAAGGAAGGAAGAAAGAAAGAAAGAAAGAAAGAAAGAAAGAAAGAAAGAAAGGAAGGAAGGAAGAAAGAAAGAAGAAAGAAAGAAAGAAAGAAAGAGAAAGAAAGAAAGAAAGAAAGAAAGAAAGAAAGAAAGAAAGGAAGGAAGAAAGGAGAAAGAAAGAAAGAAAAAAAGAAAGAAAGAAAGAAAGAAGAAAGAAAGAAAGAAAGAAAGAAAGAAAGAAAGAAAGAAAGAAAGAAAGAAAGAAAAAAGAAAGAAAGAAAGGAAGGAAGAAAGAAAGGAAGGAAAGAGGGAAGAAAGGAAGGAAGGAAGAGAGAGAGAAAAAAGAATAAATTTCTGAGTACACTGAGGATGGGGATTTCCTTGTACAAAGTCAAAGCAGTTGCTAGGGAGATATAGATACAAAACTGGCTTGGCAAATGATGAAGTAGATAAAAAACCTTCAGAAATAGACTCCCCACTTCATCATCTATCTTGTTTAATTTCTTCCCCTAGATCCTAGGGATAACAAAATACTCTTATGAGCTCTCCTGTCAGCCCATTGTCATCAACACTTGTCCTCAAATTCTTCCTTTACAGCAGATTGTTAATACTGATGTCATCATCAAGTGTTACCCTCCAATGCTATTTATACATTACAAATGATCAAAAGGAATGAAGTAGTAATGATGGAATTTTCAGCATTATCCATTTAATAGAAGAGGCCTGGGGATAGAAGGTGAGGTAATTTTTAGCTCTCTATGTATTCTTCGTTTTATCCTAAAAACATAGAAGATGCCTATGAATGCTTCTTTTAGGCTAAGTTATCAAAACTCCAAAGTCAGCGTATATGGAGAGATCCTGTGAGGATTTGCCGTAGGGAAACCCATAATAGCTTGCTTTCTTGATGGCTGGTTCAGGATTCATCCTATTTTAGAACTCAGCTTCTTAAACTGTAGTTCACAACCCCATATGGAATCTCATAGTTGAATGTAGGTCACAAAATTATGATTTATCAGTAAATGTTTGATTTGTATAACTATTTTATATATTAAATATTATATTTATATTTATATTTAATATTTATATATTAAACCGTATACCTGGGGTCATGTGAAAATTTCTTGGATGAAAAGGAATTGAGAGTGGAAAAAGTTTAAGAAGCCATGTTCCAAAAGACCATAGTTGCCCTTCTTTTACAAATTACTATTAGCTCTTTCTTAGGCACTATGCTCAGCAACTCATCACATACCTCCAGAACATCAAATTTAGCAGTCTTGACTTTGGACCATGTTTTCTTTAGTCTTGCCACTGGACTCAGGTTCATACCAGCTGCAAAAAGGAGAAAAGTACCAGGGGATCAGTACAAAGGACAGTTTTCCAATGAAAATGCCAATATAGTCTATGAAAGGAGAGGTGCTTTAATTCAGACCGTTTAAGTGGGAGAGAGGGAATACTGATAAAGAAAATCCCCCCAGAACTGGGGGAAATGAAGAGCTTCCAGCTTAGCTCAAAAGTTAATGCAACCTAGCCTCCCAGGAAGTCTTGGACTGGGACTGAAATGAAAGGATGAGAGATTTTAAGTGTTGCCAGAAGGTGGCAGGATATGGTGGGGAAGGCTGTGTACTCACAGATAATGGCCATCATGGAATTAAAATTCCCAATATTGAAACACTCTCTTGCCACATCAATGAAGAATTCCACCATTCTTGTTCTTTGCTTTTTCTTTACCACCTGAAGGAAAGAAAGAGTTTCCAGCTAAGTCTTTCAGAAGGCCAGTACATTCAAACTACAGCTGCTACAACTTCTGTTCTGTGACACATAGAGAGAATATTGTAATTAATCTTTATTTTCTCTCCCTGAGATGTCTCTATGGAGACTGATTAGAGGAATTAGAAGAATATGAAGTTCATTTGTTTTTCTAATATATTTTTCTAATATATTTATTATATTGGTTCAAATATAGGTCATCCCCTCACTCCCACCCCCACCCCCACCCCCACCAAATGTACTGGAAAAACCTGAATGTGGTTTATTAAGGCTATTGAGCAAATGGCATTTTTTCCCATTCAAAGATCTCATTTTAAGACTAATAAACCAATTCTAGATTGTAAAAAAATGTAATACCTAGATACTATATGTAAGATCTAAGCATATATTCATAGTTCCAGAGGTAAATAAGATTAGATAGATTCACTGAAGTTTCTTCAAAGTGGGGAAGAAGGGATCATTTTAATACAACTAGCTAGGTCCTCAACAATCATGGTCCAAACAGTATTCTCGAAGGAGCAGGCTCAAGGCCAGAGAGGAAACAGGGAGGGTCAGTTTGGATTTATTTTTCCAGGGATGGGGTGTTCCCCAGGCAGCCCTCCCCATCCAATTGTAAAATAATCCATCTGGCTGCAGGAAAGTGTCAGCAATTTCCCGCCCACACCAAAGGTTAACTCCTAGGAGGGGTTCTTGGCATCCTGGAACTAGAAGCTACTGTCACTGCTGCACATGCCCACCTTTGTCTTCTGGCACCAAACCAGTATAAGGCCTGTGCAAGATAAACACATTAGCCCCTGTGTGCTGATTCAGGTCCATTTTATCCTGCTCATTTCTAGTGATGAGATTTTGGACTGACACACACTCATTAAGCATCCACTGAGTGACCAAAACTGGACTAAGGCCATGGGAGAGAAGAAAAGTATAATAACACAATCTCTTTCTTTAACCGATTTATCAGAGAAATAAAACTCATACACCACACAAAGCAGTGCCAGATTGCATGCCTTAAAAGTGCCCAGAGTGGGAAGGAATCAGGTTCCCCAAATCTTTATTTTTCTTTTTTTGGTCAGGCAATTGGGGCTGTTACTTGTCCAGGATCACACAATTAGAAAATGTTAAGTGTCTGAGATTGGATTTGAACTCAGGTCCTCCTGGTTCCAGGACAGGTATTCTCTCTACTGTGCTATCTAGCTGCCCTTGGTCCCTAAATTCTTTTTTAAAAGGGGGGGAAACAAAAGGGAATAATAATGACAATAACAACTTGTACTATGTAGTGCTTACTACATGCCAGTCACTGTGTTAAGCATTTTACAAATATTATCTCAATTGATCTTCGAAACAACCTTAGGAGATAAGTACTATTATCATTCCTATTTTACAGTTGAGAAAACTGAGGCAAAAGGGGTTAAGTCACATGTCCAAACTCACACAACTAGTTATTATCTAAGGTCTGCTTTCTTCTGCCACATAGCTATACTATGGTAGACTGAAAAGGCAGAAATTAATGTGGGTGTTTTACTCAGGAAACTTCTGGAGAAATGTGAAAGTTGAAAACGAGTTGTGTCTTAAGATAAATAGTATTTTGACAAGTAGGGAGAACATTTCTATCTTGTGTATATGAAAGGTTTATGTTTTATTTATTTTGTTGCTATATAATTTATTATATTATTATTATATATAATATATATTATATTTATTATGTAGTGAGATGGGGGATAATCTACTTCTGGGACAGGGTGATATATGTCATAGCATATGGAAAATCACTCTTGTTCAGAACACAGATCTGACAGGAATAACTATTTACCCTGCAAATCTCTGTGGCCACCAGCATGCTCAGGCAGTTGAACCAATTATCATAGGCCTCTAGAGTATAAGTCTTGGTGACATCCCCTCGGCACTGAAAGATAAGAGATCAGAAATCAGTCCTAGGTCTTGAGAAAGGAATTCAGAACTCTTTCATTTTATCACAAGATATAATTCGTCTGGCCTTACCCAGGGAGAGTGGCAAGTTTCATATGAGGGCAAAGGGCCTTTTGGGGGAAAAAAATGGGTTAGAGTTGGGAAGGATAGAGAAAAGATATCTGTGGTTAAGGAGGAGATCTTTCCCTCACATTTCCATGAATCTCTGTTTCCTTTGGAAAGAACTATAGTAACATTTTCACTTCTTTCTTGTTGTTTGCTCAAATTTTATTTTCTTTCTCATTTTTTTCCTTTTTGATATGATTTTTCTTGTGCAGCAAGATAATTGTATAAATATGTATGGCTATATTCGATTTATATATATATATATAAAATATATATAATATATATATATATATATTATCATGTTTAACATATATTGGATTACTTGTCATCCAGGGGAGAAAGTAGGGGAAAAGGGTGGGGGGATTGGAATGTAAGGTTTTTCAAAGGTCAGTGTTGAAAAATTATCCTTGCATGTGTTTTGAAAACAAAAAGCTTCAATAAAAATAAAACAAAAAAGGAAAGAACTGTAGGATTTGTTGTTCTTGTATAGCATGATATAGTCCCTCCCTTTCCTAAGTAGGCCCAGTCACCTTTACCCCAGGCAACTATCCTTTCGTTCTCCAATTCTGACATCAAACAAGATTCCAACACTGTACTGATTCTTTCAGACCCAGCTAACAAATTGACTGGATGTCAATGAATGGTGGAGTAAGCCTGAAGTGTTTTTAAAGGAGGAAAAAGGCATACCCATTAAATTAAGGAATTAGCCCTCCCTTCATCCATTTCTATCCTACCAGGTATGACCCATTTCTATTTCTTGGTCTTGGCTTGATGTCTTTTATGGGGCCTAGTAATGTTACCAAAAGAAAGATATAATTCATAATACCAACCAATGTCAGAGATCAAACCTATTGAAAACCTATTAATGAGCAGGGAAAAATATATTTGACTTTTCATATTTAATTTTTGGGTTTAAGCAAAAGCATTTTTGTGTAATCCTTAACATATGCATATTATTTAAAGCACAAAGGAGATTGAGAGATCTTTTTTATTCAAAGAGAGAAACCAATCTTTTCTGTACTCTAGCTTCCAAAGTCCATGTCTCAAGCTGAAAAAATTCCTTCTGTGTCAAAAATTGTGTCATTTTGAGCAGGCCTGGGATGGGGAAAGTATATCTCCAAGCTTGGTTTTAAACAGTCTTTGCACGGTGTAAGAATAGAACCTTCTCTTGAGGATCTGAAGGACAAATTCTGTGTAACTCAGTGCCCAGTTCCTGCATAGGTCTACAAAAAGCAGGAAGATGATCCCCAAATTATACACCTTGGTTAAAAAAAAGACCCACCTTATGATTATCTAGAGAGTCCATGTGGCTGACTATCTGCATCAGATCCTCAGGATAAATGTTGCTGACTCTCTCCTGGAATAGAAATGGAGAAAAAAGGAGATTAGGACATATGACATGACAGAGAGAGAGAGAGAGAGAGAGAGAGAGAGAGAGAGAGAGAGAGAGAGAGAGAGAGAGAGAGAGAGAGAGAATAAAATCTAAATCTGAATAACTAAATGTATAATGTTCAAATGATGGGAAATAAAAATTCCAATGTACTCTGTACTACTAAGATCATATCCTGGGGATATTGCATTCAGATTTGGGCACCAGTCCTGATATTTTCAAAGGGACCAGGCTAGGAAATAATCTGTAAGTTAGGAGAAATGATTGAGGGAAGAATTAAGGATACATATTGTCTTCAAAGGCCTATAATTTGAAAGAATGATTGAAATTATTTTGAGGTTGTTAGAGAGGGAAAATTAGGAACAAATAGTAGAAAAGAAGATTTCTCAGTAAAAGGAAGAATTTTCTAACAATTGGAGGCACCCAAACATGGATGGACTATCTCATTAAAGAGCTCTCCATCACTGAAAATGTTTTAAGTAGATGGATGGGCATCTATCAGGGTTGTTGTGAAGATGATTCACATGATTCCTGAGGTCTTTCTGAATCTGTTATACAGGGATATTTAGAAAAATTCATAATTCCAGGAACCCACTCCTTCCTTATTCTGTGGCCTGATATTCTTGGGCCAGCCAGTTCTGAAATTCTCCAAATCCTAGTGAAGTCCTTGACCCTTAAGAACCTTGCATTTAACTTATTCTCCATGTGAGGTTCAGAGTCCTTAAGCTTTTTTTCCCTCTCTTGTTAGGGCCAATTCTTCAGAGGTAAAGCTTTATTGTTTCCTAAATTAAATCTCAACATAAAGCCCAGAAGCCACAGAAATGAATTTATCCATTTTTTGTTGAAATCCTTTAACATTGCATGGAGCTGTTTGGGAATAGGCTATGTGGGGCATCATCTTTACTTAACTTTTTCTTCAGGCGGCCTATTTTTCTGGTTCAACTCTGTTGATTTTAATGATCTTTTCAGGCATTAGAAACACTAAATGTTGTATATATGTTTTATGTTTTATATATATATATATATATATGTATGTATATATACAGAGAGATGGATGACAGAGATGGAAGTTGATATACAGATAGACATAGATGTGAATGAATTTAATCTAGAACTTCATCCTCAAAACTTTTTTATACAAACTTTTTGGGAGCTGGAGGGGGACTATAACCTTGAAGTTATAAGCTGATGAGAGGGTTGTGGATGAAGAGAAGGCAAAACACTGACCAGTTCTACATGGGTGAGCTGCTGGGCCAGAATGAGTGGGTCACAACACACATTTAGGATATCCTTCTGAGCTGCCTGGGGCTTTGACTTCAGAATAGTCCCTTTGTCTGTTACAGGCTGGCGGAACTTCTCCCTTATCTCCTGGAACTGGTTCCTGGTAGTAAGGGACAGGATGAGATTCTGGGTCATCTGAGTGATTGTTGTCTTCACTGTTCCATTCTCCTAAGAGGAAAGGGAGAACAAATCTATTAAACAAACCATGAGAACTCTTTGGTAGATAGAGATTATAGTAGATAAGATATTGGTGTGACAACATTGCCTCCTATCTGAAGAATATTTGTGATCAAATCTTTTGTTATTACACATTTATTAGTGAAGGAGGGAAGGTTGTTCCAGATAGCTTGGAAATCTCTCTCTAATTCCTCCCACCCCGCTTTTTCCTACTCCCTAATGTTGCCACCTTCACCAAGGCTCTCATCACCTTTGGATTTCTAAAACAGCTTTCAAATTGATTTTTTTCCTTCTTTCCTTTACTAATTTATTCTGAATAAGACACTAAGACTTTCAAAATATATGAACAGACAATTTTCAGATGAAGAAATTGAAATTATTTGTAGTTACATGAAAAGGTACTTTAAATCACTATTGATCAGAGAAATGCAAATTAAAACAACTCTTAAGATACCACTACACATCTGTCATATTAGCTAAGATGATAGGAAACAATAATGACCAATGTTGGAAGGGATGTGGGAAAATTGGGACACTGATGCATTGAACTGTGAAAGGATCCAACCATTCTGGAGAGCAATCTGGAATTATGCCCCAAAAGTTATCAAACTGTGCATATCCTTTGATCCAGACTTGTTTCTACTGGGCTTATATCCCAAAGAGATCTTAAAGGAGGGAAAGGGACCCATATGTGCAAAAATGTTTGTGGAAGCCCTCTTCATTGTGGCAAGAAACTGGAAACTGAATGGTTGCCCATCAATTGGAGAATGACTGAATAAATTGTGATATATCAATGTTATGGAATATTATTGTTCTGTAAGAAATGACCAGCAGGATGATTTCAGAGAGGCTTGGAGAGACTGACATGAACTAAGGCTAAGTGAAATGAACAAAACTAGAACATCAGTTCTACAAGCAACAACAAGACTATATAACGATCGATTCTGATGGACGTGGCTCTCTTTAACAATGAGAGGATTCAAACCAGTTCCACTTGTTCAGTAATGAAGAGAGTCATCTACACCCAGAGAGAGAATTGTAGGAACAGATTGTGGAACACAACATAGCATTCTCACTTTCTCTGTTGTTATTTGCTTGCATTTTGTTTTCTTTCTCAGCTTTTTTTTTTCTTCCTTCTTGATCTGATTTTTCTTGTGCAGCAAGATAACTGTATAAATATGTATACATAGATTGGATTTAACATGTATTTTAGCATATTTAATATGTATTGGAATATCTGCCAGCTAGAGGAGGAGGTGGGGGGGTGGGAAAGGAGGGGAAAATTTGGAACAAAAGGTTTTGCAAGGATCAATATTGAAAAAATTACCCATGCATATGTTTTGTAAATAACAAGCTTTAATTAAAAAATAAAAAATAATATATAAAAAAAAATAAAAAAGACTCTAAGACTTTTCTGAACTGAATCTATAGCACTCCTTTTTGTTTACCATACTAGATCTAAACAATTTAACCTCTGCTTTACCAACCATCTATTCAACTATTTCCCAACATAGAGTAGTCTGACTTTCTTGTTATCTCCCTACACAGCTCATACACATTCCAGACTCTATTTATGTTTTTCTCTTTTCCCCATAGTGACTGTCCTCTTCCCTACATATTCAAAGTCTACCAAACCTTCAAGTCCCTTTTTATGACAATTTTTTCCTGAGAATTTCTTTATCATTCTCTGATATTACTAATTGTTCCCTTCCAGAATCATGCAATTGAGCACTTTAATTATATTTATATATTCTGTTTCATATTTCTATTATTTGATCTCAGTAAGATTCTAAGTTCTTTAAAGGTAGATGAATCATCCCATATCTATCACAGTGTTAAGTGGAGGACTAGATATATTGGTACTCATTAAAATAAAATAAAAAGGTATACTTTTATCATTATATCTTCCCCTGCTAATACTACTACTACTACTAGCTATTTAAAGTTTGTGAAAACTTTACATTATCTCAGCTGATCATCACAACAGTCCTGTGGGTATTATTATCTCTACTTTACAGAGGAGATAACATAGCCTTCAAAAGGGTAAATGATTTGCCCATTTCCATATAGTTAGTAAGTCAGAGGTTGCCTTCCAATACCCCCATCCTCTCCTCACTCCGTGAAGCTGCCAACATCTTACATGGTAATGATCACAAGCTGGGGTATAAGGGAGAAGCTGGACCTTGGGGAATAGGAAATGGAGAGACCTCCATCAGTGAAATTCCGTTCCTGCTTGGGAGGTGCTTGACAACAGCTGGTACTCTGCCTGGAGCTAGCCTCAGGGCTTCTCTCTTATCTGTGTGCATGCATTTTGGACAAATTCCTGAAGCTGACCCTCTCTAGGGATTGAGAATGGCAGGAGTCAGAAGCATGCTCATTGAAGCTCAGCAGCTAGTCACCACCTGTCCTGGCAGAAGGCCAGTCCCAGCATTTTTCCTGGCAGAGGAGGGGAACCCATCAGTAGTGAGAGATGGAAATGGTGGTGGGAGAAAACAAAACAAAACAAAACAAAACAAAATAATGCAGCCTTCTGGAAACAAAGGACCCTCCTATATCTTTTTATACTAACTTTGAAAATGGAATATGATATGCTATTTATGCCCAGAATCTGAGAATGAAGTACTTACCAAATCATAATCAGAATTAAGTTCCATCTCTCTTATGTGAACAACCATCATTCAAGCTCATGTTCTTATTCCAGCTGCTTAGCTTTTATTTGCTTTGAATTTTAATGTTCCTGAGCCAGAGGTGTGATTGACAACTTTTTTTTTGGGGGGGGGATCTCAGGTCTACCTAATAGTGGTGACTGAACCCTCAATTTTCTACCTTCAATAAAACAAGCTTTCACATTACATAACAGTGGTTTCCCTAGGCAAATCAAAGAATGATAATGCAGAGCTGATTTATCACGAGTCAAAAATCAGATTATAATGGAGAAGTATCTCTCTGTAAACTGCTCTGGCAGTTAACCAATTGATTTTAAGTTATAATGAATGTATGAGCACATGAGAAATCTAGCACTGTGGGCTGAGATAAAGGATGAAAAAGTGCCTGGGATAGGATAAAAGTTGAACACTCTTTTTCAAGTTTTTTTTTTTTTTTCCTTTGAGTCTAACCTCAAAAATGAGAGGAAACTTTGGAAGCAAATGAATAAACATTACCAATGAATTGGACTCACAGCTAATTCCAGGTGTCAGGAGTCAAGTATAGTGATTTATGAATTAACAAGTGACCAACTGCTTGTTATTAGCAAGAGAAGCTGAATGGTGTTGGGCAGTTTCCTCCTTAGCATACCCCTACCTCCCATCCCTAAAAGCATAGTTATAAAGACCCAGTGAGCTAGATATGTTTACAAAGAACTAAATAAAAGGCAGCTCATACCAAGATGGTCTTGCTCCTCCATTTCTAGAATTACTTCTATACCTGGAGATTTCTTTTTTATAGCTTAGTTCTTAACATGGCTTTGTTTCCTGCCTCCCTGGAGGTTTTCCTTCATAATGATTAAGGAGATTCCTTTGCTGAAGGGGTAAGGCTGTTTTGTGCTGATGCTTTTACTTAGTGGTGAAGGAACAGTCTCAGAGTTTGTGTGAGAAATGGGCCTTAATCTCTACTCAGTAACTAATCTCTGAGACATGCTCCTGTGCCAGGGAATCTACCTGAATGAGCCACCAAGAGCATCTGCCAAAAACTCACCTACATCTCATTTACTTGGGTTCTGGGCTTCCAATTTGCCCAGAATCTCTACTTATTTAGAACCAGCAATTCTGACCTTCTAGAGTTTGTCTATTGTGAGACCTAATATGACACCTTCACTCAGGATGATTATTGCCTTTCTGTTGACTGCTTCCACAAAGCCATCCTTTCTTAGTCTAAAGAATGGCAAAACTGAAAAGATAGCAGCTGTTAAAAATCTCATTTCATACTTCTAACTTGCATGTATAATTTCCTCACAACAACCTTGTGAAATAAGGAATGCAATGATCATTATTCCCATTTTAGAGATGAGGAAATTGAGACTTTGAGATGTTTAATGATTGGCCCAGAGGTGAACAGCTAGTATACCAGGTTAGATTTGACCTTGTTTTCTGTTGTTTTATAGGTGCTGCTGTAGGAGTCTCATCAGGAAATTAAGTTGGAAGGGATAAATAGCAATCTTGAATCATTGAGGACCAGACACTAATAAATAAGTAGCCAACTTGAGGAATATAAAATTTGTGGTGATAATGGGGTCAAAAAGAGCCATGGTGGCAAGGACCCTATTTCTGCTCTTCCCTCCAGAGCACATGCCCTAGTGGTCTGTTGGGTGAGTCACACCTATCATATATTTCTTTATGTTCCCTTGAAGTTGCAGAGTTCTCTCTATATAGATTCCCTCCACTCCACATCCCTAATGAGGCTTTCCTTTTGCCTTTCATCCATGATGCTCTGATGGTTCCTGGCAGCCCTTATCAGCATCCTTTGAACCTGATTATTGAACTAAATCCAGTTTTTGGTTCCCTTTTCCTTTTGATCTTCATATTTTAATTCCATCAAAATAGTGTAATGGAAAAGGCCCAAATCTTGAGAGTCAAAAGTTTTAAGTTCTAATCCTGATATTGCTACTAACTTTGTGATTTAAAGGACATCACTTAACATGTCTGAAACTTGATTTACTTATAAAATGGACTTGATAATGATCAACTTTATACAGGGTAGTAAATTTTGAAATGGTGTGAAAAAAATTTATTATAAATATAAATGCTTATTTCTGTCTACCTACACTTATAATAATAATAACTAACATTTGTAAAGCATTATAAGGTCTGTTAAACTCTACATATTTTACATCATTTGAAACTAACAACTCTGTGAAGGAGGTGCTATTATTATTATTATTTAAATAATATTTTATTTTTCCCAATACATGCAAAGATAGTTTTCAACTTTCATCCTTGTAAAATCTTGTGTTCCAATTTTTTTTCCTCTTTCCCTCTCTCCCTTCCTCTAGACAGCAAGCAATCCAATGTAGAGTAAACATGTGATACTATTATTATTACCACTTAATAGATAAAGAAACTGAAGTTTGAGTGGTACAATGACTTGGACCATTCATATAGCTAATAAATGTCTGAAGCTCAGGTCTTTCAGATTTCAAGCTAGTGTTATTTTTTGAGACTACCCATCTGATCTCCTGGATGTTTAATATTCCCCCTATCCCTTCTAAAGTTTTGCAAAGTGTATTATATGTACAGTATTAAAGATACTTCTCTAGCAGAAAAAGAGAGTGGATCGGGAGTCAAGGAAACTTAGATTCCAATAGAACCTAGGACAAATGTCTCCAACTCTTTGTCCCTCAATGTCTCATCTATAAAATGTGGGAATTGAATTAGATATTCCCCCTTCCAGTTCCAAATTCTGTGATCCTATGACTTTTATTCTTTGTAAGATACGGATTTTGAATTGTTTTCTGAAAGATGGGGGATTAGTTGAACTGAGCTTTTGCTAATCTCTGGTCTGGTCTCAATCACTGAATCAATTTTGGAAAATTACCCACACGACAGTTTGTGACCATGGAAACAAATGCTTTCTCTGTGTGAAAAGCCCCAAACCCTGTATACCCCACCCTCCTCACACGGTTTAGAAAATCTTCAGGAAATTCAGGTGCTTTGTTTTCCAAATGGACTGGAAGGCAAGGGAAACTGGGTGAGAGATTCCCTTACCTCATCACACTGTGTGATTCTGTGAGTGATCTCTTTTAGTTCCTTCATGACCTTCTCATCTTGGAAATCATATGGGAATGCCTCAGTCCATTCCTTCAGGAGCTGGATAATCTTGGCAGTGAAAGACTTTAGCTTGGCCTGAGAGAAAGAAAGAAAGATATGGAGAAAAGAGAAAAGCAGAAAGAGAAAGAGAGAAAAAAGAGAAAGGAAGACAGAGAAAGAGGAAGGATGAAAGGACAGGAGGGCAGGCAGGAAGGAAGGCAGGGAGGAAAGAAGACAGGAAGGAAGGAAGGAAGGAAGGAAGGAAGGAAGGAAGGAAGGAAGGAAGGAAGGAAGGAAGGAAGGAAGAAAGGAAGGAAGGAAGGAAGGATGGAAGAAATAAAAGAAAATTTGTTATAATGATCTAGTGACCTTAGAGCTGGCAAGCTGATTACAGGGAGGGGCTTGCTTGGAAGTTCTGACTGGGCTGGGCTCAAGAGGTGATGTGAGCAATGACAAATGCTGGTGGAAAAAAAAAAAAGAATCCACAAAAAATTGTTGCTTAAATCAATTGTATCTCAGCAGTGTGTTAAGCCACATGTACACACTGCAGAAGTGTTTGAGCTTCATTGTTACTAGGCAAGAAAAGCCATGGAAGATCGACTCAGAAGGAATGTGTGCAAAGCTTTATTTTGAATGTGTTCCAGACTATCTCTTTGTTATTAAGAAAAACTACAACCCAGGAGGACATCTCTGTACATACTCCTACACACATCTAAACAAAATGCCTTTGAAGCAAACTACCAGGTCTTGTCCAGTCAACATATCTCAGTGCCAGAAATAAAAGCTGAAGGGAAAGCTGACATTTAACCCAGTGATTCCAGTCTCATTAGAGTTATATGAGACTATCATTTAGATGCAGTGCTAAGCTGCTAAATATTTAACAACTGGCTCTCAAAAAAGAGAGAATTTGTGCCTGACACACTTTTAAGCTGAATCTATAATATTATTAACATTTTCTTCATCAATAATCAAAGCAAGATTTGATTTGGAGTGTTTGCCAATTTCCAGAATATAATGTGCTTATACTGAAAATTTTAATAATCAGCTCTCATGATCTGGTTCAACTTGGTTCCAATACATCCCTTTTAAGATGATCCAGGTTTAGGGAACGGTTTTTTTGGTTCCTGCAAAGTGCAAACAAAACATACTCTAGGGTATGTTAAGGATCCCTTTGGTGAAAAATGAGGACTCTTTCTCAGAATCATGTTTTTAAATGCATAAACTAAAATAACAATATTACAAAGAAAATCAATTATAGCAAAATATATTTATTAAAACATTTTAAAACCAAGATGATGAACCTAACATTAAGCCAACAAGCAAATTTGTCATGTGCCTACTATGTGCCAGGGGCACTGTGCTAAGTGCTGGAAATATAGTTCTTATTTAGGAGAACTTAGTCTTTTGGACAAAACCAGATCTCAATGTGATCATCTGTAAAATGAAGATATTCACTAGATGATCTTTTATCTGTTTTATGGCTCTAAATCTCTTGCCCTATGGTCTATATTTCTAAGAAAAGCAAAAGAGCTCTGAGGACAAAAAGAAGGGATCAAGCTTTATGAATCTAGCACCCAAACCTACAGTGGTTTATACCTTCTTGAGGAAGAAAAGCTAGGTCCCCTGAATCAAAGACAGCTTTGCTATCCACAGAGGATTGGGAGAGCTCTAATGGTTAGAATCCAGTGATAGTGATTTAGTCTTCCTTGCTTAGGGGAAATAAGGAAAGGATGGTTCAATGTTATCTAGATATAAGCGTGTATTAAGTCCTGATCCTTATATAACAAGCTTGCTAAAGTGGCCAAGGGCTTTAGTTCTAAATTTTAGTTTTCTCTTAGAAGGAGGAGACACCTGGTCTGCGGTGAGGTTTTGATGGTAAGTAATTTTCAGCTGGCTGGAAGGGGAGTTAAAGGCAAACCTGCTGGGATATCAAGAGATTGGCAGCTGTTTACTTGCATATATTTAGACTAGATTGGAATGATCCTTCCAGACCTTAAAAATGTTGGGCAGAAAAGGCTGGACCACAAACATTCCATGACAAGCCTGAGGGCATGATGAGGGCATCTCTAGAGCTGGTGAGCCAGAAAAAGAGCTTTAGAAAGTTTGGCTTTGAGACTAGAAGCTTAAATGTGTGCTACTAATACAGAGAATGTGGTGATGAGAGAGATGTCAAAGTAACCATTTTCCAGCCAAATTGCTCTTGAGATAAGGGATTTCCCGTGAGGAACTCTTAGGATTGCCCTTTTCACATGGAAATCTGAAAACTCATGGCATGTCATAAGAGCAATAAACTCGTATGGTGTCTTAAGTCTTGCAAAGGATCCTTTAATTTTACTATTAACCATCTTGGTTCCTTTTGTAGCTTTATCTATCACTTTTAAATCAATTTATATTTTCAACAGCTTTTATTCAAATCTTATTTTCATAGTTTTAGGTCTTAAATGGGGCAGGGAATTTCACCACACTGAAGGGATTCAGCTGGCCATCCTGACCTTAGATACCTTGGACAGAAGTAGATGCCAGTGACCCAAAATAATAAAATAGAAACAAAGCCATTTCTGGTAGCAGTGAGTTAAAATGATCCCCCTTTCAAAGTTTGGCTCAAAGCTTGGAATGCAAATGTAAGCCCCTATTATATTTAATTTGTTGTCATAAAGAGATACAGAAAGGGGAGATGGAAAATCTTTGTGTAGGGACCAGTTCTCAGCTAACAATTGTAATTGTTCTTTGCAAGTCATTTATAAAAAGGCATTGGGCAGAAGCATGAGCCAGTAGGAGGATGGGCTTGGGGGAGAGTAGAGGAATTTCACTAATGACCAAAACTTTGTTAGGCAGCTGTTTCAAGCATCCCACCACATTGACATCAAAGTTCTTCAGTCATCTCTCATTCACATGGCCTCTCTCTTCTCTGTCTCTCTCTATACCCACCGAATCTCATGGCCTTCCTTAGACTCCTGTCCCAAGATCTGTGGTAGGCTATTATAATTGTTCTCTTAGCAGAGAGGAAAGTATTGTTCCTCTCTATATTTCCTGGATTATACTGCCTTCCAGGGTATTTGTGTCCCATTTGCCTCTATAATTAAGTCCAAAGTCTTTGAATAAGGCTCTGAACTACTTTTCCCTATGCCCCCCCATCTCTAGGGAAGAGTTTTAGAAGAATATTTTTTTTCCTATCATTGTAGATTCAGTGTACCATCCATTTTTCAATGAGAAGGCCTCAATTACCTTGATGGGATAAGCAGCAGTGATCTTGGTTGTGAGTAGATTGGACATGAGAGATTTTTGAGATAATAATGGAAATAGATTATTTAGTAGCTTTTCTTCATCTCTACAGGGGCCAAAAAAGATTGAGAAGAAAAGAGCACACAGCAGGAAAATGTGTTCATTTCCTCTGAAAAGTGTGTGTTATCTCAGGCTTTAGGGTGGAAACCAGGTCTCAGTTGATAGGTCAATAAAAGAAATTATTAGTAAGATAAGGATAAGTTATACTAAATAATTATTAGTAAGATAAGGCCCATGGATGGCTGAATTGATATGGTAACTTGGTGCCTTATGGAGGAAATGAGAGAGAGATGGAGACAGAGAGAAAGAAAGAGACAGACAGAAAGACAGAGAGAGAGAGAGAGAGAAAAGACACATAGAGAAAATAAGAGAGACAAAACTAGAGAAAGACAGAAACAAAGATATAGACACACACATATAGAGACAGACATGGAAAGAGACAGATACAAAGACAGAAATGGAGAGACAAACACAGAAAGTAAGAAATAGACAGAAAGACATTTACACAGAGACCTAAAGAGATGGAAAAATCCTCCTGGTTTCCAAAATCAGGTTTGCCAAAACCTGATGGCAAAACATGAGGATTTTATCTTGCATATAATTAAAGGGGTCCATATGACTTAGTTTCTGCAATCCAAATTGAACTAGATGAGAGCAGAAAGGGAATTAGGGATTTAAGATTAAGCCTGGGGTTCTGAACTGACTCAGCCTCTATGATCTAAGGCTCTTGTTCCCTGGAAAGAAGCTGTTGCCTTCCTCAGATTCTGAAGCTCTGGAGGCATCAAGATCCCACATTTATTCTGTATACAGAGATAGAAATGTCCATTTCCTATCAGTTACCTCTCAGCATTCAGTTTTAGAAAACTAGTGATCCTGATTATCCTGGTTGGTTATTCTGAGTACCTCAAACTTTGTATTTGGCTTACTAGTAAAATAGAAATTCGATTCAGTCACTGGATGGGAACCAAGGATGGCATACATGTTGTGTTGAAAATTCCAATATGAAGCAAGAAATAGAACCATTCCCTTTAGGTTTGCCATAATCTGCTACAATCTGTAATCAGTATGAAATAACAAGACCAGTGTCTTTATAGATTTTAGAAAGAAAATATGTGGTTACAATGTGAAGCAAACAGAGTGGTTCTTTTCTACTATGTATCACTGCTTTAGTAGGGTCAGTGAAGTTGATGGCATTATTGTTCAGAGGTGCTTTTTCTGCCCCATGATTGAAAATCAGTTTGCCTTTAAGCATCCATGTCAGAGGTCAGGATAGGAATGTGTTCAATCAAAATCCACTGCACAGCTATTTGATCCCTTCACCCACAAAAAGACTTTTGTGATTTCTCCTCCATCAAAAAGCAAATTTTGAGTTTTAAGCAAAAAAACAACTAATCATAGCAGAGTGACTGAAATTTGAGCTGGAGAACAATAAATACTGACCATTTCTACTCTTTCTTCTTATGGCTCAATTCTATTGCTCCTGAAGGGAAAAAAAGTTCACCACTCTTAAAATATATGGACATATTGCTATTAAAAACATGCAAAGCAGTTCACTTTAAAAAACCAAACCAAAACAAAACTTTGTGAAAAGCATGTTTGTCAAGCTGCCTGACTTGCTGGGACAGTCCCTGTATGATGACACCCAGAGCAAAGAAATGGTAAGGGTTCTGCTTTGCCCAGAGTCTGCTTCTTACTTAAAACCTTCAAGATCAGGTCATCATCCTCATGGACTTCGAATTCTATTTTTGTAGACTTCTTTTTAAGAGTCATGAGTCTACTCTGCCTGAAGGGCACATGTTTCTCCCTGGCTTTATAGGTCTTATTGGGAGAAGCCAGAATTATTGAGAAATGAAAGACTTAAATTTTGAAGTCAACAGGAAACAAAATACCAAAGATTTCTGGAGGCTTTAATTTCTAGATTCCTATTATTACAAAACAACTTCAAGTTGTATGAAATCTTTAATATTACGACTAGAGAGAGCAACCCCTTTTTAAACCTGAGGCAGAAATGGAATTTAACCTTCTGCTTGTCCCCAAAGCTAATACTGGATTCCCCTGTTTGACACTGAAAGTACTTGATTTTAGGATAGAATGACAACTGAATTATAATGGAAGGGATGATAGCTTAGGGATCAAGAGTGGCAATTCTGCCACTATCACTGGTCTTGGGGAACTCAGGTTTGATCATGTCACTCTTCTCCTCAGAAAACTCCAGTGACTCTTCATTGCCATTTAATTACAAATGCAAATGCCTATTTGGAGCATTTAAAGCCCTTTGAAAACTGATACCACCCTACCTTTCCAGATTGATTACATGTTATTTTCCTTCATGCACCCTTCAGTCCAGTTAAACTGGCCTTCAGTTGGTCTCTTATACACGACACTCCTTTTCCCTTCTCTGTGCTTGTGTGCTGACTCTGCCCTATTTCTGGAATGCACAACTTCTTTAATTCTGTTTTTTAGAAGTCCTGGCCATCATGTGACACTCTGTATGAAACTTTCTCTAACTGCCTCCTACTTCTGCAGACACTCCTTCCTCCAATCTCCCCTGCTCCTAAATGATCTTGTTACTAGTTTACATATATGTATATATTATATGTGTTCCCTCATTCCTTGAGTCAGGGATTATTGTGTTTTTGTCTTGATATCTCTACTGCTTAGCACATAGTAGGCACTTAATCAAGGTTTGCTCATTGATTGATTTTTAAATTTTTCCTGGGCTTCAGTTTTCTCAACAGCAAAATGAAAGGATTTTCAAAAATAATTTAAGTAGTTCACTCTGACTCTAACATTCTTAAATTTTGACTCAGTCTATGACTGCCTCAGTTTGCTTTGTCAAATGCAAAACGTTAAGTGAACTTAATCAAAGGCCATTCTTATCAAAGTAAGCTAGATAGATGAATCGAGCAATATCATTCAAAGCTTTACCTTTTCTGTCTCAGCCTCCATCTGCTGCTTCTGCTTGGTACAGATCTGGCCCACCTTGGCCAGAAGGTCATATGGAGGGATGAAGATTCGGGAGCTCAGGAGGAAGGTGAATATATAAGTCCTCTGCCAAGACAGGGAAAAAGAAGAAATAATTCAGTACTTGACAGGAGCAGTTTCCCCAGTGGTGATGAATAAAACCCTACTTCCCACTTTCTTATGAGCCTTTTCTGAATCTAGTCCAGTAGTTCTCAAAGGTTGTATGAGATCTGAAATAGATGCCACAGATTTTGTGGAATATACATTTGCAATTTTAAGGCCAAGTTGCTTGACTTTCATAATCATCTAAGATCTCATGGCAAAGAACAATACGGTGCTTTAAGCAAAAAATAGTTTGAGATACACTGATCATTTCTAGTTTCCTAATTTGAAAGATAAAAACATTAAGGTATCAAGAAGTAAAATTATTTGGGCAAGGTCATATAGCTAGTTAGTAGCATCCCTGGTAGAGAAATCGGATATTCACATTTTTTGACCCAAGGTTCTTTCTAAATTAAACGTACTCTATCTGAGACTGTTAATCAATTTTGTAATTTATAGTCTGGGGGAAGAAATAATGTTATAAATTTTACAAATCGGTCAAACAGCATTATAATGGATCTCTATAACTTTATAACAAGATTTGGGTTACAATGTATTCACAGTTTTGGAAAATGACATGTAGAAAATGGCTGCACGCTACATTGTCTGATGTGAGAAGTAATGTGCCAGCTTCCTAGCATTGAATTTAGGTCCTTTTCTATGGTTATGTCAATATTTCACGGTAACATACATTTTCAAAAGCATTTATTTGACAACAGGAGGCATCCATTCAAACATTTTCAAAATAGGACCACCTTAGCTGCACAAATGTTGTTTTTGGAGAGTCTGTTAAGTTTAGAGAAAAAAAAAACACTTGTCTACAGGAAATTTAGTGGTGGAGAAGTTAGAGAGAGTGTGTTGTTCAGTTTGTGAAAAAGATTTATTCCAAAGGGAGTACTTCAAATGCTTTTTTGGACAATCATGAAATGAATATATTTTATTTTAATAGAAACAAAGTAAGCAGAGGCATAAAACTTGACACTTTGATTATTTGTATGTCCTCGAATAGCATATCTATCCAAAGGACAGTGTCATTTGGAAAACATTTGCCAGAAGAAATGGAGCCAGTTACTCTAATTTATAGTGAGACCTTCTGTTCCTTCCCCTTTGGTCCAAAATAGCTGGTTTAATAGCAAGCAAAAGAATTTGCATGAAACAAGTTAGACCTAAGATGTATTTCATATTGAGCTTTGCTGTGAGCCACCTACCCATTAGAACAAGAAAACCACATCATGACTGGAGCAAACCTCCCACTCACTGCATCTGATCCCTGCTGATGAGCGTTACCTAGCAACACTTGTTACTTGCTGGGGTAGGGTGCAAATACCCACCAAAACACCAACCAAATTCTGTGGGGTAAGTGGCAAAATGAGTCATCATTAGCATTACAGAATTAGTTTGCGATTTTAAAAAAAAATGAACTTGGGAAACTTTTGAATTTATTTACCCATATTTCCATTTTGTGCACTGTTCACAGATACTAAAGAAACCTTTGATTTTACAGCTTGGGTAATTCCCCCTTCTTAGTAACAGGTGTTGAAAATGTGACCTCTCTTTTGCTTCTAAATGAAAAAGGTTATAGTTGTGATATTTCAATATGAATAAGATCATTAAGACTTTGGCCATAAAGATATATTTTTGTTTGTTTTTATTGTAAGAAAAAAAATAAAAAGGAAAAAATGACAGATGAAACCAGAGAGAGAGCTGGAGCATGGGGTAGTTTTCCTTTAGATTCAACAGAAGAAAGACTAGAGAAAGAGAAAGCTACCACAACCTACCTAGCAGATTACTTAAGAACCATAGCAAGAAATAGGCACCTGGAAGGAGAGGGGCTGAGGGATCAAAGAGAGACATTCAAGAATCACTGAGTAAGTTGTTATAAATATTCTCTGTGATTAAAATTGGTTAAATTGCAGTTGAGAAGTAGTGTGTTATCATGGAAAAGAGTCCTGACCTTGAAGATAGGTGAGATCAGGATTCAAATATTGGCTTCCACACTTACTACCTAGGTCCTTTTGCTCATCTTGAAATTTATTATTTAGAACCATCCCTGTAGTATTTTCCTGTGACTCCATGGAAATTTAGCTGAGAAATCACAAACTTATTAGGGAAAGACATAAAGAAAGTTAGGAATCAGAAAAAAAAAAGTCTCATGATAAGAAGAATTCAAAGAACGGCAGAGGTCACTCTGGACCTATTCATTCTGGATCACCTCCTTTTCTCTCAAATTCAAAGAACATTTGCCCAGGCCTGATGGGGGTACCTGCATAAATTGAACTTTTATGGGACTGGCTGTGGGATAAGGAATGAGGCTACAGAAGCTCTAATTTCTAATGCATTTATTTATTTTTTTATATATTTATTTGCCTGTAGGGGAGCAAGAGGAAAGATCTTGCCCATTCTACATAGGGCACATATTGAGTGACTCCTCTAGGAATGTGGAAGAGGGGGAGTGTCTAGCCCCTTCACATATGCAACACTAATCATTAGTCACTATGAAATATTCATCACTAGAATGGGGCTGACTGATAGCTTCTCCTTTTTCATGAGGTGTTTCTTGCTTTTTCAAGCTAGAAACCCCTGGATTAAGATTTCTCCTAAGTTTTCCTAAAA
The DNA here is from genome assembly GCF_016432865.1 of Antechinus flavipes. Lineage (NCBI taxonomy): Eukaryota > Metazoa > Chordata > Mammalia > Dasyuromorphia > Dasyuridae > Antechinus > Antechinus flavipes. The sequence goes on along the minus strand of NC_067399.1, from coordinate 628,186,832 downwards.
TCTTTGGACAGGCTCTTCTCTGCTTGAGCCCCTGTCCCTATCACCCTAAGTAGGAGTTTTATAGTTTAGAAAAATGCATCCAAACTTGAAGTTTTAAATTACTCCCCCCCCCACTACTTTGGATATACCCAGAATCTACTACTTGATATCTGACTTCAGTTTTGCAAGTATATTTGCAACCCTTAGTTCAGTTATATCTGCTGCTCCAATGTTGACCTAATAAGGTCTAGGTGCAAGAGTAAGACATCCTGGTCCCCAGGAAGGAATGAACAGAGTATTTTGGGTTATCCCTCCTGGAAGCTAATTGGAATTTTGGAATATGTCAGTATCTGATTTACTAACATAATTTGGCTTCTTCCTATTCTCCTCTCTTTAATGAAAGCGACTTTAAGGGAATTGAGATACAAATCTCTCTGCACTGAAAGAAGTTAAATGAAAGAGAAATTGTACTTCTTGCCTGTCTCCTTCCCCACACTATGGTGAAGTGGTGGCTACACCTATCACTCACAAAAGCCAACTGGTGTTTGAGAAAGGGGGTGGCATGGGGGAGAGCAGCAAGAAAGGGAAAGAAAGAGAAAGACCAAGACCGAGAGAAAGAAATGGGAATGGAAAAGAGAGAGAGGAAGAGAGAGAGGGAGAGAGAGAGAGAGAGAAAGAGAGAGAGAAAGAGAGAGAGAGAGAGAGAGAGAGAAGAGAGAGAGAGAGAGAGAGAGAGAGAGTAAGAGGGAGGGAGAGAGCAGGAGAGAGGGTAAGAGGGGAAGAGAGGGGGAGAGACAGAGACAGAGACAGAGAGACAGAGAGACCAAAAGAGAGAGAGAAAGAGAAGTAGGTGGGGGGCTTACACAAATACTCAGCACTCAAAAGTGATCATCTTAACACAAAAGGAGTTAGTGCTTCCTCAGTGAAAAGGAAGGCAAATACCACTGATGTCTACATGGGTTGCTAAGAGACATCATCAATTAAGAGGAGGAGGGGGTAGGGAAGTAAAGCCCAGGACCAAAGAGGGAACTATTACTTTATATCTCAAGAATGTACCGATGTTGTTTGGAGATGAAGAGGGAGGGAAATGGGGAAAGAAAGTTTTGCTTTTGCTCCCTCCGTGCAGTATTGTACGGGATCTATCTGCCATGAGTCTTCAGATATGACGGTGGCAGGGACCAGGACATTCCATTCCTACACTCCAGCACACAGAATTCCATGTACAAAACAAACCTCCCAATTTAGACACAAGCTCATATGCTATGCCTATTACCCATCTGCTCAAACCAACTTCCCTGATCTGACGACACATCTATCTACTACCACTATACCACATAGTCCCCTTACCTTCCCTTTGGTTCTAGTACTTCCCCTAAGTGGTCAGCTTTCTCACACTTATCCAAGGGTCAAAGATTCAGCTTGTCTAGCTTTGCTTCTATTGCTCATAACTATTATTGACTCTTAGTTATTTTTCTGACCCTGTATTACCTCTAAAGAGATAGTGGATTCAAAAAGGGAAAAGAGATGCCATTTGAATCAGCGTACCAGTCTTCTTAGCAAACCTTTCTGTAAAACAGCTCATTCTGTTCAAGATTTTGTTCATCTACGAGTTCTTTAAAGTCCTAGAACCCCAGATAATTAAGGAGAGACTATAATGTTTTTTACTCCCATATCCCTGGAAAGCTGTTGGGCTCCTCAAACACTATTCCAGTTCTCAGTGAGGTTGATTAGTGACATAAGCAGAGAGTGAAGGGCATTCTCCTTCTTCTGTATCATTTCAGCACTTCCCGGAATGACCGAGGAGTGGAAAGGGGACTGGAACTGAGGAACGACAGACCTGGATTTGACTCACTGCCTTTTATGGTCCTGAGTTGGATGACCAGGGTGAGCTCAGGGATTTGAGCTCTGGGTCACTTTTCCTCTGTCTGCCTCAGTTTCCTTGCCTCTAGAATGCATTAAATTCAGTTTAATTATATATGGGGGAAACAAAATCAAAAGTGATACAGTCTCTAATCTTAAGGAGTTGGGAATGTATAGGCAAAGTTAAGTACAAATATGTACAAAGTAAATACAAAAATAATTTCTAGGTGGGGGAGGACAAGCACTTATTAAGTACCTACTATGTTCCAGGCACCGTGCTAAGGGCTTTAAGATTATCTCACTGCTTCTCACAACCCTGGAAGGTGGCTACTGTTATTATCTCTATTTTACAGTTAAGGAAACTGAGGCAAAGAGGTTAAGTACCTTGTTCAGAGTCTTTTGGAGGCCAGGCTCAATACTCTTTTGAACGTACCAACTAGATGCTTTTAATAGGGAAAGAACACTAGCAATTTCCTAGTTATGAGATCAGCAGCTGAGCTGCAAAGGAAGACAGGATTTCTATAAGGTGGAAGTGAGATGGGACTGTCCTCGAGGAGCTGGCAGGTAGTGAATGGGTAATGGCAATAAGGCCAGTTTTGTAAAGGAGAATAATATACAATAAACCTGAAGAAGGTTTAAGTTGAAACCAAATTGCATTTGATTTCAAACAAATAGAAGATTTTCTATTTTAGAGACAAGCAGGACCACTGGTGCTTATTGAGATAGGGAGTGGTATGGACAGACATTTAAAAAAAAAATCTAGATTTTGTTGATAGATAGTGCAGTATAAATAGAGAGCTGATCTAGAAGTTGAGAAAATCTAGGTTCAAGTCCTCTCTAATAAAAACTGGCCATGTAATCCTAGAAAAGTCACTTAGCTTCTTTAACAATTAAGTGCTACAGTGGATAGTGTTGGGTCTTGAATTAGGAAGAGTCCAGTTCAAATCCTACCTCAGATGTAGATGTGTGACTTATTTACATAACTTAGCACATATAGGTTATTGCTTTACATATTTAATTGTTCTTTTATATGTAAAAACTTTGAATTAAGAGGAAAGGGACTTGTTCTTATGTTGTTATTTGTTTCCTCAGGGTACTAAGGACAGGACTCTGAACAAAATATGAAATGAACAAAAATTTGATTGGAGAATAAATTACTATTGTGGGCTAACAATTCGTATGAAGAATCTCAAACGTGGGTAATCTGAGAGGAAGCCAGAGTTGTAAAGGCAGGGAATTCATGGGGTTGGGAGAGAGGGGCAGTGTACACACCTCACTAAAATTCTCTTCATCACCCTTGATGCTAAGACTGGCACTGATCCTTCTAACACTGTCTTTAAGGAAACTCATTAATCTAGTCCTGCCACATGTTCAGTTTAAAAGATAAGGATCAAAATGGGTATTGATGAACTTAAAATATCTAGTATAATTCTGTCAAGGTTAGCTATCAAACTTAAGTTTTTTAGGAATCTGCAAGGACTATTCCAGGCCACCAGGATTTCTTTTTTGCAAGTAGAGGAATAGAAATAAGTAGGCACCATGGGTGTGTTTGGGAGTGGGGTGAGGGTGGGAATATGTACACATGTGCACATGTAGTGTGCATTTTTATAAAATTTATTATGAATTCCAAGCAAACCACTACTCCCAGATAAAAAAAATAATAAAGGAAAGAATATTATGCTCAGGTTTGTGTATGAAAGGAATAGTGAGGTATTGATGATAAACTGGGTAGGTAGTTGCTTAAGGTGACATAGAGCTTTTTAACCTCAATTTTCTCCTTCATTTGAATTCAATAAATATTTTTGAGGACCTATTATGTGTTGATCATTGCACTAGGCTCTGGATCTGTTATTTCGTTAGTATAGAGAAATCTGAAGTAATACTCTCTCTCATGTAATACTTTCTCTGCTGCTTAGAATATCAGAAGGTTATTTGGAACACTGAGGGGTTAGTGACTTAAGAAGGATCACATTGTCAATTTATTTTAAGGTTGGGACTTGAACTCAGGTTTGTTTTTGTTGTTGTTGTTGTTCCAAGACTAGATCCTTATCCACCATGTCATGTTACCTCTTGGAAAAGAGACTTGTACAGATAATATCATTCAAATACATAGGCACGAAGAAGGTGAATGCTAAAAATTGGGATTTTTCACTTAAGATTTTGGACAACAGGTGGACTATTAGGGTCAAACTGAGTGTGCTAATTTTATTTGATCACATTTTTCTTCTATCTAGAATTTCAGATCAGGAGGTTTCTTTCCTTTTATAATTTCCTCTGAAGTCAAGGAGAAGTGGATTTTGGGTTGAATCATAGAATTCTTCCTGCCAGTGTGGGCCCTGAAAGAAGCTCTGTGGAATTGAACTTGCTTCTGGGTCTCAGTTGAGCTGATTGAAAAAAACTTCTGGGTGGTATTAAAACTCTAACATGAATGGGCTTGGGATTTCTGTCCCAGATAGGAATCAGTTTCAACTTCATCTCAACTCAGTACTTGCCAAAGCAATTTCTGTTTCTTTCTAAGTTTTACCTCAAAGCAGGATTTGCTAGCATCTTTATTAGTCCCAAGATATTCAGATCCCACTCACCTGTGTTTGGGGAACAGACGAGTGATTAAACTATACCGGCTCTAGCTAATCTCAAGCAAGACTTCAAGCTGGCTAAAGTGACAGTCGTATCACATACATGTAAAATAAATCTTTTCTTCCCCACCCCCATCCAGCAGTCTACTTACATCTGGATAATAATCCACGGTGGGGACCAAGTGCTCAATCAAGGCTTCTAGGGATCCGGAGATAAGATTCCCATCCTGGAAAACGAGGTCTCCACCACTCCGTTCTCCCATGTCTGGCTGCACCTGTCCACTACAACTAGACCCAAGCATACTGGAGAAGATTGGTGTCTGGGGCATAGTTTCCTAGATGGGGGAAAAAGAGGCCATAAGACATCTCAAAGACTCTCTTTATGTGATCTTCCTCCTCCTCAGGTTGGCTGGATGTGGGCATTGTACAGAAGCTACATATTTGAGTGATCTCAGAAGGGTTAGGGGAGGGAAGAAAATATCCATTCACCGCCCACTTACAAGCTGCCTTTGTGGCTGAAGTGAAATGCCATTTCTCGGGTGACTGCTAGGCTCTCCTTTTCTTATTCTCATATTAAAAAAGTGACAAATTTCTTACCTCCCTGGGATTGTTTTAAAAGCTAAAAACTCCACAGTCTGGGACTTTAGCTCCTCTGAAATTTGGAGATTGGCCGAGCAAGCAACACTGTGGGAGAGATCACTGGCCTCTGCTGTTTATTGTGCAAGTGATAAACTGCCACTCTTTGAGCACAGGACCAGATGTAGACAAAATGTGCCCCTATCAGGGATGCCTGAGGAGGAGGGAAGGGGTGGGTCAAGTTCATATCTGTGGTTTGTTTCCCTCTGAAAACCCCTAGAAGAAAAAAAAAACACATAGGAAAGCATTCTTGGGTAATATTTTCCTGGAAGGCAAGTACTGCATTTATTATTATGGGGACCCCCTGTGAGTACCCTGCTAATCTTCTGCCAAGGAACTCTTGGCAGGCCAGTGCAGTCCTTACTCAAATAGGAAACCCAGGAACAGGGTTCAAGCTGGATCATCCCATAATTTCAAAGTCGAAAGGGGCTTCTGAGACCATCTAATCAAAGAAGAATATCCTTTACACTATTTCTGATAGTGTATCCACTATCCAAAGCATTTGGTCTTTGCTAAAATACCCCAGTTGAGAAAGTGGCAGCTGATTCTGCTTTTTGTCATTTAAAAAGAGAATTCTTTACACTTATTTGAACTTTACCTTCCTCATTCTCCAGCTTCTCTAAAAACACAGAGATGGAAGATGGTAGGCTTAAAGTCTCACACAGGCTGGATCAGAGTGAAAATAAAATTTGGGCGTTTCACAGGCACGTGCTCAGCCCACACCTCCAACCATGCCTCTGTATGTGAGCGTAAATATAGCATTCTAAATATGGCATTTATAGAAGAGACAATAGACCTATTCACTACCACACTCTGCCTCCTTTGCTCCTTTTTCCAGTATGTGAGGATGCATATCATCCTCCTTCTGCCCTCCCTATTCCTTTCGCTCCTTCCTTCTCCAAGGAAAAGTTTGGAGGTACTTTTTTTTCAAGTGAAAGGGGCAACAAGTCTGGCCAAGTTGAGATGTTTACAACCCCATGGTGAGCTGTTATTTCAGCTTTGCTTACCCTGGTGGGCTCCTCTCTAGCTAAGACTTCAGTTTATGTGAAGAGCAAAAATTGAAAGCAAAGTATACTATAAATTTCACTGCCACTATTGACTAGGTTGAGATTTCAACAATATACTTGGCTTTACTTACCTTCAAAGCCCCTATTTCTCCTTTACCCCCCTCCCTTCTAGCCTCTCTTGCTTCCTTGGCTTAGTCTATGGAGTTCACTGTTAAAGAGATGCTGAATATTGTTGGAATAGATGAATGGAGCTAACTTATAATGTGTCAGAATAACTCATTACATATTTGAAGAGTCCTTTACCTTGTTTCTATCTTTAAGATACTCCATGAGTATAAGAGTTTCTACTTTGTCTTATGTGATTTTTTAAAAATGGAGTTCAGTTCTTGAACCCACACAGTAAAACCATAAAAACAGAAACTCATATGGCAACCTGAAGTGTTATTTCCTTAAAATTTTTAATATAAAATGTAATTGGAAGATGATAGGGAGAACTAAGTACCAAGTTTTCTTATTGACATACTCTGGGATCTTTATGGGCCTGTGATACATATCTTTTCCTATGGAGACTAAAATACTTTGTCCTAGTACCAGCAGAGAATAGTCAGTTAAGTAGCATTAGTTAAATGCTTACAATATGCCAGCCACAGGGCCAAGCTCAAAGACAAAAATATAGACAAAATCTGATGAACCCTCTTACCTGCAAAGAGATTATATTCCAATGGAGAAGGCAACAGGCATATTTACAGATGCATAATAAACTAATACAAAGCCCATAGAGAGAGATTTTAGGAGAAGGCATTTCTTGGTAGCAAGAAGAATGAATAGGAGTTCTCCAAAGTAAGGGAGTGGGCAACTGAAAGATGACTGAGTTCATTCCAGTTATAGGGAACAGAGTCAGCAAAGGCATGACCTCAGAAAAGTATGATATCTATTTAGGAGGAACATGGAATCCAGGTTAGTAGAAATTGAAATATTATAAGTAACAGTGACACTGCTCATCTCTGACTTTAGTCTGGCTATTTGGAAAAGTTCTCTTAAAATATTTTTTAAAATCCCAATTTCCTCAAGTTGGGGAATTCCTGGTATAGGAATTCCCTCCACCTCCAACTAAGGATTATCTCCAGAGTAGAAAGCCCCAGGGAATTTTATTGGAGTAAGAACTATACTTTTAGGCATTACACAAATTGTAATAATAAATAATTGTTAAATTAAATAAATATGTGATAAGGTCTGAGACCATTAATCTAGATAGAATTCTCTTTTGTATATGGAACTCTTCACCCCAACAGGTAGTAAAAATTGGATCCTTCAAAGCTTACAAACTATAAAATATCACTAGTGAATTAAATCCTTAAATTTGTGATATGATTATAAACACTGGGTAACAACAACACCATGGGTAATCACCATTATGACCACCATAGACCAGGCACTGGGAGGAGCTATCATTCACATAAGCAGAATATGAATCTGAGACCTCTGATAGCCCTTTCCTGATTCCTGGAAAAACCATGAAAGAGTGAAAAAAAAAAAAAAACTATAAGTCATTTTCTTGGTAATTGGGGGGAAAATTGGGTATGCTCAGCCCATACCTATTCCTATTCCAAGCCCAGTTCTTTTTGTTTCTGGGAGTTATCAGACTCAAAGAAGGCAGACACTGGCTAATAGAGGAAGAATACCCACTGTGTCTCCTCACCTTTGGCCCTGGAGAGTGCCCCACAGAAATGAAAGAGAAATGGGAATTTCTAGATTTCATTTATTTGTGGCCTGGAGAGGCCAAAACTCCATTTTAAGGATTTCCAAGTGTGGTCTTTCTTCAGGGTGGTCAAAAATGTAGGGAAGTCACACAAAAATATATGTGTGGGTCTTTTAAAATGCCCTTTCCTCTGAGGTTTCAATCAACATTAAAAAGCATGAAATTCACCATTTAAAAACACAACCACAATAATGACTTTTTACCCATGTTAAAGTTTCAAAGATTTTGGCTAAAGAATTTGTGTGTGTGTGTGTGTGTGTGTGTGTGTGTGTGTGTGTGTGTGTGTGTGTGTGTATTTAGAAAGAAGCTGGAATGGATTGGCCTTAGTAGCATAAAGATCATTCTGAAAGGTCTGAAAGATATTTTCTGAGTTTACCCCACATGAGAATATTCTTATTCTTCTCTGGCTTTCTGGACATTTTACCAACAAACCAAATGCTACTCTGGTCCACTCCCCTAAATACCTACCTTAACAGCTTCATGGGAGTTGGAGGCAGGGAAAGAACAAATGTTTTCAGATCTTCTGGAATCTAGACCACCCCCAAAGCAAAGTAATGGTCTTTGAAGGGCACAGGTGCAGGTGAGCCTGAGCAGATATTTCAGCTATTTGTCACAATGAAGGAGAGCCAAGTATTAGTATCTCCACCTCTAGGGAGCTTCCACCTCAGTCTGCCTTTACTTAAAATGTAGGTGACTTAAATAGGTTTTCATAACAAAATAAAAATGCATAGAATGTGGCAAATGCCACATAATGACATGGAATGTAAGGAGGAAATATAACAAAAGAGCAAAATACTTCCTTGTTGCATTAACATAGGTGTGTCTGTCTCCAGGAACCATGACTGCACGTGTGACATTAGGTCCTCTCTGGAAGGACAGGAGAACTAGACAAATACACTCCTTTATTCTGCTTAGGTAATAGTGTAGTAATTAGGGCTTACACAGTCATTAATCTAACCCAATACCACATTTTGGGCTAACTCTGTGCTTTGTAATCAACCTGGACAGGAAATGAATGAGTGCTAATAGTGCAGTCAAAGATAATGAAGTCCAGTCCAAGGCTATTGGGGTATTACTGGGTAATAACCTAGCTTCCTGGAAAGTATAAACAGAATGTCCTAGGCTGCTTGCTTGGGTTGGAGTCTGGAAAGAGGTGCCATAAGGTGGAGGGGAGGAGGTGAAAGAGTCCAGGACCATCTCTAGGTCCTGGAACTCGTGGGGTCTCACTCAACTGGGATTTAGAAGCCCCTAGAGTTTATTGAGTTTAAGGTTTCTCAGGGAAAACACAAAATACAAATAATCCTGTCAACATACTTATGTGACTCTGGTGACTGTATTCTTGGAAGCAAACAAACAAAAACTCTACTTTCCTAACCCAGAGAATACTACATCTGTTACACTAAACGGTGGCTTTCTAGGGCATACACTGCCTGCTTCATCACTCCTGTTCCCTTTCCTATTTAACTCCTTGATCACTGGCAGATTTTCCCTACTCCAAAGCACCCACTGTTAAGGATCCCTTCCTGGGTTAATGGAAGAAGGCAAATATACAATCAGCTTGTTTTTTTGGTCAGTTATCTTTTATCATGTGTATTTTTATTTGCTCCATTCCCAAGTAAATAGACAAGTAAATTAATATACACCTGAATTAAGCCAGATTTGCCCAAGATCAGAATTTCTTAACTTTTTTTTGTGTGCATCATATCCACTTTTACCTATGAACCCCTAGCTAAGGACCCTTTTTTCAAAATAATATTTTTAATTCGTAAAATAAAATACATAAGAAATACAAAGGAAAGCAATTGCATTGAAATGTGATTACCGATTTTTTTTTTTTAATTCTTAAGAACTCCTGCCTTTGATTGAACAATCTCGCTGTCCCAAAGACAAGGAAAGGAAGCAGGATTCTCTCTCCCTACCAACTTCAGATTAACTCCTGCTTTTGAATGAACAATCTCCCTGTCCCAAAGACAACGAAAGGAAGCAAGATTCTCTCTCCCTACCAACTTCAGATTCACCCTAATCCTTGCTCGGAGAAGTTGCTCTGGTGGACCCCCAGAGTTCTCTGCAACAGAACAAGTCACTCTGACCAGGAAATAAAAGTTCTACCCCTCTGGGACACCCTTCCATGATCCGGGCAAATTCTCCCGGATCGAAGGTTCCAGTGGATAGAATTCTGGACTCAGAGTCAAGTTATATTACCTATAACCATGGGCAATCCCCTCAACCACTGGTATTTTACCGATGACAATATTGACGGTCAGAGTACCTTACTACCCGGTTTCTGAGGTCTCTTCCAATTCCAACTCCAACTCTAGGATCCTTTGCTTCTCTAAACACCCGGGGCAAAGATACCAACATCTTCAAATGCCAAGGAAGCAGGTGTGCCTTGGAGCCAAGGTCGCTTCCGGGCAAAGTCTGTTTCTTATTGCCTCCCTCCTTCCTTCTCTAACCAAATAGCAGGGCAAAGCTAAGCAGCCTTTTCAACCACCCTTAGCAGCAAGGAGAATTTTAGAAAGATCAGAAGGATCTCCTGGTGCCCCCATCCTTTTGTTTCCCTTGAGAGGCTTCCGCACCTGGCGGGGGGGGGGGTGCCTTTAGCCAAAAGCCCAGCTTTTGCTATCCAGACTCATTGCCCAGTGCCCAAGAGGAGAAAGGAAAACTTACCCTCATTGTCTTCTGCAGTATGTACATAAAAGCCTGCGATCAGGCAGCCAAAAAAACAAAAAAAAAAAAAAAAAAAAAAAAAACTCCGAGTGGTGCCCAAGGGACAAAGAGGGAGCTTTAAGCTGTCAGCACTGAGTCCCCCAACTCCACCTGAGCAGTATCATTCCCTCATTCCATCCCAACTCGGTTCCTTCTCCTTGTTTGTTGTGCAGCTCAGCGGGCCAACCTTCTCCGCTTCCCGCCAGCTCGGCTCTGAAGCGCCCCAGGCTCTTTAGGCTACAGAACAGAAAGCCCGAAGCTGACGTCACGACCTGTCCAGGATTGTGGTTGGCTGAGGGGAGGGCTGCCTGATTCAAAAGCAGCCCTTGCAGAGCTCCGTGGGGTCCGTGGGCTGCACGCACAAGCCTCCGCTTGGTGGGGATGCTACTGCTACTGCAGCCGCTGCCCACAATGATGCTGGGGGAGCCTAGAATTTCTTTCCCCTTTTTGGCAACCGGAACCTGTGCATCAGGTTAGGCAACTCCTATGAACCTCCTCCCCCCCGGTGGCAGCTTGGAAGAATAAAGGGCATTTCCACCTTCCTTATATGGCTCAAGAACAATGATCAGGAAACATGTGAGAGAAGAGAGGGACCTTTCTCTGCTTTGATCTGGACCTGCCTACGGAAAGAAAAAGCCCAGACTTACAATCCTAGGGTAGGATGGATTCCTCACAACTGTCCCTAGGAATCTCTAGCCTATAAGGTTGCCTTGGATCAAAGCTCCAGGGAAATTTAAATTTCAGCTCTTCTTTCCTTTAGATCTTGTAGCCCAGATGGCATTTCAGACTCAATGGGGAGCCCAGTCAGGTCCAGCATCATCCCCAATTCCTTCATATCAGACTCTCTCTGGAAAGGAGGGAGAGTTTTATAGAAAGATAGATAGATATCCCTTCTTGCTGTATCTCTTCACTTTGACAGTGCTTTTTAATAGGAAGACTCACCCTTCCTTCTGCCAACATCTCAAAGCGCCATCCTTCTCTGAACTAAATCCAAATGCACCCACAACTTGGCTCAAGCCCTACCTCCTCCCCCAGTACATTTCTGCTTTTCTCTGTAGCCCATCTGGCCTTACCTCTCTTTCAGCTGTTTCTAGTCTAGAAGAAATAATGGTGAGGAAAACTTATTTCTTTCCAGAGCAGAAGGCCTTAGAGGGGGTGGGAGCAATAGAGACCCCTACACATGGAACTGTGTGAGACACAATGATTCAGTTCTTGAATAAGTGCTATTATCAGCTTTCCCTGTCCTCCTGGTGGTTGGCTGCACTGCCTTTGCCATGTACAAAAGGTTAACCTGACTCTGATGCCAACATCAGGGGAGACATCAAAACCATTAGTTGTCTTTTCTATAGCCTAGCTCTTGGGAGCAAGTGTGCCCACTTCTTTGGACGGCATATGTAGCATGTTCCCCTCAGCCAAACTTCTTACGCATTCCCTCTCCACCTACACCTCTAAGTAATATTGTTTTTACTCTCATTATCTCATCCCCAGGCCTTTTGGAGTCTGATGTAACCTCCCCCACTCCTGACTCAGTAACCACAACCACTACATCTTTCATTTACTTCAATTTGACAAACATTTAATAAGCACCTACATTTAGTATGCAAGGTGAAAGAAAGCCTGTGTAGTAGATAGAAAACTGGCTTTGGAGTTAGAAAGACCTGGATTCAAGGGATATTTCTGGCACAGATTATCTGTGTAAGTCTGGGCATGTCACTTAAATTTTCAGTGTCTCAGCAACTTCCAAAATAGAAGTATCAGAAAAGTTGCTGATCTGCTTGGTAGAAGGAGATTCCACACAGGGAATTTCCTTGTTGCTGCTATCGAATTGTTTTATTCATATCTCATCTTTGTGACCCCATTTGGGGGTTTTCTTTGCAAAGATACTGGAGTGATTTGATATTTAGTTCTCTAGTTCATTTTTACAGACTAGGGAACTGAGCCAAACAGGGTTAAATGACTTGTTCAGGGTCACAGAGCTAGTGTCTAAGACTGGATTTGAATTCATGAAGATGAATCTTCCTGATTTCCAAGCTCAGTATTCTATTCATTGTACCACCCAGCTGACGGAGAGAATGAAATCACAAGTCTGGATTGATACAAAAAGTGGAAGGCGTCATTGTTCCCCTTAAACTAGTGATAGAAACAAGAAATAATCTTTCCCTCATGTAATCTTAACTTTATATAAAGGGATAGAATCAGGAGTGTGCTAGAGGAAGCAGGAATCAACTCAGGAGAACTGTTGATTAAATTTTTAGTGTGAAGTTTACATTTTGGATAACCACAAAAGCTACAAATCAAAGCTTGATTTATTTTTTATTTGGTTGTCTAGACTTAAGAGAGTGATGGAGAAAATGCAATGCAGATTGAATTTATTTAGACAGCTAGTTGTTACACATATATAATACACAAACACACATATATTTGTGCATACATATATGTATATATGATATGTGTATATTAGACTATGATAAGGAAAGGCAATAAGAAATTTAGGGGAAGAGAAAATACATTTGAGCTAGGGACAAGAAAAGAAAGCTCAGGGAAATCACCAGAAAAGAAGGTGGCTCCTGAGCTCAACTTCTGAAATAGCACTTCTGAAGGCATGGATGAGAAGGGAGTAGTTCCTATTAATTCCTATTAATTTGGGAGTAGTCTGTATGAATGTATAAGAGGCTAAAATGAGATCAAGGAGTAGGAACAAAGACTTAAAGCTAGATGGAACTAAGAGAGCATTGAAATCAACCTGAAATTTTATAGATAAGGAAACTGAGGCACAGAGCAGTTAAATGATTTCCAGAGCACATCTGAAGGTCTTCCTGACCTTCATGAAATCCTGCTTCAAAGTTCAGTACTCTATCTATTTTATTATCCAGTTTGGGGTTCATGTGTATGAAACAAAGCTAGAAAAGTAAAATAATAATAATGGGTCTATAGTTAGAAGGGAGTGCAGAGGCAATCTAGTTCAATTCCCTCCTTTCACAAATAAAGAAAATGAGGCCCAGGGAAGATGAATGATTTGACTAAGATCTCACAGGTATTAATCATCAGAGGTGGGGTTGACCAACCCAGGCTGTCTGGATCCAGAGTCAGCAATATTTCCATCTTGTGTTCTGGACAGGAGGTAAGAAAGGAGCTTTAGACCTTTAGCACTAGTCCCCAGAGCACACTACTCCCCATGGCATAAGATTTTGAGTTAATCCAATAAATTTTTGCATAAAAGGAAACAGAAACATTCAGATCACAATCCATCCATTTCTGTGAATTGTGAGACTTTTGATAATGTCCTTCTACAAATTCTTCACGAGGGGTCCATCCTATCCTTCCCGACATTATGACAGGACCAATGGAACATTTTGATTATTCATTTATTCTTTGTCCTCTCCAAATGATCAGCCAATAGGTTCTACTTTTCCATTTCCTCATTCAATGTCCTGTTTTTGGAAGCTACTAAGGGGTTATGTGTTATTGTCTCCTCAGACCTACTTACTATGTCCTGGATCTCCTTTGCTCTCTCTGTGATATTTCTTTTTGAGTTATTGGATCTGATTATATCCCTTGTCTTACTAGCACACAGGTCACACTACTGACACACAGCAATAAAAGTCTGCTAACTGTGATAGCTAACAGGGACAAAGGACACCATAGCCAGAGAACTGGCAAGGTATTGTTTCAAGACTGTTAATATGCTTTATTTGTTCAACACTAATTACCTCCCTCTCAGTCTATCCTCTTCCCACTAATAATTGAGTTTTTGTTTCAACTTTCTCTTTGAGTATGGTTAAGTAGCTTTTGTTTGTATAAGGGCTTGGCAGGAACATGCTAATTGCCCATCAAAGGTAACTGAACAAAGTAGTCATATCAGGAGAAAAGGCAGAAAATCTTCTATAAATATATAAAACTTTGCTCAGAGCCTCTACAAAATGAATGCCAGCATTAACAGGAATGGCAAACAGGCATGTGGGCCCTGAATTAGCCACCAGAGCTGCTTGAAGGAATGACAGAGGATTGACGTTATTGGTATGTCTGGGGCACAAAGAAAATTTTATAGTATGTTACATGAAAGTGTCTTGCATTTATATTTCTGCCAGAGGGAAGAAAGAGCCATGAAAGAACAAAATACAAGTTGGTCTCCCTCAGAGCATAAAAGGTGAGAGTGCAGAAGGAATTTCTAGACGTTTTCCAGGCTCTTAAAGAAAAAAAAAAGAATGGAAGTCCTTCATTGAGCAATGAAGGGAAAAAAAAATCTGAAGAGGAATCCTAATGCAAATGATAGGATGGAAGAAATCCTGACTGTTTTTCATCCCATCTTTCTTCAAACCCATCCCACCCTCATATTACACATTAGGAACATCATTCCCAGATTTTTTTACTTGACTTATTCAGAGCATATTGAAAATATATAGAATAGGATTCAAAACCAGATCTCTGACTCCCAATCTAATGGTTTTTTCATACTGCACCATGACATTTTTCATGGTGAGAGGTGGAAGAAATGTGACTCAGTGAAGGAAGAGAAGAAACACATGACTATATATAGATACACACACACACACACACACACACACACACACACACACACATATATATATATATATATATATATATATATATATATATATATATATCAGCTATAAGGCTCTCTCCTGTGCCACCTAACTGTCTCTGAGATAGCTATGTTGTGCACTATGATCAAAAGAAGAAGAAGGAAATACTTGTGACAAAAAGAACTGACTCTAGGAGGGATATGTAGATTTGTCAACCTGTCACAGTTACTAGGGATGGTTTTGGTTTTCCTTGGAAATGGATCTTCTAAACTGTGTCAGAATCCTCTGAGCCTTTTCAAAACTGGCACCACTACTCACTAGTGATGATTCACAAGGGAACAAATGATACTGTCAGCAGGAACTTAGAAAGCATTGATAGGTATCCTTGGTCTTCTAGGGGCACAGGTGCTATTTCCATGACTGATTTTTATTGAAGTTACAGGCTTCTCACATGAGGTTGGATTTTTTTTTTTTGGTGTGTATATTATTTTGTTTTACTTATTTTTCCTCTTCTTCCTCTTTTTTTTAAATTATTTGTTACTATGTATGTAGTATGTGTTTATAATATATATGTATATCTATATCTATCTATACACACATACACATTTCCAATCAGTGAGAGTTAGGAGAGCGAGGGAGATAAAGAAAACCTCTAGGAAATATAAACATAAAACCTAAAAAGAAAAATCCATTAAAAGAAAAAAAATCAATTAAAAAAAAAAAAAACTTTGACAGTGATTGGGTTCCTGTATCATAGATTAAAATATAGTAATCCCTGGCTCTTGTCCAAGGCTTGTGAAAGTCTAATAAAACTTAGGCAACACATATTTGCTTGGAGTCTTACAAATCAGATTAAGAGTGCTACAGACTGAAGAGAAAGATGTGTTTGCTAAGGCACATACTTAGGAGAAGATATATCATAGCAAGAACACTTTCAATAAATATTACGAATAATTTTCAAGAAATAATATAAAAAGAGCACTAAATAAGCAAAGGCTTGATCTTGGAGACTTATAGACAAATGCTAAAAAATGAACAAGGGCAAGCAGAAATACTGATTTATAATTTTCAAGAAATAATATAAAAAGAGCACTAAATAAGCAAAGGCTTGATCTTGGAGACTTATAGACAAATGCTAAAAAATGAACAAGGGCAAGCAGAAATACTGATTTAAACAGACAAATTTGACTGCAAGAGTCAGTAAGATGCGGTAGGGTATCTCACAAATAGAACATGGCTAAGTGATTTTATACTAAATTTAAAGGAACAGGCTACATATAAAAGGGGCAATGGAGTGACATTAAATATTAAGAAAATATGGTCTTGGAAAGAAATCCAGAAACTGGAGTAGGACAACATGTAAGAGAAAATTTGTGTTACAATCAGTGGAAGAAGAGAGAGAATATTTTTTTGGTATGGAACCAGCAGCAAATAGATTAGGAGTTTAAGAAATTCATAGCAGACTTATCCAGGAGGTAGAGTATCTCCGTGATAGGAGAAGGGGTTGTCTTTTCTATGCACATACCCTGACTCTATCGTAAGTACAGTAGCTGATAATGACTTGGTGACTTAATAACCAAGTGGATAAAATGATGAAGACAGTGGCTACTCTGATCTCAATTCAAAAGTGGAAGTAATCGAACTCTTGGGAGAAAGTGACTACTCCATCCTAGAATTTGCCATAGAGAAAGAAAGGATAGCTGTGAATAGTGTGGAATATACTCTAAATTTGGGGAAATAAAAGCATATTTCATAATTTCAAGAAAGGAAAACTGGGATGTTATGATCTAAAATTCTGTAAGGAAAGTCAGGATTAAGTTTTAGAAAGTTTCCCATTTCTCTTGAACTAATAGCATGAAAGCATATTGTTTTCATGAGGAAGAAAGGAGGACTATAGAGAATATGTGCACAAACTTGGATCATAAAATGACATGTACAGAAGGTAGAAGCAATATCAAATAAAGGAAAATGAATACAAAAAAATAAGTAAGGTCTGTCTTATAATATTAAGTTCCAGAGGACTAAAGCTTAGAATGAATTGAGGCTAATCAGGGATATAGTATTATAGAACACATTATTCAAAAGATGAACATTTAGAAAGGAAAGCAGTGATTACTATGACCCAGAATGGCTTCAACAAAATAAAGACATTGTAGACTGAACTCACTTCTTCCTTTGACTGATTTGTTGGACTGGTAGGTCAGGAAAATGGAAGAAAATCAGTATATTTATATTTAACCAAACCATTGGACAGTCTTTCATACTATCCTTTTGAATCTCCAAGATACATATCTTAGCAGGAACAACAACAAGAAAAAAAGGTAAAGACTAATCAGTGATATATTTAAGTGGATTCAAAACTGGTTGAGTGACCCAAAGTATAGCAATTAATTAGTCAAAGTGAAGTGTGGATTTATAGAAAGAATATCACATTTGGAATGTTCAATGCTAGAGTTAAATTTGTTACTTATTAGCTACGGGCAAGTTTCTTTTTTTCTCTAGATACCAATTTCTTCATGTGTGGAACACGTAGGTTTAAACTAGATGATTTCTAATCTTTCTTCCAATTCTAAATTCTATGAAACTATGAACTTGAAGGAGCGTTTTTAGCAGAGTGTCCTAGGGATGTGTATCTGGCCTATACTTGTTTGCATTTCTGTCAGTGACTTGTGTGATAACATAGATGGCATTCTTATCAAATCCTGATACTAAAATGGAAATGATAACAAATGCTGAGTGGTAGCATTTGGGTAAAAAGAATTTATCAAAGCTTTAATGAGCTAAAGCTAATAAAATGCCATTTAATTGTGATAAATGTAAAGTCCTTCATTTGGGTTCAAAAATTCAAGAAGATAAGACAATGATAAAGGTAATTTACTATGAGAGAGATCAAGCTGAGAGTTTCTATTGGATTTTAAACTCAATATTCCATCAGTGGTGCAACAGGATTTCCATAAAACAAATGTGATCTTGGATTGCACTGAGAGAAATAAGATCCAGAATAAGAGAAGTCATAGTCCTATTGCATTGTACCATGGTTAACCAAGATTTGGAATACTGTGTTCACTTCTGGACAAGTCCAAGGGGCACAACAAGAATTGTGTGGACACTGAGAGTAATCTCATGTGAATATCAGATGAAGACATTAAAAATGTTTAGTGTGGAGAAAATTCGTGTTGTGTCTTTAATTATTGGAAGGGCTTTCATTGGAACAGGGATTAGCTTTCTTTTGCATGTCCCACACTAAAGAATGAGGGGGAAATGGTTGGATTTATAGAGGGAAAGATTTATTCTTAATTATGGTGAATAAGTTGTTCTGGGAAATGGTGGTTTTCCCAACACTAGAGATCTTAAAAGTGGAGAACTTGATGACTACTTATTAAGAATGTCATTTAAGGAATTACTGATCGTGCTTGAGTTGCACTAAAAAATTTCTAAGATTTCTACTTTGCATCTGCTGCCCTGCCTTAAGATGCCCCTTGCAGAAGAAGCTCATTACTTCTAGCTTTACCACCATGTTGTTAATTCAGTCTTGACTGACACCTTTCCTTTCGGCCTCCTCAACTGGGAGAGCTAGTGGGTGAAGTACCAAACTCCTCCTAATGCTTTTCTTTATAGACTCACTGTATTTTGGACTCTCATTCATTCTACTTTTCTTCTGTTACTCTGCCTGGTTTCAACTTCATAACACAAGCTATCCCCCTACTGCCCCTCATCCGCAGATCTCCCCCACATACTTTCTTACCTTTTTTTTTTTTTTTTGTTTTGTTTATATCTTTGAAGCTCTTTAGTTTATAAACTCCTTAAGGGAAGAGAAAGTCTTTCTTTTTCTTTATTGCATCCTCAGTACTTAGCACAGTGCCTGGCACACAGTAGGTACTTCATAAATATTTATTGGATTGGATTTTATTGGATGTATTTCTTCCAACTGTTTGATTCTTTGATTTCCAAAGTCAGTGTTCTATAGGCCTATGTCTTTAAGGCATCTACATCTAGATAACAAGGAACTAAGGAAGTATTCTGACCCATGTTATGACCCATGGATGTGTAAGATTATTTTAGTAGCTGTGTCAAGCTACATATCTATCTGAAATAATGCCATTGAGTCTAAGCTTTTTACCTTAGAAAATTAGAGTAAAACATAGACAGGAAAGGGGTATATTGGTAAATGTTTAACAACAAGCTCATAATACACACACACACACATATGTGTATATATATGTATATATACACATATGTGTGTGTGTGCACATAACTATAAACACATATACATCCAAACATACATTTGTTTACAAATATGTACTACATACATGACATACTTTTTTCCCATTATTAACTCTTATCTCCATCACTTTGTCTAAAAAAATGAAACAATAAATCAAGCCTTCATTGTAGCATTTGCTGATTTCTAAGCTCATGATAAAAAACAATGAATATGAACTGGTATGAACTCATTTCAGTGCCACCCTGGAAGGGAGTGACTTCTATTTACTGATGGCAGAGATTATCCTCTTCTCTATAGGTTTCCAATAGGAAGAAGAATTTAGAGTGAGAGCTCAGTTTGTGTGTCTTTTGCATATTTCCTAAGTCTTTCTCCACCTGAACACAACGTATCTTTTCCTCTCATAAATCAGAGAATACTAGCCTAGGGAGACATCCTAACTAATCTGATGCCTTAGGAATGGGCATAATGTAGATATTTATATACACTTAGAATATGAGCATACTTTCTATGCTTTGAAATCTTTTCTAAGAGAGCCACAGGGCAGTTTTCCTAATGCCTTGTAAAAGATGATTTGGTTCCCAAACCCCAGACTTTATGCTTTTACAAGGGCCTGAGCCTGAGTCAGACATGCTGGTTGAAGAAAAGGGCTGAATTGAGTCTTGGGATGAGAGCCAAAGACTCCCACTACTTTCCCAACAATCCCTTCTCAGCCCTGGAGTCCAAGACCTTGGGCTGATTACCAGCTGAAGTTGGAGAAGAAAACTGTCTTATGCTCCTGCCTGTTGTCCCACACAGACAAAGCCCAGGATTGCTCTTTGGTCATTTACTGCTTATGATGTCTGGTAACAGAATCTGAATGGCAGAGCTGCTCTGGGCCCTTTTAAACACAAACATTTTGTAACTCTATGCTTCTTAATCCAAAAAATCAGACTTCATCTACTGACATATATGAACACACATAGTTAACATTTATATAGCACTTACTCTGTGCTTGGCACTGGGCTAAACACTTTATAGTGATTATCCCATTTGAACTTTACAACAATCTGAGAGAGAGGTTCTTTTGTTTTCCCCATTTTCCAGATGCTGAAGTTAAGTGGTAAATGATAATGTGAATTAATGTAATGTAAGTTAAATGTTAAGAAGTTAAGGGTTGAGCGATATTCCCAGTCACAGGGCTAGTGTGTGAGGCCATGTGTGAATTCAGATCTTCCTGATTCCAAACCCAGAATTCCATCCACTATATCATCTAGTTTAATCAAGAAACATTCATTTATTCATTCATTCACCGAGTACTTATCGACCACCTCTTATGTTTATAGTACCATGCTAGGTGCTGAAGGAAAAAAAGATTCCATTTATTCATTAGATATTATTTAACACCTATTGTATATAAATCAGTGTAATTGTGGAGGTAAAAAAATGAATGAGACATGGTTTCTCTTTTCAAATAATTTAAAATTTAATTGGCGGAAGATTTACATATGCACCCATTGCTCTATGAGTTTATAGTCTAGTTGAGGAGTTTAGAGATACAGCAGTTAAGTAGCACTTGTAGTTAAATAAGATATAGACTTAATACTATAAATTTTGTCTTTTCTCTTTTCTTAACATTTCTGTAGTCCAGTTGTGCAGCACAGTGCTTAATTTGCCAGACTTGGAGTCAGGAAATTCTGAGTTCAAATTCTGAGACATTTACTGTGTATTCTGGACAAGTCATTTAATCCTGTTTGTTTCAGTTCCTCATCTGTAAAATGGGCTGAAGAAGTGAATCTCAAATCACTCCAGTGACTTTGCCAAGAAAACCTCAAATGGGGTGACAAAGAGTTGGATACTATTGAAATGACTGAACAACATCTCTATTCTTGAATAAGCCTATTTTCTCTTCTGATGCTGCTGCCAGCCTGGTGCAAACCCTCATCAACCCAAGCTTGACCATTACAATAGTTGCTTGGGGGTCTACCTGCTCAAGTCTCTCCTTACTCCAGTCCATACTTCATTCAACTACCAAAGTGACTTTTCTCCATGTAGGTTTGACCTTGTCATAACTGTACCCATAAACTTAACTGCTGGATCAAATAGCTTTGAAATAGCTTTTAAAGTCTTTCACAACCTGTCCCTACCCAGGCTTTTTACACTTTATGTAAGGACAAAATGACCCAGGACAAAGAGCACTAGGTCCTGGAGTCAAGAAGACTCTTCTTCCTAAATTCAAATCTGAATTTGACACAACTCACTTAACTCTATTTAACTCAGTTTCTTCATCTGTACAATCATCTGGAGAAGAAAATTGCAAACCACTCTGTTCTCCTTGCCAAGAAAATCCCAAAGTGGGTCACAAAGAATCAGATGATTGAAAATGACTAAAATCCAACAATCCTTTTATGTAATCTATTATTCAGCAACACTGCTCCCCCCCCCCTTTTTTTTTTTTTTGCCATTCTTCAGTCTCAGTGATCTCAATATCTTTGCCCTGACTGGCTTTTATAACTGGAATGCTCTGCTTCTTTACTCCTCTCCCCTTACCTCCTATCTCTGGCTTCCCTGGTTTCTTTCAAGATTCAAATTCCACTTTCTGCAAGAGGCCTTTTAGTATCTCCCTCCCCTCCTTCCCTGCTGGTCTTCCTTCTGATTTTATCTCCCATTAATCTAGCATACATCTTGTTTGTATGTAGCTGTTCATAGAACCTGAACTCCTCAATGACAAAGATTATGTTTTTGCTTTTTGGGGGCTATTTCCATCACTTAATACCTGGAACATAGTAGGTGTTTAATAATTGCTTGTTGATTAATTGACTAAAGAAAGTGTTCAGGAAAGGCCCTTCTAGAGGAGATGCTACCTGGGGCAGATCTTAGTTGGACTATGTGATTTGGAAAGGGAAAAGGAGGCTCCCTAAGTTAGTTCCCAATCATTCTTTAGGATCAGAGAACCTTAAAAGCTTCCTCTTGCTGCCTTCAGGCTGGACTGCATTCAGCCCACATGAGCCAGGTTGCTTTCAACCTGTTTCCACCTTCTTTGGAGGCAGCAATGTACTAATGCCCTAAGATTTATTTACTCCCTTGTGGTATTTCCCTCTGAAAGGTTTTAAAGGCCGGTACCTTCTAATTGAAACCTAATCTGGCCAAAATCAGATGAAATGCAGATTACAAGGATATAAAACTCCCCAATCTACTCTAATCTTTTCCCTCCCTCACAATCTTAGGGGTTAAGTAGAAGGTGAGGAAGAATACCCGCTAATGGCAGGGGTGGGGAGGAAGTGAGGAGTTGGGCTAGGGGAGGGGAGAGGAGAGGGTGGTGGAGAGACCAGGGCTTATCAACTAATTTAATGGGATGCATGCAACAGGTTCAACCAGAAGAGAGGCAATTTACCCTTTTCTACACTGGCTACAGTGATCTTATCTGAGGCTGGAAGTCTGAGTAATCTGTTGGTGGTTTCAGGGCTTCAAACATCAATACATATTCAGTTCACTTGAACCACAAAAGCTCATGGGTACGAGTTTGCTACAAATAAGGGCAGCTATAGACATCCTGCCCCAGAAAGTGATATGCTAATTTCTTGAAAATATGTTTATTCTTCTCTGGTAAGGAACTAGTTATCTAAGAAAGAAATTGCAGATTAACTGAGGAGGATTTTTAATGGTCTCCCTCTGGTACACTAGCCAGTTAAAGATCTTAGCTTAAAAAGACCAAGGTCTTCCAATGTATCCATCTCTAGTCGTCCAGATCTACGTCTGGCCATTGGATCCAGACAGCTCTGGAGGGAATAGTGAGGCAAGGGATTTTGTACAAGCCTCCCCTTACTTAAATCCAATTCACTTGTACATCATGGCATCTCCTCCCTGATATCAGGGTTCTTTTTGAGAAAGAAGAACAAATAATAATCACAACATGGTATTGGATTAGGTCATGGTATTGGGTTAGGGGTTGGACTTCCCTTTGGAGCCCTTCAAATCATACTTGTGGCCTATCAGCAATTGAGAGAATCACTGACAAGCAAGGTGCCACCCACCCAGTCAAATTGGGAGTTCACTTCCAAACAACTTGAATCAATCAATGCTTGCGTTTTGAGCTGACTATAGACCTGTCTGAAGGTCCGGAGGGGATTTTCTAAGAGAAGTGAAAGGAAGGCAAATTGTGTGGGTTAAGGGAAATTAATCTTCCTTTAAAGCTCCTCTCACTAGGTCACTACTCAGAAACCATCAGTGGCTTCCTGTTTCCTAGTACGTCAAAGCTGAATTGTTCTGCCAGACCTTCATGATCTTCCCTAATCTGTTCCCCCTACACTTATTCCCACATTGCCTTAATGGGACTTGTCAAATCCATGATTTCTTTCATCTATGTAGATATTCCCTTTACTGACACAGATGGCAACTCCTCCATGTCTTATTTAAGTTTCAGGAGTTGTGATTAAAAAAAAAAATTATCATCTGGTATAGCCAGTCCTTTGACAATGATCCTCTCTGAAATTAGCAAGGCTAATTTTCCCACAATAGTAACTGTCCATTGCTAGACCCACACTTGAATTTGCAGAAATTGGGCTCCATTTGAAAGACCTATGGGAACTCATGGTCCATCAACCCCATATCATGAAGCCTGCAAGCTGTACCTTAGTGGAAGTTTCCAAGTCTGTCTTTCATTATCCTTTAAAGTGAATTCTCCTCTTTAATCATTCTAATATCCCCACTTCCCTCATTGTCTCCTTCACCCTGGGCCATACTTTCATGAATGCTGATTGTGCCCTTTACCAGAATAGCCCTTAATAATAGTTGTCATTTATATAAGGGCTTGTAAAGCTGCCAAAGGCAGTGGGGTGGTGAAGTGGGATAGAGCACTGGTCATGGAGACAGGAAGAGCTGAGTTGAAATCCATCCTTAGATGTTTACTAACTGTGTGACTTTGGACAAGTCACTTAATCCTGTTTGCCTCAGTTTCCTCATCTGTAAAATGAGTTGGAAATGATAAATCACACCTTTGCCAAGAAAACCCAAGAAAATGGGATTACAAAGAGTCAGACATGACAGGAAAGATTGAACAGCAAAAATTGCCAAGGCACCTTTGGTATATAACCTAATTGAGTCTCACCAGAACCCCAAGATATTGGTATTGTGTATATCATTTTTTCCATTTTATAGTTATGGAAACTGAAGCCCATTAAGATTATAGGACTTTTCCATAGTAATAATAGAGGCAGCATTTGAACCCACATCTTTTAGCCTCTAAGTCCTCAGGACCAGAAACTATATTAGGACTTCTTAAGTTTTTTTCTACTCATTACTTGTTTCTACTTGAGAAATTTTTTACACAACCCTGAATATATAGGTATATAAAATATATATACAAATCAAACATTTACTGATAATAAATCATAATTTTATGACTCCCACATTCAGTTACAAGACTCCAGATGGGGTCTTAAATCACAGTTTAAAAAGCTGGGAACTATACCACAGTCTTTTTTCATTCTGTTTAAATGCTAGCTTGCTTTAAGGCCCAGCTCACATGTCACTACTATGAAACCTTTCTTGGCTATTGCACTCCTCATTGATACTTATATGCTCTAAATTGTCAGGGATCCTCAAATTATGGCCGGCGGGCCAGATGCAGCAGCTGAGGACGATTATCCCCCTCACCCAAGGCTATGAAATTTCTTTATTTAAAGGCCCACAAAACAGTTTTTGTTTTTACTATAGTCCCACCCTCCAACAGTCTGAGGGACAGTAAACTAGCCCTCTATTTAAAAAGTTTGAGGAACCCTGCTCTAAACTCCCATAGACCTGACAATCTGAACCAATACACTATAGTACTTACACACATTTTGCTTTTAAAACAATCATTATTATTTCACATGTGGTGAGCCTTGACTCCCAGGCCAGGTCGTAAGGGCAGAGGATATAAATCTGACCTCTAATATACTTCCCCTCTCCACCCACCAGTAAGCACAATACCAGGCACATGACAGGTTCTCAATAGATAGCTTTTCTATCTCAAACCCCTATGAATTTGTGTATACATTGGGGTCATTGGAGTAACTGGAGTCATTCTCTTTAATTGCTTAACGGCTTGTTTTAAGAAGTGAAACTCAATCTCTAAGGTCCCTTTTCCCTGAAAACCGTTTGAGTCAATACTTTTAATCAGGCTTGTTTCCCAGCTGTGTGCTCTCTTATGGCCAAGGGTAAGGAACAAAGTGGTTCTGCAGCACTTTCTCCCCATGAGGATTATTTTTGCTGAGCTCTTCTTGCTTGGCATTTGGGGAGCTATGTATGCTTGAGAGACCCCAGTGTGAACATCAGCCCCATGAGCTTTGAATAGTAGACTCTGATTGCATTAGTCCTCTATCTGTTCATAAGTTGAATAAATTAGGGGTACTAGGGGGATGCTTGGCGGGGTAGGAAGACAGGGCTAGGGGGAATAGGGGTGGCTGTAGCATCTAAGATGAGGGCTTCATTTGTTTTTGTTCATAGATTACAACTACAGTCTGGAACCTCAGCTGTCTCCTCTCCTTTTTTCCCCATTCCTCAAACAGAATTCCAGCACTGAAGGCACCTCACAGATTGTCTCATCTAAACTCTTCTTTTTATGGAAGATACAACTACTGAGATTAGAGAGTAAGGTCACTGGTCCAGCATTACACAGCTACTTAGAAGCAGCCTTAGAACTTAGATCTAGTAGTGTTTGTCATTACTGTATCCTAGCTCAAGATCAATATTAAGAAGCTATTTCCAACAGGAAAACTTTTGGATAAGAGTTCTAAGATTGATTCATCTAAGGCTGGATTTCATATTTTAGTAGGGTCAGTTAGTGAGTCAAAAAACATTTATTAAGTACCTATTGTGCTAAGTGCTGGGGATACACAGAAAGAAAGAAAAAAAGAACCTCACAAAGTCCTGATACACAATAGATACTATATAAATGTTCTTTCTTTCTCTTCCTTTCCTTTCCCTTTCCTTTTCTTCCCCTTCTATGGGATCATCAGCATGGGGACAGTCAGGGAAAATGCATGGAGTTGTGTTACAAGAGAAAGGAAATGAAACCTGTAGGTCATTCATTGGAGGAGAAACTTTGTATAAAGAGTATCACCCCAATATTATCCTTGACATCAGTTAAGTCTTTGCCTAAAGCTGATTTCCTTTTCCTTCTTGGCCCCCACCTCCAAATTTCAATGTGTCTTTTTACTTTTCCTATTTTCCATTCTGAGAGGACCAGAGGGATAGGAGAGCCATTCCTGGTAAATAAAACAAGGCAAATAGGGAAAGGCTGAGATTGCTTAATGGTCTCGTAAAAGATGCAGACAGCTGAGGTTGCTGCAAACAATTTACTTAAATGTACTTGGGTGAGGAATATAAATTATTTTGACTCTAGGAAAAAAAAAAACATGCAATTACTTTGCTATCAGTTTGCAGTGTCATCCTATGCTAAAACCTTAATTATAGATTGTCTCTATGTAGAGCACTTATAAACCTTTTCAATTAAACTGTACCAGCTCTGGTTGGACATATCCCATAGAGACAAGGGTTGAAAAGGCAACTATAATCCTGACTTCAGTCAATACAGAGAATCTACTTGATAGTATTTCTACCCTCATTGAAGTCTTATATTAGAATAATAATGATAGCTGGTAATTATAGTTTGCAAAATTCTTTACAAATATTATCTTGCTTAATCCTCACAACAACTCAGGGGAGATAGATAATATCATTATTCTTATTTGATAGATGAGACAACTGGGGTATATAAAAATTTATTGACTTGCATAGGGTCACATAGTTAGCAAATATCTGAGCTCTAATTTGAACACAGGTCTCTTTGTGTGAATCTAAATCTAAACTCAAGATTTCCTAACTCTAGGCTGGGTATTGCACCACTTAGCAGCTTCAGGAGAGAATGGTAATAAGAAAGAGACTTGGCAGAGAAGTGAGAAACTGAATTCAAGTTAGCTCTTTAAAAAAAAAGTTCATAAAAATCATGTTGTAAAAACAAAACAAAACATAGCCTTCCCACCCTAATGGAAAAAAGAAACTAAAGAAAAATAAAATTTAAAAAAAAGAGGGAGAAGAGAGAGAGAGAGAGAGAGAGAGAGAGAGAGAGAGAGAGAGAGAGAGAGAGAGAGAGAGAGAGTACTTCAATATGTAATCAGACACAATCAAGTCCTTCTCTGGTCATGAATATGATTTTTCATAAGTGTTTCAGAGTAGTCATAGATCATTGTACTGCTGAGAATGGCAAAGTTATTTACAGCCGGTCATCCTAGAACATTGCTATTACTTTGTGTACAGTACATTTCACTTTGACTTCATAGAGAACTTTTCAGGTTTTTCTGAGAGCATCCTGCTCATCATTTCCCATAGAACAATTCAAATTAGCTCCTGGGACCACTCCCCATCATACACAGTCTGCCACTCTTCACTGAACAGATTAATACCGTCTTCAGGCCACAAGTGCTTCGTTTGTTGCTTGTTGTTTGCAAAATGAGAGATAACATAATATAGCCAGCCTTGAAGTCAGGAAGACCCAGTTCAAGTCTTCCTACTGACACATATTAGTTGAGTGACTGTGGGCAAATTTCTTTACATTTTGGTCCTCTGGTCAATGCTCTCAGACTAAAAGTTACTAAGTTCCTATTCTGTTTTGGTGGAAGGACTACTTCCACTTCCTTATGTTTATGAGATCAGGAGATAATTAACATAACTCTTGCTAGAAAAACTGAAGTCTAAAATGGTGACTCTTCTTTTATAGGGTCCATTAAGAAACATAACTTGGGACTTCCAGAATGTCAGCTCTGGCTGGGTTTGTTAAAAATTATATTAATTTTTTTTTCTGCATTCAGAAATTTTTACTAGAAATTAGGCTAACTCCTCAGCCCATAGAATTCTGTTAATTTAAGAATAAGTAGCATTTGGAGTTGAGAACAACAGAAAATCAGATGCCCCATTCTTTTCTCCTTTTATCCATTTATGGAGGCAGCTTGTTGAATTGTAAAGAGCACTGATCTAGACGCAACCTTTCACCTGGCAATTTGTCTGACCTTGGATAAAGTTTTCCACTTCTCTGAGTCTTTGTTTCATCAGCTGTCAAATAGGGGAATAAGATTAGGTCATCTATAAGATCTTTTTTAACACTACAATTTTCTATGCTTTTTTGAGTACACTGGATGCTCTCTAGATAGTAAGGATGACCTATGATTGCCTATCTTTGGGCCTTGCTTGGTTTTTACGGCGGTCATAACCATTTTCTCCTTACTCAATCCCAAACAAATGAATGGAAAGCTCAAGTCTAAAGATTGTCACTAATGTGGCCTGCTAGTGAATATTCTATTAGTCTCTGCTATCTGTAGTCACTCAAGGCCTGTGCTTAGGCTGCCTGGCCCAAATGTGTCCTATAAATCTTGTTTATTGAAAGGGATCCAATATTATTGTTGACATTTCCACCTTTCAAGAGCCTTGCTATTTTCTTGCTATCCTCTTCACTCCTCTCAAAAGTTTATTTCGTGCTAATAGAATCAGCATTGGAAGAGACCTCAGAGGCAATCTAGTTCAACTAATACCCAAGCCGGAAGCCTCTCTGCAACTTCCTTGACAAGTGGTTTTCTGGCTTCCATACTAATGAGGAACTCATTATATCTTAGCCCATTTTACTTTCTGGCAACTCTTAATTGTTTAAAAAAATGTTCCTCATATAGAGCCAAACGCCTCTCTCTGCAGTTTCTATCCCCTGCTCCTAATTTTGTCCTCCAGCACCAAGCAAAACCAAGCTATTCTCCCTCCCTTCTACACTATATCACTTTAAATATTCGAAGACATCATATCACCACTATATCATTCTTTCTTCAAGGTAAATGTTTCCATTTCCTTCAATGGGTCTCCAGTCCCCTCACTATTATGATCACAATCCTGTGGCTAGGCTTTATTTAGTTTATCAATATCTTCTTTAACTATTATGCTCAGAATTGAACTCAATAATCCAGGGATTTGCTCACAACTGTCAACTAATTCCTTACTAATGCTAGCTGATAACTAAAGAGTGTCTCTTTCCAGGGCATGGTGCATTTTAATTGTAAGCTTAAAGACTGATAGCCACCTATACTGCAATAATCCTGAATGATACAGCAGCAGACACTATACCATAGATATATATATATATATATATATATATATATAGAGAGAGAGAGAGAGAGAGAGAGAGAGAGAGAGAGAGAGACAGAGAGAGAGAGAGAGACAGAGAGAGAGACAGAGACAGAGAGAGAGAGACAGAGACAGACAGAGTCAGAGACAGAGACAGACAGAGAGACAGAGACAGAGAGAGAGAGACAGAGACAGAGACAGAGATAGACAGAGACAGAGACAGACAGAGAGACAGAGAGAGAGAGAGAGAGAGAGAGAGAGAGAGAGAGAGAGAGAGAGAGAGAGAGAGAGACCCACAATCTTTCAGGGTTGCCTTAGAACTATAACTGGAGCTATAGCAATAGAACAATGGAAAGTTAACTAGCTAGTAGAAGCCAAGGTTTGAAGAGTGAGCCCATGACAGATATGTGCTCCAAGTGAAAGGAGAAGATAGGACCAAATGACTTCTTAAGGGTCCCTTTAGATCTAAGTCAATGAGCCCATATCTAAAATCCACCAAAGCTCTAAAAGTCTAGGAAGGCAATGTATTGGGGAGCAGGGACTTCTCTACAATTTCTAACCTGGAATCTGACTCTAGCCATGAAGCCAAAGCAACATTTGCCCACAATGGGAACAGAAGTTATCTATGGAGGATGTTTTTTACACGATGTGCTCTTCAGATCCTGTGAGACTTAAATATATCTGTGGAGGGTTTCTGTTTTTGAGAAGAATGGGGGGAGTCTTTTTTTTTTAAATAAGTTTTTATTGATAGAACGCATGCCAGGGTAATTTGGGGGGAGTCTTTTTTTTAAATTATTCTCTTCACCCTTTGTTACTAAGACTCCCTAGCAAATTCTGCCAACATTGTGCCATCTCACCCCACTACATTAGTCAATTAGGACAAGACAGGGCCCATGTTGTCAGGGTGTCTGGACATCAGTGCCTTTGGAGTAGAGATGAGAAGGAAGGGGAGGAGAGAAGAACAACCTGCATGTCTGCTTCTGTCAATCTCTTTGCAAGTGGTATTTCTGTAGCTGCACATGGGCTTCTATTTTTTAACCTACTCAACAAAAACGGAGGCTATATTTAGCCCAGCAAGCTGCAGGGCATCACAATTAGTAACTGAAAATTACACATCTTGCTAGTCAACCTTCTGTTGGCTGGGAGAAAGCATGACTGCGATTGTTTCAATGAGGAAGCGATGTTTCCAGGCATGCTCCCCAGCCCAACCTATTTCATTCCTAGGGCAATATATGTTGCCCTGGTACTGGTTTGTATCACCCAATGTATTTTCTGATAACTCTCCATACCTAGCAGGAATCTGTTGTGTTTGGAGTGCTGTGTCCTTACTCATTTTCAGTAAAAGGTAAAAAATAAAATGCCAGGATTCAGAGAATGAATGTTGCATTTAGAGTATGATGGCCTGGGTTCAAATCCTGGAACCATCACTCACTATGTCAGCTCGGATAAATCACTTAATTTCTCTGGGCTTCAATTTCCTAATGTCCTTTCTAGTTTTAAATCATATTTCTAATGGTAGAATGTAAGCTTATTGAGGGAAGGAGTTATGTTACTTTCATATTAGTATCTTTAGCAATTTTTTCTGTTAATAAATGATTGTTGATTGATTGATTATAAACATGGAAACAAACCTTTGTGGAGAAAAAGCTGACAGTACTTTCCATCCTCTTATCTAATTAAACTCAAAAATTGAGAAATGGTCTTGCTAAAAAACAGAGGGACTAGAGATATAGAATTCCTGCCTGAGGTGTTGGGGAAGATGACACTGGTTGACTCAAATGCTTGTGATAGGAGGGTACATTTGAGGTTTAGAGGGAAATCTTCAGCAATGGCCAAAGGTCAGTTTTTCTGGATTCTAAAATCCTACTTTCTCACTTGTGACCACTTTAAGTTAGTTTTCTCACTGGATCTTGGGACCTCAGTCATGCAACAAAAAAACATGTGACTGTATCTTCTCTTTGCCTTAAGAGGCAATGGCTGTTATAAAATTCAGACCAACTCTTTTTAGATTAATAACCCTGGAATCTGTGGCAGTTTGTTTCTCCAATAGAGAAGAACTGACCTCATGCATTTTGGGTTGACTTTTGGAGGTGTGTCTGCTGCTATTTCTTTTTCCACCTCAGTGGATAAATTTGCATGCCTGACAGGGTTTGGCATAGCTTCTGCTTCACTATGTCTGCTGAAGAAATAAATGGTCCTATATTCTCAAGGATGTAATTCATCGCCTCCACAAGGTGCATGCTTCTGGGGACCAAGTCTCAATTTCAATCGCCAAACTTCATACATACTGCAACCTTGTGTGCCCTAGAATCTGGGAAGCAATTTTCAGAGCTAACATATGGTTGCATCTTACCTTACACTGAAAATATGTTTCTGAAAAATTGCATGTAATTTGTCTTTTTGTAAATCAAATCACAAACTGAATCACATTTTCTATGCACTAGGAGAATCAGCTACTTACAGGAATACTGTGATGACATCGATACACTGATGGCCTCAGTAGTCACCTACTCCAACCTATACCTAGACAAGAGAATGCTCTGCTGTAGAAAATCATCTAGTCTTTGCTTGATGATATCCAATGAGAAAGAGAACAGAACCTTTGAAGGCTTTGTTCTTATTGTAAGGAAATTTCTCTTTACATTAAGCTTATATTTTGGCTTTTTGTAAGTTTGGCTCTTTTCCACCCATTGATGTTTATTATGGTATTTTTTTTTTTTGGCAAGACAGAACAAGTTACTTCTACCCAGTAATAAACATTTCATAACTGGTGCTTCAGGAAAGAAAAGTGCATACATGATACTCTTTCTAGTTTAATTTATATAATTCACATTTTTTCTATCACTTTACATCTGGTCAATCAACAAAACAATGAAGTAAGCCTTGATTTGTAGCATTTCCCAATTTCTGACATGTAAATGTTCACATTGAAAATTTAACAATCAGATCTCAAGAGCCCATAATAAATGATTCCAACATATTTCTGCTTTTGCCTAGATCTCTTAATTTACTTCAGAACCAGTAATCCTTAGAAGTCTGTTCCTTCTTTCATATGATAACCCTTCAGATAGTCAAGGATAATATTTTTTTCTCTCTAAGCCTCTTGAAATGAAGTATCTCTATTTTTATCAAGTGAATCACATATGAAATGATTTTAAGGATTGTCATCATCTTGGTCATCTTTCTTGGATATTCTTTATGTTGTCAGTGCCACTGCTATATACTATGGCACTCAGGACTGAACACAGTTCTCAAGACTCAATCGGTTCAGGGAGAAATTCACTGGGATCAGTATCTCTCTTAATCTAGACTAAAGGGCAGCTAGGTTGTGTAGTAAATAGAGTGCTAAATTTGGAATTAGGAAAACTCAGCTTTCCGAGTTCAAATCTGTCCTCAGACACTTACTAGCTGTGTAAATTTAGGGTTAAGTCACTTCACCCTGTTTACCTCAGTTCCCTTCTCTGTAAAATGTGCTGGAGAATGAAATGGCAAGTCATTCTAGTATCTTTACCGAGAAAACCCCAAGTGGGATCATGAAGAATTGGACATGATTGAAAATGATTGAACAACTTGAATTATCTACACATTACATTTTATTAATGAAGTCTAAAATGATATTAGTTTTTTGGGGGGAGGGCAATTATATTACAAAATCTATTATGAACTGTAAAATCAGGTATCCCACATCTTATTCAACTGATTTTTTTGATGCCTAAATCTATGCCTTCACATTTTTCTCTTTTAAATTTCATTTTTAATTTTTTTTTTCATCAAGCCCACTTGATGAGATCCTTTAAGATACTGATTCTTGTATCCTGATAGTAGTTTTACACTTCACATCCACCAACAGCTTTCTTTATTGATGAATTTTATAGAAATAAATTCATCTATGCTACTGTAAATAAAAATATTAACTAGAATAAAATTAAGGATAGAGCTCCATGGAATTCTACTAGAGACTTCTCCTTAGAAACTGGAGGGTGGTACTGATTCATTTATAAATCAATTTCTTTTGGATCCAGTATTCAATCAGTTAAAAAGCTGCCCGACTATATTATAAAGATTGGATATGTTTAAAGTTATCTTGAGAGAGTTCATTAAATATTTCCTTTAAGTATCTTTTCTTTTATAGATGAGAAAATCACCAAAACTTTAGTTGTGGCCACCTCTGAGGTAACAAGATTAGCTCACAGTCAGCTGAAAGTAAAAATAAGATATAGGATGAGTAGATTTATCCTGGGGCAGAGAAAGTAGTTTTCTGAAAGGGAATTATGGCACTAGAAAGGGAGAATGGGAATGCACAAAAAACTGACTTCCACTGTAGATCCTTGTATTCCACCATTTTATAGATGATGGAACTGAGGCTCAGGGAAATGAACTAGCTTATCTAATATCAACCTGTTCTTAACTTTAAAGAAATCAACTATATGATAGCTAGAGGGTCAGTTATTGTTCTGATCCTGTCTTCTTGCTTAAGTAGCTCTTGCCCTAATTCCAATAAAGATTTGAGTTGTAAGATTCTCGAGAGTCCTGGATTTTGGACCCATGGGACCAGTTTACTTTATTTCTTTTAACTCGCACTTTCAAAATGAGGGGTTGATCTATAAGATTCTTTATAGCTCTAGTTGTATTTGAGATTGGGGCTTAGATAATTTTAAGGGTACTAATCACAAAGGATTCTGTTTAGAAAGCAGTAGAAACTGGGTTGTAGCTACATGAAATAAGTGGTTTCTAGGTCACCCATTGCAAAACTTTATTGTTCATTTGTCACCTGTCTAGGAACAAGCAGGCAGAAACAGACCAAGTGTCTATAGCCCAGGGTTATTCTAACCAGTTGGAATGTGCTTATGGGAATGGCAAAGGGTTCTTAATCAGTTGAGCTGATAGCCATAACTTCTTAGAACATTAGGAGCTTCTTGAGCTGGGAGTTTGGGCAAGACTATTTGCTATAGTTACCATGCTATTTTCACATCTACCTTTGTTTTGGTGCTAAAAATGGAGGTTCACAGATTTTGAAGAACATATTAGTCCTATACTGGCTCCTAACCTTGAAGATACAGTGTGGTATTAATAAGAAAGCTAAGATCTCTCTGAGACTCAGTTCTTTATCTGTAAAATGAGAATAAAAATAGCACCAACAGCAAAAAAATTGTGACAATAAAATAAGATAATATATGTAGAGCACTTTTTGAGCTTAAAAGTGCTACATATAAATGTTAGTAGTTATAATTACACTTGTTATTCCTAAAAAACCAAACATATGAAATCATACCACAGGGCTCTAAACTCAGTTCTGCGACTAATTATTTAACTCTAAGGAAACCCCTTGACTTTTTGAACTTCACTTTTAGCATCTATATAGTGGGGCCAATAAATCTTATCCCACCTATTGTATATTTTAGTCATGAGGCCTTGATGAAGTAGGTGATTTATGTGAAAGTTTTTTTTTTAAGTTAAAAGCATGATACACACTGAATGTTTAATGATGATTTCAGAACTGTCTCTTGAACCCTATAAAGGAGGACACTAGTGAACATTCTCTCTTCATCCTTCTTATTATTGGGATCATTTCAGCCTTGCTGATTAAGCTCTTTGAAGGTAGAAATTGTTCCATTTTTGCCTTTGATTCTTCAACATAGAACCTTCACCATGACAGAATTTTTGTTGAATTAAGTAGGAAAAAATAGTAAGTAGTTTTCAAGATATGAGAATTTATATTCCCAATTTCAAGAGTCATGATAATCCATGAACTCGCTATTATCTTATCCCTGAATCCAGTCTCACAAATTCCATAGAAAAACCTTCCATAGAGTTAAGGAGAAGATGCCATAACTGTAATCAGTCAAACAATCATTTACTTCTGATGAGATAATAGTGGGGTGAGGCGGTGTGTTTTATTAATACTCATTAGAGTGGTAGAGTGGAAATAGCATGGAATTTTGAGATAGAGGACTTGATTACAATTCTGGCTCTCCTGCTTCCTACCTGTGTGACCTTGGGCAAAATGAACAGGTTGGACCAGACCAGAAATATCAAATGTATGGCCTGCTGCAACACTGCTGAATGAGGTCACACCAGAATTAAGATGTAATTAAGAAATATTTTACAAAATAAAAACAAAACAATAAAACATAGATCATATTACATTTTTAAAACAGTCAATATATGACCCACAAGAACTCTTATATGTGTATTACAGACCCCTGTTTCAATTTGAGTTTGATACCAATGACCTAGTCCAACTCAAAGGTCCATTCTAAGCTGATGGTCCTAAGTAGTAATTCATATTTGATACTGCCCTGTTTGAAAGATTAGTAATGAGAGAGAAAGTATAGTAGAGTGGATGAAGAACAAGTCTCAGAGGCAAGAAGACATTATGACCCATACTAATTGTGTGACTCTGGACAAGTCACTTAAACTCTCAATGATCCAGGGATATTTCTCTCTCTCTCTCTCTCTCTCTCTCTCTCTCTCTCTCTCTCTCTCTCTCTCTCTCTCTCTCTCTCTGTCTGTCTCTCTCCTCCTCCTCCTCCTCCTCCTTCTCTCTCTTCTTTAAAAATAATTAAAGCTTTTTATTTTCAAAACATATGCATGGATAATTTGACAACATTGACCCTTGTATAGCCTTGTGTTTCAGATTTTCATCTCCTTCCCCTCACCCCCTCTCCTAGATGACAAGCAATCCAATAATTCAATATATGCTAAAATATACATTAAATCTAATATGAAACATATTTATACAATTCTCTTGCTGTGCAAGAAAAAATCAGATAAAAAATAAAGTTAAATATCTCTCTCTCCACCCCCCCATCAATTAACCAAGTTAATCAAGAGAAGCCCCTCTCTCTCTGCTTCCCTTTAGTCCAGGGTCACACAGATAGTAAATGGATTTGAATTCAGGATTTTCTGACTCCAGGCCAGTATTCTATTCATTGTACCACCTACCTGCCTTTCAGGAAACTCTCTTACATCTAGAAAAGTTGCTAACCTACACTGATGGAGAAAACTTCCTTGTCACTGAACGTCTCATACCAATGATATCATTCTCTAGCCCCCAGCTTCTTAAGTTATGGTTCATGACCCTATATGGAGTCTTATAACTGAATGGGGGGGTCACAAAATTATGATTTATTATCAGTAAATGTTTGATTTATACCTGGAGTTGCATAAAAATTTCTCAAGTAAAAAGAGATCATAAGTGGAAAAAGTTTATGAGGCCCTGCTCTAGCCCATTTTTGTCCCTAATATTATTTTATGCCTGTTCATGGCATGTGTAGTATTATCCTTTGGGAACACATTTTGAGAATGAGTATAATAAATAAGAATTTAAGAAATTTGTCCCTTTGTCAAAATGGGGTAGAGGAGGAAGTAGATGATTTCTTTTTTTTTTGGGGGGGGGGGGTCCCTTAGCCTGGATTAGTAAAGAGTTAAGGTATTTTACAGTGAGAAACTGCCCAGAGTTGCCATGAAAATTGAGCTTCCACAGTAGGATGACATCATGATGTACTCCGACATCCTTCTCCCCTCACCCCCACCAGAGGTAACTTAACTTTAGTGATGGTGGAGGAAATATATCTTTTGGAAAACAAAAAAGAAATGCCCCATAAATGTAAGAAAGAAGCAGAAATTTGTTGATCTTCTACTATTTATTATGGTTATTTTCTACCAGCTTCTGTCAACAAATCAAAAGTGTTGATGTGAGGAGAACAGGAGGGTATTATTCAGGGGAACAAACTGAAAAGAATTTGTGAAAGGGCAGAAAGTTTCAGCATCTTTCACATGTGAGTCTGAGCCACTTCGCTCCCACTGGGGAGGAGGGGATGGGGAGAGGTCCTGTGTTGACCAGAGACAAGCAGGTGACCTCGAATCTGTGGGGCTGAAGGGAAGCAGAGAGGGAGGGATGACTCCCTCCCTTCCAGTAGATAATGAAAGCAGGGCTGTGTCTGAAACTGGTTACTGGAAAAGGCTTGGCCATGGAGTCTTTGCTTCCAGAAAGCTGCTCTATTGACTGATTTTTTTCCTGTTCCCATGGTACTTTCTATTTGCAAAGGCCTTTATGGCATTTGTCCTTAGCTTGTGAGATGATAGCAGCAATCCTTTTTCTTTGTGACCTGGGCAACTGTTATGTTTTGCTCAAGGTCAGGAGCAGGGAATGTAATCCAGGATTCCCCTCTTCTCATAATGCAGAGGCAGCCTGACTGACCTAAGAGACTACTGGTTCCATCTGTGCAATTAAAAAATACAGGACTGATTTCATTGTGATCAAAAGTATGATTCTCTCTAAACTTCTTTGGTGGCATTTGAAGGAAGCTAAGGATTCCAAGAGGCAGGAATGAGGAGGGAGCAAATTCCCTATGTGGGAGAAAATCAGTGCAAGGGGATGCAGATGATCGGGAGTAACATGTGTGAAAATGTATATGGGATCTTCAGGAGGATGAGCACCTCTGATGTGAGGGCTTGCCAAGTCCTTTTCAGGGCTGCTCACCCACCTTTAGTGTCCACATAATGCATTTTTCCCTTACTTGGGAGTCCCTCAGTAGAATGAATGGATGAGAACCATTTGTTCCAAAGGTCACAAAAAGCTTGTCCAGACATTAAAGACACCGAGGTCATCTACTGCATCTCTGGCTATTTCAGTCATCTAAACTTTTGCCTTGTCCCTAGACTTTGATGACGCAGGAAGAGAGAATTAGACTTATGACTTTTATGCATTTCTGGTTCACTTAAATCAAATTCACGGACAAATATCAAAGCATCATCCTGTGATGTTATTGGTCTCTGAAGATGAAGGACAAACAATAATAACCACATGTGAAGAATAACAGACATGACAATTTAGCTGGAAAGATAAGTTTGGGCCAGATTGATAAAAAGTTTAAAATGC
Organism: Antechinus flavipes; assembly: GCF_016432865.1. Classification (NCBI taxonomy): domain Eukaryota; kingdom Metazoa; phylum Chordata; class Mammalia; order Dasyuromorphia; family Dasyuridae; genus Antechinus; species Antechinus flavipes. The sequence goes on along the minus strand of NC_067399.1, from coordinate 628,148,537 downwards.
CAAGCAGAGGAGTTTATGTTTGCTCTTAGGGATAATAGGCAGTCATTGGAGTTTATTATTTAGGAGGAGAATACTTTACACCTATACTTTAATAAACTTATTTTGACAACCACCTGGAAGATGAATTAGAGTTGAGTCAGAGAGACTCATTAGGTGACTGTTGCTATTGTTCAGAAGACAGATAATGGATGCTTACATGAAATTAGTAGCAATGTGAGCCAAGACAAGAGGATATATGCAAGGAATACTGTGAAGACAGGAATGATAAGATTTGGTAACTGATTGGATATGTGGGATGAGTGAGTGAGAGTAAGTAGTCAAGGATGACATAAGGTTTCAAATCTGGATCACTGGGAAGATTGTGATATTCTTGATAATAATAGAGAAGTCCAGAAGAAAAGTGGGTTTGGGACAGGAAAACGATGAGCCTTGTTTTGATATGTTAAATTTGAGATGCCTATAGAACATCTAGTTCAAAATATTCAATAAGAATTGGAGCTTAATAGAGAGACTGATTGGAAATAGATCTGGGAGTCAATACCACAGGAATCATCATTGACCTCATGGAAGGTGATAAGGTCAATAAAACAACAACATTGAAATAATTGTTGAACTCATGGATGTGGCCAATATATGAGACAGTCTAGAAAAAGAAAAGAAGGCATAGGAAAGAACTTTGGAGTACAGCAACAGTTGTTGGCTATGATATGGAGAATAATCCAGCAATAGGATACTGAAGAACAAGAGAGAGAGAGATGGAACCTCAGAGAGGAGAGAGAATCCAGAAGAAAAAGGTGGTCAACAGTGTCAAAAGTCATGGAAAAGTTTTAAAAAATGAGGATTTTGAAGAAGCCATTAGATTTGGCAATTAAGAGATCAATGGTAACTTTGGACTGAGAAGATTCATTTGAATCATGAAGCCAGAATCAGGAGAGTGAGTAGAGAAGAAGTGGAAGTGACCAATTAACACAACCCAAGAGTTTGGCTGAGAAATAGTGAAGAAATATAATGTGATAACTACATGGATGTAAGATCAAGTGAGGATTTTTTTTTTAAGGATGAAGGAGATTGTGTGTGTGTGTGTGTGTGTGTGTGTGTGTGTGTGTGTGTGTGTTTCTGTAGCAGGGAACTAGTAGACAGTGAAAGAACAAATAGAATTACTGGGAAAATCTGTTGGATAAATGGGAGGGGATGAGATCAAAGAAGGGTTGACCTTGACAAGAAGAGTTTATTTAGGTGGGCCCAGAAGTAAAGGAAAAGATAATGGTTAATGACGCCAATGCCTTGTGAGATGAACAAAAAGCAAGAAGAGAGAACTGATTGTCCAGTATTCTGGAGTGCTTGTTCCACAAACATTCCTTGGACATTCCCCATGTATAAGACTTCTCACACCATTGTCTCACTGTCTGCCTGGAATGCCCATGTAGAGCTTCATGTTATACCTAGAAATAGCTAAATGGCAAAATGAATAGAATGATGAATTTAGAATCAGGAAAAGCTAAATTTGAATTCTGCCTCAGATACTTACAAGATGGCAAATCACTTTAGCTCTCAGTCTTAGTTTCCCTTTGTGTAAAATGATAATAATAGCATCTATCTCATAGTAGCATCTACCTGCTATTGTGAGAATTGCATATAATATACATACATATACACATATATGTATATATGTACACACATTATATATGTGTGTATATAAATACACAGATATATAAATATATATGTATATATATATATATATTCTATTTATCTATACCCTATGATAATATAACTTATCTCAAAGAAAAGCAAGGACCATGTAGAATGTTAGAGATAGATTTGGAGGTTATCTATCCTATAAGCTATTCATTTTACACTTGAGAGAGCAGGTGGCCAGAGTGATGAAAGAGGGATGTGCAGGGGCCAGCTCTCCTATGAGTGTGAGCATTTGCACTTTAGAAATCAGCCAAAGTTACAAATTAGGGCTTGATTAATTGTGTTGATTGTCCAAACTTAAGAAGTGGTATAGAAAATGTCATTAATGATGTAGATGAAACTTTAAGGTCTTAACTTTTCAGAGTGTTGGTTGTTAAACATTTATTAGCACATGTCTAGATGAAAACAACTTGCAAGCTCTTCTAAAAAAGAAATCTGATACTTATCCATAGTATCTCTTGGACTTCATTGGGATATATGATTTCATTGATTTTGGAAGTTCTGGGGGTATGAACTGCCTCCACTGGAGGCTTTGCTTATGAAAACCTAATCTAAGTCAAAAGCAAAACATGACTCTGGATTTTCCTAATCCTCAGTTTGGTCCTCTCTCTTAAGGCTTCTTAAACTTTTTCCACTCACAACTCCTTTTCACCCAAAATTTTGGATCCAGGGCATAGAGATTTATAAAATAAACAAATGAAAAATTTACTGATAATAAATAATAATTTTGCATCCCCCCACATTCAATTATGAGACCCTCTATGGGGTCATGACCTAGTTTAAGAAGCTGGCCTCTAGCTCTTACTTTACTTTATCCTTAGCCTTAAGGCACAGTCATGTATGTAGTTCCATACTTGAAGAGTGTGATTTTTGTCATTGTGTGTATTCCTGATTACAGCCCCTCTATAACTTAGATGGTCTTTAAGAATTACTATGCCTGAAATCCATCAGTCTGACAACAACTTGGTCAGGAAGGTATCCTCTACTCAATATAATCTTTCATTCATTTGATCTAAACTCAAGAGTTGGAGTCATGAGACTGGAGCTTTCTGAGGACTATTGTTTAGGAAAGTTTAGGAAAGCAAGAAACATTTTAATCCAAGGACTGGCAAGAACACATCTTGTTCATCTTGTCTTCAGCCAAAAAGCACTCAAGAAAACAAGAAAATCTCTCAATTTTTCAAGGCTTTCAAAGGAGGAGATTCTATGGATTTGATTGGTAGCCTGTTCAAAATAATGCCTGAGAGCATTTGATTCTTCTCCCCACCTTCTTTAATCTTTTTATTCCCCCCCCCAAGGTTGCAAATACCTCTAAATTAGATCTGTGTCAAAATGATGGACATTGGGCTCAAGAATCCAGCTTTTCTGTGTAACATCAGAGATATATCATACAGGGGCAGATGTCAACCTTTTGAAAACACAGAAGAGGGACAGGAATTGGAGAGGGGTGAATTGGAGAAGTTCAATAAATATCCACAGTGTCATTTTCTCAACAAGAGGGGCAATGATCTCAGTCCAATAAGCAAAGAAAACTGCCTCCGGAAACCCATTTTTTCTATGCCCCTGGGTGATAACTGTGGGGTTCACTCACAAGATCCTTGAGAAAAGGCCTGAGACCCAAAACAAATGACCCCAGCTCTGACTCAGCCCCAGATAACACAAGGAAACCATAAACAGCTGCATCCTCTTACTGTTCCAGCCTATCTGGAAATATTCTTACCCTGGGATCCAGACTCCCTCACAAAATCTACACACGTATAAATAAAGAAAACTTGCCCAGTGAAGTAGAAGAATTGACAGCAAGGAAATTATTTTGAGCTTTTTTTTCTCTCTTCCCTCCCCTCCTCATTCACTCCCCTCTCCCCCAGGCACCCCTTTCCTTGTCAACAGCCCGAAAAATTATATGCCTATCTGCCTGAGCTTATCCATCCAGAAACTTGTCTCTATAGGTGAAATAACTGCAAATCTTCCTCTCTCTGATTAAAGGCAGGGCTTCTAGGCCATGTCTGGCATGGCACTAGTCACTGCCTAGAGAGGTGGTGAAAGGGTATGGTGAATGTTTGCCCTGGGGAAAAGGTGGTGGAGAATTTACCCCAAAACATTTAACTATTGTTCCCTCTGCCAAAATCAACCTCCACTAGCCGGATGATCACTGGAATTCTACCAGCAGAGTCCTGGGCTTCCATCCCTGATTGTGGTTGCAATACCAGTGCTCCTGGATAGGAGAATAAATGTTTTAAGCTGTTACCAATTTCAAAGATCTCAGTGTCAACGAACAGAACAAGTCTGGAAGGGGAAGTGAAGTTGAACATGGAATAATTGAACTTCTAAAGAATAGAGGAAAGAATTTAAAAGATGTAAGCAGCAGACTCCAAAGAAGTTCTCTGTATACATAATTTTTTCAGAGGTTTTTACTCTCTTCTTATGGTATGACAAAGCTCCCTTCAGGGCCACCTCCATGATTCCACCTCATATTCAAGGCTAAAATCTCTGCCTCCTGCCCTAGACATTTTAAAACAAATCTGAATCTATTACAAAGCAGGAGGTAGCACATATGGTGTGCCAATTAAATCAGTGAGAAAGGAGGATGAATTCTGAGGAGGCCATTCCAAAGGACTGGAGGCAGACAGCCTCTCCTGTCCTCTTGTTTACATTCATTAGTAGCCGAGCTTACTTTGGTTATTCCTTAATGGAATGGTTTCTCTTAGATATTCTTAATTTGAGGGTCACCCTTGAAGAGATGATTGGGAAATTCTAAGTATATTTGGGCTTTTGCCTATGCAAGATACATATGTGAAGAGCTGGTCAAATTTTCCAACATCCTATTGTAGAAGGAATATTGAATAGGTACTCCACCTTTCATATTAGTTTGTCTGATACTAGCTGTATGACTGCATGGAATATATAGGACTAGAGTTTTAGTGATTTAGAGATAGAAAGGATCTTAGAAGATATTTGTTCCAATCCTCTGATTTTGCAGATGAAAAAAAATGAGGGCTAGAGATATTAAATGACTAATCTAAAGTCATTCAGATAGTAAGAAGGCCATAGAATCGCCAATTTGAAAATTGGAAGGTACCTCATCAGCCCACTTAAAAAAAAATCACTCTATCCTTTGTCACAGTGAGTACTCTTTTATTGTATCATACAAAACCAGAATCCAAACTCAGGTTTTCCAAATCCCAAATCCAGAGCTTTCCCCACTAAACTGTTACATCAGTTTTCTCATCTGTTAAATGGGATAATAGTACTTCCTCTATCTAACCTCATGGCTTTGTTTTTAGAAAAAGAATATAAAATACAACCTAAATGTTGAACGATTACAAATCAGAATTAGTTCACTAATGAAATTCTGTGTTATAGCATTTGTCCAACCTCCATCCCAGTGATGTATTGGGAATCAAGTGACATGATGGATATGAAAGTGGTTGGAAAAACACAGAAAGGCACAGATGTCAAATATTGTTATTCACATGGGGCAGGAATAGGTATTGCTAGGACAATGAGAGATCTCCTGCCGCACTCTGTACCCTCTCTGAAGTCATCAGTTAAAGTTTCTACATATTGAATAGTGTGGAGACAAAGGTGAGGTCAGATAATGAACTATTTGCAAGAAAGGAAAATGAGGATAGAGGAGGGGATGTTATAGCAGAACAAAGCACTTAAGATAACTAAGACTGGTTCAATTGCAAGGCCAAGTTAGGGAGTAAGATTGAAATGGGAAATCTATGAAAGCCATAAGCTACCTTGTTCTACAGAGCTTGTACAGGTGACTAGTGGCACAGATAATGTATGTGGAAGAGATCCGGAGAAGGCATCTGATCCCAACCAGTACTGCTTTCAAATTTCACTTGTAATCGGTTCCCCAAACATCACAGTAGGAACAAGACTAGCCCATCTGTCAGGGAAATCGAGTCAGGATGGACCACTTGGGAGTCACCATCCTGTCCTGCTTGGTTTGGAGCTGCAAGTGTCTTAACTCTTTCCCTCCGCCTAAAACCCTGCAGAGAAGAACATTGTTTGGAAGGAATATTCCAGTTTTCCTTATGAGGTTCCCCCTCCTCCTCCTACCATCCGCCCATTCTCCTTATCTTCCAGTGATCCCCAATCCCGAATATTCTGTCTTGTCTGGGAGCTTTCCAAACCGCTTTACCAAGCGCTGCCAGTTCCAAAGGGAGGGGGGGAAATCACCAAATCTCTTCGTCCGCTACCTCCTGTGCCCTGTGCCCAACCCAAACATCATGCCAGTCCAGCTGGTCATTGTACCCCTTCCTCCATGGTACACCCAGCTCTGACATTGCGATCTGAAGATTTGGATCCTTGCGTACGCAGTGCGCCCAGGGCGCTGTCCAAGCACTGAAAAAGAAGGAGCCGGGACCTACGGGGGAAGGATCTTCCTACCTAAAACAGCCTCTATCAGGCACTGCGCAGCTTGGCCCCAACCTCTGGCAGCCAGCTCGTGGCGGCTCCGGCTCTGTCTACAGCTCTGGCTCCGGCTCCTGACTGGTCTGCGCCGGGTTTGGGGGCGCGGGGGTAGGCGGGGAATGGAGCGCACCGCGGACTTACCCGACTTGGACCTGCGCTGCGGTCCTGGACAAGGCTGAAGGAGGCGCCCCGTAACGCTCTGTTTCCTAACCCCAAGCTGGCCAGCTGGGATGGGGTGGGAGCTGGTGCTGGGAAACGCTTAGCCTTTGCGTCTTCCCCCTCCCTCGCCCTGGAAGGATGGGCGAGGCTGACCCCTCCCTCCCTTAGCGCCCAGTTTAGCGCCTAGCCTGTGACCGGCGGCTCCATTCCTCCCTTCCTTTCCTCCTTGCCTTCGCTTCTTCCTTCCTTCCTTCTCTCCCACCCTCCTTCCTCGGTCTCTCCCTTCCTCCCACCCATCGCCTCCTCCCCCAGGCTTCGGCTCACGCACTGGGGACCTGATGCGCTCATGCCTTCTCTGCTCTCAGACGTTCCGAGGATCTGGGTCCGGGAGGGAGGAGTGGGTGGAGAGGTGCTGTAGGGAAGAGAAGGAAAGGACAAGACGAACCTCTTCAAGCCCTTTCTTAGTGGGACTGGACAATATTTGGTTTGGTTTATTTTCTCTTAAGAGCGCACTTGCATCCAAGAGAGCAAAGTAATCCTTCCCATGCTCCCACCTCAGCTTCTCCCAAAGCACCAATTAATTCTTTAGACATCCTTCTTCTCTCCCAGGCCTACCCAATGCCAATTTGTAGAGCGTCAACTGAGAACAAGGAATTCTGTTAGGTCTCAGATTTTGCCTCTATTCTCTCCTCTTGCTCTGAACACAGAGTTTTGGTCAGCGGGAAGATAGTAATTCAATAAAAACACAGCAAAACTGGGATTGAGGGTGAGGTGATCCAGATTTTAGTTTTGGCTCTGCCTTGACTTGGTTCAGGGCATTGGGTGAGTCTTTTACACCTCTCTAAACCCCTTCACAGGTAAATGAGAAGATGCAGATTAGCTCTTTTGGTCCTATTCTCTTAACCTTCTGTAATTTAATTCTTTTTTTATTTTTATTTTTTGAAGCTGTTTATTTTCAAAATATATGCATAGTTTTCAAAAATTCATCCTTGCAAAACCTTGTGTTCCAAAATTATTTTCTCCTTTCTTTTCCCCCAACCCTCCAATATATGTTAATCCAATCCAATATATGTTAAACATGTACAATTCTTCTATACATATTTCCAAAATTATGTGATTTAATTTTACAGGAATCACATTTTATCTAAATTGTGTATTGCTCTTTCTTAGTGCCTAATACAGTGCTCTTTACAGGATAAATCCCTAATAAATGGTCTTTAAAAGGTATGAGAAGAAAGGATTTAGGAAGTAAAGAGGCTATGTCATCTTTCTTTTAAATCAGCCTAACACTGAGCATGCAATGCCTCCAATCTCCTTTCTCTCATTAGGCCAGGGTTCCTAATTCTCCATCATTGCTTAGCCCTCCTGAGTGATATTGTTGGACAGTTCCTGGAAGGTATCAGAATGGGATCTGGTTAGTCTAAGCTGCTCCTAAGGAGAAAGGTGTCTTCTCTGGTCAGTTGTTCTGATTATATGACTCTGGACTAATCACCTAAACTTTTTGGAACAATTTTGTCTTCCGTAAAATAGACAGATTACAGTATGAGATCACTAAGAGAGAATTCAGATTTTGGCCTTTTCCAATACTATGAAGAGAATGAAAAGCACCTAGTAACAAAATCAACAACAACAACAGCAAAATCCCACTTATTAAGTGCCTACTTTGTGTCAGACACTGTGATAAGCTAACATTCATAGTGCTCTTTATATATACATATATGTATATATAAAGATTATGTATCGAAAACCATGCTTTCATGTATAATCTCATTTTATTTTATTTCCACAATAAAACTTTAAAATAGATGCTATTATACAGATGAAGAAATTGAGGTTTGTAACATACTTTTCACGTATAATCTCATTCCATGTGTAATTCTCATTTCAGCAGCAACCTCAGGTCCCACCCTTAGAATCTGACCAACTGATAGGGAGAGAGGAATTCCAATACTACACTGGATGATTTTTGTTACCTACATTTTAAAATGACAATAGAATAACAAAAAATAATAATTGTGATTTCAGGTGAGTTCAAACCTGTCAGGGGCCACAGGATAGGTGGTATTATACAGGTGAAGAAATTGTAGTTAAGTGATATATCCAGGGTCACACAAGTAGTAAGTATTTGAGGAGGGATTTGAATTTAGATCTTTTCTTCCTCTAAGTCCAGCACTCGAGCCACTACATATACAGGTATACATATGAGCAATGTGGTGGTATCCAAATCCCCAGGATGCTAACAGAGCATAATTTCTAGGATTTCCTGGTCCCTTCTGAGCTTTCTCTAGTTCTTTCACAGCATAAACAGTAAAGATTATTTTATAAACCACTAGGCAAATGTTGCCAGAGACTTTGACCATTTCAAAGAATTTTGGAGTGGGAAGGCATCTTAGAGATCATTTTGTCCATCCTGTCAGGTCTTTGCACACAACTTTCAATGATCATTTTGCGGTCAGGAGACTAAAATACAACAACTCAGTGTAGTATTTACAGCTGCATGAAGTTGACCCTTCCTACCTTATCTTATATCTCTCTCTCCAGTTTAAGAATCTGTGCTCTAGCCCACCAGTTCCTTTCAATGTCAGACACAATGTTTATTCCTGCCTTTGTATTTGTGTATCAATAGTAATAGCTAACAAGGAGAAGCTAGTGGATACAGCAGTGGCCCTGATGTCTGGAGGACCTAGGTTAAAATCTGGCCTCAGAGACTTACTAGCAGTGTGACCCTGGGCAAGTCACTTAACATTTATTGCCTCCTGAAACCGCCTCAATAATGATAACTAATATTTATTAGTTTTGCTTTAAAATTTGTAAACATTTTCTATATATTTATACTATCTGATTTTTACAGCAAATCTTATATAGTAGAGTCTAAAAGGTTAAGCACTTCTTGGTCACAGAGTAGGTAAATATCAGAGGTGGGATTTCCATTCAGATCTCTGCTGACTGCAAGTACAACATTTTCCACATTATACCATGCTGATACTCAATATACCAAGCCCCAAAGTGAATGCAATACTCCAGATTGTTGTCTGACTTAAAAGTGATCAGGTCAGATTCAATGGTTCCACTATCTCCTTTCCTCTAGGACATAGTTCTTTGAAAGCAGCCTAGAATTGCATTTTTAACAGCAACAATCACAAGCTTTATATCATTTTAAATCTTATTTATCCATTGTGCTTGGTAATTATTAAGTTAAATTCTACCTACTCTGCTTACTTTCTTTATGAAGTTTCCCTTAAGATAGCTACTATTCATTTCTCTTTCCTTTGAGGTCTTGTATGACTTGGGACATCACAAGTTTAGCACTTAATTATATGTAACTCTATATTTTAAATTACATTTTTCATGTGTATGTATGTATTTTATTTCCCCAGCTAGACTGTAGTTTCCTCAGGCAAGGACTGTGTGTTTTATTTACCCAGATAACCCCTCATGGTATATTGTCTTGCCGGTAAGCTATGCTCAATCACTACTTAGAACATTATACATTGTCAGAGCTGGAAGAGATCTTAGATACAATCTTAACCTGGGGCCCATGAACTTATTTTTTAGACTTTTTAAAAATAACTGTATTTTAACAATTAATTTCTTTTGTAATCTTATGCATGTAAAAGCCTTACTCTAAGCAAGCTTCACTAGACACTGCCAAAGAGATTCATGACACAAAAAGATTAAAAACCTCCTATTTAGCCCAGTCTCCTTTAAAAAAAATAGAGATGGAAGTATTGATTGATTTTTGTGGGGGAGGGAAGGGGAAGGGACCATCAATTGGTGACCTATGTCTTTAGAATAGCAAATTGGTGTTTTCCTTATCTTTTTTCCCCTCTTCAACTCAGACTATCTAGAGTTGAGGTTCAGGTAAAGAATCATTTGAAATGGGCTGATTAGAAACTGACCTGATTTCTTTTTCACTGGCATTAATATCAATGAAAACCCTACCCCCTAGAAACCTACTCTTAGCATCAGATCATTCTGCTCCTTTCATTTCAGAAGCAACTTTAGGTCCTACCCTTAGGATATGTCCACCTGATAGAAATAAAGGAATTATAATTCTACATAGGATGATTTTTGTCACCTAAAATTTAAAATGATAATAATAGAATATTGAAAATAATAATTGTGATTTCAGATGAATTCAAACCTGTCAGGGGCCACAGGAGCTCTGAGGAAGCTGGCTTTCCCCCAAAATTGCTCTGCACCTGCACAAATATGAAGAATGTGGGAGATGCCCTGCCCTTCTCTTCTGGTAGAGAATGGATAAAGCTTTTTTTTTAAAAAAAAATCATTATTATCTACTCCCTCCTCATTCAGTTAGACTTAACTGGCAGTTGCTCTGCAGGATATTTTTGGTTCTAATCAGAAACAAGCAAGTGATTAATTTTCCTTTCTGGTTCATGTGTATGTGAAGAGAGAGTGACTATCTTTATAGGTCTTTGGGTTCCCCTTTCCTTAGTACAGGGGAGAAAGCTGAGGCATGGGGCAGGTGGTAAGAGAGGGGTAGTAGGAGGTTGTATTTTTTTTTTCATGTAAACAAATCATTAAGACCTAATATTCCCAAATCTTGAACAGGAAAGACCTTATTTAAACCAATTTAAACTCTGGGGCAGTACAGACATTTGTCTAATGTTCTGTTGTTCTGGGGGGTTAATGGGTCATGGGTCAAAGCATTAATCAGTGACTGTGGAGCAGAAAAGAGATGCTAACCCTCGGTGAAATATGAGGCTGCTGTCATGGGAACAGGAGCACAAGCAGAGCCTTCGAAAGGCGCCTTCTTGACAAAAGCCACCAGCAAGCGGGAGAAATTCTAATAATTAAAGCTTTGTTCCATATGCATGATTCAATTTTTTTCCTCTAAATTCTTTTTCACTCCTGAGTACTGTTGAATTGACTGTGGGAATCATAGTGTCTCCTCTGAACTCTCCTAAACATAAATTTAGCAAAGTCTAGTTATTAATTTTTGTTTTTATTTTTCCTTTTTATTTTTTTTTCTCTAGTAAACCTCTTCTACTGAAGGCTCTGGGGACTATATCGAGTTGTCCATCAAATGCCATTTCATTATTGTGCTGGCTGCTGCTTATTAAGAGTGATGGCAATGAAGCAGGTAGGATAATCTTCTGGCTTTCCAAGGATCTCTGATGGCTCCCCAGCTGCTATGAAGACCTTTATGTTTATCCCCTAAAGAATAGATGAATTCAATTTCCCATTATTTGGATTCTGCTAGTTTTACACAGACTGTCTCTTGCTCTGACCTTAGGTTGATTCTATCCAATTCAACAGGCATTTATCAGATACCAGTGTTGCGCTAGAATGGACCCTGGAGATCACTTAGCTCAAGCTGCCCATTTTAAGCATGAAAAAACTGAGGCCCAGGGAGATATAATAATATAGGAATTAAAATGAAGCAACTGGGACTTGATTCAAGGTCACTGAAATCTACCGAGGGACATTAATAATACTTTTAGTCCTTCAAAACCTTAGACAATTGAAGTTAGTTTCTAGTTAGCTAAAACATGGATAAATAAAGAAATGATTTATGATTTTCTTCCCAGCCTGTGGAGCTCCTGGTGTGGAAACTCTAATCAACAAATGTAAAATGATATTCCATCTGTGATTTAGTTAACAAATTTTAGGAAGTTACCTAAGACATAAAAATTACATGACTTGCCTAGAAATACATGACTCTTAAGTGGTACCACAAGTGAGATTTGAACCCGGCATTTCCAAAATCCAAGCCAATACCATTATCAGCTAAGTAATTTTACCTCTCAATAAGTAGGTCATTAAAATAAAAGATTACCAAATAGAAGTTTCTTTTCCATGATGGCTGTACTCTATATCAACTCCTCCCTGTTTAGGTCTCATACTTTTATCCATTCCTCTAGGGTCTCTAGTAGTGGCTTTATGATGTCTCCCAGTACCAAAATAAATTCATTTATCTTCCCAAAGGCATATTTAGTGCTTTTTGCAAAGGGGCAATAATATCTAATTGTGGCTTTGCCAAGAGGTAAAGTGAGTCTAGGTCTTAGAGTTTCAATCCCTATCCTGAATGGCTTATAGTCTGTGAAAGAAACAATTCATACTGTACACCCATGAACTAAGCATTTATCATTTTACATTATCCTTATGTTAAGTGTCAAAGGAGAGATACACACATATGAGCGGAATAGATACTTAGTAAATAAAGAAGTCAGGGGAAGCTTCCCAAAGGTGGGATTAGAACTAGATCCTGAAGATCAGTTAAGATCTATATAAGCAGGAAAACAACAGTCTGGGCAGAACTGGCTTTTAAAGGGAGGCTGAGGCTAAGGGATTTCTGGAACTAAATAGTTTTGAAATGCAGAAGGCTAGGTTGATTGAGTGTCTGCACTGTTTGTTATTAAGATGATGAGCTTCTGGCCACAAGGTTGTCTAAGGAGGGAGCAAGTCAAAACAAAACTATCCTATAGATCAGGCATGGGATTAGGAGAAGGAGGAGGAAAAAAGAGGAAGAGGAGGAGGAGGAGGAGGAAAATGAAGTTAAGGCAGGTTTGGAGAGATGGAGGAGGAGGAGAAGAAGAGGGAAGGGGAAGTTATTTTGCTGAGGTTAAATAGTGAGTGATGTATTGTGTGTGTGTGTGTGTGTGTGTGTGTGTGTGTATGTGTGTGTGTGTGAAGTAAACAGAAAGAGATATAGAGATACACACAGAGATATACACATAGACAGAAGAGAAAAACAGAAACACACACAGAAAGACAGATGGGAGAGAGTGAGAAGAGAGATAGAAACAGAGACATAAAGACAGACAGACAGAAAGAGATAGACAGAGAAACAGAGAGATAGGGACAGAGACAGAGAGAGCAAGAGATACAGAGTGAGAGAGAAACAGGGATGCATAAAAAGTGCATCCCAAGTAGTCTGCATGGAACATCTTTATCATTATCATTATATATTAAATAAATATTGGGAGACATAATGAGATTGCACTGTATAATGTATGGAAAGCTGACCTCTAAGTCAGGAAACTGCAGGTTCTCATTCTGTTTCTGTTACATTCTAGCCAGATGACCTTGGAAAATTAATCTTGCCTCTCAATCCTCTCTCCCACCCAAAAAATTCCTAAAACTATTGTGTAAAAATTAAATTGCTGATCTGAATTGGTGGAGGAAGCTTCCACACTAGAAGTTCCTTACAATGATAATTCTTTATGTCCCAGTTCTTGATCCCCAAAGGGGGAGAATGAACTCTATGTGGAAGCTATTGTCAACAGTTCATCCTAAAAATATGCTAAAATGTGAACTTCTGGATGAACTGTTTGAAATTCCACTAAGGAAAGCCACTTAGTACCAGCTTCTCTCTGAAATGTCAGTTCTCTTGAGTGCTCAAAAGGCTCTCTTTTAGTGTCTGGATGTTGATAAGTGTGCTGTGAAGCAAAGGACCACTTGAAATGAAGCAGAAATGCCCTTTGAAACAAAAAGTCAGAGGACCTGAAGGAAGTTTGGCATCCTAGATACAATTTTGGTACTGTACCTAAAAACAGGGGTATGTATTGTTAAGAGAGGTTATTGGGGTGAGGCTTGTGGTAGGGAGAAAAAGAAGAGCAGTAACCATGTTGTCCAAGCAGGCTGAATTTAGCACTTATGTTCAAAATTCCATTTCCATCTAAGGCTGTTTCATATGGAAACTGGAAATTGCTTGGATCATATTGAACATTGCCAACAGGGAAAGAAGCTGCCATTAGAATCAAGGAAATAGAAAAAGAAAATTCTCCTATGTTCCCTTGAGTACGATGAACAATATATTCTTCAGAGTTGTCCCTCGACAAGCTATAGCAGCTGGCCAAAGGAAAATTGTGTAGAGGATCAAAGTTTTGAGAATGTACAAAGAAACAAGCCTTGTTTATGTTGGGTCAATAAAGCTTTCCTAGGAAAGTTGCTGGACCTAACTTTTATTTTGTTAAGAGATTGTACTTATCATTTCCTGTCAGGCTCCAAGTACACACAAAAGGCAAGGATGCTATTTGTATCAATCCAAAGGGGACCAAGTATGTGTGTGTGTATGCACATATTCTCTATTTTTTTCGCATGGCCTTGTTTGATGCCCTGATGAAAAATCTGGCGATTTGCTCTTTGAGGGATTTAGGGAATAGCAGGGCCACTGTAAGTGCTTAGAATGTGATGTGTACCTTTCTGAGAATACAGTCCATTTAAGTTTCTCAATGCAATGACACATTATAAAAGACATAATGGAGGGTGTGCAAGACCAGAAAGGAAAGTGAGACAGTTAGGATATGAGAATGAATGATGACAATGTCACTGGCATCTATGGAATATAGAGGGAAACAGAGCAAGTTTTGTCAGTGTGTTGGGTCCATCCTTTATGAAGAAATTATGAAAGGACATTTAATAACACAGAATGAGAAAGTGTTGGTAGATTGTACTCTGTATTTGAGGGAGTGTCTGCTGAGATGAGTGGATGGATTTGTTGAAGAAGTACCCATTAGATCACTATAGTAAAAGTCAAGTGGCACAGTTACCTCTTCTGTTCTGAGCATTATAATCATATTAGCGCAACTTTGCAAGAATTTTTTGGGGAAACACATTACATGGTTGATGCATATTGAGCTTGCAGTCCAATAAAAATCCTATTTTAAAAATTTCCTATGTTAAGAGCGGAGAATTTTTTTATCACTATACAATGTTTTAAAGCAATATTTCATAAACTTTTTAGGCACAGATATTTTTATAATGTTTGAATCATCAAATGGCAAATTGTGACTCAGCTACAAATTCTCTAGGTGACTTTGGGCCACACAATCACAGAACATCAGACACTGCAAAGTCCTTAGTGGTGATCCTGTCTAACCCAAAATAGAATTAAACCCTCTTTTATAACATTCCTGCTTATCTGATGCTTGAGTCATTTATCTTAGAGTTTTAAAGGATTGTAGAGGTCATAAGGTCAAAGGATTATATATTTGAAGCTGCAAGGGAGCTTACAGGTCATCTAGTTGGGTTCTCACATTCTCCAGATGAGAAAATTGAGGCACAAAGGAGTCAAATGACTTGCTCAGGATCATATAGGAAGCAAGTGGAATTATTTAGTAGTTTTCTCATTTCATGTATGGATCCCTTATATGATAATCTTAATGGCTGATCATTTAGATGCCCCCCAAAATTTTGAGTAATGAGAAATTCACTAAGTCATAAAGCATCTAATCCATTGCTGGACAGATCTAATTATTAGATAGTTGTTTGTTATGTTGAACTTAAAATTATTTCCCTATAATTTACACCAATGAATACCAGTTTTGCTTTCTAAAGTAACAGAGGGAAAAATGAGTTTTTACTTTGCAAGACATTCCTTCAAATATCTGAAGAAAGCCATCATGTTCCACTGAAATCTTTTCTCTTATTAAACTTACTTTCAGTTGTTCTTATTGGTCATGGTTTCTACATTTTTCATCATCCTGGCCAGCTTTGTTTGCCTTATTTTTGTGTTGCCAATGTGGATTGGCACCCATAACCATAGGTGATGGGCTGACCTGTGCTGAGTAGAGGCTTGTCATCATATAGTACTATGTCACTCCTATACCTCTCTTGTTCGGGATATTATGCTTTTATTGTAGAATATCCCTCAAATTTTCATTAGTGTAGTTAAATTATCAGCAATTAAAAATTAAAATGGCACTAAGACATTTAGGACACTTTTTTATAGTCTTAAGATCAAATTGGCTCTTTTGGTCCCCATGTTATCTTGTTGACTTACAATTAGAGTTGTTTTGGGGATGGAGGAAGAGAAGAGCAGAACAATGATTTCACTCATAATAAGAAATTTTTGGTGAGTAAATTAGCTCAAACAATTCAGATAGATCCTGCTCTTCTTATTACAATTGGACAGTTGCCTGCAATGCTGAAAGACTATGTGACTTGCCTGAGATCACTTAACTACCCTCAGAAGAGGTATACCTGATTCATTGGCCAGGTCTCTCATCATTTTTCCATATCATGGTTTCAGCTCATGTAGAGCATGAAGTCTACTAAAAGTTAGCTTTTTGTCTCTTTTTTTAGAAATATAGCTGAACAAAATTGAAAATACTTGTTGGGAGTCATTTGTGAGAGAGAGAGATCATCAAAGTAGCTCTCTCTTAGGACAAGTTACTGAATTGATCCCAGGATTTGACTATTTGAACATCTGTCCTCTTGATAAGAAACTGTATGCATTATATTCATGTATTTAAGAAAATATCTTGTTACAGAAGGCTTTACCACAAAAGGCTCTTGGTAGGTAAGTAGCTCAGGGTTTTGACTTGTAGGTGTCAGATCCTCAGGGGAAGTTGATTAACACAAAGGTGATGATATTTCTCTAACAAACTCACTCTACCTTATCGTTCTTGGCCATGGACAAGTAGAAAGAAAGCAAGCAGTTTGCCTTACCTCTAAGTAACCACCTGGTACAAAGTATGATTTCAGGACAAGGGCAAAGGTCTTTTGCCTACTTTAGAAGTACTCCTCCACCAAACTCTTTATTATTTGAAATCCCATTGTTAGCCATTTATTCCATGAGGTTAAAGTTCATTCTTTCAGAGTTTATTTGAATGAATGAATATATTTATTAAATGCTGAAAATAGACCAAATGTTTCTTGCTTCAACTATCAATCTCTTTGGGAAGAGGAAAACCTTTAGTCTTTAGCATTTGAATGTGAATCCATTTGGGTTTCTTCTGTGATTAGGAGATGAGGGAAGCAATGTGGTCCTGGGTACTTGTGGTGTGAGTAAAGGGTTTGAAAAGGGTCAAGGGTAGGAAAGGAAAGTGGGTGTGTGTATCAAGATATAGTTTAATGATGTCATAGAAAGACTCTAACCTTGGGGATGGGGCTTTTGATTCTCACTGGAGTGACGTTAACTGAATGGAGGAGTGAAGTTGGGTAGTCAAGATGTGTAGAAGCACGCTGACATTTAGTTAATAAGCTGACATTTGAAGGCCTTTACCAATGCCTACTCATGATTTTGAGTTGGGCTATGGCAGAATAGGTAAATGTGATGTATATGTGGGAGAGAAACGGTAGAGAGATACCACATCAAAGAAGATGCTGAGATATCTAAAATGTAATCGGTCAAACAGACTTGTTGAAAAAGTCACCTTCAGAACACCAGCTCTGTAAGTGTGATCTCAGAGTGGAGGACTAAAAGATGGGCCTAATGGGAGAATTGATTAAATTTCCCTTAGGGGAACATTTAAAAAAAAAAAAAAACAAGTGGGTTGGACTTTGTCAGCTCCTTTCCAAAGCAGGTGGTGCAGGGTCTCTAGGTGTCATTTGGGACCCAGATGTCAAGTACATCTGTGCACAATTCAGCCCTTAATTTCAAATACACTTAGGATGATACTTGATAGTTCACAGTCTGCCCTTATTTGGTTTACCTGCTGCCCTGGGGACAATAAAGATCTTGGTAACATGAGGAAGGATAAACATTCAAAGCACAGGAGGTGGTACCTGCTGGACGATGCATCAGTGGGTTTTGTTCTATCACGTGATTTTTAGAAGCTTATTTTATAGACAAGGGATATCCATTAGGGTCACAGAAGCAGTGCAGCATAGTGGGAATTTAACAATTCAAATTTAATAAATAAACAAAGTACTATGCAAAATAACTGGAGAGAAAGACTAGCTAGACTTGTTTTTTCCTTGGAAAATATGTCATCATTTTCTCTGAAACTAAGACTCCTAATTATTTAGAGCCCTGAGAGTTTAAATAGTTTGTCCAAAGCCAGCTAGGTGATTTGTTTTCCTGTCTTCCTGACCAGCTTTTTATCCACTAAGCTGTCTCTGAATGAAAGTCATTAACAATTAATTGTTTATAAAATGCTAACTATGTATCAAAAACTATGTCCCTACTCTCAGGAAGCTTTCCTTCTATTAGAAAGAATAATTAGGTTGGGATCCAGACAACCTGGCTCTACCACTAATTAGATTCCAGGCTAATTCTTCTTTTTAGCCTCAGTGTTCTTACTTGTAAAATGGTGGAAGAATGCTAGCTCTCAAAAATTCTGCCATTTGGGGGAATAAGTAAACACACCAAAACTTTGGTTAGTAATTAAGATCCTAAAAATAGGATTTTAAAAGTTTGCAATTGGAGTCTTACAGGCTATTTATTCCAACTCCTTTACAGATGAAAAGACTGTGATTTAGAGAAGTGATTTGAGTCAGCCATGACCAGCTAGTTAGTCAATGACAGAGCTGGAGTTAGGACACATATCTTCATCTTCACCAATCAGTGTCCTTAGTCTGATTCTATTCCATACGGTATTATACCTGGTAAAGCTCTGCTAGTCTGTGCCTATCTCTAGCTGAAATCACTTTGGACTGATTAGTTCCTTGAATTTCCCCAGAGAAGGTCTGTCAGATCCTTTAGTGGAGAGAAGCTAGACCTGAATTTTTCCCTTTTGTGTAGATTGATTGAATTAATAGGAGGAGACCAAATCACCTTGGTGCCTTGTTCCTCTTTATTAGCTCTTTGCTAATGACTAAGGCAGAGATGTTGATTTAGTGCCCCATTGGGAGAAAAGTCTGGTCAATGAGGTGAAGGGGCAAGAGGCCACTCCTTAATCCATTAGTTCAGGAAAGGTCAGAATAGGCCCCAGAGATAGAGTGAAATTTTCTTGCTATTTCCTTCTTCCTTCCAAGAATGAGTACTCTAGCCTAGTCAAATCCTACTCATTCTTCAAGATCCAGCTCAACCCACTTTCTCCAAGTTTACCTTTAAAAATAGGAGAAAGAGAGTGGCAGCTTGAGAAGCAGGGGATCAATAAATACTTATTGAGACAAAGAAAGAATTCAGAGTCAGAGAAACTGGATTTAAATCCTGACTCAGCTATTTATCCCCGGGTCATTCTTTTAGACTCAGTATCCTTCTTTGTAAAACAAAAGGGTTACAGTATATCAGGGCTCCTAAATTGTTTGGTATATCATGGACTCCTCTAACAAAGTCTAGGGAAGCTCATGAACTCTTCTAAGAATAATATTTTAAAATGCATTTAAGGTTACAGGGAAAATTAATTATATTGAAATATAGTTATCAAAGTTTTTTTTTAACTTTAGAGACCCCAGTTTAAGAATTTTTAGATTACGTAATCTCCAAGGTCCCTTTCAGCTCTGAATCCCATGGCTCTATACATTTCATCTTCTGTTTAATGTTATGTGGAGATAAAGAAGCACAAAATATTGCCCTCTGCTTTTAGGACATTTATAATCTGGCTGGGAAAATAAGATATGTACAAATGAAAACATTTCTAGTATTCTCTTCTAATTACAAGTCATATAAAATCTATAAATGCAAAGGCTGGATTCATGACCTTTAGGGTCTTTCCAACTTTTAATTTTATAATCCTATGAGCTTATGAAAGACTTAATAAGTATAAGAAGCTTTATAAAAGTGAATAGAGTGGAAGCTCCTTGAAGGCAGGTATGATTCATTGTTCTCTCTGTGTGTGGAGTGTCTCTGTGTCTCTGTCTCTGTCTTTCTGTCTCTGTGTCTCTTTCTCTCTCTCTCTCTCTCTCTCTCTCTCTCTCTCACACACACACACACACACACACACGCACACACATGCACACACACAACCACACCACCAGGATTAAAGAAATGTAGAGTGGGGGAGGTCAGTTTTTGCTGGAATATTTAGGGAAGATAGGAAGAGATTTAGGAGGTTGGGGTTCTGGAGGCAGAGAACCAGGATGGGAGAAGACATTCTAATGTGTAGAGAAGTTGGCTTAAATAAAAATAGGAGAAAATGTACATGGGGTGAGTGAGGATGAGACTAACCAGCATTGGACCATAGATGCAGCGCTGAAAGAGGCAAAAGAAGTTCAGGGTTATATTGGTTGTCTGAGATGAGATTTGAACCAGGTCTTCTGAAACTCAAGTTCAATCCCCTATCCATTATTCTATACTGTTTTTCTCATTCAAAGGCTCTATATAAGTCCTGGGAATTTGGGTCCCATGAGGAAAAGGAGCATTGATCCATAGATTGCCAGCATTGAAGAGTTGACAAGGAGAACATGATTCCCTTGCCTTCCTTATCTCTCTCCTGCTTCCCTTGTTCTCTATCTCTGGCTGTGGACTAGGTCAGTTACATTTGAAATGAGGCTTTTAACACCCACGAACATGCTGTTTCTGAATCCCATTTTCAATTACCCACATTTTCAAAAAGAAGGATTTTCATAAATTGCTTTGGAAATGTAAATGGTACAAGCAAAGCTGTCTCAGGCATTGTATTAATCCCATTAGCCTTCTGCTTCCCTTAGAAGGGATGCTCCATCTTTCTCTCACTCTGAATCTCTTTGTACACACTAGCACCTACAGGATCCTACTTAAAACTTCACCCAGAGACAGCTGTAGCTAAAGCATCTATATTTGGGAGGCAGGGCTTCTCTGCATAGGAAAAGGTTCTTAGGGAGACCCTCAAAGATCAGGCAGAGCTCTTGTTACCAAATTTCCAAGGAGAAGTCTTTGATCTCTGGTTATAAGTGCTCCTTCCTTGACTCCCTTGTCTTACTGGAGCTGTTGCCTGTTGCAGGATGGATGGACCATCCCTGAATTGGCGAAGAACTGTTTCCTGTAGACTTAGGTTAGCTGGTTAGATTCCTGACTGAAAACAGAACCTACTGTTCAATAAACATCCACGTTTCATTGGCCTTTGTTCTTACTAAGCAAAAGTTCACTTCTGACAGATGAATGGACTTAGAAAGAGGAGAATCTTATTTTCTCCAGAGAATTGTTTTCTCCCCCTCTGTCCTTTTTCTCCCTTTCTTTAAAAGCAAAACAAACAAACAAACAAAAAAGCATCATGCCATGGGGGCTTGCTGTACTGACAGCTGAGGGAGTAATACAATCTGCTTTCTCTTCTCTCCTCTAGGGCAGCAGTAGCCCAAGTGTTCCCCACCTGTCCTCAGGTATCGTCATAAACCAATCAGCTTGCTTAGCAAGCTAGTATAGGTGAGAAGGCTTCATCTCTGCATGTGGCACCTTGCCTTGCATTGTAGCTATGACTCCAGATGCTGAATTAGGGGTACTAGACCCAGTTAATCTAAAAGTGACATTCAAGGTCCCTTTCAATTCTTTGGTCCTATATATTTGTGATCAATTCTTATAACATTGTCAAAACTAAAGGATTTATTTTAAGGGCAAAACCTGCTCAAATACACTTCTTAGAGAACACATTTTGCCCTCAGACCCATTGACTTTCACAATGATAATTTCCTGGCGAGATTCCAAAAAGTGATCAGATGTTATAGTTGAAGAGAATGAAACTCACCTGACTCTCGAGGAACATTTCTTGTTCTTAATGGTCCAAGATGGTTATGAACAATTCTCTGTGTTGCTGTCTTTCTATCTCTCTCTGTGTTTCTCTGTTTCTGTCTCTGTTTGTCTCTCTGTCTCTGTCTCTCTTCCTCTCTTTGTAATAATCACAGAGGAAAGAGAATGGCTGGCCAGTCTCTTTGGGGAATTCTCTAAATATACCCAGGGGAAATGGCCAGTCCCACAGGGGAGGAAATTCTCCCACCCACAGACTTCCACTACGCAGGGAACACGTGCCATTAGTAGTCTGTGGTGATGATGGGGAACTCCACTAAGGTCTTGATCTTTTTCTTCTGATAGCCTGTTGATAAGTTATCTTACTCAGGGGCTTGGCTGGTTCTGACCAGTGACTCCTAACCTCTCTTCTCCTCCCTCCCTCCAAATGGCAGAGATTAATGAGAATACCAAATAATAGGAGGATTAGGTTGAAGAAATGTCTCCTTTTTTTCTGATGAGATAACTTAAAAGCAATTTTCTTGAGTTTTTTCACATTTAAAATTTAAGTTTAGAGAGTCAAGATTTTACTGAATCACTTTAAAAGGTCACTACTAAATTTTCCTTCAAGACAGTTACTAAACAAATCTCATAATCTACCTGGCACTGAAATCTCTGTTTACAAAGATATGATTTCCTAACTTACATTCCCCTTCCCCAAGCAAACAAAAACATCAAACCTTCTTCTTCTAGCTGAGTTTAGAATCAAGCTTTTAGGATCCCCTTTCTCTCATTTTATGTCTTGCCAACAGACTTGGATGACTCTGGAGGAAAAAAAAAAGACTGAGGACTTTGCAGGACTCTCTCTCATTTAAATCCAAATCATTTCCAAGTCACTTTCCTGATGTCACTGGTCCTTTTGGAGAACAAAAAACAAACAACAACAATCTTCTCTAGCTTCTTTCTTATAAGATTTTCAGTTGAATAAAACCTTGGTGATCTCCTATGCTAACTCCTTATTTAATCAATGAGGAAACTTAGGCTTAGAAATATTAATAGACTCATCCAAAAGTTACATCCAACAAGTTGCAAAGTTAGGATTTGAACCCAGATATTTTGGTGGCAGATATAGGGCATTCCCTTGTTTAGGTTAAGAGAACTCCCATTGTCAAAGTTGGCATCAGTAGTACTCCAGAACTAGAACCAGAAAGGATTTTAAAAATAATTTAATTCAGCCTTGTCATTTTATTTAGGGAAAAACTGAGGTCCAGAGGTATTAAGTACCATAAGGTCTAAATTCAACTGCAACACTTTACCCACTGCTCCACAATTCTACTGTATTAGACTTTCTATAGAACTCTTCTTTTGTTGTTTCATCAGGACATAGTGATGACTAAATTCTCAAAGGTTGTATCATCCAGATGAATGTACTGGCAGTTCTACCAATTTGGAAAGACTATCAATGCAGGTCCAGTGATCAATTGTCCCTTGAAGACCATCCTAGTGAAGTTCAACAGTAAAATTTTGTTTTTTGACTACAGCAGCTCATGAAACTGTCCATTAAATCATGGAGGAATTGTGATATGTGTCAGCAGAGGGAATGACGTCCCTGATGAGATATCAATTCCTCTGAACTATTCAGTCGTGGTTTATGGCTTACATGGTAATGACCAGACCTTAGACCTCAGGTGGAACAGGAGCACTGCTATTCATTCACTTCCACTCTTCACCTGTTTTTGCAGCTGCTGGACCCTTTTGTTTTTTCCTGTTCTCGAGTCTCCTCCCATACTGCCCAATCCCCTAATGAGGTAGTTTTGTGTTATTGCTATTACAGAGTAATCAACTCTTTTGAGTGCTCTTGAGCAAAGCTTAAGATTTCCTTTGATGATCATTGTTAGTGTGGCAGACAGGGAGGGAGGTTTATGGGCTTCTAGCCAGTAGGATCTTTCTCCCTGCCGATATGATTTGGGGGATGCTTGAAGACCCTTAGCTCCTCCAATGACATGGCAGAGTGTCTGGTTTTTCATCAGACGAGATTCATTCCTTTGGCATTATCCTTTATTGAAAAGTGAAGATCTACTCCATCCACCAATTGAGGAGAACATTTCACTCAGTAACACAAATATTGTCCAATGATGAATTGTGAATGACTTTAGCTATTCTCAGCAATACAATGATTCGAGACAATTCTGAAGGACTCAAGATGAAAAATGTTATCTACTTCCAGAGAAAGACCTGATTGGAGTCTGAATGAATGCATTTTGAAGCATACTTTTAAAACTTTATTACTCCTGAGTTGCTTAGGTTTTGGCCTGCATTTTCCTTTGTAACAGTTAATATAGAGATGCTTTGCATAACTGCTCATGAATAATCCATATCAAATTGCTTCCCTTCTTAAGGAGCATACAGCGAATGAAAGGGGAAAAGATTTTGGAATTTAAAATTTCTAATTTAGTTTAATTTAAAATTTAAAAATTATTTACATATTTAATAAAAAGAAAAAGAAAAAAGATTAAGAAAAAAGTGAACCATCTATTTTGTGGAATGGGACTATAGTATTAATAAAATTTGATTACTCAAGATGGTTCTCTATGGGGGACTGGACTGAGTAAGGGACTAGAGAGTGAGGAGTGGAATGATGACTACTTGGAGGCAGTGACTCATTGAAAAGAAAGAATGATTGAAAGAACCCATAGATAAATTCCTAATATTCTCAAGTTTGCAGAATGATAGCTCTCTTTTCCTACAACCTATTCCCTCCTGCCCTGTACCAATCATTTTCTTTCTTTTATAACAGGGAGAAGTTACACTAATGTAGATAGTACACTCTGACCATAGAGCTATGGCAAAAGAATAATCCATGATTTTCACAGATTTTTTAGAAACATATGCCAAAAAATGAGCTAGAAGGGATCTTCAAGATGAGATCAGATGGGCTTAGGCAAATGAAAAGGAAAAATCAAAGATCATCAAAGTTTTAAGCATGAGAAACTGGGTGAATAATGGTACTTTTGATAGAAATAGAAGATTGGAGATGGAGATGGGGAGAGGTAATTAGTTCAGTTTATGACACAGTACATTTTAGATGCCAGCCAGATAATCAAGTAGAAATTATTGTAGATTTCTGGAGATGTGGGTCCAGAGCTCAAAAGAAGGATGAAGACTAGACTTGGAAGGACATTCTTGGAATTGAGGTGGCAAATGAGATGTCCAAGGATTAGAATATGTATAGGGGAAGAAGATAGTACCAAGGATAGAAAACTGGGAGAAACCTCTAACTAAAAAGGCCAGGAAGAGGGCAAAGAGCCAGTGAAGGAGAAAGGAGAATTATTAAAGATGCAAACCGCTTCAACCAAGGAAGACTGATATTTTTCAAGCAAGGGAATAGGAAATATCCAGAAGGCTTGGGTAGCCAATAATATCAAATGCTTCAGAGAAGTCATGTAAAGTAAAAATTGAAAAATAAGAAAAGAATCCGAGTTTGAGAAAGAAAAAGGTGACATGCTTATTTAAGGCGTAGGAAAACTAGAGTTGGAATTCTAGTCCAATAATTCTATTTCTACCATATCTGTCAGCAAATGAGAAGTCTGGGAGCCCTATGTTTAACACAGAAACAGAAGAGAAAAGGTTAGCAAGCATGATGAATAGACAGATGCCAGCCAGTCACTAGGAAGGGGTTGGTGGGAGGTGGGTCAAATGTTCCTAATGTTCCCTAGTGTACTCATTAGCAACAAATGCATTTGAAGGTGGTATTAGAGCCAGATCTGATACTGCTGATTTCTTAACTATTTCATTTCATTCTGGAGAAGTCAAAAGCAACTGTAGGTGCTGCATTTTCTCTCTGTTATTATCCTCAATAAATCCATTTAAGTGCTATTTGTACATGGTTGTCTGCATCTTGTCTCCTCAATTAGATTGAGCTCCTTGACAGCAGGAAATATCTCTTTTTTTGTGCTTCACATAGACCTTGGCACAAAGTATGCACTTAATAAATGTTGTTGACTTAATATAGTAATAATATTAACAATAACAATTAACATTTATGTAGTGATTATGATGTGCTAAGTGTTTTACAATTATTTTTTTTTCATTTAGTCCTCATAATCACCCTGGAATGTCTATGCCATTATTGTCCCCATTTTCCAGATGAGTTAGTTGATGCCAATAGAGATTACCTGACTTGCCCAGTTTGACACAGATAGTAAGTATCCAAAGCTGGATTTGAATTCTGGTCTTCCTGACTCCAAGCTGAGTGATCTATCTTCTGTATTACCTAGTTGCCAATTGACAGTAGTCAATAGGGGATTTTTCATGGACTGTGATCTTGGTTTTTCTATATTCCTTTGTCTCTGAGCAGGGGACTTCATAGTTCCTTCTTTGAGGTTCACTTCCATAGGTCTCATAGCCTGGGGATTTGCTTTGTGTATTTGTGCTGAGGGATTTGAGGAAAATGAAGAGGAGTGGATACTCAGTTCATCCAATCTTTTTATAGGTTGAGATAACATTCAGGCTATAGACATATTCAGTTTCTGATGAAAAATATCTAGTGAGTGCAGCTAACTAGGAGAGTTCAAGGATGTCTGATCAGAGTTTTTCCTGCTATTCCCCTGGGAGTGGTAATAATAGAGTTGACATTTCTTTGATCATGTCACATTGACATATAGCTTAGAGATCTATTACAACCAACCATGTCACTTTATAGATAAGAAAAAATGGGCCTTAAAGGTATAAAAGGGTGAAAGTGGTCTGCCCAACCATGGCTCAAAAACAAGTCAGTAAAAGAACAAGACTAAAACCTTGACCATATTTCCTCCTCCCCACCCCCAAATACCAAGTGGGTTAACTGATTGAATGTATTCAAGATAAAGGGAAAATTGAAATGAGTGACTCTGGTCCTTGAGATTATTCATAATATGTCTAGAGCTCAAAGAAAACACAAAATCCAAATAGGCTAATCCTCTTATTTTACAAATGAGGCAACAGAGACCAGAGTGACTTAACCCAAGAGTTATTTTGTTAATCATATAGATACAGCTGTACAAAGGTACAAGAGTTCTAGTGAAGCTGGGGGATAGAAATTAGGAGTAATATAACTCAGAGAGGAGAGTCTGACCCAGTAGAAAGTGGGGAGAGCCACATATGGAAATTTTTTGTACAAGGTCAATGAGGCAGCAGCTTTCTCCTTTGGAGGAGAGAGCATATCTTCCCAAGATACAATTGATCTGTT
Organism: Antechinus flavipes; assembly: GCF_016432865.1. NCBI lineage: Eukaryota > Metazoa > Chordata > Mammalia > Dasyuromorphia > Dasyuridae > Antechinus > Antechinus flavipes. The sequence continues at coordinate 628,121,760 of NC_067399.1, read as the reverse complement.
ATGGGCTCTGGTCTTAAAGCAACAAAACAACGAGCATAAAAAAGTCCTGGCAAGCTTTGTGGGCCCTATAGAAGGCACAGCCAGAGCAAAATGAAACTCTACTTTTATTTTTAGAAGTGGAAAATCACAGCTCACGGCAGTGACAGCAGGTGGCTTGTTATCGCCATCCGTTTGGTTCCTCTTTCTTTCAAAGTTGGACTGTATTTTGTGGCATCAAAAGATTGCTCTTAAGCCAGAACTTTTAGAATAATAATTCAACAATGATGATGATGATGATGATGATGATGAATAGGTCATATTTATATAGTACTTTAAGATCTGTAGTATGCTTTCCCTATAATAGCCACATGAGTTGGACAGTAAAGACACTGTTTTTCCTGTTTTGTGGATAATGAAACAGATTCACCAAAGCTATCTTCCTCTTTGCCTATAAATGGGAAACAAAACAAAACAAAACATCATTTTCCCCTAAGCCTGCAGGGCCAGAGTTGATTTTGCTTATAGGCAGAGTAGGCGGCTGCCTCTGTGATATAATCTGAAAGCATGGGAAGATTCCTTTATTCTTAAGTATTTCTGTCTTCAACCTGTCATAGGTCACCAGAATTTCATGATTAGAGATGCATTCTTATAAGCTGAGGCATTTTGCACCTGGAAAGGCTAACACATTAAGCCATTATCCATACTTCAAAGATCCAAGGGTGTTCCTGTCAGATAACAGTGCCTCTATACACTAGGAAGCTATCTTCAAGGATTATGGTATCTGAGAAATTCATCAACCCATAGCCAACCTGCTGCTGAACCCCTCTGAACACCTAGGGTAAACATGTGGTCTACCAGCAGTTCCATGTTCAAAGCCTTCTCACTCCATGTTGTAGAATCACAGAATTTTAGATGGAAAAGGGAAGCCATTTATTTTAACCCATTCCAAAAGAATTTCTGGGATAACACATATGACAAGTGATCATCCTTTTTTTTTTTTTTTTTTGCATGAAGACTTGCATTGAGGGGAGGGGAATCCAATACTTCCTGAAACAACCCCTTCTACCTCTGGAGTGCTCTAATTGTTAGGAAGTTGGTTGTTTCATGAAGTCTGAATTTAATTTTTTGAAGCCTCTACAATTCTGCCATATGGCTCTCACCTGCCTTTCAGTTTGATTTCCTCTTTTTTGTTCTCATGCTCCTCACTCTGGTCAAAAAGGCCTTCTGGCCTCTCCCCCTGACACACGACATTTCATTTTCCATCTCTGCACAAGTGCTTCTCCAGGTCTGGCATATGCTGCTTCCCTGCTCCTGCTTCACAGAGAGTCTAGCACCCTTCCTAACATGACTCAGCTGTGAGATCTTTTACATAGGATTTTCTAGGGTCTCCCAGTCAGCAGATCTCCTACTATATTACTTTGTATGTACTTATTGATAGAATATTAAATTAATAGAAGAAGCCATCAATACTGACTAGAAGAGAGCCTATCTCTTTGGACAGTTACCTACTTACCTACCTACCTTCCTACCTATCTATCTATCCATCCATTTATCTCTCTATCTATGTATCTATCTATTTAAATTTCTATATAAATATGTATCATCTATCTATGTATCTATGTATCTATGTATCTATGTATTTATGTATCTATCAAGACTGGATTTTTGTATCTCTTATAAGCTGAGGCATTTTGCACCTGGAAAGGCTAACACATTAAGCCATTATCCATACTTCAAAGATCTAAGGGTGTTCCTGTCAGATAACAGTGCCTCTATACACTAGGAAGCTATCTTCAAGGATTATGGTATCTGAGAAATTCATCAACCCATGGCCAACCTGCTGCTGAACCACTCTGAACACCTAGGGTAAACATGTGGTCTACCAGCAGTTCCATGTTCAAAGCTTGGATGGAAGCTTCAGTGGCTACTCTCATTACCGATCCTACTGATGAGTAGCTCTAAGCTACTTTATTTCTGAACCAAGCCAGGTTATCCATTCCTTAGGCAGCCTAATGGTTTCAATATATTAAAACCGGATTACCCTGAACATTTCTAGCCATGAATGCAAACAGTTTTGCTCACAGTTTTGACCTGATTTACTCACTCAGGAAAAAAATAATAATTCAAGACAACTGAGTATTTCCTATGTGGCCTGTGTTTCCGTAGATACTGTGGGGGATTTAGAACTGCAAAAGATAATGAAGAATACGTGGCCAAATGCATTTATTTGATAGATGTGGTTCAGAGGGTTTAGTGACTTGACCAATGTCATTCAGCTAATAATTAGCAGAGCTAAGATTCAAACTCCCAGTGCTGTCACCGAAAAATTTATAGTCTTGTTAGAGACATAAAACTATAAGCATGTAACAGAGAAAACTGTGAGAGAGAATGCCCAAATGAATGGTGTACATTTGCATCCTGCCCATTTCTTTGACTTACAGGGAACTCATTAAAAAGTGCTCAGTGGAGACAAGCTATTTAAAATTTGGCTTGATCTGTTTCTGGATAGGTATACCAATATATTGAGTGGGATAAACTGAGGCATTTATGCTTCTGGGTTATCTGGGGCTTGCTGAACATGAACATGGCATAAACATATGTTGGATCTGCCATGTGTGATGTAGATAATAATTCACTAACTCTCAGATTATAAAATTACAGCCGTTTCTTTCCTTCAGAGAAGAGGAGAAACAGCTTAAGAAGAGGTTCCTTCACACCTGCCAGCCCATCTGGAGCAAGCTGAGTGGGCCTGGGAAAAGAGTGCTTATGGCAGAAACTAAGCTAGGCTCGCTGCCCTGGGAGGGGATTGTCACATCTCTGGATAGTGGGCATGACTTTGACATAGAGACAGGTGTGTGAATAAAAGGAAGTGAGAGAGATCCTTGTAAATGATACGACTGTGGCAGCAGCTGGTGCAGGCTTTACTCTCACTTTCCCTCCCTCTGCTTTTCCATCACTCTCTTCTCACTTCTGTATTGTCTTCCATATCATGAAACTTGGGAGGAATCAAGAGCCATAGGCTGTGGTATCAAACTCAGGTATAAAAAAGGGTCACTAAACTAAAAATAAAGATCCCTGCAGACAGTGTTTAACTGAGTTTTAAAATGTAACATTATCTAAATTTTATAGTATTCTTATTTAACTTGTTAAATAGTTCCCAATCACATTTTAATCTGGTTCAGGTCACAGTGGGGAGTGCTTCTGACTGGATAAGACTGGCTGATCAGCCACATTTGACCCCTCTGTCATGGGACATATGCAATAGAAATGTAGACAAGTAAATAAAAATTTGCTTGGACAAAGGCTAACAAAGAGACTGCTCTTAACATAGTACCTGGCACAGAATAGATGCATAATAAATGCTTTTTGGTTTGACTCAGACAAATGCCATGCTTTGGGACTGAGAGCTTGCTTGAGATCTTGCTCCTAAATTCTAAAGGACCTATGTTTAGAATTTCATTCTTGGATTTGCTGAAGGGCATAAGAGATGAAGGGATGAAGGGAAAGAGGGTGCTAGAACGGCTGGGTAAGAAGCTTCTAAATTCCCTGAGTGTTATCCCTGAGCTACCCACTCACACACCCCATTTGCCCTGGGAATGGGTGAGGGATCTATTTTTTTAAGGAAATAGGCACCTGCTTGGGGGAAGGGAGTGGGTGTATTTCTCTATCTCTGGCATTTCTAAAACATCTGGCAGAGTGTTTCTCTGGCTGCAGTCAGACTCCGGGAGTGCTGTTACCAAGTACACTGGTTTCCCTAGCAACAACTTGTACTGTTCTCTCCCCTTCTGGTGACTTGTTGCTTGCGCTGCTGCTATTAGATAATACCATCAGCCTTGCCTTTACTGGGCACTTTGGCTGCAGCTGAAACAGTTTATTCTTGACCTTTTTGTGCCATCTGTTAAAATCCTTCCCTTCTTTCAAGGATACACTTGAGGGACTACTTCCTTTATGAAGATTTTTAGCCCAAATTCATTTCTATCAGTTTTTGGTTTTGAAATTCTCTTTGCACATTTTGCTTTGTAGCTTATAGCCATTTTGTCTATGGTTTTGTAAGCTCTGGAAGGGCAAGGTCTGTATCATTGTTCATCTTTATGTAGCACAGTCCCTTACACAGAGTAGATTTCTTGAAACATAGATTTGAGTTGGAATGGACTTCAGAAGCCAGTAGTCCAATGGCTTCCTTAAGCAGATGTGGAACTGAGATCAAAGAAGTGAGATGCAGTAGATTTGAACAAAGCTCCTCTCATTCTATCTAGGTCCAACTTTCTGTCCACTGAACCATCCCATTTTACAGACCATTTTGCTTAATTAATTTTTGTTGAATTAAATTAAATCCATAAATTGGTTAACAGTTTTTTTTTCTTGGATAAGTAAGTGAGCTGCCTACTGCCAATAAGCCAACTCTATTACTCAGTCATGAATGGAATTCATGATCAGTGTAAAGAGTTCTGAAATGAGCTATAGAATGTTCATTTGTGTTAAGAGAACATATATATATATATATATATATAATATATATATATATATATAGAGAGAGAGAGAGAGAGAGAGAGAGAGAGAGAGAGAGAGAGAGAGAGAAAGAAAGAGAGAGAGAGAGAGAGAGAGAGAGAGAGAGAGAGAGAGAGAGAGAGAGAGGAGGGGGTTGAAGGGTGTGTATGAGTGGTGAGGGAGATGAGGGAGAAAGAAATGAAAAAGGGGATAAGGAAGAGGTAAGAAAAGGCAGAAAAGGGGATGGGGAGAGGGAGGGAGAGAGGAGGAGAGAGAGACAGACAGAGACAGATATTCACAGAGAGACAGAGAGACACACAGAGAGAGGGATCTAGGAAGGAGAATGAAAAAGGAAGAGAATCAAAGAGACAGGGAGGGGACAGTAACTAAAGAAAACAATAACAGATATTGGAGAAAGGGGAACAGGAAAACCAAGTCTGACATAGGGTCTACTGCTGAATGTGTAGAACTAAAGTCTGGAGTCTTAGTTTGGGTTCTCATTTCTCTCTTACACTAAGCATGAAACTGGCTGAATCACAGAAGCTTTTGGGGAAAACCATAGGGTGAATCTAATAAAACCTTTACCTGAATTGAGGGATCTATTTATAATATTTTTGACAGGCAGTCATTCATTGTCTGCTTGGAGATTTTTAGGAACTAGAAACACATTACTTCCTGAGGTAATTCTGTAGGAAAGCTCTTCCTTATATGGACTCAAAATTTGTATCCATTGATCCCCATTCTGTACTCTGGGGTAATGAATAAGCACTAGGAGAAATCTGTCATCAGTCACCCAATTGTACAATGAGGCATAAGCAGGCTGGGAAGTTGTCATAGAGATTGCTTATGAAGGTGAGATCAGAATAGATTTTCTCTATAGTGCTCAAGTAGCCATTGCATTTGAGGATGTTTCTGGTTCTCAAAAGCCTTTGTTGCTAAAGTCAGCATAGACAGGCTTCAGATAAATTGGCAAGTGACTTCACTAATCCCAAAAGCTTTTTTTTTTTTTTTTTTTTATTGATACTTCACAGTTCACTTGGCCAGAATTCCTGCTGGTCAAGTGCAACATATGTTTCAGGAAGAGGTACAGATCATCTTACAAGCAATTGGAACAAGGGAATGTCTTTATTAGAATAATAGATAACAAGTCACTTTGCATACATTTCTCATTTGATCCTCATAATAGTGTCAGATAGGTACTATTATTATCTCCATTTATTAGATTAAAAAAACTGATTCTGAGAGAGGGTGTGTTCAAAGCAGGATTTGAACTCATCTTCCCAATTCCAAGTTTGACAGTTATTAGCTAACTATCATTATAAATCATAGCTATACATTAGAGATTAGAAATCATAGACTAGAGACCATAGATTTATGGCCTTAGAAATTAAATTATCCTCTCATGAGGAAACTGTGTCCTTAAGATGTGAAGGAAAGTGACTCACCCGGTAAGGAATTACCCAGTTAGGAATTAGCTTTGCTTAATCCCAAACCCAGAATTCTTACCACTATCCATATGGACATTTGAAATACAAAATACTTCAGTTTGAGGATGTGAATTTTCAGAATAGTTTGCTTCTTGTTCTTTTCCTAAGAACCAGAGGGATACTTTGCTTGAGAGATATTAGATATTGCTCTTTTGGGTCTCTTCCTATAGATTTTTAACTTCATGTCAGATGAATTCAGATTTATTAGGGAAAAATCAAAATATAACTAGGTACTTGGAAGTTGCTTTGTGCTCTGCCTTCTTTTGTTATCCTTAGCTTTGCTGAGGTGGGTAAGGGGGGAGTGATGCAAGGAGAGTCTGTTTGCTCAGAAAATTTTCAAGAAGTAAAGATTTTAGATCTACCTGCCAGTGCTATTTCAAGGAGTGTGTGATTCTCCACTCATATATTTAAGGCTACAATTTGATAGCCTTTGGTCTGATTGAAGCTATTTCCTTATGGAAGTTTCATGTTTATCATAAAGGAGATGATAGTTCTGTCCACGTTAGACTACCTCAGGATGATTTTATCAAGTCCAACTAGAATGGGGAAAGCATTGGAAATAATGCTATATGTGGACCAACAGAAAGAAATAAGAATATTTAGAATGGAGAAGAGAAGATTGAAGATCAGAGAAGAACAGTCTTCAAATATTTGAAGGATTGTCAAATGGAAAAAAAACTTCTATAAAATTAGGAACATTAGGTAGAAATTATAGGAAAGATTTTTGTTCAAAAGTTAAATGGCTTGTCCAAGGTCAAACAACTAGAAAATATCAGACTTGTTCAGGAAGATTAGTCTTCCTGACTCCAGGCTCAGCACTCTATGCACTGTGCACCTTGTTGCCCAAGTGCCAAATACAGGATTTTATATTTGATCCTGAAGGTGATAGGGAGTCACTGGAGTTTGTTGTGGTTTGCCTTAGTTCTTGAAGAGGATCATGACATCAGGGAGGTGATCACTGGAGTTTACTGAATAGGAGTAGGGGGTAGTAGTGGAAAATGACAGAGAATGACATGATTAGATATGTACTTTAGGAGGTTTACTCTGGCAGTTGAATAGAGGATGCATAGGGAAAGACCTGTGTCAGGGAGACTAATCAGCAGGTTATTACAATAGTCCCAGTATGAGGTTATAAGATCCTGCTTTAGAATAGTAGCAGTGTAAGCATTATGTCTGTTTTTCCTTTCCTCAGAATCTTCTGGACCTTTTATTCAAAAATATCTCCCTCACTAGTCTGTCACTATACTTTGAATCCTACTATTAGAGATTATTTCCTTTGCATCCAGAGTATTTGGAGGTCTTTCAAAATTCTTGATTAAACGCCAGCGCTCACTAGATGAAACAGGGGAACTTCATAAGCCAGTGTTTCTCAATCTGTTGGCAATGGAACCCTCAGTGGCTATGACAGTATTGTAAAGGGATCTACCAAAACATGTATAATTCTTGTTTTGCTAATTTGGTTCTGGTTATGTCTACTAGATTGGATTAAACTTTTTTAAGTGTAATTTTATAATTCTGATCTTAGACACCCAAAAAGGGAACATTTCTCTATGTTTAGTAGAATTTAGGAATTAAAATGATTCTCTGTGAAACCATGAGTCTTAATCTTATATTTTTAGCTTTAAATACATAAACACACACACACACACACACACTATATATATATATATACACACACAAACACATATTTGTAAATATAATGATTTCTATATACATTAATTGGATGGTAAGAAATGATGAAAGGAATAGTTTCAGAGAAAACTGGATAGATTTATATAAACTGATGCAGACTGAAGTGAGCAGAATCAGGAGAACAATTTATAATAATCATATTCTAAAGACAAAAACTTTTGAAAGTCTTATGAACTCTGATCAACAAAATGATTAACCACAATTCCAGAAAAGTCATGATGAAACATGCAGTCCACTTCTACAGGGAGAGGTAATGGACACTGCAGATTCAGCCTTTTTTTTTTTTTTTGACATAACCTATGTAGTAATTTGTTTTGCTTGACTATACATATTTGTGATGGAATTTGCTTTTCCTTGCTTTCTCAGTGGGGAAAGGAAAGAGAAAGTGGGAGGGAGAAATTCAAACAAGAAAGTAAAATAAAATTTAATTTTGAACATTCTATATATTACTTTTAAAATGTTTCTGCTTGCAGCGCCAGGAGATCATTATGTACTTCAACAACAGTACTATATGATGATCAATTCTGATGGACCTGGCCATCTTCAGCAATGAGATGAACCAAATCAGTTCCAATGGAGCAGTAATGAACTGAACCAGCTACACCCAGCGAAAGAACTCTGGGAGATGACTAAGAACCATTGAATTTCTAATCCCTATATTTTTGCCTGCCTGCATTTTGGATTTCCTTCACAGGTTAATTGTACAATATTTCAGAGTCCAGTTCTTTTTGTACAGCAAAATAACAGTTTGGTCATGTATACTTATTTTGTGTTTAATTTATACTTTAACATATTTAACATCTATTGGTCATCCTGCCATCTAGGGGAGAGGGTGAGGGGAAGGAGGGGAAAAATTGGAACAAAAGATTTGACAATTGTCAATGCTGTAAAATTACCCATGCATATAACTTGTAAATAAAAAGCTATTAAAAAAATAAAAATAAAACTTTTCTGCTTGTTTGTACTTTCTGATATTCTCTTCTGTGACTTAAAAAATGTTAGAGTCACTTTTTTCATCTCTATTGCTATATATTCTTTATTCTCATTTACTGAGAAAAATAAGGGGGGCAAAGTACTAATAACAAATAAGGCTAATCAAACAACAGAGGTCTACATGGTCATGTCAAAAAATCTCTGTCTCTCACATTACGTCTACCTCTTTGTCTGGTGCTAGATAACATGCTTCAACAAAGATTATTTGGCTGGTGTAGAAATGGCTTTGATCTGACATCTTTCAATATTGTTTTGGATAATGCTATTTCAATTAACATTCTCACTGGCTCAGGAGTCAGAAGTCTGACATTCAAATCCTGTCTGAGACTTACTACCTACTTGACTTTGTCATTTTAACTCTCTGGGCTTCAGATTTCTCATTTGTAAAATGAATATCTTGGTCTAGATTGCCTCTGTGGTTGTTTCCAGTACTAGAAAAGGGAGCCTGTATATAACATTCCATCTCCTATCTCCATGTTTTCTTCCAAGCTTGGAATGTATTTTTGCCCCCCTCCCCACTACTGCATCTCTTAGAATTCCTAGCTTTATTAGTTACAAACACCAAATAAGGCTTTTCTTGGTTTCCCCCCACCTCCTTTTAGTGTTTTCTCCTTCCTAAAAATCACTTCACATTTATGTTGAATATACAATATATTTAATTATCTATTTGTAGATTGTATCTCTCCTACTCTACCCCTATTTTGCTAGCAGAAAGTATGCTCTTTGAGGGCATAGACTATTCCATTTTTAGCTTTATATTCATAGATCCCTGCACATAATGGATACATAACAAAGACTTGTTAAACTGAGCCACTATCTTCATCAGTAACTTTCTCCCACCTTCTTTACTTCCTTAATGGACATTTCTGAGTTTATTCCTTTGTCCTTTAAGATATTCTAAATAGCTATCTTGGGCTTCTTGTGGTATTGTCAGTAAAACTCTCCTTCCCCACAAAGTGCACATTCTCAATCTACAATTACTGGGGCCTGCATTAATCATCCTTTTATCATCCTAGAGGGAGCACATTTGCTCTTCTTCGAGCATCCTTGTATTCTTATCTTCTTCCTGCTTATCCTTCCTTTGAGAAAAATGTTCCAGACAGTATTTGATATCTTCCAAGTACTAGTGTTGCTCGGCACACTCTTTTTTCTTTAAATTTGTTTTCAGTTAGACATTTTTGCTTCACTTAAATTTCCTGAGTGATTTTTCCTACTCTATAGCCATTCTTGCTCTACAATCATAGAATTTTAGAACTGTATTCTTAAAGGGAATCTGTTTCAACACTATCTAATTTTCCAAATAAAGAAACTGAGATAAGATAGGGGAAATGACTTGCTTGAGGTCATGAAGTTATTGGCAGATCTGGGAACAGAGCTTACCTTTTCCTTTCTTGTTTCTTAGTCAATAAGGTAAGAGAAAATAAGAAATCTTGCTTACTGACAAATTAATTGTTATGATCTCCCCATATCTAAGTTAAACCAAGGAAAACCTTTGAAAGAAGGAAGCAATTTTTTGTGTGTTCTGAATTCTCTCTTTTCTAAGTTTTACATAAGTCCATTATTTTGCTGCCTTATTAAATTACGACTTTAAGAGCCATGATATAATGAAAGGAACACTACACTAAGTCATAAAAACTGAGCTCTAGTTTTGACAAGAGCATTATATTGCAAATTATTTCCCTTCTATATACATTTCCTCGGTTTTCAAATGAAAGTAGGAAAAAGGGCTTGGATGAGACAATCTCTAAGGTCCTTTCCTTCCTATTCTAAAGTCCTTTGACTTCTAAACTTCTGTTCTGACATATCATTGCTTTCAGTGTTCTCTTCTGGAATGCTGTTAAAAGCTTGAGCCCATTTCTTAGTCTTTTCTTAGACTGTTTGACTAAGGTAACAGAGTAAGTTCTAGGCATCTTTCTTTAGGTAAGGTGACAGAATCTATCTTGCAGCCTTGTCTGGAGGCTATATTGAATCTGGAATTATCCTGTCTCTTAGAATTCTCCAGAGAGATAAGAATGTGACAAATGTAACAAACTTGTGGCCCAGTTTATTGATCCCCTGTGATCTGACATGTTGAAAATTTTACTTGGATGTTGGATAGTTATAAAGCTGAACATTGATGGACAGTGTTTTAGATGACTGGGGAGTCATGTCCTCCATGACTATCAAGGGATTCTTTTAAGTGTTTTTTAGATTTTCATCAAGTTATTGGGAAGGCAGTGGGACTTGGATCGTGAAAAGCAGGTTCAAATCTCAACTCTTATTCATTGCCTCCCTGATGCTGTCCAAGTCCTTTTTTTTTCTTATCCATGGTAGAGAGAATGTTGGATTGGATTACCTCTAAGAGATATATCTTGCAGCTCTTAAACTGTGATCCTATTTTCCTTAGTCACATACTATGATGCTCATCTGGAAAATGAATCAGTGGGACTAGATACAATTTGTTTCAATCAGTCCCTGATGTGCCAGGTGTTATGTATGTTAGATGATACGATGCAAAGACAAAAAAGGAGGTTTTATGGGACAATTAAAAAACACTGACTCCAGGAAAAAAAGATTTGGATTTAAATCTTCCTTTTAGTGTTTACTGCCTGTATGATATTGAGCAAGTCACTTAAATGCTCTCTGCCTGAGTTTCCTCAACTATAAAATGAGGGAATTAGACCACATGGTCTCTGGGGTCCTTTCCAACTTTATATCTATGATGAATCTATGGAACAGGCCCTGTCCTAAAGAAGATTTAATTCTACTGAAGAGTGGAGAAGAAAATATACATAGAAATTAATTTATATATGTATAAATATTGTAGTATTTATAGACATGTATATAGACATGAAGTATTTTGGGGCGGCAAGGACATCTCCATGCCAAATGTTCATATAACCTATTTATGTCCAGCCTATAGTAGAGCTTTCCAAGCTCTGTACCTTGACCCAAAATAGAAATGTCTTTTGGGGATTAGAAGACAACAACCAACCAGATTCACATAGGCTTCCTTTAAGAAATGACATGAACAGGAATTTATGGGAATTTAGGGAATCAATGAGACCAAGGTGAGGACCAAGTGCGTTCTAGCAGAGGTACAAGGGATAACTTCTACCAAGGCAGAAAATGGAAAGTTTTATTTGGAGAACAATAAGTCTATATCATCCTATTTGTGAAACAAGAGATTCATGCTTTATGACTAGACAGGTAGGCCTCTGGAGTAAGATTGTGAATGATTCTACATGTCAGAGGAATTTGTCTTTTAGCCCAGAAATAAACTAGAGCTCTTTGAGTTTCCTGAGCAGGACATCAGACTTCTGCTTTAGTAATGTCAATGCAGTTACTGTGTGGAGATGGATTAGAGAGGGAAGACTGGAGGCAAGGAACCCTTAAGTAGGAAGCAGTAAAATATGAGAAGAAAGAATGGGATGAAGAAAATATATATCGCTGCAACTGACAAACCTTGGCAACTGTTTGGAGATTAGAGAGAAGCTAAATATGACAGGTTTCAGCACTGAATGACTAAAATTCTAGTGGTGCCTTCCACAGAAAGAGGTAACCTCTAACTTTTCTTATCACTCTAAATCTATAATCCTAAAATTTCTGGTCTTTAATATCCAGAGAAAGCTATATCTCATCAACCAGTTAACTCAACCAATCAATCAATCAAACAAGAAGCATTTATGTTCTTACTCCATATTGCCAATGTGATGGCAATGCCCTTCTAACAACACACAACCGGGTTATTTCAGAGAAAGCCAATATCTGCTTTTCTTAGATTTTTTCTTTTCCTACATCTGGAGCTCTGTTGCATGCTAATTGATTGGTTCTGAATGTCTCCAAATAATTGGGAAATTAGATCCAGCGGCCATAAAAGCATAATAATCGTTTATGTTGAATTTTCATCTTTAAAAAGGCCATTACAAAGTCATCCGTGGCCTATTATGGGATTAATTTTGTATTTTAGTTTTGTGCTGCTTCCTTGGTGCTGGGATGATGTCAGAGAAATTTCTCTCTCACCATGGTGGACAACTTTGCAAATATAGAGAGCTCAGAAAGCTCTTGTAGATGGACAGCTCCCTAGGGATTTCAGAGCTTGCTGAGTATCCAGAGGGTGTTTTCTTAACAGGAGCTACAACGCACTTTACAGATGTTTCCTCATTGATTTTTCACAACCCCCTTGTGAAACCAGTCTCAGTTTTATAGATGAGCATATTGAGGCTCAGAGGGAAAAATGAAAGCATGCCATTCTTCATATATGAATGAGCAATCAGCAGACCTTGTGCTTTTGAGACGTGTTTACCATAGTAGTGGAGGGAGGGAAGGAGAAAGAAGAGGGTCTTTCTGAGTCATCCACACTACCTCATCCTCTGTTTCTTGTGACCAAGGACACATGTTTGTGAGTGAGTCGACTGTTGTTATCAGGGATGGGGACATAATTTATATCCAAGTAACACTGAAATTCACTGGCTCACACAGGAAGTGAACCATCGGTCTTGGCTCTGTGTTCTAACTTGCTGAGCTAAGCAGTCACACAGAAGGTTCAGAGGAGCTAAGAGGGTTACTTGGTTACTTGACTTCCAAGTTATTACTTCCTATATTAGGCTGGAAATAGAGTGGTTGGGTTCTTGTTACAGTATATTGTTAGTTTGTCATGGTGGTCTCAGGCCATCCCTTTCTCTCTTCTCATCAGATATTCAGTTTCTTCTATTCCTTCCTCTCTGATTATCAAAATTTATTTTGAGAATAGGTTCTGCTATCCATCATCCATGTCTTCTCTACTAGGAGCACTTTCACTTTAAGCCATCTTCTTCTTCCTCTTTCTTCCCCCCTCCCTCTTCTTTCTCTTTCTTCTCCTGTCCTTTCCCCCATTTTCTTTCTCCTCTCCCTTCTCTCCCTCCTCCTTCCTCTTTCTTTTCCTTCTCCTATCCTTTTCCCCTTTTCCTTCTACTATCCCTTCTCTCCCTGCTCCTTCTGCTTTCTCTTTCTTCTCCTGTCCTTTCTTTCCCTTTTCCTTCTTCTCTTCCTTCTCTCCGTCCTTCCTCCTCTTTCTCTTCCTTGTCCTGTTTTTTCCCTCTTTCCCTTCTGTTTCTTCTCTCTCCTCTTTTTCCTCCCTTGCTCCTCCTCTTTATTGTCTTCCTCCTCCTTTCTATTCCTTTTCTTGCTTTTCTTCCTCCTCCTCCTTCACTTTTTCCTCCTTCTCCTCTTCCACCACCATCTTCTCTTCCTTTTTTAGACTCATATATCATTTCTAGTTTATTGGAAAAGTGAGTAACTGAAGGAATAAGTTCACAGGAAGGGCAAGCTAAGTTTTCCCCTACAAATAAATTCCTCTTAAATTTTGAATTTTCTTATGTATTGCTTTCTCGAATCCAATACCCAGGTGATGGGGAGTCAGTCATGGCCCAAGTGAATGGTAACATTGGTAAGGAATACTTTAGGCATTTGAATTCCTTTTCTGGGACCTTTTTTTTTTTCACTGAAATCTCTCCCTTCTCCAGTCCTGCTGTGCTCTGATGTTTCCTTAACATCATTTTGTCATTAAGGAAGGTAAAACTGTTCATGTTAAGATTTTAGTGACTTTATATTTTATCCTTTGTTGTTGTTTAAGACTCTGGAAAGGTCAGTGCTTAACTAAGAACATAGAGGCTGTCTAGATTTGACTTGTGCTGGGATGGAGCCAGGTAAATATTGAAATGTTGAATGGCTGAGGATCTCTACCCTTGCCAGCTGGGATATCCCACAGTGGGTGCTAAAAATCCAGGAGCTGACCACAAGTGTGCCAGGGAAAAATCATGCCCTGAGTCTTATCTGTTAAAACACTAACAAAAGAGGTCAGCACTAGGTCATTCAAAACAGACTGTTAGCTCATCTCCCAAATACCCTGTATGGGAGGCACCTGTGTTAAGACATGTGGTGGATGCATCAGTGGGAAACGTTCAGGGAATTTCCCACATCCTTCAAATTGGACCGTAAAAATGTTCGCTATGTTTGCATTTAAAGATGTCAGTAAGGTTATATGTGTTGTACCCCTTCAGGTGCCTATTTATAATATCCATAGGATTTTATGTATACTAAAACCTTCTCAATTACCTCCTTATAACACCCATGGGATCTTATATATACTTAAAGGGATACCAGAAGCTATCTAATCTAACCTTATCAGAGGTACTGAGGACAAAACCAATTGGTTTTTGCCTTTGAATTCTCAGCTCCTAGCATAATGTCTGCCTTGTGAATATGTCTGTGTATGTACATGTGCACATCTAAATACCTAATACACACACACACACACACACACATATATATACACACACACACACCTATACACACATATATAATATGTTATAAGTAGTATGTTTAGAAAAAGTCTTATTAAATTGATTTAGTAGCCAAGGCAGAATTAGAACCCTGGTCCTTGGGATTTTATTCCCCCCCCCCACACACACACACCCTGCCATACTTCCCCTTCTCCTGTTTACTGTCTCTTTTTTGTTTACTCTGGAGATGCTAGATATTGGACACAGGGGTTGAAAGGACCCGTGATCTAAAGACTGTACCTTATGTGATTTATCTGAGATGTGTTATCAACTGAATGGCTAATGTCTTAGTTGTGTTGTGCCTGTGACTTCTGGTGCCCATATTTGGCTGGTGCTGTGATAAACAGGCTGATTATCCAGTGGTTTGCTAGATGACTCTGTAATGACTTCCTTAATGACCTACTCAATAAATCCAGATTCAGTTTTAATGGAGTGCAAGTTGTGACTCCAACCTTATCCTCCACCATGGACCTCTACTCCCCACTTAAGTTGGGGAGTTGTCAGCATCACTCCATCTGAGATCCAGGGACCTGGCTGAGTTGGGAACATACAACATTAGAGGAAAGGGGGTGGAAAGGGGATAACACAGTGACTCAGAGCCGGGGGCAGTGGCAAATGGGAACAGATTGTCAGCCTCCCTAGAGGAGGCCAAAAATGGCTTAACTGGTAACATTTTCAGCCAGGGGGTAGAATGTGCTGCCACTCCTCGGATCATGTGGTAAGGCAATAGTTACCCAATGCTTTGTGGGGAAAATGCAGCTTTCTCTACCAAAGCCAATCAGCAACTGTGGGGAATTTTGGTCCTTTCCAAGAAGGGAAAAGCCTGACAACTCATTGCAAGTCTTGCCAATTAGCAAATATCTCCACATTGGAAATCTGCCTTTAAAAAATAGCTCTGGTTACATACACAGAGAGCAAGGCTCTGTTCAGAAGTCACATATATCATCTGATTTTCTCCATTACTCTTTCAATTCATCCAGTTCACTAATTGCCACCCATAGCTGAAGGCACCCTATTTACCCAAATGACTGAAAATCTTTATTTAGATTAACTTGGAGGGTCCAGGTAGGATTTGGGGAAGAATCTGGATCTTTCAGCCCATCCACATGAAAATTCCTTCTATTGAAGAAATTGAGTAACTGCTCTATGAATTTAAATCTTAAAGAGTTACCTAGAGGCATTTAGAGGCTAATTAACCTGCCCATAGTAGCATAGTTAGTGTGTCAATTAGAATTTGAACTCAGGTCTTTTTGTCTCCAAGGTCAAAGCTCTCCATCGTTCAACTGGATTAACAAGTAAGGTAAATTCACAGTTTCCAAAGAAAAGAAGACTCTAAAGGAAGCCATGTAATCTACTCATTAGAATGTGAGCTTCCAGAAGTCAGAGAATGTTTTTGCCTTACATTGCATCCTTGGCACTTAGTACAGTGCCTGGAACATAGTTAGTGTTTGATAAGTGCTTAATTTGACTTGGCATCTCTTTAGTTAGCCAGAAATGGTGATTACTGTCCACTGTTACTGCTGGTTTTTCAATTGTATCCTAAGAATAACCTTTCATTCTTGTCTCAAGAAAGCTAGTAGTAATTACTGCACAATATACTCTGAAACTGGCAGTAGGGTTTATAAAGTGGCGTAGAGAGGAAAATTCCCTGCCTGGCACTATTAGGTGGGTTTTTACAATGCAGTTATTCCTTTGGGTTCTTGGAATTAAGTATCCACAAAATTGCCATATTATTAGAAGGAAGCTGACCCTTGAAAGGGGCAGGTCATTTAACTTTGCAAAGACAGAAATTCCTTTGGAGTTCACAGTAGGAACTTACAGTGTGTTTCAATTTTGTTTTTTTAAAAGCATTTATGCTAAAATCCCAAAAGGAAAAGAAAAGAGAAGCTGTCGCCATGAGAGACACTTCCATTTCTAATGAAATTTTCATTTCCCCCTTTTTAGTGTGTGTATGTGTATATGTATGTGTGTATGTGTGTGTGTGTGTGTGTGTGTGTGTGTGTGTGTGTGTGATGAAATCAGTAGAAACCCACAAAGTGATAGTATCTCACTCATGTCTAATTGCATCGGCAAATTCCTGAATAGATTTACATCAGTGATAAACAGAATCCAAAAGATCAGGGTAGATTCAGATTTCCTAGTGGTCTCTGTCTAGTACCTCTATTTTCCAGGATTTTTTTGGTCTTGGATGGAATGATCTGGGATCTTGGGTACAATTTTTCTTTTACTGAAAATATTTATCAAATGCCTCTCATAATAAATGAATATTATTAATAATGTTAATATTAATATTGCACTGACTAATTTGAGGGAGGAGTCTGGATCTGGAATGTCATTAGGTTAGGGCATTCCCAGTATGGGAAGATCCTCTATGATGTTCTGTAATTTTGAGCCTTAGGGAATTATTTGGAAATTCTGAGAAGTTAAATAATCTGTCCATGATCACACAGCTAGTATGTGTCAGGGCTTAAACCCAACTTTTCCTTACTCCCAGGTCATTTCTGTATCCGTTCTTGTTAACATTAATTTCAAATCAACAATCACTTAATAAATTCAGGCATTTTCAGGATGCCTGATAATAAAAAGGCATGATGAGGATGAAAAACCATCTTAAAAAGAGGGGAAAGACCCCTTTTATAGGTAGTACTTATATTAAGCCTTGAAGGAAGTTAGGGATTCCATAATATGGATATAAAATAGGAAAACATTCTAGTCTGGAGGGATAGCCTATGCCAAGGGATGGAGGCTGGAAAAGGAATATCATTTATGGGGAACATTAAGTAGGCCAGTTTGTTTGGCCTGGAGGGTGTATGGAGTGCAAAAGTGAAATTAGTCAGGAAATATAGCTTAGCCTAGATTATGAAAGGCTTTAAAAATAATTTGTACTTGGTCATAGAGATAACAAAGAGCCCTTGAAAAATCTTTTTTTTTTTTTGACAAGGCAGTCCAGAATCACACAGCTAATTATTGTTATGTGTTTGGGACTGGATCTGAAAACTTGAATATGGGTGCTCTATCCACTACACCCTCTCCTGAAATATCTTGATCCTGGAAATGACATGGTTAGATTTGTACTTTAGGAGTACCATTTTGACAACTGGTGTAGAATGGATTGGAAAGAGTCTGAAGGCAGGGAGGCCATTTAGGAGACTATTACAATAGCTCAGGAGAGTGATGATGAAAACTTGAATTAAAGTGGTAGTCCCTTGGGTAGAAAGAAAAGAATAAATTCAAGAGATGTGGAAATAAAGTGTTCCAGATATGACAACTGACTGGAAATAAGAGGTGAGAAAGACTAAGGACTTCAGGATGGTTTTAATGTTGTTTATTTGAGTACCTGGAAGAATTGTAGTCTCCTAGACAGAAATAAGGATGTTAGATAGAGCTGGGAGTTCTTGCGAGAAATGGATTGTTTTCTTTTGATGAGGGAAGATCAATAGGTTCTTTTTTGACATGATGAGTTTGAATTTGAAATGCTTAGGAGACAACTGGGTGGAAATATTTAGCCTGCAGTTAGTGATTTCAGCCAGGAGTTTTTGAGAGAGGGTTGGATTAGATCATTCTGTAGACTTGTTTCCCTCAAAGGAATGTAAGCTCTTTGAGAAGGTTTGATTGAATAGTGATATCTAAGTTTTCTTCCAAGTGCCTTTACTGTGACTCAGTTCTGATTTCCACAAACCCGAAAATAAAAATGCCATTTGACTCATATACATAGTATTCTGAACTAACTGATGTGGCCATATCTGAAATATTTATCTCCATACTCTGTGATAAAGAGACATAAATGCAATAGTCCCTGCCCTCAACGACCTTACATGCTGATAATTCAAATCCACCTGCCAAAAAGCATCCCAAATGAGTGGGTTTTAGAGCAGCTCATAGGATTTCTTAACCCACTGGTTGCTTCAGTTACTCTGCATCCCAAAGTATAACTGCTTCTTTAAGATTTCATAGCTTAAAAAAGCTTCCCTCCTATGTAATAAATTGGTTTCTTAAGAAATAAATTAATTTCACATGAAAGAGGACTGAAAAAAGGCTACCCATAACTTGATCAATGTTCCTTCAGAGGATTGTCTTTAATAAGTTGATAGACCTTTACTTTGTTTTTCCATTTCTATGCCACTGGCACCAAACATTTGTTATCTTTGGAGAACAGATTATGATAAATAAAAGCCCCCAGTAACATTGGGTAGAAGGGAAGGGAGGAAGAGAAATGTGCACACTCTTCTCTGAAGGAAAGCTTTGTGGGATTACATTTGCCTGTGTTGTTGACCCTACAATTCACTCTAGATTGAAATGAAAGACAAGGACATTTCAGCTTCCACTCAAGACATTTTTTATTCATTTGTGAAAGGCTGACCTTGGTTATTGGATT
The DNA here is from genome assembly GCF_016432865.1 of Antechinus flavipes. Classification (NCBI taxonomy): domain Eukaryota; kingdom Metazoa; phylum Chordata; class Mammalia; order Dasyuromorphia; family Dasyuridae; genus Antechinus; species Antechinus flavipes. The sequence goes on along the minus strand of NC_067399.1, from coordinate 628,102,444 downwards.
TAGGGAACTTAGTGTTTTTAAATAACTCTGCAATATGGGAGATGATACTTCTTCTTTTTAAGGGGAAAACCATTCTCTTTCCTCTCTCACTCCTTCCCCCCCCCCCAGGTCCTGACTGTTGGAAAATCTGACTCTGAAATTGTTTCACATGATGATGCTAAGACATTAATTTTAAGTACTGAAGAGTTAGAAGGGAGTGAGGAATGGATTGTGTCTTGGCTGACAAGGAAGTTATAGACTTGGATGTTTTGTTTTCTTTGCATTATTATCTGGTCCATCGGTCATTATGATTTTTAATTTTTTAAAGTTATTTCTAAACCAGTAGAAGCTTGCAATCTGTAGAGAGGAAAGGGGGTATAGGTAAATTCCAACTGAATTTTAATCCCTAAAATTAGGATTAATACCAATCCCTGGCAAAATTCACCTTGCTTTTTTTGTATGTTTCCATTCCCTCTCCCCCATCAATCACCTCTATTCATTAATGGTTGTAACTTGGAACTACCACAGTTCATATCTATTTCTCTGCCAATGAGAGACAACTCCTCAAATTGAGGGTAAAATGTCATTTCACATTAATCAATCAGACATTCAAGGAGCATTTATTAAGCATTTAATTCTCACAACAAGTTTGGGAGATAGATGTTATTATTACTCCTACTTTATAGATGAGGAAACTGAGACTCAGAGATTTTAAGTGAAGATTGCCCAGGGTCATACAATTACTAAGAGTCTAAAGCAGTATTCAACTTTAGGTCTTCCTGATCCCTAGTCCATTTCTCTATCCACTGAACCATTTAGTTGCACCAAGGGATGGGCTAGACTCAGGGTTTGCATACTGTGTGAACAGGAGCAAGTTACTTAATTTCTTAGTGCCCTGGGCAATCTCTCAAGCTACAAGGTACAGAGAAGTTTACAATCTGTATCTGAAGAAGGGATTTCCATACAAGAAATTATCTAGACTGATAAAATCACAAGTCTGAACAAAAAGAGAAAAGAAGAAGAAAGTTTACTCTTCATTTTTTATTGCTCATATAATATGGCTATCTGTTAATTTAAAAAAAAAAAATAGAGTGAACAATGTTTAGGGCTCATTTTCCCATGATCACTGCCAAAACAATACCCCTTTCTTTCTGCCTATTTATCACGTGATTACAATTCACATTCCATCCCTCCAATATAGCATTCTATGTTTTGTTTCTCCCCTTTGTTCTCTTTTCAGAACTGTCCCCCACAATTCTCTGTATGTATGTCTTTGAGCAGCTCTTTGTTTATAAAAGCCCAACTTGAAGAAGGCAGCTCTCATTTCCAGATATGCTTTAATGCAAACCCCCTCCCTTCTTCTGGAGCATTTAACAGTGTTTTTCTTTTCAAGATCTGTACTTGATGTATTTTGTTTCAGGTGATCCAGCCAGCTATAACTTGTAAATTAATATTTTTTCCTCAATCATCTGCAAATCAGAGCCCATCTACACTAATGTACTCCTCTGGAAAGCTCTTTAGAGGTAAAAGTGATTACTCGGCAAATGGATTTTTAATCTCTTTTTAGATTAAGCTCCTTGTGAATTAGCTCATCTAGACTGTGCCGCCCGCATGGCCAACTTGTTGCTGTGGATCCGAGACATTCCTTTGCTAGACCAGCAGTGAGGGAGGAGGGAGTTATTTCCTTACTCTGCATTGGTCCTTGATGGGTGAAGAAGCAGCATCCAGACAGCCTTTTAGACATATCAACCTTGCCAAGGGGGAGTTGGTGACACAGTGGATAGAACATTGGACTTGAGATCAGGAAGACTTGTATTTCTGAGTTCAAATCTGGCCTTGATAGTTGGTAGCTGTGTGACACTCAGCAAGTCACTTACTCCTGTTTACATTAGTTTCTTCATCTATAAAATGAGCGGGAGAAGCAAAAGGGCAAAGCATTCCAGTATCTAAGCCAAGAAAACTCCAGATGGGATCATAGAAAATTAGACACTACTGAAAAACAGCTTAACTAAATTTACCAAGTTATACTAATATCTACACAATCCTTCCTCCCCTCTGGCTCGCATAGTTATGGTCTCAGTTGCTATTAGACATCAGCCAGGGGTACAGAAATGTCAGATCTAGGTTAGTAGATTCTACATCTCTAAGCAAGGAGTCATAGTGACAAAATTAAGAAAACTACAACATGGTTGATTCTAGAGTAGGCAGGGAAGACTTTATGGAGGTGGAATACCTTGTTCTGAGCCTTGCTTGATTGGCTTTCAGGCTTGGAACATCTACTAGGCACAGAAGAGATCAATTTAGACTGGGATGACCAGTTTTGGTAATCTTGATTCAAGATCTTGAGTCTATGTAGAGACAAATCCTATGCAAGTGTATTGATCTCTCTGCACTCCAAATTTCATCCATGTACTCTCTTGATGTGGCCCTAGCCATAGAACATAGGGAAATGGAGGGCCTTCCTGCTTCTCTTCTGAAAGCATGTCAGCAGTTTGACTCCTAAGGTTTTTATCCCTTGCAAAATTTATATTAAGTTTTTCATTCTTATTTCAGTCATAACACAATGGGCTTTTTTTTATAACCACATAAATCAAAACCTGGACATTTTCAATGCTATTTTTTTTTACTCCTATTCATTTTAACAAGCTCTATAGCCTTGAGCCTTTCATTAAATATATAGCTACTTTAGACTTTCATCCACTTTAGATTTTAGGGCCAGCTTCATTTCTCTCTCTTCCTCTCTTGCTCCCTCCTTCCTTTCCTCTCTTTCTCTCTTCTCTCTTTTGTTTTTCTCTGTCTCAATATGTTCATCTCTGTGTGTTTGTCTGTCCATTTTTATCTGTCACTATCTCTGTCTCTGTCTCTCTGACTCTCATTCTATCTCTAATTCTTTCTTTCATTTTCTCTCTCTGTCTTTCTTTCTCTGTATGTCAGTTTATCTCTGCCCATCTGTTTGTCTGTCTCTGACTCTGTCTCTGTCTCTGTCTCTGTGTCTCTCTGTGTGTCTATCCCTCACTCTCCCCCTTTTCTTTTTTTCTCTTTTCTCTTATCCTCTCCCCCTTTCTCTCCTCTCTTCTTTTTTGTTCTCCTCTCTTGTCTTCTCCTATTTTCTCTTCTCTCCTTTCCTCTTGCTGTTGGTCCTTTGTTCTTCAAGAGGCAATGACATCAGTAGGGTGATGTTTAGATTTGTACAGTAATCAGAATCCAGTGGCAAGACATGAGTCAAGATATCTGGTGAGAGCCCCGGATGAGTGAGAGACCTTGGCCATTCCAAGCTAAGTTCTGTCTCTGGGCTCAGTTTGTATGAGATAGGGAGGGCATCATTATAGCAAGATTACTAGCATCTGTCTCCTCTGGGTCACAGAGCACCCTGACTTAGCTCCTCATCACCTCTCCCTGATTTATTACAACAGTCTCCTGATTGGGATCAGTTCTTTCCCTGACTCATCTATAACTGCTAAGGTAATCTCAGGATAGACTTACTACCTTACTACCTTCCCCTACTGGAGAAACTTCACTAACTCTAATTTCTCTTTTGTCTCTTGAATAACATAAAACACTTCAGCCTGGCCCTTTGCAATCTGATTCCAGTCTATGTTTCCAAACTTATTATTTCATAATACTCCCCTTCATGGGAGAATGAATGAATCAAAAATCATTTATTAAGCATTTACTATACCAAGTCAACAATCATTTGTTAAGTGTTTACTATGTACCAAGCACTATGCAATGATAAGCTTAGAAAGGTAAATTGATACAAGATTGTGAGAGAATTTTCTCTTTTATCCCCATTTTACAATTGAAAAAACTGAGGCAGACCTCCCCCAAGTGTTAGAACTCGAAGAGGACTTAGAACAGGAATTCTTAAGCTAAAGTCCATGGATTTGAAAAATAAAAAGTTGTTAACATTAGACAAAAATAGTTCTATACACATATGTGTGCATGTATATATATTTGCACACACATGTATATGCATGTGTACCATGTGTATGTCTATGTATGTATTTATATATGTATATAAAATTATTATAGTGTAGGGAGGGCAGAACAAAAAGAGAGGAAAAAATTTGTATGTATGTGAATGTATCTATGTAAGTTTACATGTAAAATGATTGTGCTATGAAGATGGAAGAACAAAAAGAGGGGGGAAAGAAATTTGCATGTTAACTTTGTTGTATATTTAAAAGGAATAACAAGTTGTACAAAGTTGATTTTCAGTTTCATGTTCAATCATCATTTTAAAATATTATGGAAATCCTTGTTTTATTCCATAAATTAAAAATGTATTTTTTAAAAGTTGTATTTAAATAAAGTTGGTTTCCTTTATTATTCTTGGTATTTTATTAGATTCATTTAAAAACATCACTCTGATGAGGGATTCATAAGTTTCACCAGACTGCCAAAAGATGCTTTGACATACAAAATGGTTAAGACCCTTTGCCTTGAAGGATAGAATGGTATAATTTAAAAGAGAACTTGATAATATCTTATTGAACCCTTTGTATTACATATGAGATTGCTGAAGTTCCAAAAGATCCTAGATCTTTCAGGTATGTTTAGTGGCAGAGCTGGTAGAAGAATCTTAGTCATAAAATTTCTACAGCAGGGATTTTTTCACTACAGTACTCGTGTTCAGAGAAAACATGGGCACTCCACACCTTACGTTCCACAACTTCCTAGAGGAATTTTGAGAATAAAGCATTAAACTCCTCCTAAAGCCATCTATTATAGAGGACAGGAATTGGACTTCCAGATTTCTTCCACTTTCAACTTCATGAAATAACAAATCCTTATGTAGTGATACCCCCTGGTGTTCCCATCCCTGACTCTGTCTGTCTCTGTCACTATCTTTCTCTTTTTCTTCCTTCCTTTCTTTCTTTCTTTCTTTCTTTCTTTCTTTCTTTCTTTCTTTCTTTCTTTCTTTCTTTCTTTCTTTCTTTCTTCCTTCCTTCCTTCCTTCCTTCCTTCCTTCCTTCCTTCCTTCCTTCCTTCCTTCCTTCCTTCCTTCCTTCCTTCCTTCCTTGTGTGGAGAGTGACCTGGTAAGTCAGTAAGGAGTGAACTTCTCATCAAATGATAGTTTTCAGAAAGGATTCAACTAAATAATAGAGTTGGCCTAGAGTTGGAGTCGTTCTCAGAGGGGCAAAACAACTAATATAGGAGGGAAATGAGCAGCAAAGCAAGGACTTCTGATGAGATGTTCATTAAGTTGATGTTAGAGTGGCATTATCCTCTGGGAAGGACAGGCAATTGATAATTGCTGTTGATTAATTGACTAATTCTGGAATCATGAAGTTGTAATCAATATTGATAGTTTTTGTTGTGAACAACCAGAAATTTCCCATTTAAACACCTTTTGACTAAAGTCAAGTAAGACTCTTCCATCTAAATCTAAGCTGAATGAACATGAATAAAAAGTATGTTGCTGAAAAATAAACAAAAAAGCCCAGGAGATAATTATTTTTAGATATTCCCAGGGGTTGTCAGCATTATCATTATTTAATGAAGTCTGAATTTTCCAAAGTAGAAGATGGCCTGTACTTTTCGAAGTAACATAAGGCAAATTAAATTTCCTTTAACAGAGTTGATTTATATAAATAAAAGGTTCCAGAGAATTACCTGTGGCTCCCTAATTCCACTTAGAGGTAGCAACTTGGTGCATTTGAGACATAGAAAAAGAGGGAGAAAGAAAATAAAGTAGTCTTAATAGAGTTATCACATTCCTACTAGAAGAGAAGATATTGGCAATGTGCTATAAGAAAATTAGGAAAAGATTGGAATGGTTTTAAACATAGTACTCTCCTTTTTGACATTTCCCCAGTTTTTTTGTCATTATTAGATATACTCCATCTCTCTGCATATGTATGTGTGTGTGTGTGTATCTCTGTGTGTTTCTATAAATTTCTAAATCTGACAACTAATACTGTGTCTTACTTTGTAGGTACTCATAAGAATTGTTGAATAAATGAATGAATGTATGACATTTTGCTGATGCAAATTTAGTCAGCTAAGGTGGGCAGCCTCATTAGCATGACAAGAGTTGTGTTTTGTGAACATTGAGTGGAGTACATAAGGAGAAACACACTCCACAGCTCAACTTGGAGTGAGTCAATTTGTCATTCTAGATAAGAAAATCATTTGGTTTTAAACCTTGCTCCAATATTTCTACCCTGATGACAGGGTGCCCCATGACCCTTCAATTACAATAGTGAGTATCACCCACAATCAGATATTCTAACAGTCTTCAACCCACTCAGCCAATTGCTTTTGCCCATTCTTCAGAGGAACCTGTAGAAGAACAAGGCACTGGATACAAATTTCATTTTGCTCATTTGTGACTGAGCATTCTGTACCTCCTTCTGCACCTCAGCTATTCATTCTGTTAAATTACATTCATTAAACATCTGAATTGTTCACTAGGTGAAAAATGCAATACTAGGCCCTGGTAATGTGAAGAAGAATGAGGAAATTCCTGCTTTCAAGTTGCTTATAGTCTAATAGCAGAGAAAAGACTGAAACTACAACATAAAATTTTATAACCATTATTTATGAAGGCTGTAATATGGCATCTCTGCCACTTATCTAAGATCCAAAGATACACAGAAATCAAATGGTATAATATCCTAATTCTGCACATGAGCAAACTAAAACCATAGGAGAAGACTTTATCCAAAGTAATACAATGAATCCATTATTAAGAAGGCTGGAATTATAAATGATTTCCTCTGCCTTCCAGTGCTCTATTCTTTTCACTGTATCACATTGACTACTCTCTCTCTACCTTCCCTCTTCCTGCACTATTCTAACTTTTATCTCCTGAGTCAGGAAGCTTTAAAGTAGGAGAGAAGCATTGTCATTATTTGTTAATTGCTTTATTGAACAAAACAGGCACTTAATAAAAGTTGCTGAGAATTGACTACTAGATGTTCAGATACATACAAATATTTATATCTATATCTGTCCATACATACATATATACACACATGCAAATATATGTAGGTATGTATGTGTATAGCTAAATATAGTTATAGTGGTCCTGTCCTCAAGAGTCTTACAATCTGATAAGCAAGATAAAACCCATACTCATGTAACTAAAGAACAATGCAGAATGAGGTAAACATTATAAGAAAGGTATAGCGTGCTATGGGAGAACAAAAGGACAGATTACTTTTGAGTGAAGGATCATGGAAGGCTTCATGAAGGAGATTACAATAGACCTGGGCCCAGAAGATTTTATTGAATTTTATCATGTGGACATGAAGCATCATTAGAATGAGGAAATGAATCAATAAACAAACATTTAATAAGTTCCTACTATATCATAGGTATTTAATGTGATAAGCAATAGGTATACAAATGCAAAAATGTCCCCAAGAAAATAGCAAGCATCCTATAGGGAGTCTATTATATTTCTAGACAAGTATATATAAAATACTTGTACATCCAGAATAAATATAAAGTGATGGAGGGGTTACTTCAGATAAATAGAGATAGTAGGAAAACAGAATGAGGAACTAATTGAACAAGGATGCTTAGGTAAGTCCATCAGAAGAAGATGGCAAATAGATGCCTACAATAAGGGCATAAATCTTCCACTTTAGACTAGAAAAGTTGTGTTAGAGTAGAATGTGGTGCTGGTTGTCCCCCAGCCTCATCTTTGCCAGGTTATGATCCTGATTTGTACAGGCAGTCTTGATAAACTTAGCGCCCCCTGAAAGTTATCTAACACTAACCTATCCCCTCCATCCCTTCCTACCACTTCCCAGCCACATCCAAACTCCACAGCAATTTAAAGAACTAATGTGAATGCTGTAAATATCACCCAGACAACAGCATCAACATCCACATCAACAAAGCTGTCACAGCAAATTATTGACTTACATTTGCATTTTAGTATTCTCTACCCTTCCCCTCATTTTTGCATAACTTATTTTCCGTAAAGCAAAAGCAAAAATAATATTAATAGTGATGCAAAGGGACATTTTTGGAGATGTTCACCACTTGCACATGTTCAGTCATGTTGAAAGTGTATAAAGTCTCAGTTATTAAAAAAAAAAAATTAGAGAAGTAAATCTGCCTTTCATGGTGAACTTATTTAGGAGGGACCACAGTGGAGGACATGACATGATATGACCAGGAGTCACTGAGTGGTCATATGACCTCGTATTGTGGATTGACGGGCATTGACTCTGTTATAGAAACACCCCAGAGAATAGGGAAAGACTCAAACATTATTATGAAGGATGTAGTTATCACTGATATCAGTGTACAGAATCATTGTGACCCAATTCATTGGTGTGCTGTTCAGTCATTTCAGTCATATCTGACTTTTGGACTTTATTGACAAAGATATTAGAATGGGTCACCATTTCCTTTTCTGCTCATTTTGCAGATGAATAAACTGAGGCAAACCAGATGAGCAACTTGCCTAGGCTTTTGCAGTTAGTAAGTGTAAGAGGCCAGATTTGAACTTGTCTTCTTAGTTCTAGGACTAACATTCTATTCACTGTCACCTAGCTATCCCTTTCATTGATATCCTTGGTGCTTAAGTCATCAAAGAATTTACAGAATAACCCAATACCCATGATTTTTTTCTCCCAGAGTAAAGCACAAGTGAACATATATACGGACATAAGAGAATCCACCAATATTATAGTTACTCAGTGCTGCACTGCTGTATCACAAATAAATCTCACATATATGGAAGAAATTGAATAACGGAGAGAGAAAATGGAGGAGAAAGCTCCCTTTCTCCCCTTCTTCTAAAACACTTAACTCAACCATTAAAACATAAGGGACCAACCTAAACCTTAGCCTAGAAAGTTAAATTATCTTTGCTTTTATCTCTGAGGTTAAGAAGCTTTCGTATTGGAGAAAAACAGGTGCCTACATTTGGATTATTGGTAATAGCTGCTGCCTTCTGCCCCCACAGACTCTACCTTCTTCACGGTGCTGTTACATTGGACAAGTCTCTTGACTTTTCTTCATTTGTGAAATAAGAAAGCAGGACTCTAAAATCCAATCAAAAGATGTTGTTCTGTGGGTCTGCAGATCAGGAAATCTGTTCTTGATTTTATCCCTAGTTGTGACACGTGCCCTTCTAGTAGTCACAAAATGTTTCTTTGTTCTGGTTTCTAACAGTTTGCTTACGGGTTGCTAACAGTTTCTGGTCACCTTCTTCCTCCAGATGCCTGGGTGAATAAGGCAAAGGACATTCAGAAAAAAAAAATAGGTGGAAAAGCATTCCTACAAGTTAGTCTTCTCATTTACTGCAGGAGTGTTAGCCTTGATTGCTCCTAGATATTTCTCATTCAGGAATGCTCTATAGAACTGGAGGGTTCAGATATTATTCTCTATGTCACTTAGTACATCTTGAATTTGGAAGGAACATGGTGTTTTCCCAATAGCCCTGAAATTTAATGCTTAAAGTATTGGGAATTATTTTCTTACTTCTCTTTCACAATCAGAGCAAGACATTACGGAATATAGCCAAATTAAGGCAATTTCAGGCATAGGACTTATCTGAAGGAGGCAAAAGAAGATACTTTTAATTATCTTTGATCACAGAGAATCATAGAAATTCAAAAGTGAAAGGGACCTTGGAAATTATCTCTTAGGTCAATTCAAAAACAGATGGACCTTTTTGTTTAGATTGGCTTTTCCCCTCCAAGGATCTCAAAACATTCTAACAATGACCCATAAAGGAAGTCTTAGTCCTGTGTATTGCTTATTCACTTTTCCATCATCAGGAGAAAATGAGAGAACAAAATGGACAGTGAAGAACTTTGAAATCGTTGACCAAATAAGACAAACTTGTGGCATCACCAACATAGATATAGGGGTGTCAAACTCAAGTAGAAATAGGGACTACCAAACTACACATAAGGATCTTTGTAGGCTCCATATTGATGTAGTTTTGATGTAATATTATCTATGTTTTAATGTATTTTTAATAATAGCATTTTATTTTCAAAATGCATGCGAAGATAGTTTTCAATATTCACCCTTGTGTTCCAAATTTTTTCCCTTCCTTCCTTCCATCCCTCTCTCCTAAGCAGCAAGTAATCCAATATATTTTAAACTGTATAATTCTTCTTGTATTTTTACTCATTTTGTTAAATGTTTTCCAAATATATTTTAATCTGGTTTGGACCAAACTTTGGAGTGTTGTGGGCCACATGTGACCCGTGGGCTGTGTATTTCACACCTCTAGTTTGCTGTCCTATTTCCTGAAATAATCCTGAAATAAAAAGAGCTGGGGGCTCAAAAGCCATAGCTGGAACCCATAAGTATTGTTTCAGAAGAGTCTGGTTCTATGGAATGCCAACAACCAGGAGGTAGGAGGAGTTGGAGAACAACATTTTGAGGGAAAGTGAAACACAGAAATCACTGGCTCCCCTGATTAGAGAAGACAGGCAGAAGGCAAAATGAAAACCAGGCAATTACCCTAATGGAAATTTAATCCATTGTGGATTTCATTTGTATTTTTTTTCTTTGATTCCCATGAGACTGTATGTCTAGGGGTGGGAACATCAGATGTATCCTCTGAAGGTGAATAGATACTCACAAATATCTAAATTTCAGCAAGGCATATATGTCCCCACAGAGCACTGTGGAACTATATGCCATGATTGCTGTTTGTCAAACTCAGGAATAAGATAGGACAGGAAAACCAAAGTGGATCCAATTTGATTGGAGTCCACAGGAAGAACCCCTAGCAGTGAGCAAGATAGAGAATGGGTTAACATATAATATACAACAAAGGGTGTGGTCCATAACACTGAATAATTTTAACATGACTACAAATGTCATTTTAGGTACTATGGAATTCTGCTCGTTGTGACATGTAGTTTTTTTTTTTTTTTTTTTGAATAAAGTCAAGTCCTTGGTGTTTAGAACAAAAATTTAAAACTTCTAGTGGAAAATAGCACAAATTTTGGATGGGGTAAGGTTGGAGAGGAGTGCCAAATGTTTTAATCCTTGCCTAGATTATCCAAATGCCTCATCCCAACACTTTCCATAGTCAATAAATCTGTTTTAGGAATATGTCTAAATTCCAAAGAAACTACTCTCCTTCCCACATACACTTTAGCAATATTTATCCCTTTAAAGGTCTCAGAACTCATAACAAAAAGTTCTCTTTGCTCAGTCATTGGGGTCACTCCAACTTGTCACTAATCAGGATCGTGACTGTTCAGGAATAGACCTCTGGCATTTTTAGTCCAAAGGTCAAAACATCTTCTCTGGGCAAAGTCCAAATCCTCTCGTTATGATTTTAGAAATGTAAACATGTCTTCTGTGGACTTTTAATATCTAAATATTTTTAAAATGCTCTTGCAAGTATAATAAACAGAAGAAACAAGAATTCAAAAATTGTTTCTTCCTTATATTTGCTGGCACAACACAAAGGGACCAAGTCTCTGAATGTAAAATATTTGAATTATTTCTGTTCTCTGTCAAGGTCAAATGAATGCAGGCATTTAGGAGTCTGCATTGGAGAGGCCACAACAGGGAAGAGAAAGAATAATTCAGGGAAGGATGAATGGAAAGAATCATTAGGCCATCATCAAGGCCATCAGTGGCCTTGGAATCCTTAGTTAGGAATATATCATGGGACAATGTCATAAGATGGCAGCTTGGTATAATAAAGCAATAGACTAAGAGCCAGGAGACCTAGATTTTCATCCCAGCTCTGTAATTACCTCACTCTGTGCCTCTGGGAGTCACTGTTCTGGGTCCAATTCTCAAGAATTGGAATTATAGGAATTCCAGGAATTTCTAGATTTTGTATTCTGATCTAAATCTTCAAAAAGTAGATTTTTTTTGGCCCCTTTTCCCTTTCTGAGATATATGTCTTTTCCCTCAATAGTCCCTTTTCCTCCAATGCCAATCATAGGTTCCACTGAGAAATCTGTCTACCAAATATCAACTTTTTGGCGGTAAAGACTTATCTTTTTTATTCCTTTGGTGCCTGATTCTATGTCTTATTATGGGAAAGAACATTGGATTCAGAATGCTCTTTGCACATAGTAGGTGTGAATAAATGAGTAAAGTGACATAGTTAAAAAATGTCATCTTTGCCACTTATTACTGGTGTAATCTTGAGTTAGTCATTTTGAATCTCATTTTCATTCTCTGCAAAATGAGGGAGTCTGATTAGATGATTCCTAAGATCACTTCTGAGGTCTAAATCTTAAGATCCTCCCTCACATAGTAAGATTTCATTGAATGGAGAAGGAAGGAAGGATGTAATCACGGATATCAGTCTGACGTATTTTCCCTCCCAAGTGTTTTTTCCATTTTAATGGGAGATTCCTTGAGAAGATAAGCTGTCAAGCCCAAATAAAGGATTTTCTAATTATAGAATTTCACGCACAATGACAGACATAGAAGAAAGATATTTTCAGGCAAGAAAAAAAAAAAACACCTCGCTTCTTGCCCTTGAAATCATGCCATTAAGACAATTATTATCCGATAATCGGAGAATACTCATGTTTCTATGGTATTTCAAGGTTTTCAGACACTTTGCTCACAATATCTTAGCTGCCTCTCCGCCATGATATATGTAGAATGGTGATTTTTAGTGCCATTTTACAAACAAGGAAACTGAATTACACAGCTTTGTGTCTGAAATCAGATTGAAGCTGTAAGTGTCCTGGCTCTTGGACAAATGCTTTCTACTACTATGTGTTGGGAATGACTTGTTGTTTCAGTTGGACTTGCCTGCACAACTGAAAATTTGGAATTTCTTGTTTTATTGGAATATAAAATGGGGACACTTCATTGGTTTTTGGTAACATAATAGAGATGAAAAATTGTTCAACGTCTCCCACAGCAGGTTAGAGCTCATCCAAGAGCTGCAGTCAATAATGCCCCGAGAGGGCATTGCCATTCACTTAGCAGCATTTATCAGACATTCTCTGTCTGGGGAGAAGAATATTGGGCAACATATCTGCAAATAACACTCCTAGCTCACTTCTTTTACATTTAATCTTGCCAGTATGGTTTTAGATTGTCAACAGCAGGACCTCTATCATGATAAGTAGCTCTGGCTTTGGTCTACCAAATAAAGCCTCGTCTCTTTACTCTTGTTCTTAAGGTCTTGCAAAATCGGACTCTAACTTAGTTTTGAAGCTTAATTCATGTCAAGTTGTCTCTTGATCAGATAGACTTTGTGCAAATAAATCAGTCTATTTAACATCCCTAGAATAAGTATTCCCAAATCTGTACAATTTCTTGCACTGCTCACTGGGCCTAAAATTACTTTTCCTCCATCTTTAGCCTGTCCTTAAAGGTTTGCTAAAACAATAACTGGTCATCCAAGCAATAATAATAATAATAATAATAATAAATAAGGATGATGATGAGGATGACAATAATAATAAGAACCATGGCTACAACTTATGTAATGCTTTGAGATTTGCTAAGCATTTTACACATTATTATCTCATTTTTCCTTATAGTAATCCTCTGAGATAGCAACTATTATTATCCTCAATTTACAAATGAGGAAACTGAGGCAGAAGGAAGACACTAGTCTGTGTTTGAGATAGAATTTGAACTCACATCTTCTTGATTCCAAGTTCAATACTCTATTAAAAGTGTCAGCTAGCTTCCCTACCCTTTCCTGATTCATTCCTCTTAGAAAGGTCTTTTCCTCATCTGAACTCAAAGCAACTTTTATTTCTCTTACACACTTATATTTTAATATTTATCTTGCTATTTTTTGTACATGACTTGTTCCCTCTCTCCCACCATTAAAATGACAGGCTCTTTAAAAATAAGGACTATGTTTCCTTTATTTTTATATCTCTCCCTATGGAAAGTCTCCTAAAAGTCTTACTTAGCACACAGTGTGTTTCTCGTCATTTCAGTCATGGCTGACTTTTTGTGAAATGGTTTTCCATTTCTTTCTCCAGCTTATTTTACAGATGTATTTTACTGAACAAATTGGGTGAAGTGACTGGTTCAGGGTCACACAACTAGTGAATGTGTGACTCTGGACTTTGATTCAGGTCTTCCCGACTCCATGTCCAACACTGCACTACCTGGCTGCCCCAACACATAGTAAGTGCTTAATAAATTTTTACTGGATTAAAGAATTAAAGGTATTTATACTCATTAAATGCTTTAACAGATATTTGTGAAATTAATAGGTAGCATATGAACATGAACAATTCTAGGACCAGGGGACTAGGATAGCATATACTGAGTGGGAAGGGTTCTCAGAGGCCATTTAGTCCAATCTCATTTTGCAGATGAAGAAACATTGACCTGAAGAATTTAAGGACTTGCCCCAGGTCATCTAGGTAGTGAAGATCAATGGGACAATTTTCACCATTCCCATTTGCTCTTTGCACTGGAATTCATGTTGCTTCTTCATTGAAACTAAATTGCCTGCATTGAAGCTGAGGACTAAAACAGAGATGGGAATGGGGTACAGTTAGTCTGAGAAGACTTCCTGGAGGAAATGAGCTTTGGGCTGTATCTTGAACATGTGATAGCTATGGATAAACAAAAAGGAAATGGTAATCTACAAAACTGATGCAGTCACAGAATGCTCTGAATGAATTTCTTAAGGAAGCATTATCAAATGTTTTTTCTACTCTAGTCATAGAGCACCTGGCTCTTCCATTGTAGCTCCTCTTCCCCTCCACCTTACATCAAGTGCTGAATATATAAATATTAAATCATCAGAAAAAAATCCACCTCCTTTCCCCTTGTGACAAAGGCTGGAGTCTCACTTATCAGGTGGGAAGGGAGTTGGAAAGTGTAAATGACTCATTAGAGCTCTCTGCAGGGAAATTTCGTCACAAGTGGGCTGAGATCTCAAGGGTGCCTCACTTTTAGTTCTGGGCTGAGGCCTTTGGAGAAAGAATGCTATTTCCCCATGCTCCTAAAGAGAGCTAGTAGCAGCTGCTTACAGTCAGACCACTATGTCCAGGATTCAGGAATGCTCCTGCCAAGGATAGTGTCATCGTCCCTTCCCTGACTTGGTCTTTCTTGAAGAAATCAGACTCCTGGCTTCTTTCTTCATCCACCTGGGCTAGTCGAAGAACTCCAAGGCCATTTTGTTAAGATATGGATATTCTTTCTCTGTTTTCTTCTTATTGTTATAAGTTTTTATTGTTTTTCACATCCTTTTTATTGAATATATCCCTTCCTCCTCCCCAGTCTAGTGAGTCATGCCACGTAACTAAACATAAAAAAAGAAAGAACTGGGGAAAAGTAAGTTCATAAAACTAAACAAGTCTGACCCCTCCACCTTACATCAAGTGCTGAATATATAAATATTAAATCATCAGTTGGCCAAGTCTGACAGTGCATGTAGCTCTTTACCTCTACAAAGAAGGAAGGAAGGTAATTTTTCTCATTTCCTTTCTGGAGCTAAGCTTAGTCAGTATTCAGGACTTTAGAAAATCTTCCTAATTATTGTTGTAATGGTAGAATATTTTCCTGGTTCTGCTCACTTTGCCTTGTATCAGTCCTTATCTTCCCATTCTTTTCTGAATGATTAGTTTCCTTACACTATAATCTTTGTCTCACTGTTTCCTCCCATCGCTCCCCAGGGCCACCAAACTCATGAGCTCCAACTTTTCTTCCTGTCTCTTTTTTTATCAGTTCTATCTGCGATTGCATTGATGAGTGTGATGTTAATGATGGAACTCTCTGCCAAAAGCAGATCAGCAAAATTTCTTTAACTTAACGTTTGAGAGACTTTTCTGGAGACTGCTATAAATTAAATGAGTTGGTCAGGGTTCCATTGCCAATGTACATCAGAGACAACATGGGCTTAAATATAGATTTTCTTGAGTCTGAGATTGGTTCTCTCTTCATCACATCCTAGTACTTCTCTTGACAAGTCTTTTGTGAAATCCTCATGTAGATTTTTGGGTTATGATTTTGTCTTTATGTACTAGTCAACCTTTCTGAAAGTTGGGACTTGGAATTAAGAAAGAGAAAAACTAGGGTTTGTTCTAGGAAGTTACAGAAACCACAATCCATTTTATTAGTCCAATATAGATTGTACTTCTGAAAATCGAGTACGCAGAGGAATTTAGGAGACCCACTGGCTTTAGCTGGGGCATTCACATGAAAATTTTTCAGTTTAACCATTTACAAAACTACAGAATGTGTGTGATACAGGAGTGCCATCTCTCAGATGGTCCCACTCCATTCATTGGCTGGTAAGGCACAGACGAGGGAAAGAAAGAACCTGTCAGTGAGACAGCAGAAAAGTGTTGTAGAAAAATACAAGAGGGAAAGAATGGCTCCTCCCATTTCCCCTATTTACACCTCCCCCCTCCACCTTTATCTCCCTCACCCAACGCCAGCCATCTGAGCTCTCTGGGAAGATGTCCAGGCCTGTTTCAGGTGTTAGATTCCTTCTTACATGATCCTTTTGGAGCCATTATCTAAGTGATAACACAGAGAAGGGCCAGGAGTCAGCACTGGAGCCAAGATTCACAGAGGTTGAATGGGTTTGGGGGAAATGGTTAATATCTGTCCACAGACTTTTCCTCTTAAATTAGTTGACTCTGGCTGATTTGGACAGGTGGGAGCCTTCCTTAGAAATGTCACAGATTACCTTAGTGGGTCTAGCAAGGAGGTTTGAAGCCAGTTGTGGAAAGCTGTGATGATATGAGAGAGTTTGAGGGGTGTTTGTGTATGTGTGTGTGTGGTACAGAACAGAAATGTGAAAGTAAACATGGCTTGGGCCCTGGGAGGAAAAGGAAGTTTTTCTATGGTAAGCTTAATAGGAGGGATAGTCTTATTTACATGAAACCCAACCTTAGTTGCCAGGGGGAGTAGGGACTCTCTTTGCCACAGCTTGTAGCTATAGTTGCCTTCTTGCTTTGGAAAGTCTATCTCCTGAGGACCCTGGACTTTTTACTGTTAAACTATCTCAGCCTCCAGCTACAGAGAACCATAGCTTTAGATGGGAAGGCTGCCTCAGCTTAGGGAATGGCAGAACCACATTGGAGTGGAGCTTTCAACAGCACTAGGGCTGGGTACTTCCTAAATGGCTCAGAGTCATGTGCTTGGGAGGGGATGCTGCCCCCACTCTGTGCTCATCCCTATTTCCACAACTTGGCTTCTTTTCTTATCTGTCTATATAAACCCTACCTATCTCTTTAGCTCATGTCTCTCATGATGCCTTTCCTGCTGCTGTAGAGGAATAATTATTAGTTCTAAATTTAAAATTTTAATTTGAATCTGGGTCTGCAACTTACTACCTTTGTGATTTTGGGGCATCTAACTTCAATTCTCTGGTCCTCAGTTTCCCTATTCTGCTTGTTGTCATTTGGTCTTTTAAAAATTTTAATAATCAGATGTATAGAAGGGTATAAAAAAACAAATGAGTAAACAAAAATAACTCAAATTCTTTTAAAAGTTACTCAGAATTATTTAAACCAGAAGGCAAAATTCATCAAGATAGGATACACTTTTTTTTTTTAAGTTTTAAAGTAACTTTTTAAAAATACACTTGGCATTACGGATCATGTTGAGAGAGAAAAATCAGAACAAAAGAGAAAAACCATGGGAGAGGGAAAAAAAATCCAGAAAAAAGAAATGCCCATAGCATGTGTTGTTTTACATTCAGTCTCCTTGGTTCTTTTTCTGAAAGCAGGTGGAATTTTCTGTCCAAAGTCTATTGAGATTGCTTTGAATCACTGAACCACTGAGAAGAACCAAGTCTTTCATAGTTGATCATCGCACATTTTTGCTGTTATTGTGTACAACATATTCTTTATTCTGCTTGTTTTACTCAGCATCAATTCATGAAAATCTTTTCAGATCTTTCTAAATCCAATGGTTCATCATTTTTATGGAACAATAATATTCCATTACCTTCATATAATACAACTTGTTGAGCCATTCCCCAATTTATGGGCATTCATTCCTTTTCCAATTCTTTGCCACTACAAAAAAAAAAAAAAGAGCTCCTACAAACATTTTTTTGCACATGAGGAGTCCTTTTCTCTTCTTTATGACTTCCTTGGGATACAGACTCAGTAGGGGCACTGCTGGGTCAAAGGATATGCATAGTTTTATAGCCTGTTGGGCAAAGTTTCAAATTGCTCTCCAGAATGTTGGATCAGTCCACAACTCCACCAACAATGCATTAGTGCCCCACTTTTCCCACACCCCCTCCAACATCTGTTCCTGTAATCTTAGACAATGTAAGGTGATTTCTCAGAGTTGTTTTTAATATATATTTCTCTAGTCAATAGTGATTTGGAACATTTTCATATGAGTCATTTTTTTTTTAAAGAACAAAATGACACCACTAGGTGGGGGTTAAGATATAGAGTGTCCTACTGTGATTAGACAATTGGAAGACTCTACCATAGGGCAGGAAGAAATAGGCTATATTCCTTATTGTCAAAGGAAGGGGTTGGATTATATCAGAGATATGTCAAACTCCCAGCAAGCCAGAAATTGGCCATAGAACATTTTTCAGTGGGGGCAGATTAAAATGCAACTGGAAATATTTAACAAAATAAATTAAAAATACAACATAAAGTTAATTTAAGATTTTCTTAGACATTATGTACTCCACAGGGATCCATTTCTATGTGAGTTTGATGCTACTGAAGATGACTTCTGACTCTAATTTATGCTCTTATGACCTTATTATATATCTTTTCTTTCAACTGTGGTGTGACTTTCAGTCTTAACACAGTGTCCAACACGTAATAAAATGATAATTTCATTCATTGTTCTGTTTCATATATTTGTGTTTTGTCTTGTTTGCTATATTATAAGGTCCAGGAAGACAGAGACAATGTCTTTTTCTTCTGTCCCTTTCCCTTTTTCTCCATCTCACCCCACTTTAAAAGAGAACTAGTCATAGAATAAGTCTCAATAAATATTTGCTGATTGGTTGGGCTTTGTGAGTTTTACAAGATAGGATTACTCAATCAATCAACAGTCAAAGCAGCAGTGATTGTACCTAGAATTGATAGAGATTTAAATTTGTGAAGCAATTTACATGTATTAATGTCACTTATCCTTGTCTTTAACTTTCATTTTATCCTCAAAACAACTTTGTGAGATAGAGACTGTTAATTAAAGAGATGAGGAAACTGAGGCTGAGATAGGTTAAACAACTTGCCCAAAGCCCTAGCAAGTTGAGGCAAGATTTGAACTCATTTTTTTTTTATTCCAAACCCAGCATCAGCAATATCCTATTATTCTACAAGAATAGAATCCAATTGATCTTGCTTTCAAGGTCTCCTCTAAAGCAAGAGGAGCTGTGAGAGGTGGAAGGCTTAAAATGGAGGTGATAATGTAAGCCATAACTAGATGGATTGTGTTCTCTGGAGAAACTTAGAAGCTAGGACTCATTGGAGTATATCAGACACAATGGCAGGAGACTTCCCTTATCAGGAATATTAGTATCCCTAATGCAAGCTGGGAGGGAAAGCATTCTCCTTAGACACATTACGCAGGTAGGATCTGGGGAACAGAAAAACCCTTAGCTTGTCACAGATCATTAGAAGCTGATCAATGTTCTCTTTTCCTTATTCCCTCCTACCCTTTCTATTTTTCATTTGTTTTTGTCATTGTTCCAGCTTGCCTCCCTCACTCAGGAACAGAAGTTCTCCAGGTTATCAGTGAAAGTCTTGTTGCCCTGGCAACTCCACAAAGGATAGCAGCTGCTGACCACATCTGCTGCAGCCCTGAACTTCCCATTCTGATGTCCTTAAGACATGAGGCAGTCTGGTACATTGAAAAGCATGTAGGCCCTGGAGGCAAGTGATCTGAGTTCAAATCCCAGCTGTGATATTTTGCAACAATTAGATCAAAACATTTCATTTGACCCTGCCAAGCTTCAGTTTTTCTGATCTTTCTGGATGAAGATGCATGCAGACTATTTAACATCACCAAGGAAAGATCCTATCTAATATATACTTTTCCACCTTATAAACCATTTATTTCTCTGCTATACAAAGCTAGCTTCTCTGTGGTCCTATTGGAATGTTTCACCTTGTCCCACACTTTTCCAGTTAATCTGTCAGACTTCCAAAAGAAGGCAATTGCATGCACCGGCAGCCAAGGATGTGTGCACATCTCCCACTCCCCTGTGTTTTCAGCAGTTACCATGCCAGCAAAACCCTAAAGCTTCACACTGCGTGGGAGGGTGTCTCTGAAGCTGAGCAGCCACCAGATGCCTCTCTGGCCCTTTGCATACACATAGCAGACCAGGTTTTTTTGCATATTTGTTTTAATGCAGCTATTTACCTCTTCTCTGCATCCCCATGTGTTGGAAATATTGCAGGAAATAGTATCTGCTTGTTTAACTGCATGACAAGTATCCCAGGTCTAAGGGCAGGGTGAGAGGTACGCAGCCTCCTTCATTAGATTGAGAGCATCAAAAATGAAGGTTTGATTTCAGAATTTCACATTGCTTTCATCATCATCTTCATCACCACCACCTCTGCCATAACCCATTTATATAATACTTTTCTCATCACAACCTTGTTAAATAGTATGATTACCCTTATTTCATTAATAGGGAAACTGAGTCTTGGAAAAGGAGTAACTTAACAACAGGGAGGCGACAGATCTGAGAAGATGGTCTTTTTTGACACCGAATGCAGTGTTTTTGA
The DNA here is from genome assembly GCF_016432865.1 of Antechinus flavipes. Taxonomy (NCBI): domain Eukaryota; kingdom Metazoa; phylum Chordata; class Mammalia; order Dasyuromorphia; family Dasyuridae; genus Antechinus; species Antechinus flavipes. Next base: position 628,081,849 of record NC_067399.1, on the reverse strand, counting down.
TATTAGTTAGGATTCTAGACATCGAGTAAGTCTAGTAAGTAAACGATTTTGAGACTTGAGTTCAAATTTCACGTCTGAAACTTATTTGCTGTGTGACCACAAGAAAATTACTTTTCTGGGTAATATTTACCTACAAAATGAGAGAATTGGATCATTTGGTTTTTGTTCCACTTCCATGTCTATGGATCCTTTGAACTTGATCCTTTTTTCCATTGAACAAACTAGGAACACCCTGAGCTCAAGTGAAGAGTCACTTAAAATGTGATTGTGTGTGTGTGTGTGTGTGTCCCATAATCACACCATAAGCCTCTAGAAGTGTGGCTGGTAAGGCTATTTTTTCACATAATTCTGCACATAAATGCAGAATTTTTGATTGGAAAATGATAGGGATCACCTTTCTCCCAAGAAGCCAGAAACTCCCTGCTTCCCTTTATCTGATCTACAATGCCCAACTTGAGGGCAGGACCTATGGCTCCACCATTAGACCAGAAGTTCAGTAAAGGTTGATATCTTGTCTCCTTTTTCTGCCTCCCCACGCCAGGAATGAATGAAATTTATTGGGCTTCATTCCATGCTGCTCCCCAATCAATAGACAGGCTGTGTCTGTCCCGAGACTATTGGGCAGAACAAAGCACCAGTGAGAAGGATGAGGTTGAAAGGGAAGGTTTGTTTCTACAGCCCACTTTGAGAACCACAGCGGCCTTTCAGACGTGTGTGCATATGGGGAGGGGAGGCAGTTAGGGATGGGATGTGCCATACCACACACATTGTATAAAAAGCGTTTTCAGAACTGAGATTATTGACCTGAAATAGACTTTTAATCACTTAAATAGGTAAATAAGTCATTTTCAAAATGCATATTTATTTACCCAGCAGATCTTAATGGCCCCACTGGAGCAGTTAGACAGACCATCATGCAAATACACGCCACATTCCAGGGTAAAACCCTGCATTTATATGCGTATCCGTTAAACATCCTCGTGAAAAGCGGCCTCAGCAGCCACTCTTCATGGGTAAATCACTTGCCTGACAGCTTAACTTGGAAAATATGAAATGAATAATTTCCAGGCTTTAGGCTGTGTGCGGTAGGTTTAGGGGCTTGAGCAATAAACCCTGAAACCTCAGAATAATATTTTAAGCCAGAAAGGAAAACAGTTAGTGAGAGATGACAGAGACATGGGAGGAAAGGGGGAGGTTAAGGAGGCTATTTGGGCTACCCTCCATTTCTTACCACTGAGAAGAGACTCTAAGAACAGCTGGGAGAAGTAGCCCTAGTTCTGTCCAAGAGCACCAAAAAGTAATCAAGGAAGGTTAGGAGAAATTAGGCAGGGAAACAAAATGGAAATTAATAGTTCATTTAGTAGATAGAGTGTTGGACTTGGGGTTAAGAAAATTGGCGTTCCAATCCTGCCTTAAACACTTAACTAGCTGGGTGAGTCTGGGCAAGTGTTTTACCCTTTTGGTACCTCTAATTAAACTTAAGTATAAGATCTGAGTTCCCTTTCCAGTTCTATTGTATTGGTCTTAGCAGAGCAGAATAAAGCATTCTATATATCTTTGTAATATTGGTAATAATAATGATAATTCACATCCATGTAGTACTAATTTAAGATCTTTCACATACTTTCTCCTTTAAACTTCACAACTATCCCATGAGGTCTATGGTATAATTATTTCTATTTTACTGAAAAGGAGCCAGAGGTGCAGAGAAATTAGGTGACTTGTTTAGGGTCAAGCAGCTTATCAGTCTTGGCTGGAGATTTTTTAGACATGACTCCATGTCTAACATTTGCTGGACTGGGGCATGCCATTCTTACAGTGCTCTGTGAACAACACCTATCCATGGTGTTGCTCCTCTCAGTAGGCCACAGAACGCAGCCCAAGACTCTAGAGGAGGTACAAAGATAAATATGATATAATCTCTGTCCTCTAAGCTTCTGTCTGGGTCCTTCTGCCATTATGAAGTTGGCAGGAGAGGGAATAATTGGATGATAGGATCATAGGGTTAGAGCTAGACTGAATGTTACAGACCATTAGTCCAACCCTTTATTTTATGGTGTGATGATATATATGTAAATAACTGTAATAAAAAAGTGGGGCATGATAAATGTATAAGAAAAGATAAAAGGCACTATGTCAGAGACAAAGAGGGGAAAATGATTTGTGACTCCAAATAATAGGAAGAGGGAGAGGTGACATTTGAGCTGCTTCTTTAAGGCTTGGTAGGATTTCAACAGGGAAGAGTTTTCAAGGGACAGAGCATGGCGTAGGCAAAGGCAAAGAGCTGGCAGATTGAAGGATATGTCTGGGGATGTTCAGTTTGGGTAGAATATAGATTATATGGAACGAAGAAGTGTGAAATCTAGTTTACAAAGTAGAATGCTGTCATACTTTGGAGGGCCTTGAGGTGCCACTCTAAGAAATGTATATTTTATTTGTTGACTATATAGAGTCACTGAAAGATTTGAAGCAGAGAAGTGACAGGATCAGATCTGTGCTTGGAAAATAAAACTGACAATTGTATGAAGGGCATGTTGGAAGGAAAGGAGATCATAAGGGAAAAGACTGGTTAGTTGGCTCTTGCAATGTGGGTAATGAGTGCAAAGTTATAATTAGTTGTTAACAGTAGGAATAGGGAAGAATAAGAGAAATATTCAGGGAGAAGTGGGATGACATAGAAGTGATTGGATATTTTCTATGACTCCAATCACCATTCAAATAATTTCCTGGATCAAAGTATTCCTTTCCTGACCCCTACTCCTCCAGGTAAGGTGTCTTCCTTTATGTAAGTTCCTTAAAGGAGGGGATTATCTTTGCTTTTAAATTTGGGTTCTCCAATGCTTGGCACATGGCAAGTCAGGGCTAAGTCATGTTTATTTTTTTCATTTATTCCATCTCTACAGGGCTTGAAAACTGAATGCAATTGGTAGTATTTGACAACTGATTAAATGTAGAAGATCTGAATGAAGAGTCAAAGTTAAAACAACAACAACAACCAAACCAAAAAAAACCCAACCCACCCTTGATTTTATTCATTGAATGGGACAATGTGGTACAGTGGAAAGAGCAAGAGTACTTGGGTTTGAATTCTAGTTTTGTGACTTATTGCCCGTTTGACCACAGGCAAGTCATTACACCTCCTTATGAAATGAGGAAGTTAGAATAAATGATCCCCAAGCTCCCTCCTCCCACTAACTGTGTCCTTACAAATATGAGTGAATGGTGGTGCTTAGTCAGAAAATGGGGAAGTCTGAAGGAGAAGCAAGTTTTTGAAGCAACTATACTTTTAAAAAATTTGTTGATTGAATTGGTTGATTCATCAGTCATTAATTTATTTAGTGACTACCGTGTGTAGGGAGAATAAAATGCTAGGTCCTAGGTAGAAGGACAGGATTTAATAGTTTAAGACTCTATAGTTGCAGATCAGAAGCTCTCTACCCTTTGGGTCAGGAGATAGTCTTTATTATTAGTTGTGAATAGAACCTAAGGAACAATTTGTACAATAACAACAACATTATAAAGACAAATAACTTTGAAAGACTTAAGAACTTTGATCAATACAATGGCTGACCACAATTCCAGAAGGCATATGATGAAGAAGACCATCTGAAAGACAGATGATGAATGCAAGATGAAAAATTAGATACAAAATTGGGAATATGAACAATGAGGGAGTTTGTTTTGCTTTTCTATGTTTCATAAAATTTGTTTTGTTTATGTTGATAAGGTAGGAAGGTGGGCAGTAGAGAAAAAAATTATTAATTCTTAAAAAGTAGCTGTGTCAAAAAATAATGTATCATTCCTTGAATAAACTGGTGATGAGCCTCTCCAAATATAATTAGCCCAATCATCAGATGAAAAATATGTATCTATCATCAGGTCCATACTTGAACCCTTTCAAGCATGGCAGGACTTGCTAAAGCTTACCCTCTACTTAGCAAAGTCCTGAAGAACCCATACCATGCAAAGGCATTGGAGAGGATGTGAAAGTAGGTAAATCCGCAGATACACAGTTTAATTGTTATACTCTAGCTCTACTTTGCATTTTTTGATTGTGTGTGTGTGTGTGTGTGTGTGTGTGTGTGTGTGTGTGTAGGGGTGGTAATGTTTTTGTTTAGGGAGAAAACAGATTGTGCTTGTTTTAGGAAAAAAAAAAGAATTTAGTTCATCTCAGTGAGATAAAGACAGAGAAAATAGGAGGGAGTAATATTTTCCCCTTGGAAAAGAGTGGTGGTAGCTCAATATGAATTTAGCTCTCTGGGGTCATTTTTCATTAGCTTCAGATTCCTGAAAATGATTCTCCAAGTTGACCCAAAGTTATCCAATGTGATGAAAATGAAAATGTTTATGCATGTTTCCATGTGTTGTATAGATTTCTGAGGCTATGCAGACCATTGATTGCCACAGGATATGGCTCCGGGAAGCTGATGAACAAGATAAAAATGGACAACAAAAGCCAAGCCCCCAAATGTAAACTCTTCTATAAATAAGATCTGGCCATTTCATTGGGAGCAATTAAGGTCAACATCGTCCTGCTTTAGTTGATAACTTCTCTGATTTTAGAGCGCAAGGAGAACAAGGAGGAGGAAATTGTTGTTCTAGTATAGCTTTGGAGTTATCTGAAGGGTGACACAGACAGAAGGTACATATGCAGTAGAGGAGCTAGACCTGTGATTACATTCCCATAAGAAACCTCCATCTACTAATGCAGGCCAGACCTTCTTGTGCAACTTAGAGTTCTAGAGAATGTCTGGAGAATGGAAAAGTTATTGTCTTGTCCAGGATTACATATTCAGTATGGGGTCAGAAAAGGGGCTTGAGCTCCTCTCATCCTGGATCTAAGATTAGCTTTTTATCCATTATGCCATAGAGCTATGCAGAGATAATTGTAATTTAGGGAGAAGAGAGATTTGCAGCAACAGTCTAATGAATTTATAGTCAAAAATCTTAGTTATGCTTGTCCATCCTGGAAAGGTCAGATTTTTCACCTTCTTTATCTAGCTCACAGATTTTACTTTTCCAATCCAGTAAGGTACCTCCTCTGGGCTTCCTTGGACAAAGATTGTTATTTATGCTAAATTGTGCTCAACCTCTAGATTTCCTATGTTTGCTCTCCCTAATAACAAAAACAAAACTCCAGTGTGCAACATTTGTGCCGAAGAGAAAATATACCTTGGGTATTTTCTGATGGAATCTTTGACCCAATGGTACATACTAAATCATGTACGATTCACCCATTAACTTCCATCTTTGGAAGTGAAGAGGTTAAAATTTAGATGGACTTGACAGAAATCTCTAAAACAAATGTCATGAATCCGCTGAATGATGGAGAGCTCTCCATTGCAGTTATTCTAGCAATGGACTTTAAGAACACTGACAATTGATTGGGATTATTAATTTTATTTATTAATCTGCCAATCTGTAAATTTGCCAATCCCAATAAAGTCCTACTCTGATCCTTAGCATGGAGAATGGAGGGCCAGAATTAAGCAATGTAACCAACTGCATATAGTCTTAGAAGCATGGAATTGCAGATTCAGAGTTAGAAGGTATCTTGGAGGTTATCTGTTCATTTTGCAGATGACTAAACCGAGTTCCAGAGTGAGAGAAGTAAATTGGCCCAATTTATATAGGCTGTAAGTTGCAGAGCCAACATTTGTAATTTGGTCTTATGATTCCCAAAGCAGCTCTTTCTGTCTAGGTATGTTTTGGATGGGCTAAGATTTTAGGCTGCACCCCTGACTCAACGGACTTAAATTCCCTGATGTTTTGTCATGGGATTGGCAAGAGGTATCAGAATCAACTTTTGTATAGTGTCTATTTCTCTCTTCTCAAATGTTTTTCAAAATCTGTCTTTCTCAAATGCCCATGAGTACTTCCTATTTTTGGAAAGGTTGACAATCTCATTATAAAATAAGTTAATTTTATTGAGCTATTTTCCCAATTACACCAGAGATGGAACAAGGGGGAGATATTGAAGGTCCACTGAATGGATAGTTCAGAGCTCTGAAGAATCTATCTTTTGAAGTCATTCTAAAGAAAGTAATGGGTGCTTTGATAATTTATCTACAAATTGGGCTTGGAGAGATAAAAGTCAACAAGAAAGAAAGCTTATTTGTGGGAATCATTAGTTTTGAAGGGGATTGATTCCTGAATACCAGAGTACCTTTCTTAATTTGTTTCTATCTTATGTTGAGTTTGTTTCTGTTTAGTGTAGAGCAAATACTCTTTAATTAAACTAACACTGCATTTTGAATTCCCTGGTGAATGGATTTGGTTTATTCTTATGGTTTATAGATGACCTTGAACTTGGTTATGACTGGGTAATAGTCTGGCTGACAATGACATTGAATGGATGTCAGCAATTCTGCCATGGAGAAAGATATGAATTTGAGAAGTATTTGAAGAAGTGTAGAAACAAACAGTGGACTTGGGAAGAAAAGCAGAGGTAAAGGACATATCAAAGCCACATCTTTCTTTTGGATCAGAATAGGGTTTTATAATTTCTGGCTAAAATGTATTCAGGACTTCCACAGTGTACACTGTCCTTGGAATGCTTTTATCTCTGGATTTTTGTTTATCCTATTGTTTTATGTTTTTTTTTTTCTTTCATACTGATGTTTTCTTATTCTTATAGTAGTCTCTCCTGCTCTTTTCTGTACCATCCCATTTTAAAAAATTCACTTTGGTTTCTGTAAGATAGTTCCAAATTGGTCTGGGATACAATGCGGTGTCACACTGGTTAGGTTGATGGACCTGGAGTTAGGAAGATCTGAATTCAAATCTAGTCTCAGATACTTCCTAGTTGTGTGACCCTGCTCAAGTCACAAGTATCAGGGATAAAGTGACTTGCCCAAGATCACACAGCTAGTAAGTATCTGATGTCAGAGCAGTATTCTGTTTTTTGTTTTTGGGGGGATTTTTTTGAGTCCAGGTCTAGGGTTCCATTTATTGTGTCACTTGCCAAACTGAAGCAGAGAAAATGAAAAGACACCCCAATGTCTGAGGCAGTTTTTGAACTATCCATTCTGCTATTTAACTGCTTCTTGGTGTCTTTTTGTTTCAAGCATTGTAAACAACTTGAGAGCCATGAATGCATTTGTTAGTTTACCTTTTCGTCTGCCCAGGAATCTATCAGCCAATCAACACTGTTTTAGACATTCAATGATTATCATAGCATCTCCAGCTGAGAAGTTTCTCTAGAGCTGCCTAAGTGGATCCCTAACTGTAGTTCACACTTTAACCTCTTTTCTTCTTGACTATATTCTAGATCTGGTCAGACCATACCCGAGTACTGGATATTGTCTTCTGGGTACCACATTTTAGGGAAGTCATTCCCTAAAATGCAGTAGGATTATTATTAACCCATTACAGACCAGGCACAGTGCTAAGCATCAGATATTGCCTTTACAGCAGGTAGTATGACAGAAAGAGTGCTGATAGAGTCAGAGGTCCTGAGTTCAAAATCAACTCTGCCTGTTGCTACCTGGGGTACACTGAGGACTCTTTGACCTCAGCCTTTTAATCTATAACATATGAAGGTCTGAGCCTAGTCAAGGGTTAACAAACTATGTCCTAAGAAGAAATCCAGCATAGAGCTTGTTTTTATATGGCTTTGAGCTAAAAATGTTTTGTTGTCTTTTTTTCTTACATTTAAAAATACAATAAATTTTATCTAAAAATGCAAAAATCATTCTTATCTCTGCTGGTCACACAAAAAGGCAGGCTAGATTTGACTCATATATGATAGTTTGCTCTTTAAGTTCTACACCCCTCATCTCTTTTTTTATTAAAGCTCTTGAATATAAGGTCTTCAAGAATAGAAACTGAATGGTTTGCTAGTATCTCCAGGGTTTAGCACAGTTACTGGAACATAGTAAGCACTTGATAAATGATCCACTTGCTGTCCTTTCTATTATCTCACCTTTCTCTAGATAGGAACCTTTTCCATTATATTCTTGACAAGTAGTTATCTGACTTCCTCTAATAGTGATGATGGCACTACTTTCTGCGGCAGCCCATTCCCCTTTTGGAGAGTTCTAATGAGTAGAAAATTTCTTCGTAAAATTAGTCAAAATTTGAAGTTTCCATCTACCTTTCTTAGTTCTCTTTTCTCAGGATAATGAAGAAGAGTAAGTCTACTCTCTTTCCTGCATAATATCCTTTCATTGTTTGATTGTAACTATCATGTCCCCACTGTCTTTCCTTCTCTGGGGTAAACCCCTATTTTCTCAAACAATATTATGGAGAAGTCTTTATTCCTCTTATTATTTCAGTCACCTGGCTCTGCTTGTGTTCTACTTTATCAATGTCTTCCCTGAAATGTGGTACCTAGAACACAATACTCATTACTCAGATATAGTCTGACCAAGGCTAGAGTACAGTCAAGAAGAAAAGAGGTGAGTGTAAACCAGCGTTATTACCGTAGGGATCCACAAACCCCCATTAGAGAAGGGGTAACACCTCAGCTGGAAATGCCATGATAGTCATTTAGTGCCCAACAAAGTGTTTCTCATGCTACTGTATAAGAAATACAACATAATGAATATATACAGCCTAAATAACTGAATGATGAATTGAAATGAATAGTGTGGTTGGGCAAATTTATGCATTGTAATTAAGATCATAAATTAGGAACTGGAAAGATATTGGAAGTCATCTAATTTGATCTTGTTTTACCGCTGAAGAGACTTGAGACTAAGAGTTGAGATGACTTACCTAGGATAACATTGCTCGAGTTTGATGCTGGATTCATCATTGTTTCCTGATTCCTATCCTATGGAGCTAGTTGCCTGAAGTCACAGAGATAGTTAAACAGCAGAACCAAGATTTGAAGAAACTTCGAGTATGGTGCTCATTGTACTGGATCACATTGCTGTATTAAATAACATATTCTGTCTGCCTTGCAGAATGGGTACAAATTAAACTGTATAATTACTCAAGTTCTTCACAACTCTGCAGTTTCAAATTTTAGCCATGATCTGAAGATGAAAATCACTTGGAAAACAGAGGTCTACTCCAACGAGAATGGTTTAGCTCATGGTGATAAGGGGACTTTGGCATCCTTCAAAGAGCTGTACAGGATCCTTCCATCACCTATGGAAGATTTATGCTGACTTCAGTTATTCCTATTCTTTCCCTCTTGTGAAACTTCTATGTACATTTTGTATTTACTTATGTTTATACATGTTGAATGCCCCAGTAGAATGTAAGTTTCTTGAGGATGGGGACTTTTGTTTTTATCTTTGTCTCCCTAGTTTCTAATACAGGACTATTGCACACAGTTGGTGTTTTAAAAATGTTCATTGAATTGAATTGAATAATTAGGGAAGTTTCCCTGGAGGAAGTCAAATGTGAGGTGGCTCTTGAGGGATGTACCATAGTTTAGTTGAAAGAACAATGGATTTGGAATAAGAAGGCTTGGATTCAAATCTCATTTTTTTCTGCTTGCTTTCTATTTGACATAGAGAAAATTATCAAACAAGGAGCCTTGTTTCCTCAAGGCTTGCTTCCCTTTAAATTCTATAATACTATGATTTGATTGGTGTAAAGAAAAAAGGAAGATCATACTCCAGAGTTCAATTAACCATCAGGGGACAGTTCTGAGGTTGTTTAAATTAAATCACAAACTCTCCTTGGCATGTTTTCCATTGAACTTATCTGTATGCCAGTGTCATATTCTTGAGGAAGGGTAGAATGCAAACAATAATACACTGTAGTTTAGAATCAACTCTATATCTTCCTTGGGTCATGTATGTCTCCACATTACTCTCCCGTTTGCCTTTAATGGCAAACCATTCCAGTATCTTTGCCAAATAAACTCCATGGACAGTAGGTCCATGAAGTGATGAAGAATCTGACATGACTGAACAACAACAAAATGGGATTAATAATAACATCTATCTCACAGGGCTGTTGAGAGAACTAAATGAAATATCATAATAGGTGCTTTATAAATGCTATCTTTTATTTAAAAATCAAGTATTACTATCCTAAATTGGGCATCACCAAGAGCTGGAATGGATGAAATCTTAAAGTTTCAGATATGGAAAGGATCCCATTTCATTCAATTTATGCCTTCTAGTTTGTTCTCTCTCTCTCTCTCTCTCTCTCTCTCTCTCTCTCTCTCTCTCTCTCTTTCTCTTTCTCTCTTTGTTTCTCTGTCTCTGTCTCTCTGTCTCTCTTTGTGTCTCTGTTTCTGTCTCTCTCTCTCTCTCTCTCTCTCTCTCTCTTTTCTCTCTTTGTTTCTCTGTCTCTGTCTCTCTGTCTCTCTTTGTGTCTCTGTTTCTGTCTCTCTCTCTCTGTCTCTCTCTCTCTGTCTCTCTCTCTTTTCTCTTTATCTCTCTTTCCTCCTCCTCCTTCATGCTTTGCCCAGAAAGGATGACTTATTTTAAGAGTACCTGGATGATTGCTGAATCATTGCCTGAACCACCAGAATATCAGAAGTCCCATGGTTCTCACTTTTCTTGGGCTCTGTCTCCAGTCTGTGACTTCTCCATATTGGCGGCCTTATCCTGTTTGTTTCCAGTTTATATGGGTTGCCTTCTCTCATTAGAATATAAGGTCTTCAAGAATAGAAACTGAATGGTTTGCTAGTATCTCCAGGGTTTAGCACAGTTACTGGAACATAGTAAGCACTTGATAAATGATTCACTTGCTGTCCTTTCTATTATCTCACCTTTCTCTAGATAGGAACCTTTTCCATTATATTCTTGACAAGTAGTTATCTGACTTCCTCTAATAGTGATGATGGCACTACTTTCTGCGGCAGCCCATTCCCCTTTTGGAGAGTTCTGATGAGTAGAAAATTTCTTCATAAAATTAGTCAAAATTTGAAGTTTCCATCTATCTTTCTTAGTTCTCTTTTCTCAGGATAATGAAGAAGAGTAAGTCTACTCTCTTTCCTGCATAATATCCTTTCATTGTTTGATTGTAACTATCATGTCCCCACTGTCTTTCCTTCTCTGGGGTAAACCCCTAGTTTTCTCAAACAATATTATGGAGAAGTCTTTATTCCTCTTATTATTTCAGTCACCCGGCTCTGCTTGTGTTCTACTTTATCAATGTCTTCCCTGAAATGTGGTACCTAGAACACAATACTCATTACTCAGATATAGTCTGACCAAGGCTAGAGTACAGTCAAGAAGAAAAGAGGTGAGTGTAAACCAGCATTATTACTGTAGGGATCCACAAACCCACATTAGAGAAGGGGTAACACCTCAGCTGGAAATGCCATAATAGTCATTTAGTGCGCAACAAAGTGTTTCTCATGCTACTGTATAAGAAATACAACATAATGAATATATACAGCCTAAATAACTGAATGGTGAATTGAAATGAATAGTGTGGTTGGGCAAATTTATGCATTGTAATTAAGATCATAAATTAGGAACTAGAAAGATATTGGAAGTCATCTAATTTGATCTTGTTTTACCGCTGAAGAGACTTGAGACTGAGAGTTGAAATGACTTACCTAGGATAACATTGCTTGAGTTTGATGCTGGATTCATCATTGTTTCCTGATTCCTATCCTATGGAGCTAGTTGCCTGAAGTCACAGAGATAGTTAAACAGCAGAACCAAGATTTGAAGAAACTTTGAGTATGGTGCTCATTGTACTGGATCACATTGCTGTATTAAATAACATATTCTGTCTGCCTTGCAGAATGGGTACAAATTAAGCTGTATAATTACTCAAGTTCTTCACAACTCTGCAGTTTCAAATTTTAGCCATGATCTGAAGATGAAAATCATTTGGAAAACAGAGGTCTACTCCAACGAGAATGGTTTAGCTCATGATGATAAGGGGACTTTGGCATCCTTCAAAGAGCTGTACAGGATCCTTCCATCACCTATGGAAGATTTATGCTGACTTCAATTATTCCTATTCTTTCCCTCTTGTGAAACTTCTATGTACATTTTGTATTTACTTATGTTTATACATGTTGAATGCCCCAGTAGAATGTAAGTTTCTTGAGGATGGGGACTTTTGTTTTATCTTTGTCTCCCTAGTTTCTAATACAGGACTATTGGACACAGTTGGTGTTTAAAAAATGTTCATTGAATTGAATTGAATAATTAGGGAAGTTTCCCTGGAGGAAGTCAAATGTGAGGTGGATCTTGAGGGATGTACCATAGTTTAGTTGAAAGAACAATGGATTTGGAATAAGAAGGCTTGGATTCAAATCTCATTTTTTTTCTGCTTGCTTTCTATTTGACATAGAGAAAATTATCAAACAAGGAGCCTTGTTTCCTCAAGGCTTGCTTGCCTTTAAATTCTATAATACTATGATTTGATTGGTATAAAGAAAAAAGGAAGGTCATACTCCAGAGTTCAATTAACCATCAGGGGACAGTTCTGAGGTTATTTAAATTAAATCACAAACTCTCCTTGGCATGTTTTCCATTGAACTTATCTGTATGCCAGTGTCATATTCTTGAGGAAGGGTAGAATGCAAGCAATAATACACTGTAGTTTAGAATCAACTCTATATCTTCCTTGGGTCATGTATGTCTCCACATTACTCTCCCGTTTGCCTTTAATGGTAAACCTTCAGATCCTAAGCATGGGATTCTTAGTAACTCATGTTCAGATGGAAAAAAGGAGCCCTCCCTGGGACCCTAATTTGGGATCATACATCATCTTGCATATTTCTTTTTGACTTTAAGGTTTTGTCTTAACTACCTACTTGGGTTATTCCTGGCTGCCTTGTATTACTAAAGCATCAACTCTTTTCTTTAATTGATCTGAGTTAGAGGGTTGAATATTTCCCTTATCAATCATCCTACTGTTATGCCTTTTTTTGTTAATAGATGCAGGATCCTTTTACTAGAGACCCATTAAAATATTTTGCTTCTGAAACCATCCATGACTTTACAGGTTCTTATGTAATTTATGATAATTGCTGAGAGAGTCAATTTTGTTTCCATCCTGCTGCTATTTGTCTTAGTGGAATTTAGTTCTGATTAATTCAACAAACATTTCTATTATATGTAAGAGACCATGATAAATTCTGGAAAGAACACAGAGCTGGGAGGTAGGAAATGTGGGTGCTAGTCTTGAGGATCCGCCTCTGTAAAATAAAGGAATTTAGATAAGAACAGAACTCCTTAAAATAGTATATATGGATCTTGGACTCCTAAGACTCCCAAGGAATCTAGGAATAGATTTTAAGAAATCTTTGATAGGGAAAAAAATACAAAAAAATCACAGCTCCTGGATTAGAAGATATTTTCTGTAATATTTCATTTCCTGCTCTAGCATTTCATAATTCTGATTGTTTTCTCCTTTTTTAGTTATTACATGGTTAGGATCTACAATGTTAAAACTTTAGAGAAAAGCAAATGGTAGAGACCCTATGCTGAGTGAGGAAGTGAAGGAGGAATGGGTTTCTAATGGATGTTAATTAGGGCACCCTAAATTAATTATGAAAATTAAAAGGCTAAGCTTCTGTATACACCTATTTTCCTCTTATCTCTCTGCCTGATTTTTGACCTTGTCCCTGTGTGAAGGAATTGTGTCAAATGCGGAGGAGATAGACAGGGTTCAGACCAGAGCCTAATTCATTGTTTATTGCCTAATAAATATCAAATAATAGAAACAAGGAAATCATGTGCTGACTGTCAAGAGGTTTCAGCTTAATTGCTGCCTTTGTGACCCTTGATGAATTCCTTGAATTCTGTGACTCAATTTATCCATCTGATATATGAGGTGGATTGACTGAAGTAGCACAGCATGTCTCAGTCACCAAGTCATAGAATATCAGAAGAACAGATCATCAACTCCAACTTCCTCTTTTGATAGATGAGGAAATTCAGGTTCAAAGGGGTTAGACCACTGCTTCCTAAGATCATAGATTTTTGATCTTGAAGAAACCTTATCTTTACAGGCTATTGGAGTAAATCTCCTCATTTTACAGATGAGGAAACTGAGGCACAAAACGTTTAAGTGGCTTGTCTAAGGTGACACAACTAATATTTATGAAGTAGTAGAACTATGATTCCATGCACTCCAAAATATCTTCCATTTTTTACATTGGATTTTTGTTGTTGCTGCTGCTCTTTTGTTTGTTTTGTACTGAATATTTAGTCCCTTGACTAAGTATTAGAAATATTTTGGTCCTTTTTGGTATACTGTGATTAATCTGGAATATCTGGGACAAACTTTGAGGACTCTTGTTCTTTACAGAAGATGTTGAGTAGGTTTTTTTCTCTCCCCAGCAAGGTCACAACAAATAGGCTGAAACATGAGAGGTTTGGCTTAGTTTAGACAATGCTTCCTGACAGTGAGGCTTCAAAATGTCAGATGTTTGTCAGTCTCTACTGGGACAAATTTTTTATTGTATGTCTGTGACAATACAAAGGCAAAAATGAAAAAAAAAATAATTAGCTCCTGCCTTCAAAGGGTTTACACTTTGCTGCTGGGTAGCAGGTTGTGGGGATTCAAACAAACAAGCACAAGATAAGGCTCCCCATAAGAGATCATCCTTGAGCTGTGTCTGGAAAGGATGATAAGGATTCTAAAAAGCAGAACTGGGCAAAGAGTATATTTCAGGTATGTGGTACATCTTGTTCAAAGATGTGGAGGTGAGAGAAATGGAATGGCAAGTGTAGAGAGCAGTAAGTAAACTGGTTTGACTGGAGTTTAAAGGCAACTTCAAAAGGGAGTAATGTGAAATAAGTCTGGAAAGGTTGCCTGGATTCCTATTGTAAAGGGCTTTAAATGTCACATTGAGGAGTTTATTTTAATACTCGAGGCACTGAGGAATTACTGAAGATTATTGATCAGAGAGGGACAGAGACCGATGCTTAGGATGTTTATTTTGATGGTTGTGTGTGGAGGATAGAAAGGAGATAATAAAGACAGAATAGGAAACTATTCTAATAATCTATCAAAAGTTCACTCTCTGAACTATGGCAGTGGCTATGCAAATGGAGAAAAGTAAACAAATTTAAAGGATGTGACAGATGTAGAATTAATAGAACTCACCAACTAAAGATGACCTTGAGGTCATGAGTCCATGACTGGATAGAGGATAGTACCATCTATAGAAAGAGGGAAGTTTGTAGGAAAAATGGACTTAAAAGGTAGAAGAGGAAGAATTTTATTTTTGGCAAGCTGATGTTGGGAAGTTATATAATTTCTTTCTGTCAAAGTGTTTTAACATGGAGCTAAGCCTCTGGCCTTGGCTAGTTCAGACCTAGTTTGGCTTGGAAACAGAGGACTGGATGAAATGAACTTTACAATATAGGAAATTCCCCAAAAGTACTTTCATATAATTGCCCTGTGGATAACACAAAGACTACTTCTCTGTTGGTACTGCTTTTTTCCAATACCATGTCAATTTTAGCAAGCTCAACTCAATAAATATTTGCTGAGTATTTATAGTAGATCTATTACCTACTATAGATTTTGTTCTGTGGCATCTTAATAGCTCAAATAGAGATTTTTCAAACATGCCCTTGGGTCCCTGAAAGCTTTTTTTTTTAATGCTGGAGTCACTATTTCCCCTTATGGAGGCCAAGAGAAAGTTGATGCTTAAGACTTGTGAAAATCCCTTATTTTATCCTAACCTTTTCCACAGACCAGCTGCTCTCTGCTTCATCCTGGGAACTCTCCAAGGACTTCAGAGGCTGCCTGGTCCTTTGGAAATTTTTTATTTTATTTTATTTTATTTTTTTGCTAAGGACAGTCCAAAAGTTTTCCCAAGAATTTACTTGGCCAGATTTGGGTGTCAATTAAGATACAGCTGGAGTGGAGGGAGATGAGGAAACCTCTGGGTGTGTTTGCATCCCTGGATTAGAAATCATTGTCTACGTAGCAAGTCTTGGAGGAATGGATAGCAATAATGGGGAGGGGGCAAAGGGAGAATTTCTCTTAAAGGAAAGATAAAATGCCTCTTTTTGTGTGAATTTGTGTTGTTTCCACAAATGGGACTAGGGGAGTAGCAGTGTCTTCAGCCTGTGGATTCTCTGTCCAGAGCCCTGGTCTCCTGGAGATAGGCCCAGATTGCTTTCTGGAGGTCATTCACCTCAAAGGTCAACCAAATTTCTAAGCCAAATTTCTCTTCAAGCATCAGAAAGAATCTGGCCCCTATCCACACTGTCTCACTATCCCAGACAAATGGGCCTCTCCCTTTTCCCCAGTTAGTAGAATTCAGTTGGGGGAAGGAGTGCCAATACTCAAGCCCATGTATTTTTCTTTAATCTAAAATTTAATGTTCTATGTATATAGATACCATGTTTGTCTCTAAACAATTTGACTCTATCATTGGCCATCCGACTGATGTTTTTCTACTTGTCACTGTTTTGTTTTGCTTTTAACAGATCCCTTAAACTTTACTTATGTATTATTCAAACAATCAATAAGTATTTATTAATTAACTACATATGAGGCACTGGGGATGTGGACCCAAAAAGTAAAATAATCCCTGTCCTTAGGGAGTTTACATTCTCTCAGGGGACACCACACATAAATATATACAGAATTATATAACTATATATAGAACACATCTGCAATTAATACATAGTAATTTGCAAGGGGAAGGGCACTAGTTGATGAGAGGATCAGGAAAGGTTTTCTTTATGCTCCCTATATTTGGCTTCTGGTTATGGAATCCCAATACAATGGTAGATTCAGGAGTGAAAGTGCAGGTAGAAAACAAACATATTGCAGATTCCTCTTGGGTTCCCAACTTCATGACTTCCTTCTCCAGCCCTGGGGAGATACCTCAATATAGTGATTTCTCTAAAGGAGTTGTGGAGATCCCTGAGCTGGAACCATGGACTCTATGTCTTCTCCCTACTTCTGCCTCTAACCAGCTGTATGAACTGGTCCATGTCTTTTACCCCTCTGAGACACAGTTTTCTTCACTTTAAAATTAGGCAATTAAACTAGATGATGTCTGAGGTCTCTCCCCAAACCATGGGAAAACTTGAAAAATTGTCTTAATTTATCTCTCTGGACCCCAGCTTCCCTGGCCAATGTTCTTTTCTGTCTTTCCTGGCTGCCTTCCAGACAATGGCTCATGGGTACCTTCTTACTCTTGTCTTCCTTCTGTATGTCAAAACTCACTCATCAAGGCTCTGATATTAGTCATTGTTTTTTAATCACCCAGGCTTCTCTCTGAAATAAAGCCTATCTTTTTAAGAAATAAAGCCTATTCTTTGGATGAAGCTGTAGGACCAGGAGTTCTCAGATACCACAGTCTCAGTTACTCAATGGTGAACTCAACTGGATTTCCACTCATTACAAATGAAAAATTATACAGATAAATTAGACAAAAGATGTAACTAGGAAAAAAAATAAGGACTTGTCACATAGCAGAAATGTGCTATATTTTTATCTAAGCTACAATCAGGAAATTAGAAGACAGTCCCCATCATCTTGACTGGACATTTAATGGTGTAATTATAGGAAGCATGACCAAGAATTGAATCCTCAATTTAAGTTTTCCCTCTTATTGTAGAATGAAAAGCTTTGTTCCCTCTTGAAAGAAACACAGAGACCTGGAGTCTGGAGACAAGGAGGTTTTCTTTGTGTCTCTGAAACAATACTAGATAGGCGGCCATCTACTTTGCCTGTGAATAAGATTAGTTCCTGGTGAACCTCTTTTAGAGAAATATCATTCATAATGACAAATATGGGCACTTTTTTACTGTTCACATTTTTAAAATTTTTATGTGTCTTCCTTCCTTATATGAATAAATTCAGTCAAACTCTGGAAACCTTTGGATGACCTAAATTAAAGAGTTGGTGTTAAACTCCCCAAAATTCCAGTGGTCAAATTTTCTCAAACTTTGCCAGCAGACAAAACCAGAGGATGGAGAGACACTCATAGTTAAGAACCAGGAATCAGAAGGACAAAGGGATTACAGCATGTTAGAAGCAAAATACATTTAGAACTTCTCATCCACTGCCCCAGAAGTGTTTTGTTATTTTATTCCTTAGTCTCACTTTAGACCTCTTTCTTTCTTTCTTTTTTAATAAAGATTTTTATTTTAAAAACACATGTATACATAGTTTTCAACATTTACCCTTGCAAAACCTTGTATTTCAATTTTTTTCTTACTACCTTTCTCCATCCTCTCCCTTAAGTGGCAAATAATCCAATATATGTTAAACATGTTCAATTTTTCTATACATGCTTCCACAATGATCATGTTGAACAAGAAGAATCAGATCAAAAAGGAAAAAATAGAAAGCAAACAATAACAACAACAAAGTGAAAATACTAGGTTGTGATCCATACTTAGTGTCCACAGTCCTCTCTCTGGGTGCAGATGGCTCTCTCTATCACAAGACTATTGGAACTTACGCTTCTTATTTTCCAAATGGAGATGTGCTGAGGAATAAAGGAGTTCTGGCATTGATATATCATCCACCCTACTGCCTTCACACATCACTTAAGAAAGAAATTATAGGCCTTAGGAATAGCTTATAGTAGAATGATTAGAATGGGTGGGTGGGGGTGGGCTGGAAGACATCTTTCTAAGTTCAAATCTAGCTTCAGATATATTCTAGATGTATGACTCTGGATAAGTCACTTAATCCTGTTTGCCCCAGTTTTCTCATCTGTAAAACGCATTGAAGAAAATGAAAATCTACTCCAGTATCTTTGCCAAGAAAACCCTAATCGGGTCATAAAGAGTTGGAAATGACTGAATAACATACAGGGCTCACCAGAGGATCTAGCCTTTTGCACAATTTGCAACAACCATAGCTACATTTTCTAGTCTCAGGGTTAGAAGAATGATAGAATGATAGGCTACAAGACAACACAGTATTCTGGAAGGAGTTCTGGGATTGGAATCAAATGAACTACATTAATATATTGGCTTGAGAGAGACCATAATATAGTACAATAGAATGCTTAATGTGGAGGTAGGAAGACTGCTTCAAAACAATATCACATATTTAATTTTAGGGAAAGTCACTATCCAGTTATTTCTGGGCCACTCGCTTAACTTTGTGTCAGTTTCTTTATCTATACAATGAGTTAGGGAAAGAAATGGCAAACCACTTCAGTATCTTTGCCTAGAAAATCTCCAATGGGCCATGGAGAATTGAACATGACTGAACAATAGCAACAACAATCACATGTGGGCATTTGTGGGTAATAGTTCAGTCTGTGATAATGATCCAATTCCATTCCAGTTTATGGGTTGAATTCTCCAGGACATTTTGAACTCTTTATTTGTATTATGGGGATTTATCATTTGTACTACCATGAAATGTAGCAAGCTGTTGATGTATAAATTCTAACCACCAGTTCATGTCTTAACAGGTAATGACAGGTACTAAATTTTTTTTTGTAGTCTGCTGGGATATATAACACAGTTTCTACCATTTCTTTATATAATTGACATTATTCACTAAGTCCAGATTACTTAAGAATAACTGACAATTTCTGGAGGTGATGACCTAGTTCTGAATTAGCATCATAAAGCCTTCCATTTCCATAAATACATGTGATGGTCATTTGTTTGACATTTATTATCATCGTCTGACCTTAAACAAACCAAGTGTGCTGAGCCTCAGTTGCCTTTTCTATAAAATGAGAGCACTGGAGCAGATGATTCCCAAAGTCTCTTTTAGTTCTAAATCTTAAAACTTATAGAAATGTAAAATTGATGAGAGCCTTAGAGAATATCTAGGCCATCTTTCTCATTTTACAGATAAAAAACAGAGGTAAATCAGCTTGCTTGATAAGTTAGTGGTGGAGCTCAAAGCAAAGAATGTTGCTAAACTTCCCCAAAGAGCATTTTTCAGGATGCCTCATGATATCCTAGAGCATGGGGGGTGACTTTGGAAGGCTGTTGGTGTACATTGTACATTGTGAGTGCTCCATAAAGCTTAGAGACAGTCTAAATTAGATGTTATGGAGTTCCAAGTTCTGTGATAGGAGAGCTTAGACCCTGAGAAGAAGTTTGGGGCAGGCCATCTGCACAAAGTAGATATGGTTGTTGGCAATTTAAGATATTTATCCTTTTTGTCCCAGCAGTGTGATTACTGGGTCTGTATCCCAAAGGAAATCATAAAAAAAGGGGAAAGGACACACATATCCAAAAATGTTTATGGCAGCTCTTATTATGGGAGCAAAGAATTGAAAAAGGAGTGGATGCTCATCACTTGGGGCATGCCTGAATAAGTTGTGGTACATGAAGGTAATGGAATATTATTGTTCTATAAAAATGATGAACAAGCTGATTATAGAAAGGCTTGGAGAGATTTACTTGAACTGATGCTGAGCAAAATAAGCAAAAGCAGGAACACATTGTGCACAATAACAGCAAGAATGTGCAATGATCAACTATGAAAGGCTTGGTTCTAAATAGATCAGTGATCCAAAGCAATTCCAATAGACTTTAGACAGAAAATGCCATCTGTAAACAGAAAAAGAACTTCTAAGGAGACTGAATGTAAATCATCACATGCTATGATCATTTTTTTTTGTTTTTTTTTTTTCTCTCTTCCATGGATTTTTCTGTTTGCTCTGATTTTTCTCTCCCAACATAATTCATAAAACAATGTGTATTAAAAATAAAGTAGATATTTATATTATAAAATTTATTATATTTTATTATTTATATTTAAATTATATTATATATAATATAAATTGTTATATTACATATAAATTATGTTATATAAATATTTATACTATTTATATATATCCTTCCTGGCACTGAGCCAGGTGGAAATTGATATTAGTAAAGACCAAGCTGGTTGATTTAAGATGGGCTAGTTGAGGACCCTTGCCTTCCTTGATGTGATTCTGACTACACAGGGAATGGTAGCAGTGCCAGGTTCAGCAACTACTGATTCATTCATATGTTGGCTTTCTTTCTTTCTCGTCAGCATGCCCCAAGTCCCATCTCTCCCAACCTTTCTTTCATCTCCACCGAAATCCATCTATCCCTGGAGGCATTTAACAACTAAGGAATTTGATCCTATTGAGGGAATCTTATGCAGGAACTTTGACTTGATAGTAAAGGGCCTCAGGAGTCTGGGAGTGAGAAGGAGAGAAAGGAACAAAAGAAAGATTCTGAACTTCTCATTTGCCTTTTTTGCTTTCCTTTATTTTATCAGAGTGTTGCCAAAGATCAAGCACCATTGTCTGCCCCTAGGTTTGAGTTTAGTCAAATACTACTTAAATTTCCTGAAAATGCTCTGCAAGCCCATGTTGAAGAAAAAGAGATATTGAAACACATCAAATCATCCTCCCTTTGAGAATCTCTCTTGTCTACCTAGGCTCATTTTATTAAAAGAGCAATAGACTGTTAATTGACAGCTAGGGCTACAGAGAGCTTCCTACTCCTATCCTTCAGACAGCCTTCTAATCTCACCATGTTTCTTTTTCTTTCGAAGGGAACAGATTTCTAAATCTTCAGCTATCAGCCTGCACTATCTAAATTGTAACTTAGAATTAGTAGGAAAAAGAAAATGTGAAACTCTGATAGTCTAAAGGACATAATTATAGGGTGGTAGGTGCTGTTTCCATCCATGGCTGGTTGTGAGTGATGTTCTTTCCACTGTGGGGAGGGGGAGGCTTTAATGCTAATGTGTTACATGGAGAGGCAAGGAGGTGGATACCCAATAATTCCATTTCTAACCCTTCCTGATGAGAAAATGGTTCTTCTTGGTTCAGTGGTCTTCAGCCTGGAGCAGTTGTTTCAGGAGAAGCCACAAGAGTCACTTTTTCTTTCAGGATTCTGTCCTTACAAAGGATTCTAAATCTGATTTTCCTTACTTGTATAATGAAGATTTGAACTTTTAAGAAGAAAAGATCTCTGAGGTCCTTTCAAACCCTAGAATTATGATATTATTGACTCCTTAATAAACTATTAACTCCATGAGGGCAGGAACTATGTATGATTTAAATTTTTGTATTTCTTTCTTCACATATATCTTATTCTCCCCTAAAAATAGTGCTTTTCATAAGCTTAAAAATATCTATTGAATGAATGGAAAGTAGATTGTTTAAAAGTCTAAAATATTTCTAGGAGATTGCAAGCTCAGCTGTTCTCTCTAATATATGCCAGAGGTTCCTTCCAGCTCTAAAACTCTATTGTTTTCCGAGTTGTCCAACTGATGCTAGGGAAAGGGTGTGGGGACTGGGGGAGGGAAGGGAGGAAATGGGGAACAGAAGGCCATACTATTGAGGCTTTCTCATGCAATTATCAGCTTTCTATAATCAACCTTACAGGTTTCCTTTGTTTTCTGATTTCTCTCTAAAGTATGACAAGTAATTCACTTCTGGCCCACTAGACAATGCAGGAGGTGCAAGTAGCAAATGTTCCACAGTGTTTGAGCTCTCCAGAATCTCAGGATCCCAGTGAAGGCAAAACAGCAGATTTTCCCCCTTTTCCTGTCACCCCAACATCTCTTTCCTTTTGCTTCTAATTTTAATTCAACTTCAGCCACCTAACTTTTGCCTCTTTAGAAGTCTAATTTCCACTTGCCACTTGAAGACTTTCTTCTGAGGCAATACTCTTATTTTCCTCTTAGCCCCTGTATTCTAATATTAGTTGGGTTTAGGTAGGAGTAAGGGGTGAGCTTTTCCCACCATCTGTGACTCTTGCCTGTGGTCTCCCAGGTGATCGCCCTGCATTGTTAACTCCCAATCTCTCCCAACATGAAAGCTCCTTAGTGCCCTCTGCTGGCATCCTGTGCTCCACAAATGGATCACACTTGATTTGGAAGAAGATGGACTCATTTTCTGGGACCTAACGATGTAGAAGCATTGACTGGGAAATTTATGCTTCAGAGTAGTGGTAATTCACAGGGAATTTTAATCATTTCTTCATGATCTTGGAAATAAAGTTTCCTTAGGAAATCTGCATCTTTCCTTGGCATTTTCATTATATTGCTTTGGCTTTTACATTTTACTTGACCTCAATCATTGAGAGAAAATGATGATGATGATGATGATGACAATCATCATGACAATGATGATGAATAATGATGACAATAACAATGACAATGCTAACATAGCTATTAGATCCTCTTAATATCTCTGTTAGCTCCATTTTACAGATGAGAAAATTGTGTCTGACAAAGGCTAAATGATTTCCCCAGGGACACAAAGATTTTAAATGTTGTAAGACAGGGCTTGATCTTTCTGCCTCCAAGTCCAGATCTCTATCCATGGTTCCATCTAGTTTTCTCATCATCAACACCTATCACTTTGACAACGTTACTTCCACAAAGAGAGCCTATTTGGCATGGTTTCATTTTCATTGAATTAGGATAACAGTCTTATAACTAGTTTCACTGTTTCACATCTCTCCCTCTCCAGTTGTTCCAGTATGTATTAGAAATTTCATTCCCCTACTCAAGAAACCATAATAGCTATGTATTGCCTCAAAGAATAAACAAACACTCCTTTATTTGCATTTAAAGCCCATTAAAACCTGGCTCTCATCGACTTTCTAAGCCAATTAAACATAATTCACTGTCTTACAATTTACATTCTGCCCAGAATAGACTAATGATTGTACATGATATACCATCTCCCACCTCCATGTCTTTGCATTGGCAATCTTTCATGCCTGAAATGTGTCATTCAGTCATTTGTCATGTCTAACTTTTCATGATCTCATTTGGGTTTTTCTTGGTAAAGGTACTGGACTGGTTTGCTACTTCTTTCTCCAGTTCATTTTTCAAATGAGGAAAATGAGGCAAATGGTGAAATGACTGGCCCAGGATCACAATCTAGTAACTGTCTGAATCTGAATTTGTTGACTGTAATGTTCTTGGTTGATTTTCTAGAGGTCTTGGAGCAGCCTTCCTTTCAGCAGAGTAATCACCACAAGAATAGAGGTGTTAAAGTCCAAAGTCCAAATTCTTTATTGCCTCCTTGTCTGGGGCTTGGCTAGCTTTCTCATGGCCTGCAAAAGGGACTTGGTTTCAGTGGAGAAAATGCAGAAGGACAGACCAGCTACCACAAGGCTAACGAAGATGAAAATGAATCTCTCTCCCTCTCTCCCCTCTCCCCTCTCTCCCTCTCCCCTCTCCCCTCTCCCCCTCTTCCCTCTCCCCCCTCCCCCTCTCCCCTCTCCCCTCTCCTCTCTCCTCCTCTCTCCCCTTCTCTCCCCCCTCTCCTCTCTCATCCTCTCTCCCCTTCTCTCCCCTCTCCCCTCTCCTCTCTCCTCCTCTCTCCCCTTCTCCCCCTCTCCTCTCTCATCCTCTCTCCCCTTCTCCCCCTCTCCTCTCTCATCCTCTCTCCCCTTCTCCCCCCCTCTCCCCTCTCCCCTCTCCCCTCTCCCCTCTCCCCTCTCCTCTCTCCCCTTCTCCCCCTCTCCCCTCTCCCCCTTTCCCCCTCTCTCCCTCTCCCCCTCTCTCCCTCTCTCCCTCTCCCCTCTCCCCTCTCCTCTCTCCCCCTCTCTTCTCTCTCCTCTCTCTCTCTCTCCTTGGCTCTGAGAGCTTGAGCTCCTGTCTCCAGTCACTTATCTTCCCTGTCTCTGATTCTGGCTGAGGCTACCAGGTTAAATGCACTCTGATAATTACATTATCATAGGTGTGAATCTTGTAGAACTATGTTAAGAACTAAGTACATGTACTTAACTAGAGAACTATTAATCACCATGTTAAACTAGGTAACCATTGTCTTATCAATTCCACTGATTTAACACTTTGTAAGAATCCTTGTTTCAGAGTTCTGGCCCATAACAGTTGAACTCAGGAAAATGAGTTTCCCTATTTCCAAGTCCAGGGCTCTATTTACTGTGTCATCCAGCTGCATTCTTAACTCTGATATTTAGAATCCCTAAGTTCCTTCAAGTCTCTTCTCCCATAAAAAGGCTTTTAATGATCCCCCTCATTTGTTAGTTCTACACCATATTATTTTTGGTCATTTTAGTTACGTTTTGTGTTTTCTTATCATATCTGGGAATATGTTGTTTATCCTTCTTCCCTATTTATCCCCATAGGATGTACAGTTCCCAAGGGCAGAGAGTGTTTCATTTTGGGGTTTTTGTCTTTGTATTCCTGAAACATACTAAATGCTTAAATTAATGCTTATTGATTTGAATGCATTATTGAATGAATTTCTGGAACAATGGGAAAATCTCCTGACACCTCTAAAATAGACTTTATCATAAGGCTCATTGATACCTTATTATTTCAAGGAATGTAAAGTTTTTAATTTTGACATAATTGAAAGTGATTTTTGTCATTACAAATGTCTGAAGAATATCCTGGAACTTTTTGCTTATAAGTTTTGGAGATAGAAAGTGCTGAATAACTGAAACTTAGGAAATGATACCACATCACAGAAGTAGAGAGGGAGATCAAGACAAAAATTCATTGGTTTCTTGTACATTTTGGACTAGTGTCTGTTCTGAGCTCATTTCTTCCTTCTTCTGTTGCTGCTATTTCCTCCTTTCTGTAAGTGAAATATCTAATCAGCCTAATCTTGGTGCTTCTTCTCATTGATTAATTTAGCTTTTGGATTGTCTACAGTTACTTAGATATATGAGTCAAATACTCTTCTTAAGCCTGAGCTAACATAATGGGAAAACCCTTAGTTTCCAAGACAATAGCAGAATGGTCAAAGACTTCTCCAAGTGAATAAGAAAAGATTTTTCTTAAAAAGGCCATTCACTGTATGAGGCTGATATGTCATGTGAATTAATACTCTATCTTGCAGATGATATATTCTGTAGTATCTTTAACACTGAAGAAAGAGACAGTGTGGTATATTGGAGAAAGCATGGGACTTGGAGTCCAGAAAACCAATCTTCCTCAGACATTTGGTAGCAATTTGATCCAGGACAAGTCGTTTTACTTCTCTGTGTCTCAGTTCCCTCCTTTATATTATGAGAGGAGGGGCCATTAGATTTGAAGGAATCTAAAATTCCAATTTAGCACTCAATCTATAGTCATATAAGATTGAACAAAGCTCAAGAGAGGCATCAGTAGACCTGTGTCCGGGGTCAAAGAAAAGGGAAAAAGAATAGAGTTAGACAAAAAATTCTAGGATCTCAATGAACAAGTAGACTACCACAGACTACCATATACCTAGAAGAAATCATCTCTATAAGATCACTGACCAAGTAAGTGGTCATTTAACTTCAAAACTTCCAGTGATGGTAATGAAGTCCTGAAAGTTGAGTATAGTTGGCAGAGAGAAACAGAAAAATACATAAAAATTATTCCTGGGGCAGACAGGAAGAAGGATCTGCTAAGTGAGATCAATTTAGTACTATGGTCACACCCTCTGAAGGTAATCCAATCAGAAATCCAAGTTATATCAAGTCCCAGAGGCTAAAGTTTCCTTATAAAATAAATTATGGGCTATGGTTTCACTAATGCCCTCCTTTGGGTCAATCTACCATTGGTAATCTGTCTTGTGGTGTCTTTTCCCTTTAATCCTCCCCCACACCATGTGGTATCTCCCCTAACTTCACTATACTTCTCAACTTCACTTCTCTTCCTTATAGCTAACTAACTCTTAGGGGGCTAAGTCTTTATTAGGATTTAGCCTGCCAGCTAAGGCCCTGCCCCAATTTCATGTGGTATTCTCTTTCTACTGGGTAATTGTGAGTTCCACTAAGGAACTTATACTCTGCCAAGTCTATTTCATATTTTCCATCCCTACTGCCTAGTGTACCTTTTATTCTGTCTATAACTTTTCCCCTAAATAAATCTGCCTTTTGCTAAAGAGAATGGCCAATGGAAATTCATCACATAAATGGATCCCAACATTGATGCCTACCTTCATCTGGTGTTCTACATCAGTCACATCGATGGGAGAACAGATTCCTTTCTGGGGTACTTCCTACCTATTATGTTGAAGATTAAGAACCCTCGAAAGGAGGAGAAGGAGAAAAAAGTTCTTTGAACTAGTATCTACCATATGCCAGGTACTAGGCCAAGTGCTCCAAATTATATTATTTGATGCTCAGAACAACTTTGAGAGGTTATGTAAATCCTCATTTTTACAGTCGAAGAAACTGAAACAGACAGATAGAGGTTAAATGACTTACCCAGGTTTACACAACTAGAAAAAGTCTGAGGATGAATTTGAACTCTGCAAGCATCACTGACAAACTGATAGAAGAAATAATTGGGTATTGTCCCCCATTGATCCTTAAATCAAATGACTAAGTGACCTTTTCTTCTGTGTTTAAAGTTTGCCTTACCAGCAGCTCTAGTAAGATTTGGTCTGAGAAGCAATTCTGGGAAAATTTGGTCTTCAATCACAGATCAAATGCCCTGACTATGGGGACAGCTAGCCAGCCATTGCTGAATAATATTTGATAATTCATTTCTGTTTTGCTTTCAGACACAAGGGCTTGACAAGTGAAAGCATCCTGGTTTTGTTTTTCATCTAAGCAATCCCTTTATCTTCCATGACAAAGCAAATGCTGATATCAAAACAACCTCCAGGGGATTCTAGAAATTCATAAAACCCTCTGAGGGTTGTTTTGCTCCTGCAATTCCCATTACTTTTCTTCCCCCTCCCTTTTCCTTCTTTTTCTGATTGTCAGTGGGAAGCCAAATGCCACTAGTCAAGTAGAATAATTAGAACTGATGTCCCATCAGCAAGACTCACAGAGGGGAAAAGTCATTCCATTCATGAATGGTTCCCTGAAAGATGAATTTTTGCAGCATGTCCACTGAATCAGAGACTGCAGGGTAGGCAGAAAAGCATTGCTCATTTTTCTCTCCCTTGTTCAATCCTGCACTACCAGTAACAGTGAGACTGGGCACCTGGCCAGGTCTACCTGAGGAGGAAACCCCTGGACAGCTAATTTAGTACCTGCATGAGAGTTCTGGCTTCTTTAGGATGCTCTTGAGGACTGAGTTCAAAGTGATATTGGGCTCCAGCAGTCTCAGCTATCTGGGAAGATGTGGGAAATAAAAAAATTCCTGAAAGGGCATTGCTCTGACCATTTCTGGAGTCTAAATTCATGATGTTTGGGTAATTTGAAAAGACAGTGTTTCTTTTTTCCTCATTTTTTCAAGTCAGGTCTTCTAATTCACTAACTTTCAGAGTAGGGGACTCTCAAGTCTTCTGGAGGTAGATAGATGGTATATTGAAGCTGGAGTCAGGAAGAATTGAGTTCAGATAATGTCTCAGATATATTTGTTGGCTGTGTGACTCTGGACAAATCACTTAACTTCTGTCTGCTTCAGTTTACTCAACTGTAAAATGGGGGTAATTATCACACCTACCTCTCAGGGTTGTTTGAGAATCAAATGAGATAATGTTTGTTAATAAGTACTTAGCATTCTTCCTAGAACATAATAGATGGCTAATAAATGCTCATTTTCTTTACCTCCTTCTCATCTTTCAGTTACTCTGAGAGTATCACATCCATCTTTATTTGGGAGTGTCCTTTGGCAAAATAGCTTGACCCCAATGTTTTTCCTTTTTG
Source organism: Antechinus flavipes (assembly GCF_016432865.1). Lineage (NCBI taxonomy): Eukaryota > Metazoa > Chordata > Mammalia > Dasyuromorphia > Dasyuridae > Antechinus > Antechinus flavipes. The sequence continues at coordinate 628,053,467 of NC_067399.1, read as the reverse complement.
TATCTCTTTGCCACTACTATAGTGTCAACTCCCTTTAAATTCTTAATGCCTCCCTGTTTAATCCTCATTTCTTCCTATCAAACTCTGATCTTAGGTAAGCCATTTACACCTTAGAGTGAATTTAATAAATACCTTACATTTATATCCTTTAGATATAAAAAGCTCTTGCCTCATTTGTGAGATAAGGTTAGAAAAGGATTATTCCATATTTTACAGATGAGAAAATTGAGACTTAGAAAGTCCGAATGAATTAACCAAGATTTTCCAGTCAGTATAAGTCTGAATGCATCTCTTTATGACTCATTTCTCTCAAATACATACAGTCCATATCTCCAGAAATAATGTTTGGCTCAGCAAGATTGCACTGGAGTCAGTAGATAAATGACTAGCCCGGCTAAAACAGCCTTGATCAAAAAGTCATATGTATCTCAGGCAGCTGGTTCAGTTCTCATTCTCTCTATGCAAGCTTATGCTCTCTTTTTTTTTTTTTCCTTTGATTCCAAGTCTAGTACTCTAACTCTAGTTTTTTGTTCTAATTAGCTCTGAGTACATCTGATTGAACTTCCATTCAAGTTAATTTTTGAACACTTTTTGAGAGCAATGGATGGAGGAGGGACTTTTTTTGTGACCCTTTCCTTTTTAGGTGTCTTCTCTGTGGAGAGCAATTTGAAGAGGCTGGGGTGGGGGAGGGCCCCCAGGGACCCAGACCTTTAAGGCCCTTGTTAAGTGCTCTTATGGTATCCATTATGAGATATTGATTGAAGTAGAGATTCACTGATGACCTGAGACCAAATCAAAGAATTATATAGACAGAAAAGGGACTCCCTGAACACATTCCTGAGAGTTGTTTTCTTTATTTTCAATGAAACTAGTCATTTTTTCATAATTCTGGTATAGAGTTTTCTTTTTAGAATCAAGTTACAGAAAGTATGCTATTGTTCTTGTTATTGTTAAATCATTTCAGCCACGTCCAATTTTCCATGACCATGTCATTTAGGGTTTTTTTTGGCAAAGGTACTGGAGTGATTTGCTGTTTTCTTCTCCAGATCATTTTACAAATGAGGAAACTAAGGCAGATAGGATTAAGTGACTTGCCTAGGTTCACATAGCTAGTGAGTGTCTGAGGCCACAAGTGAACTCAGGAAGATGAGTCTTGATTCCAAGCCCAATGTTCTATGCCCTGCATAGGCTAGCTGCCAACACAAAAACCACAAGTGATTAAGAGCTCACTACTTGCCGGAGCAACAAATGGCATTTCTGGGCAGCTATACTGCATTTTAAAGTTTATGAAGCATTTTACATGCAACATTTCATCTGAATTTTATAACAAGCCTATGAGGTAGGTGCTATAGGTATTCCTATTATCCTCATTTTATAGAAAAGGAAAGTGACCAGCAGAGGTTAAATGATTTGCTATTAGTCACATAGCTATAAAGTATTAAAGTAAATATTCACCTATGACTTCTTGACTTTAAATCCAACCCTCCAGCCCCCGATAACTTTCTGACTTTCAAAATGCTTGGTGCTAGTTATGCCAAAAGAAACAAATAGAAAAAAGACTCAGAAGCAAAGATATAGCTTTATGAATTATAATCTAGCAAAGAAAACCTTATGCATATGTTGATGTGTATAAGGTTCTTTGGGTGTGGAATAAAGTGTATATATGATATATTGGTTACTTTTGATGAACTTGTTTTCTCTTTTTTACAAATTCTTTGTTATAATGGATGGTTCTCTGGCCGGGGGGGGGGGGGGGGAGGAAATGGAAATATTGGTAAATGTAGTCAACAAAGTCAAAAGTTGTAAAGAAATGTTTTTAAAAGAAAAAAAATGTAACTACAGAGATAAGTCTGTTCAATGACCCTGTGATTATTAACATAGAAGAATAAGACAAGATATGTCTTTGAGAGAGGGGTTGGACACTATCATGGACACTAATGGAAGAGCAATACCCTATTAATGGCAAAGCCTTCTGGATATTCCTGTTTGTGATATGATTGTGCTGATTTTATCAAGCCTCAGAATACTCTAGGCATTTTTCAATGATATTTGTGAATCACTAAATATAGATCAGTCTAATAGTACATATTAGAAAAACAGAATAGGATGAAAATGCTTATTGCCTATATTATGACATATAGGTAGATGGATAGTCCATTGATATAGTCTTTCATTACCTATATTTGAGACAGATATTACAGATGTATAATGAGTTAGGCCTAGAATCGAAGTCATTAAGTCTATCTTCCTCATTTTATAGATGAGAAAATAGAAATTATGAGAAGTCAAATCACTTGTCCAGGGTCACACACACTCAGTAAGTGTCTGAGGTCATATCTGACCTCAGGATTTCTTGAGATCAAATCATGCACTATATCTAATGCACCACCTATTTTTCAGTCAACAAGCAAGATTGATAGATGATAACAGACTGACAACTTCAGTGTTCTACTAGAACTCAAGAAATGTACTCACTCGTCAGTTCCTCTTTGGATTTATGAAAGAATATAAACAAGACTTTCACAAGATGAGAGGACATGAATAAATTGTGATATACTTTTATAAAAGAATGATCCATTCTATTAAGGTAATGGATCCCTTAAAATATTAAGTATAAGCTGAACATTCTCCTAAGCGTTAGAGATTGAAAAAGAAATAATTTTAGAATACTGTTTTTATGGATCTGATTGTGTAGCAGAAGTACTAAAATGCATACACAAATGAATAAAATTTATTTAAAAGCATTTATTAGTCACCTTCCATGTGTAGAGTCTTTTGCTAGATAGTGGGGGGACAAAAAGTTCAAATTAAACCTGGTTCCTGCTCTCATGTATAATGCAAACTAGGAAAAAAGTAAAAGGATGTGGTGATGGTGTAGAGCAGGAAAAAGAATTCTGAGTTTTGGATCTATTTCTTCAGTGAAAAATGGTGGAATTGGACCAGATAATGTCTAAGGATTTTCAAACTCTAAAGCTATTATTCTAGATCCTAAGAATGAAATATGTATTGTTCTATAAGAATTATGAGCAGGCTAATTTCAGATAAACCTGGAAAGACTTACATGAACTGATGCTGAATGAAATGAGCAGAACTATAAGCACATTGTACACAGTAACAGCAAGATTATCAACTGTGAAAGATCTAACTCTTCTATGAAATGTATCATTAGTTGGTAATTATTTTTTGGATTAGAAGGATGGAGTAACTTACTTGGGGATCCTTTTCAAAATTAGCATTCAGTGATTCTAATTTATTTTTTCTTTGGGAGATGGGTTTGGAATAGAGAAGAATGATATCTATATGAATCTTAACTTCTATGAAACATAATCATTTCCTAAGGAAAAGTGAAGGCAGGGTAAACTTGATAGAATTCAATTCATGTATATAGTGAGGGAGAGAAAAAAGCAATCGACTTCCCCCCCACCTACTTTTGGCTTTGTCACACAGTATGATGTGTTGTTCTCAGTAGTAAAGATCTGAGTTACAGCTGAAACAGTTTTTCTTGCTGAGGATGGAACTGGTACTCTGCTCCCTGTGGGACTCCCACCTCAGCTCCCTCTTTTCTCCTTCATTTGTCTAATGTCAGAAGGGCCCTCAGGCTTTAAGTGGAGGAGGGAGGACCAAAGAAGTCAGCTGATGGGTAACCATAAAGTTTATTTGGCACAGAAATCTCCTGCCAGTTAGCTCCTGCTGATAGCTTACAAAAGAAAGGAATGCTTAAATTGATTATCAGACAGTAGGAGTTAGGGAATAGAATAAAGGGAGCATGCAATGAATGTCTTTTTTGAACACCCCCTTCTAACTTGCAAACATGCCTTCTGTTACATGTTTTCAGTTTTTGGGATTCACTGGTGGATACACCATTTAATCATTTCAGTCTTGCAGTAGTGATGCAGGATGCCATCAAGAGAGAAAAACTAGAACTAGGATTTTTTCAAAGGTACTTTTTCTGATTAGATAATACCTTGAGTGGATTGCATTATCTTAAAGGATCCAATTCCCAAATCTTTTCCCAAGCAAAGCACCCCTGGTAACAATTGCTTAGCTAGATCTTTGCATTCTTTCTTTTTTCCACAGAGAGAACAAAGTATCAAGTAATATGAGATTCTCCTCTTTTCCCACTCCCACCCCCAATCCTTATGAGTTTTTGCTAGCAAAACAATTCCTGTATTTATTGGATGATTTTTTTGATGGTGGAAGTTTCCACTGAATCAAAAATAATTGTTCATTTTTTAGAACCAAGGGAATTTTCTAGTTGATTAGTACTTGAAACAAGTGTGTACACACACAATAACCATTCCAAAATGTCAGTCCTGAAATACTTCGAATTGGAGAAGAGGATAAGACTGGCTTTAAATAAACAATACTGATCAAAGAGACTTGACTGGTCTAGTGATCCTAATAGACTCAGTTCTCCATCATTTGCCAACTGATTATTCACACTGATGACTTAAAATCTTAGGAGTTTGTACTGACCTCATCACCTTTTTTTGTTCATTGTTGACAAACAAGACCTTTATTAAATCTAACTGATGGAGCTTGAAGAGAGTGTCTTTTAAATTAAATTGACTACTTTCCAGCTCCAGGGATGATAAGGACCAACCATCATAGAGACTTTAGACTGATGTTTTATATTAGCCTAATATGTGATGCTATCTCTACCCAGCAGAGAGTGAAACAAAAGAAGTAAAAAGCAGAATTAGCCTAGGAAAGTTGGATAATTTTCTATTTTCTTTAATCATTTTGTAAACAGTATGATTTTGTTACTTTGTTTAAAATGTTATGAATTTCTATTATAAAACATAAGTAGTGGACAATTCAAGACTAAATAAAAACATTTTTATTCCTTCCACCATTTTAAATTTGATTATTAGTGTCATCACTGCTTTCTTCAATCAATGTACTTAGAGTTAATCTAAATTGTGATTAAATCACACAAGTACTTCTTGGCTGCTTACTGTCAGAGACAAGCAATAGTAACTGCCATTAGGATAGGCTTTTAGGCTTTGTAAAGGATTTTGTGATCACCATCACATTTAAGCCACCCATCAATCTTGTGAAGCTAGTATTGCAGATATTATTATATCCCCCATTTTGCAAAGGAGGTAACTGAGGTTTCAAAAACTAATATGTACCACAGGAAGTATCAAAAGATCTTTCTGATTCAAGTGCTGCCCTCTATTTGCTGGACCATAAATGTAAAATCAAGAAATGAGTCCTAGCCTCAAGGAACTTGAAATTTAATGGAGATAAGAGAAGTATACAAATAGCCACTCTACAAAGTATATATATATATTTTAAAAAATTTACTTTATGGAACCAAATAAACATATTCATAACATAATTCAACAAAAAGATGACTACATATGAAACTGCAAATCTACCATGCACAACTTGCTATTTTTTCAATTATAACACAAAATTATGATGCAAATTTTTTTATTTTTTCCCTTTCTCCACCTCCTGCCCCAGAGATGGCTATCATCACACAAATAGATATATGTATGTGGGTATATAAATACATACACACACACATATAATCATTATATACATACTTCGATTTATCATTATTTATCTGGATATAGATAGTATCTTTCTTCATATGACCTTTGTAATTAATTGGGTATTTAAACAGTCAAAATAATGCATTTGTTCAAAATCATTATTAAAACAATATTGCTCTTCCTATATACAATGTTCTCTTGGTTTTTCTCATTTTGCTCTTTATTATTTCATGCAAGTCTTTCCATGTTTTTTTCTAAAATCATTGAACTCATCATTTCTTATAGCATGGCAGTATTCCATCGAAATCATGTACAACTTGTTCAGCCATTCCTCAAATTCCTGCAATTTCCATTTCTTTATCATTATAGAGATGGCAAAACCAAACATTTTAGAACATATACATATTTTTCCTTTTTCCTAATCATGTTTGGAAATCAGCTACATAGTGATATTGCTGAGTGAAAAGGTATAGGAGGTTTAATATAACTTTGGGCGTGATTGCAGATTTCTCCACTATATAGTATATTATTAAAAGATTAGAAGGGTTAGACCAGATGCTAGCTCCAGAAGTTTACTTTTTTAGTAGTTGGAAACATTGTTTTCATAAATAGCGGAAGGTAGTTTCATAGAAGTTATTAATGGTGGATTTTGTTCTGTTCAAAACATTCCCCATGCTATATAATGACAATTCATTGATCTTATCTCCAGGAAGCTTGTGAGAGTCAGGTTAGTGACAGAAGCCCACCTGTGAAGGTCTTTGCTTTGGCCATATCCCAGGTGGTTGACCTTAAAGGTCAACACCACAAGCCCATCTTTCCCAATGGGCTTATTCAGGCAGAGTGACATTTTAAGACTGTCCATTGGTTATGTAGTAAATTCTTTCTACAGTATTGATTTTAATTAAGGTTGCTTTAAAATTGAGATCTCATGTTTGTGAGGAGAAGTTATTTTGTGGAGGGATTAAATGGAGAAAAACCAAGTAAATTAAAGTAAACATTAGAACAGAAAATTGTATTTGGGGTTTCAAAGAACAGTGTTGATTCTGATTTTTAAAATTAAGTTATAGGAAAGGCCTCATTTCCAAAATATATAGAGAACTGACTCAAATTTATAAAAAAATCAAGCCATTCTCCAATTGATAAATGGTCAAAGGATATGAACAGACAATTTTCAGATGAAGAAATTGAAACTATTACCACTCACATGAAAGAGTGTTCCAAATCACTATTGATCAGAGAAATGCAAATTAAGACAACTCTGAGATATCACTACACACCTGTCAGATTGGCTAAGATGACAGGAAAAAATAATGATGAATGTTGGAGGGGATGCGGGAAAACGGGGACACTGATGCATTGTTGGTGGAGTTGTGAACGAATCCAGCCATTCTGGAGAGCAATCTGGAATTATGCCCAAAAAGTTATCAAACTGTGCATACCCTTTGATCCAGCAGTGTTTCTATTGGGCTTATACCCCAAAGAGATACTAAAAAAGGGAAAGGGACCAGTATGTGCCAAAATGTTTGTAGCAGCCCTGTTTGTAGTGGCTAGAAACTGGAAAATGAATGGATGCCCATCAATTGGAGAATGGCTGGGTAAATTGTGGTATATGAATGTTATGGAATATTATTGCTCTGTAAGGAATGACCAGCAGGATGAATACAGAGAGGCTTGGAGAGACCAACATGGACTGATGCTAAGTGAGATGAGCAGAACCAGGAGATCATTATATACTTCGACAACGATATTGTATGAGGATGTATTCTGATGGAAGTGGATTTCTCTGACAAAGAGACTTAACTGAGTTTCATTGGATAAATGATGGACAGAAACAGCTACACCCAAAGAAGGAATACTGGGAAATGAATGTGAACTATTTGATTTTTGATTTTCTTCCCGAGTTATTTTTACCTTCTGAATCCAACTCTCCCTGTGCAGTGGGAGAACTGTTCGGTTCTGCAAATATGTATTGTATCTAGGATATGCTGCTACATATTTAACATATATAGGACTGCTTGCCATCTTGGGGGGGGAGGAGGGAGGGAGGAGGAAAAACGAAACATAAGTGATTGCAAGGGATAATGCTGTGTAAAAATTATCCTGGCATGGATTCTGTCAATACAAAGTTATTATTAAATAAAATTAAATTAAAAAAAAATTAAGTTATAGGCCATCAAATTTTTGACCTCTTGGATGATTTTTTTAAAAAGGACCTCATTTTAATTTAAAAGTAAATGCATGACATCCTGTGCATAGATTTAAAACTAATAAGCTAACAACATGTTGATATTTGGATGTACCTATTATCTTAGAGGGAGAGTCTTTTTTTTTTCTTTTCCTATTAGTCATAATCTATCTCATTGCTAATTTTAAAAGAACTTTCAGAGTCCTTGAAAAATTTGTAAAGGAAAAAAAATAGCAAAAGCCCAGAAAGTTTTAAGAAGAAAGCCTGTCCTCTTTCCAGTAGCAATCTTTATATTTGTGCTTTGTTCATTTGAAAAATTCATTCTTTCCTTATTCTTGGAACTCCTTGGAGTCTCCATGCTGAGAAGCTGACAACAGTCCCCAGAGGCCTTCTTCTTTCTGCTACTGACAACCCAATTAATTTACTATCATTAAAGCCCATAATAGACTTAGTCAACATCCTCTGCGGAAAGGTAAAAATGAGAGGTAAGACAGAGTGAAGCTTATATTTCTACCTCCCCACTATGTAGTGAATTGAATAGTAACTTGAGGTCTTCTAAAGGCTTTAATTACAGTTTTTTTTCCTTAATGCCTAAATTTCTTCCTCTCTAAAATGAGCAGTTTTTATGCTCAACTATCTTCTGAGTATACTGGAGTATCAAGGAATTCTAGAGAAGCAGGATGTTGTGATCAGTTGATTAGTTGATTAATTTATCTTAATTAAAGTCAATGGCAAAGTTTAGAGAATATATATAAAGAGATAGCATACGATTATTTCAAATGTTAGATCTGGAAAATTCTGACTTCATAGTGAAAAAATTGATGGGGAACATACAAAGGATAGTCTAAAACAGATATACAAAAATAATACAAATTTTGAGAAATTGGATACAGGAGGAGAGAAAACAAGGGGGATCATTTTTCCTGGAGAATAGTAGACTGACAGAGTAGTTTAATAAACTATTTAAGCATATGAAGGAGTATTATATATTATATTATATAAAAGATAGTCATCAGCTATTCTTTATTTCATTAAATATATAAAAAGAAAGTACTATTCTGTGTTTTTATTTACACTCTGTCACAATGAGATGCATTTCCTCCATTTATGCCTGATCAATTCTTTCCTATCTTTCAAGCCTCAATTTACATTTTCAGAGTATATTATTTTGGGTTGTTACTGGAGCTTCTTTGCTTTGAATAAACATTATTCTACTCTTCTTTCTGTAATTTATAGTGGATACAGAATAATTTGCTGTTATGATTTAATGCTGGAGAACTGAGGCAAGAGAGATTAGAGAGTTTTTTTAATATTTTATTTAGATTTCTGAGAGGGAGAGATTTTCTGGGAGCAAAAATCCATTTTGGTCCCAGGATTGATGTCTTAAAGCATTTAGCATCAGCTTCAGGATCAGCATCAGCATCAGCATCAAATGTGAGATTCCAGAAATTCTTTATAGGACTTTAGTGATAAGGGAAAACAAAGACAGAAGGGGGGTTGCAAACAGGGGTATTGAGGTTGAACAATTCAAGAAACTGAGGCATAACAATTTAGTGAAACTGAAGCAGGACAATTTAGAGAAATTGAGGCAGGATAATTTGGGGAAATTGAGGCAGGACAATAAAAGGAAACTGTGGTACAATATTGAGAGTTTATTTTTCATCATATTTGAAATTCTTTTGCCATCCTATTTGTGAAATTTGTTGTTTGTCATTGAAATTGTCAAAATTAATCATTTGTACTTTAAAGTACAGTGTTTGTTGTTGTTGTTGTTGTTGTTGTTGTTGTTGTTTTTTCTGAAGGTACCCTGTGGCTTTTTCAATATGGGCTTTGGTTACCATATCTGTAAATTCTGCGAAATTTTTATATTATATCCTGAACTATGACATTTTGATTTTTTGATTTTCACATTCTTCTGGGAAACTTGTCTTTGAGGTGAATGGCTTTGTATTATATAGAAATAATATTGTTACATTTTGTGTTACTTTGGCAGGTTTTACTTCACTTTGGTATTTTTGTATTTCATATCTGTTATTACTCTTTTATGCCTTTGGATAAATTACCTACCATGGATTTGATTTTTTCAATATATTAATTATAATTTTACTTCTATTTTGAGCATTATGAATTCTGATTATATGTATATGTGTACATATATTTGTATATATAAGAAGATGTGTGTATAGTATATATATACACACACATACACAGTCATTCTCCTTTTTTTCCTTATGGATTTCATTTTTCTTTTGAATAATTTTGGATTTCTTCTTCTTGTTATATGTTCTTTTTAGATCCATAGGATTCCTTGTTCATTAGACATTAGATTGTTTTTTGTTTCTATTGTAATATATATTAAGAAAGATTTGTAATTTCTTTGAGGGTTTAGTCCTCATCCTTCTAGTTTTATGGTCCTTTCTGCTTATTTACCTTTATATACTAGGCTTTTGTTCAATTTTCTTTATTTTTAGGTGCTTGTTGCTTCAGCTCTTTCTCCCTTATAATTTACATCATTCACTTACTGACTCTTTCACACTTTTGTTGGTGAGTACACCTCTGGGACTATTAATGAAAAGCTGAAAGTTTTTTCTCACGTTGAGGGATTTAGTTTTCAATAACTTTGGTGATTCCTCTAGGTGATGTCTAGAGAGGTAGGTTTCAGTCCCTCTTATTTCTGGTTCAGCTCAGCCCTTAGCTTGCACTAATTATTTCCTTGGATCTCTTCCTTTTATTCAGTATCTAGACTTAATTATTATCAACTTCTTTTTCAAGGTTGGAGGGTATTCAGGTAGCATTCTGGATGGAATGAATGAAAAAGTATTTATTGAAAAATTATTATGTTCCAAAAAGTGATCTAAGTGCTAGGGATACAAATAGAAGAAACAAGACAGTCTCTACTCTCAAGGAGCTCTCGCTCCAACTGAAGAAGGAAACATATTCCACTTATATCTATATAGTAACAAGAGTACTAGAATTGGGATTCTAACATATTCATAGAGTAGATTATTGAGAATTTATAGAAAGGCATAAACTAGAGTCATACTGGAAGGGTAGGTAGAGATAGGATGCAGTATGCATCACTTGAGGAAGTCATCAATGAGTCAATTGATCTATTGTGTATGAAAATATACATAAACACACTCATTTGTGAAATAAGAAAGCCCCTGTGGCCTTGAATATCTGGAACCATTTGTCATTAGGGCTGTATTTTAACCTCATTTGTTGAAATAACTGCAAGTGTCAGCTTAGAAGTCATGAACATCAAATAGAGATGTGTTTCCATGTTGATTTTCATAAGATTGGCAACTGTGTTTGGTCACGTCAAACAATGCCTGTCTAAATCCTCCTGCCTTCATAATCTCTTTTTCCTTCAGGAAATAAGTTCCTGTACCCTGGCCTTTTAATAGGCATTTGTATTTTGAGGCACTGCACAGCCAATCAGCAGGGAGGGAGACAACTCTCAGCATGGAGTGTGTGTGTGTGTGTGTGTGTGTGTGTATGAACAAGTAGTTGGAACTAGTGAGGTAAACTGATGGGTTTCTGAATCTACCTACAGGAGCCATAAAAATGGGAAAATCAATAGCATATTTCCAAGCCCATAACTCAACTTGCCATCTGCACACAAAGCTCCTTGTGTTTCCAGAGTGAGCCCTTTTCTTTCCTTAAAAATGACAATCCAGGAAGAATGCTCAGAAAGCCTCACACCAGGGGATTCTCCCTGTGCTAATTGAGTTATTTAGCTCAGTTGTTTGATGCTTTTTAATCACTGAAAGAGCTCCTATGGATACTTTAATGTATGTTTTTATCTTATTATTATTATTTTAAAAGAGGAACCCTACAGAACATTCTGAAGAAGTAGTCCCCCTTCCCCTGCTCTGGGCTGACTATTCTTTGCCTTGATATACAAGAACAGAATGTGACATTGTGAAGAGTGATGATTTCAAACTCAATCCTTTTGAAAGGGATGGCCTGCTGTTGGAAGTTGCAGTCACCAGTGGCAATGCTGTGGGCCAGTAAGTGTTCGATAAGAAAATTGTGGCTAGCCCTTTAAATTTTATATTAATTTAAGCAGGATACAGCTGGGATTTCCTTACCGTAGTTGAGCCTGATGCATATCTATGCTCAAATGCTTCCCTTGTTGAAGAATCCCCTCATTGACTTTCTTAAGTTCCCCTGTTTCCACCTATTTAGTAAGCAGCATTCCTTTTACTTTAACATACTTAGAATTCTCTTGAGGGAATAATAACTAGGATTGACTTCTTATATAAGCCAATTGTGTGGCAACAGATTTTTGGAGGCAAAAAAAAGGCCACCTTACCCCACAATGAAGATTTCCATACTGGAGTTCAGTAAGATCTGCACAGAGGTATTTACAAGAAACTCTAGGAAAGAAGGAGAAAAGAGGTGGGGCCCTGAAAGAACATTCTTCTAAGAGAAGATGAAAAAAGGCAAGGAACAACTCTGTACTTGAAAGAAAGAAAAGGAATTTAAAATCTCTCTCGTTCTCTCTCTCTCTCTCTTTCTCTGTGTCTCTCTGTCTCTGTCTCTGTCTCTCTTTGTCTCTCTTTCGGTCTATCTCTCTGTCTCTCTCCTTCTCTTGGTCTATCTTTCTCTCTGTGTCTCTGTCTCTAAATCTGTCTGTCTCTGTCTGTCTCTGTCTGTCTTGGTCTCTCTCTCTGTCTCTCTCTCTCTGTGTCTCTGTCTATGTCTCTCTCTCTCTCTCTCCCCCCCCCCTCTCTCTCTCTCTCTCTCTCTCTCTCTCTGTGTGTGTGTGTGTGTGTGTGTGTGTGTGTGTGAATTTTGTCTTTTATGCTCTTCTCTCCTCTCAGTCACCTAAATTACAAAGGGAAAGATCTAGCTATTTAAATTTTTTAAAGTGCTTGTTCTGTGTCTCTGTTTTATATCTGTTTTGGCTGCCAGGCCTCTGGATTCAAATCTGAATTTTTCTTAAAGGTAAGCTTTCAAGAAATAAAAACAGCTGCTAAGCTTTTCTCCCTTAAAGGGACTAGGAAATGGCCAGAGTTGCCACTTGAGTTGGTATGTCCAATTTATCCTCTCCAAGGAATGATAGACTTCCCCAAACTTCTACCCTATGCTCTGGAGTCAGCTTCAGTTTCTCTCTAGCTACATCCCTGGGTCTCCAACCCTCAGAGTCCAACAGTTCTTCTCATGGGACTCAGGACTTTGTAGAAGGATGTGGTCTATCTCCATGTGGCTTGGGAAAATGTAGGAAAATACAGGTTACACTTTAAAATCCTTTCCCCTTCCCCATATGAGAAAATAAACATAAACCATGCACCTGGGTTTGGGGAAACAGTACAAGATTTTTGGGGAGAATGGAGTCACTACCATTATGATCCCAGGGACCTGTGTCTACATCTTAGGTCTCAAATAGTTTATAGCCATTGCAAAGATTTTGAATCTAGGAGAGTGGGGTTTTTGAGGGAGAAGAGAAGTTTTCTCTAAAAAATAAAACAAATTTCTGTGCATTTAAATTTAAACTGTATATGATTACTTTGTATTAAATTGTATGTGATTTTTCATCAATGCATTGAAGAATAAGATTTTGGAAATATGTATACAATAATACTGAAGTATTGCTACTAGAAATTTAAATCTGTATTTGATTTTATTTTAAGCAAAATTAATGGATATTTAAGAAACTTCTCTGATAACTTACCTGAAAAGGTTACATGTTTGTATATTGTACAATTTGTAAAAATTATATGAGTTATGCTTTAAAATTTTGTTAACCCTGATGGACATGTGTTTATGAAATTTGGCCCCAAATTGTTTAGATATTACCTACATTCTGAATCTTAAAATTTGTCTTGCTTTCTCCCATTAAAGAAATATATTTAAAAGATAGAGTTTATAAAATTTTATAAAAAGTTTTTAAAGGGGGGAGTAAAAAACAAGGGGCAAGAAAGGCTGACTCTAAAAGCAACTGATAAGATTAAAAGGGCAATCAGAAGCTTGCATTGGCATTGACAGGAGTCGTATTTGTGGGGCTGTACTGTTGACAATTTCAAGGTGAAAAGATCATCATTTTTGAGGTAAAATGTGTATTTGACCCTTTTCTGGCTTGCAAAAAAGGTTTATGTGAATTTGGAAAGCTAAAAAGTAATTGAATTTGAATTGAACATGAAGTTAGAATTTAGAGAATCTCACAAAATATAATTGATTTAAAAATGACTTTTCCAATTGGTGTATGTGCATTAAAATTAGAAATTTGTCTGTAAATTACATGAGATTTCTATTCATTTTTGTGATAGATTATGATATATCTGAATTTTAAGACATCACTTATGAAAACTGTGAGATTGTTAATTAACCTATTGAAACCTAAAATTGATAACTGCTATATGTGTGCGTGTGGGGAAAAATCCATGGCAACTCTAAAGGTATAAAAGGGGAGATGGACTTAGCTCCTGAGCTAGGATCACTTCCCCTTAATTTGTAAACTTGCCAGGTTTCTTGAAACCATTTTTTAAAGTGAGTTGGAAAGGCCCCAAGGTCTTTATTTTTTTATTAAAGCTTTTTATTTTCAAAACTTATGCATGGATATTCTTCAACATTAGCCCTTGCAAAACCTTGTGTTCCAGTTTTTTCCTCTTTCTTCTGCCCCCCTCCCCTAGATGGCAGTTCAACATATGTTAAATAGGTAGAAATATATGTTAAATCCAATATATACATACTTATTTATACAATTATTGTGCCACATAAGAAAAATCAAATCAAACTGGGAAAAAAGTGAGAAAGAAAATAAAATGCAAGCTAACAATATCAAAAAGAGTGAAAATGCTATTTTATGAACCATACTTAGTTCTCACAGTCCTCTCTCTGGGAATAGATGGCTCTCTTCATCACAAGATCATTGGAACAAACCTGAATCATTTAATTGCTGAAGAGAGCCACATCAGAATTGATCATCATATAATCTCATTGTTTCCTTGTACAATAATCTCCTGGTTCTGCTCATTTCACTCAGCATCAGTTTATGTAAGTCTCTTCAGGCCTCTCTGAAATTATCCTGCTGATTGTTTCTTACAGAAAAATAACATTAAAGCCATTTTTAACAAGATCATCAACCCTAGGGAAAAAAGTGTGGTCTTAGGTATAAAATTCTCTTGTGCAAGTGAAATAGTTTTGAAATTCTCTCATCTTTCAATCTCTGAAAATTCTTGATTAAGATTTTTGGAAGTTATCTAAAATTTAGGATCGAAAACTATATATTAATTATTTGCATGGTTTTAATTTAGATTAGTTGCCCTAGAAGGTGTGGGCATAGTCCACAAATGGCTGTGGTTGCTCCTTAATCCAGGCCTGAGCTATTTTTCTTGGTGGGGAGGGGGATAGAGTAAAAACCAAACCAAAACAAAATACTTCACTTATGCCCACTTCTTCCTCTCCCCCTTCCTTTCCAGTTGAGTGAAATTTTTTTCCATTATTTAAAGGGATAATTCTTTTTTTTTTAATTTTTATTTAATAATTACTTTATATTGACAGAATCCATGCCAGGGTAATTTTTTTTTTTACAACATTATCTTTTGCACTCATTTCTGTTCCAATTTTTCCCCCTCCCTCCCTCCACCCCCTCCCCTAGATGGCAAGCAGTCCTTTATATGTTGGATATGTTGCAGTATATCCTAGATACAATATATGTTTGCAGAACCGAACAGTTCTCTTGTTGCATAGGGAGAATTGGATTCAGAAGGTATAAATAATCCGGGAAGAAAAACAAAAATGCAGATAGTTCACATTCGTTTCCCAGTGTTCTTTCTTTGGGTGTAGCTGCTTTTGTCCGTCATTTATCAATTGAAACTCAGGTCTCTTTGTCAAAGAAATCCACTTCCATCAAAATATGTCCTCATACAGTATCGTTGTCGAAGTGTATAATGATCTCCTGGTTCTGCTCATTTCACTTAGCATCAGTTCATGTAAGTCTCGCCAGTCCTCTCTGTATTCATCCTGCTGGTCATTTCTTACAGAACAATAATATTCCATAACATTCATATACCACAATTTACCCAGCCATTCTCCAATTGATGGGCATCCATTCATTTTCCAGTTTCTAGCCACTACAAATAGGGCTGCCACAAACATTTTGGCACATACAGGTCCCTTTCCCTTCTTTAGTATTTCTTTGGGATATAAGCTCAATAGAAACACTGCTGGATCAAAGGGTATGCACAATTTGATAATTTTTTGGGCATAATTCCAGATTGCTCTCCAGAATGGTTGGATTCGTTCACAACTCCACCAACAATGCATTAGTGGTGTCCCAGTTTTCAAAGGGATAATTCTTAATCTCAAGCCTGGTAAATATCTACTTAGATAAAATACTGTATCAAAAGTTCTACTCTTTATTAATGCAAGAAACTTCTAAGAGAAGTTTGTTAGATTTCTACTTAACTGTAAGTTCTTTGAGAATGATTATTTCATAACCCATTACTTCTACCAAGGTCTCCATTTGTCTTCAGCATATTATTTAACATTTATTTAAGTGCATCATGGTCTCATTGTTTAATGGATATAATGATAAATATAATCAATAGGTTTTTTTAAATACCTAAATGTGGGATTTTAAACTAACAGTCCTGTACTTAGTTGTGCCTAGTTTTGCATGCACATTTGAAAAGCAAAAGCATGGCATGACAATGTCTACCACCACATCAGTCCTGGGATAATTTAGGTTACATAGGAAACTTATATATATATATATATATATTTATATTTATATGTATATATATGTATGTATGTACACACACACACACACACACACACACACACATATATATAAATTTATATGTATATATAGAAGATAGAGAACATTTCCCAACAATGAATAGGGCTATATCTCTAAGTCCTCTCGAGCTCTCCCAGCCTCAACTTTTTGTCCAAACTGCAGGCTGTGAACTGAACCTTCTCTGCACTTCTGAGGGCTCTAGCAAGAGGAGTTTCTCCAATTGGGACCCCCTCAATCAGTTATTTTCTTTCCCTAATCTTTGCCGGTTACATTTGTTTTCTTCTAGATTTTGGTCAATTACAGCTGATTCACCAATTTCAAGGATCTGACACAATTCACTTGATCTTCAAATCACCCCTCCAAATTGGGACCCTGTAGTATGACTCAGTTCAATACCCATTCTCAGCATAAAGTAGTTTCAAAAGATGAAATCATCACCCCATATCCCAAAGGACTTTGGGCCCCATTTATTTGGGGAGGGATTGGAACTGGTTGGTAAATGAATCCCAAACTGTCTAGTGTCTGTGTATACATCAATAAGGAGTTTGTTGATTCTGTGAAGGGGGGAGATTATGGAGTTTTAATGCTCTTCCCCTGCTTCACTAGTATTTGGAATTTAGCAAGGGGGACATCAGATTAAGATTTGCGTAAGTACTATTGAAAAAAGATACCCTGCAAACAATTCAGTTTTGTACTTGTCAAATTATAGAATGTAGAGGCTTGACCAGCCACAGAGAAGTAGTTACAATATGTATTAATACCCTGGTGGAGAAAGAGAATTTTATGGATCTGATTGTCCAATTTGGAATAAGGTTTGGTTTGTTATAGGGTGGGGCATTTAGAAAATGCAGATCAAAAAGTAAATCGAACATATGGTTTAGAAATAGTTGTAATAGGTATAGATCTCTTGGGAAGAGTTGGAATCAGGATTCTTAAATTCTGATGAAAGTCAAGGACTTAAGGCAAAGGATAAACACCAATGATGGGACAAAATCAATAAAGTACTCTGTAAAGAGTCTGAACAAAAGCAATTTTTATGCAGTGCTAATGGTTGCCCCATTGCCCATGGTATAATAATACCATTCCTTTTGGGTATGGAAAAATTTTTAAATGAATTCAAGTGCCTGGTTCTCCTGTTCCCAAAATAATCTTTCTGGGGAGAATTACAGTGCTTTGTTGATCCACCTATTCTTTTCTGTGAGGGGATAAACCAGGCCAAACCAGCCCTTTATCCCAGTTATGAAAATTACTCAGCTTGTCTCTTGTGGCAGGTGAATGATTCCAAAACCTAGGGAGTGAAATGGCCTGTACCCAAATATGGAATGTAACTGAAGGTAGCTCTGACAACTTCTCAGGGATGAGCACGCCCCAAGCAAATCTTGAGTGGTATTGTGGAGGAAGCACTCTCAAACCTGCTTTGCTTGGGAACTGAGTGGGCACCTGTGCACTGATCCAATTGGCTATTCCCAGGAAGAATTAAGTCAAGGGTAGTACCTGATGAATTCGAGGCTAGAAATCAAGTTAGTTCTGGATTTGGGTCATTCCTATTCTGGTGGGTAACTATTATTGGATAAATTACACCAGAGAGGCAGTGAAGGGAATAGCAGAGCAGTTAGATGCCACTAGAAGAATGGCATGGGAAAATAGAATGACTCTGGACAGGTTGTTGGCAAAAAAAGGAGGAACATGTGTTATGATTGGAGGTACAGCCCTGTCAGAAGAATTAGCAGAGAATTCAGGGATTAATTATCCATCCTGTGTAAGGAAATCTGTGCAGAGGTTAATAGACTTTTATGAAATGGAATGTAAAAAGTATTAGCCAAATTTGAGGGATTAGAAAAGGATGTGGAAACCAAATTATGGGGGGAAAGGCGAATAACTGTGAAAAATGGATGGGATTTGATTTCCACCAAGTTATGAAAATTAAAATGGAGAAATGAAACTTATATTAGGAAATTAAAACCCACAAAAGAATGTAATCAGGATTAGAACTTTTAGATTTGAACCAGAGCCTTCTGGGTCTTTATCTTCCCCCAAAAGAATAGATGCTCCTTGGGGACAAGGACTGGCTTTTGTAATTAGGGATCGTGGCCTTAGATTTGAAAAAGAATCTTTCAGACTTTGCCCCTTTCCCTTCATGGTTATCTTTCCCCTTAAGAATGTAAGCTCTTAGGGCAGCTAGGTGACACAGTGGGTAGAGCAACATTCCTGAAGTCAGGAGTACCTGGGTTCAAATGTGACCTCAGACACCTAACACATTCTAGCTGTGTGACCCTAAGCAAGTTACATTGCCTCTGCAAAAAAAAAAAAAAAAAGCAAACTCTTTGGGGGTAGAGACTGGCTATGTAAGGAGAGGTAAAGATGCACATTCAATAATTTCTGTAATACCCAATTCATGGAGAATTGGGGGAAGGATTTATGATTCAAAATAGGAAAAAAACAAACAAAACAAAACAACAAAAAACCCCAAAACACTATCTTTAGGGTTCCAAAAGAATGTCTACCAACCTAGGCACTCATTCCTGCAAGAATGTAAATAAATCTGCATTCTTCAGTTACTCAGTGAAGTTCTTGTTTCTCTATTTCTAGTCACATGAAAAGGTGCCTAAATCACTATCCATTAGAGAAATGCAAATTAAGATATCTCTGAGATACCACTATACACAGCTCAGATTAGCTAAGATGATAGAAAAAGATAATGATGAATGATGAAGGGGATGTAGGAAAAGTGAGACACTAATATGTTGTTGGTGGAGTTGTGAACTGATCTAACCATTCTGGAGAGCAATTTGGAACTATGCTCAAAAAGTTATTAATTTTGCATACCCTTTGACTCAGCAGTGTTTCTACAGGGCTTACATCCCAAAGAAATCCTAAAGAAGGGAAAGGGACCCCACGTGCAAAAATGTTTGTTGCAGCCCTTTCTGCAGTGGCAAGAAACTGGAAAAGGTTTCCTTCAGTTGAATAGCTGGATAAGTTATGGTATATGAATGTTTTGGAATATTATTGTTCTATAAGAAATGACAAACAGGATGATTTCAGAGAGACCTGGAGAGACTTACATCAACAGATGTTAAGTGACATGAGCAGAACCAGAGATCATTGCACATGGCAAGGACAAGATTATATGATGATCAATTCTGATGGACATGGCTCTCTTCAACAATGAGATTATTCAAACCAGTTCCAATTGTTAGTGATGAAGAGAGCCATCTACATCCAAGAGAGAGGACTGTGGGAACTAAGTGTGGTTCACAACATAGCATTTGCACTCTTTTTTTGTTGTTTGCTTGCATTTTATTCTGCTTCTCTTTTTTTTGTGTGTGTGGCATGATAATTGTATTAATATGTATATATATTTTAGATTTAACATATGTTTCTACCATGTTTAACATATACTGGACTACTTGTCATCTACAGGAGGGCACGGGGGAAGGGGAAAATTGGAACAAAGGATTTTGCAAAAGCTAATGTTGAAGAATTGTCTATGCATATGTTTTGAAAAATAAAAAAGCTTTAATAAAAAACATACTAAAAAACTTACAAAGTGAAAATATCTTCATGCAAATTTGTAAATTGAGGTTAGGTAGGTGATAAATTCTTTACTAAATCAGGGATATAGCTGATTACAAAGATGAAACAGGCAATTTTATTTATAAAATTAAACATTTTTATGTAAACAAATTATGCAAATGGGGTAAGAAAGGAAAGCTTGACTGGGGGGAAAATTGAAAAGGGCCTTATATCTGAACTATATAGACAGTTAATAGAAGCATATGGCCAAAAGTTACTCTCCAATATATAAGTGGTCAAAGGGTTTGGATGAACAGTTCTCGAATGTAGAAATTCAAACTATTGATAACAAATGAAAGAAATGTTCAAAATCATTATTAATAAAGGGAAATTCAAATAAAAATAACTCTGATTTTTCATGCCCAGAAAACTAAAAAAGTTTGACAAAAGATGGTGTAAGAGATTTGGCTCATGATAAAACTATGTAACAAAGAGGCACTAGCTTAGGAGATGGGAGGAACCTGCTTCTGGGAAATAAAATATTGGAACAGGCATGGACATTTGGTGTTCCCCTACTATGTGGGTTTAAAAAAAAAAACCTCTTCCCTTTGGCTAGAAGTGCCTATGATCTTTAAAAATACCTAACTGCTTTAGCTGCTCACTTCTTCTCCATGTTGTGTTCAGGGGTAAATAACATTTATAATTGAGAAGTCATGCAGTAGGTGAAGAAAGAATTAAATACCACACTCTCTTTCCCCTTAGAGTATGGGCTTGAAGTTTTGGTCTTGTTCCCATATGTCTTTATTTCTAGGTGCAGTAAGGCAGCCTTGAGGATCCAGGGTCTTGGGAACCAAGTACTCTGTATGTATATGTGAGTCCCAATCTTTAACTTGGAACTTGATGGAGTAGTGCTTTATTAAGTACTAAATTTAGACATGAATTTAATCCCCTTCTCCTTCCAAGAAAGGGGTGTGTATAGGTGAGTGTGTGGGAATGATTATATCTCTGAGATTTTGAGAAGAAATATGTCTATGTTTATTTTGGCTATAACTTTTAAGTCAATATTTCTTTATAAGAGGTAATCTAAGTGATTAAATGGAGTTGGAGTGATTGAAATTAGAGGGAACACAACTGATGGGGGATTTAGTCAGTTTCATACATCACCCCACCTCACCCCCTAGGGTACCAGAAAGCCCTGGGGGGAAGGTTAAAATATAATACTCCTAATCTTGAGAAAATGGAAGACCAGATAATCACCAGTTCAAAAGGAATGGTCAGTGTTGGACGGGCAGTGGAAAGGTGGGTACACTGACACATTTTTGGTGATGTTATGAATTGGGCGAACTATTCTGGAAATTAATTTGTAATTATGTAGAGAAAATAAATAAAGTGCCATAACCTCTGACCTAGAGATTCTATATACTTCAAAGAAGTCAATAATTCAAAGTCCTCATATATGGAAAAATATTTATGGCAGCACTTTTGTGGGAGCAAATAAATGGAAATGAAGTAGCTGCCCATTAATTGGGATAAAGAGAACCAAGAAATTATATATAACGAGTACAAAATGCAATTAGAAAGAACAATAACAAAACAATATTCCAAAATTTCAAAGAAAAACCTTGACCCCAAAGAAGAGATATACCTGCTCCACTTTTTTTGCAGTGATAAAGACCTGTTTTTTCCTAATTTAAAGGTTTTTTGTATTTATAAACATTCTTTCTTACATATAAGACAGTTTTATATTTTTAATAAGAAATGGTTCTCTGGGATTGGGTGGAGAAAGGATAAAGTGGGAAATTGATGTGATGTATAATAAACAAAGGATAACAATAAAATGTATTAAAAACAAAACAATAAAAGGTCTTGTTGATACCCCTTTGAAAATTTAGTCATTTTTCATGCTCTTCTCCCAACATCACAAATAAAAGTAAAATTAACAAAATGACTGCGTCTGACAAGAGTATTCCATATTCTACCCCCATGTTTCTCCACCTCTCTACTAAGATGAGGGAATTGTTAAACACAAGCCATTTTCTGGGATCAAGATTGGTCATTTAGTGTTTTCCCCTATCATGTATCTATGCCTTAGCCGTTGTACTTTTTCCTATTGAGCTTATAGAATCATAGAATTCAGAGGTTTGAAGATGCTATAGTATCTCATTTTACAGATAAGGAAACTGAGGCCCAAAGAGATACAGATTTTTCAGTACATGTGAAAAATAAGCTTTCTGGCTATTTGCTGTTTGTTTGCTCTCAAGCACAGATCTCATTTAAGTCCCAATCCTTTGATTGGGCTGTAGCTATCCAGATCTCTGTCAATGGAACCTCATTCCTTTTGGAAGCTGTAATCTTGCCTCATTTTGACTGTGATGTGACAATCATCTGTCAAATGACAGGAAGCCAAAGGGGGACTAAAAGTAAGTCTTTGTTCCTTTAGAACTAAAAATGCCTTTGTCTGGAATCAGGCAAGATAATAATGGGTAGTATTTGAAAGGCCTGGGAGAACAACAAGCTTTATCAGAAGTCCTTGGGAAGGCAAAGCACATTAGGTTAGTAGAACTAACCTGATGGAATATGCAGATGTAAAAATAAACATTGGTTGTTTTTTTTTTTCCTATCTTCTTTATAGCCAAACAATAATTTAGGTGAAGATGGACCCGAGCAACTGTGAAAATTGAGATGTCAACTAAGCCTCCACACATATGAAATTTCTCTTCTAAATGTTGTCAGGGAAAAAAAAAATTACACTCCTGTTAATTGTGTGAAACCTGCCTAGACTGTGAAATGTACTTGATTTGGTAGCTGGAGAAAGTTATTCCCATCAGGATTGTCAAGAATCTAGGTCATTATCTCAGTGCTCTGGGGCTAAGTAAACACATTTATGAGAATAGTAACTCTTGTAATTATATTTAAAAAAAAAAAACAAATTGGAAGAGCTGTAACTAGGGTGGAGCTACTGATGTTTTGTCCCAAGGTGCTGAGATTCAGAGAGCAGAAAAATGTGTACTGAGTGATCTTCTGTTCACCCTCCTTGCTCCTCCCTGGGTAGCACCCTTTCTGCCAATGGCTTCATAGAGTCCTGGATTTTCCCTTTTAGAAGGAGGGTCCCCTTGAATCTCTTAATTCTTATTAGGTCAATGTCTTGGGACTTTCCCCCAACATAATAATGTTCCACTGTCTCTCCACACATGACCCATAATTGGGCTCTTTCCCTTGACAAAGTTTATTTGAGGGTATATTGCTTTTTGGATTACTTAGCCTAAGTAGCAAAATTCCTAAAAATGGAATTTCATATTGTATTCCCTTTTTTCTATCCCCTTATTTTCTTTTTACCTCACTGTTTAATCCAAAGAAAAAGTTTTCAGAATTACTTATTTCAGAACAGCCCTGGCTGTTCCTGGATATGGGGGCGAGAAATCATAATAGCAAGACAGAGACACAGCTGAGTTACTGCTTGAAAAGGTTTAGCAACTTGTTTACCATCTGTTACATATAACCCAGGTAGGTAGTTAATCCCCTCTAATGTCCTAGTTTGTAGCCTCATTGTGGTGTTATGATGAAGACCTTTATAAAGCTCCCTAAAAGCTCTAGCACTGAAGGGCTTCATCCTTCAGCCTGGTGCTAGTCTATAAGCCTCAATTAATAGTGCCTGTTGTCTGAAGAATAGCCTTGCTAAATTCTTAGAGATAGTATTGTCATCAGGTTGACTTGAGGGGAATTAGTTTTTCAGCTTCAATATCTTGGTGAGTTACTGAGATCTGTGGATTTGAGTCTCTTAGCATTCTTTTTTCCCTTTAAGTGCCACCTTCTATAAGACTTTTTGATCCTCTCAGATGCTAGCATACCTCCTAGCCCCTGAAATGTTCTAATATTTCTTTGGTAAATATTTTGTGTGTATTTATATTCTCACATATTTCACTGATAATACATGAACTTTGGGAGGTGGGGATATTTTTTTGTCTTTGCATGTCCAAAGTGACTGAAAAATGAGTTAACAGCAACAACATTCCTAGCATCCAGCACAGCATGTAGTTGGTGCTTAATAAATGCATGCTGATTAATTTATTGTATATGAAGCATCCATGCAGAGAAAACTACTGGTACTGAGAGATCACCCAGTCCTAGATTCCCTGAGGTCAATGGCACCAACAAGGCCTTCTACTTTAGAAGCAATAAAGAAAATAACTAATGTAGATAGTTTAGACTCTGAAGTAGTATTTGACGTTGCTTAAGTAGAACTTTGGAAGTGAATTAAACAAGTTGACTCTGTGAAAAATCTCTGTGATTTAGTGATATGGACAAACAATTTCAATCCATCCTTTACTAGCGTAGTGTTTTGATCAAGGGAGGTAGTTTCATCCAGATTTGGACTTGGGTTCTAATACCCAGATGTTCTTACTGCCTGTGTGACCTTGACAAAGTGATTTTTCTCTCTTTGAGCCTCAGTTTTCTTACTTGTAAAGTTACAGTCCTATTTAGGAGATTTAGTTCCTGTTCCAGAGTAAGGGAGTAGCTGGTCTGTTTCAGTTTAGAATTGTCAGACTTTTCCCCACGATATCGTGGGGGAATTGCTGTCTCTGATTCTCTCTTTGAGGTGTCTTCAGTTAAGCAACAACGGGTCTCCTTCTGGGCCATATTTAAACACAAAAAGTGCTTATTGCTTTCAGATTAACTCACCTAATTTTTCTGAGATAATTCTTAAAATGGATTCTGGGGATAATGAAGAAGATAGTAGCATGGTCATACATTTTCATTCTGGACACTACTCCTGTCAAGACAGTCTAGGTTAGTGTTAGATTTTTTTTTTTGCTAAGGCAGCTGGGGTTAAGTAATTTGCTCTGGGTCACATACTAGGAAGTATTAAGTGTCTGAGAGCAGATTTGAACTCAGGTCCTCCTGACTTCAAGCCTAGAGCTCTATCCACTGTGACATCTAGCTGCCCCTAGTATTAGCTTCTTTAGCTCTTCCTTCTCATAGCTAGGGCATCTAAGTGACATAAGGGATGGAATATTGATCTCAGAGTTAGGAGGACCAGAATTCAAATCCAGCCTTAGACACTAGCTGTATGACCTTGGATAATGCACAGGTCTCAGGTCTTAGTTTCTTTATGTATGGGAGAGGGACAAGAGCTGGTCTTAGATTATATTGATACAGACAACTCTAAGATAAGGAAGCTCTTTCTACCAATGGAAGTCTGTACCTGCTCTACAGAATTCCAGTTGCCTACAATACTTATATGTCACTTAGGTGACATGCCCATGGCTACATAACTAGTCCCACATCTGCACAATGAGAATTTCACAGGGTTGTTGCAAGAATTAAATGAGATAATGTGTAAATCCCTTTGCAAAATTGAATAAATACCATTTATTATTATTAGGACTAGGACTATGGCTCTGTTGACTTATAATGAATTTAGTGAGTAGGCTAACAAGAAACATGAATTCCCTATTGCGTAGGAAATTTTTTTTTTAAAAAAGAGAAGGAAAAAGTAAAGATGGTGATTTGAAGTAACAGTCTCTAATCTCCTGCTACTTGTAAATTTTCTTTTGGGGCAATCCCTCCCTTCTAGAGAAATGCTGATGGGCACAGAGTTGGAATGTTTCAATTAGTCATCTATGCAAAGCTGACTTTCCCAGAGAGAAGTAGTTTCAGTTTGTGGGCACTTGTCTGGAAGTAGCTTCTCCTTTGCTTGAGGATTTGGGTACAAATTTTTGTTGCTGCTGTTTTGGTAGAGTGGGATAAGTTCCAAGGGACAAATAGTTTCCTGGACGCCTGCCAGGAACTGTGGGGTTCCTTCTTCTGGAGTCTGGTCACTGCAGGAGCCATGAAGTAATCCAAGTGGGTGTGAATTGGCCCTTGTAATACCAGAGAGCCAGAAATAGGATAAACTGAAGGAGGGAGAGAAAGAAGAACTCCTGGGATACCATGAAAATACCTTTAAGTAGATGACTGCGGCAACAAGGTGGTACAATACATAGAGCCCTGGGTCCTCAGACACTTACTAACTGTGTGAGTTTGGTGCAAGTATTATCTATCTGCTCCTTATAAAATGGGGATAATGATAGGATCTACATCTCAAGATTGTTGTGAGGATTAGTTGAATTTCTCAGTAAAATACTTAGCTCAACACTTTGTGCATAGTAGGTGTTATATAAACATTAGCTATCATCAATCAATTGTTTTATTGCTAATTATCACCAATTTATTTTAAATGATCAATTTGTAACCAATCTATTCATAGATAAGCAAAAAAAAAAAAAGCTATTATTGTTAGGTAGCCTGCTGCAGTATAAACAGGGATAGAATTCAAGTCAGAGGATCTAGTATTTGAATCCTAGTTTGTGACCTCATTGTGGTATAGTGATGGGTTATTAACCTAATTCGAATTCCATCTCTGGCTTACTACCTCTGTGCCCTTAGTCAAGCAGCTTTATCTTGATGATCTTTAATTCTTTATCTGTAAAATGAGGGAGATGGGCTTGATACCCTCTGGAGTCCAGACTAATTCTTAATCTTTGACTCCACAAATTAGTTTTAAGTGCCTATTCTGTGCTGGGTACTATTCTGAGTATTGGAGGATACAAAGGAAAACAAAGGACAGTTCTTGCTCTCAGGAAACTCAAAAAGCAACATGAACATGAATTCTGAGCTTGGAATCCAAAAGACTTTGGTCCAATCCTACTTCAGATAAGTATTATCCGGTTCTTGGCTTAGTGCCTAACACACAGTAGGCACTTAATAAATATGTACTTCATTGCTTTGTATTGAATTGTATTGTATCGTGTAAATTCTGTGATTGGAAGTCATATATCTACCTTCTTTGAACCTTAATTTTCTCATTTATACAGTACATTTTGGGGGTGTTAGAAGAGCTCAAATCTTGTTCATCTGGTATTATCGCGAGTTTTGTTTTTCCTGCCTCATTATGAAGTGTGCCAATTCTCATGGGAATTAAGCATCCTAATTGGATTTAACAATGAGATCTGATGCAAAGTGGAATGGGATGCCCATCATAGGTTCAAGCAGAGGCTGGGGGACCTCTTTGGGGTTATTACAGATGAAATTCCTGTTCACGTATAGTTTGGACCAGTAAAGTCCCTTTCACGTTTAAAATCCAATGATTCTGAGTAATTTCCATGATTAATGAGTGGTGGAGGTGGGACAGGGGGGAGAGGGAAAGCTGAAAACCTTGTTGGGGACAGAGAAATTAATTTATTCTTGTATAGTGTTAAGAACCAATGTAAGAACCAATCATATGGACTAAATGAGGCAGGAAAAACAAGACTCATGATAATGCCAGATGAATAAGATTTGGGCCCTTCTAACATCCCCAAAATGTACTTTATAGATGAGAAAATTAAGGCTAGGAGACCTGGAATTTTTCCTGGCTTTTCATTTAAACATCAATTTCTGGGACAGCTAGATGGCATAGTAGATAGGGCACTCAGAGGACCAGAGTTCAAATCTGACCTCAGGCACTTAACACTTACTAACTGTGTGACTCTGGATAAGTCACTTAACCCTAATTGCCACAAACATGTGCAGGCACACACCACACACACACACACACACACACACACACACACACACACACCGTATCAGCTTCCTCATCTCTTACATGAGTATATTACCAGCTCTTTCTACCTCATAGAAGATGAATATCATGGACTGTTTTTGTAATGCTCAGTCTTTGCTCCCAGAACAGATGTCTCATTGCCAACGACTTTATCTTTTCCTAGTCTTGAGGGCAAGCTGCCCAAAGCCTCAGAAACATAAGGGAACTAAATGATGTTCCCCTTTGACCCTGTCTCCCTTGCCTAAGAGAGGTTAGTCGCTTCATCAGGCCATAAAGACCCATCAATCTCTCCCCAAATTCCATTAATAGAAGCAAATGCTACTGCTGCCCTGAAACTTGGCTTTCTATACCCTGACATCCGTCATCCTAGCTCCTTGCCCGAGGAATAGCTATAATTAGTGTCTTCTTTTCACCTTACATTTCACAAAAAGGGCCCTTCTCAGCTGAGAAGTGCTGCTGGAAGACAAACCTTCTTAAACATGAGATTTTACAAGGTATCTCATGATACCATCCAAGCAGACCTTGTTAGAGATCACGCCTTTGTGTGGTACATCTCTTACACCACAAGAAAATGCACTGTAGGATGTTGGTAAAATCATCGCACCAAAAATTCAGGGCCCAGTTCTGAAACTTTCCAACCACATGGCTCTGGGCGAATTGCTCAAACTTTCTTAGGGTGACTCCTTATGGATTTGAGCAAAGTGCTCTATAGATCTTACAGAGCTATAGAGCACTGAGTTATTACTTTCCAATCACAACCACTGTCATTTACAGGAAATAAATACCACTGAGGGCTCTTCTGGTCTGTCTAGTAAACATCTACGGACTCAGCGTGTGTGTGAGGATAGAAGTGATGTTGCCCAGACAAGGATCTTGACAAATGTCATCTCCCTAGCTCTCTTTCCTCCCATAGCTAACATAAGGTTAGTTCATAGAACAGAGCAGAAGGGATTGTTGAGGTCATTTAATCCAACCTCCTCATTTTATAGAAGAGGCAACTGAGGCATATAAAGGTTATTGACTTGCCTAAGATCATAGTTATTATTGCATAGCAGGAATAAAATTCAAACCTTTCTTAACTTGAAATCCAGGGCTCTTTCCACTGTACTGTGACACCTTTACCAGGTAAGGGGAACCCTCCAACCATATTTCACCCCTCCTGCAGAGCACTATTCAACTTGAACTAAATACTTTAATGCACCATGCTCCCTGTGTGCAATTGAAGCTTATTTCTTCCTCTCAGTTGGGGATTACTATCATGAGAATTTTCCCAGGGCACTTGTTTATCCCCCATGATGCACCTTCTGTTTTGTTTTTAAACTTTCATTGATCTGAAAAACTTTTTTTCTTAAAAACAGTTTTGCTTACAATGACCCCAGTGAGGCAGCTACAACTATTATTATCACACCCATTTTATGGATGGCACAACTGAGACTCAAGGAAGTGAAATGACTTCCTATAAGTCACATGACTGATAAGTTAAAAGTCTGGGTTTGCACTCCGGGCCTCTGGATAGAGATCCAGTGTTCAATCTACAATCTGAGATTATCTCTCATAACATTTGCTGTGGGACAGTTTATACAGTATAGCTGATGGTTTGAAACAGAATTCAAGCCTGAAGTGTAGCTATGATTATTGTTGTTGTTATTAGGATTGTTAGACATATAGGAAGCAGCAACTGGTTCTGCTATGAACGCTAATTTTTTTTTTGGGGTTGTGATTTTGGTTTCTGACAATGGGAAGGAGTTGGACTAATCTCCAAGGCTCTTTCCAGCTCCGGCTCTATGAATTTGTGGTCCTAGATCCCAAAACACAAAACATAATATGCTGCCACTTACATGGAGGATGGAAGTCTGGAGATTCCTCTCCCACTTGCTCCCTAGGGACAAATCTAGTCCCTTCATCTCTCCAGACATGGATTTTTTCATTTGGAAAGTAGAGCTAATAATAGCTGCCCTTGCCTATGTCAAAGGGATGTTTTAAGAATAAAATAAGAAAATTGCTTTGAAAAAAAAAGTATACATTATATAAATGCAAGATGTTATTACTACAATAAAAGTTGATTTATCAAGCCTTCAAGGTTCTCCATTTGCTTGGTTCTTCTTGCCTTTGCAATAAAAAGACAGTAATTTATAATGATGATGCTAAAACACTTTTTCCCCATGCTGATTCTGACTTGTGAAGGGACTCAGAGGGCAACCAAACTGACCCACACCTGAACAAGAATTCATTCTATAACCACTCTCACAAGCAGTTATCCAGCCTTCCTTAGAAGTATAGGAAAAGGGAACACACTATCTTCCTTGTCAGTACATTCCATTTTGGAAACCTCTAATTGGTAGGAAGGGTGTTCTGTACCTCAAAATATCTCACTACAACTTCTACATATTGCTCTTACTTATGGATCATTATGTGTTCTCTGCATCATAGAAGAGGGATTAAATTATGTTGTGTTAGTTGATATTAAATGTATTTTGTTTTACTTGTGTTTTCTGAAATTTATGAACTGGTCCTGACCTACCTTTCCAGCCTTAATATGCATTATTCCCTTCCAGTATCCAGCCTAACTAGTTTTCTTGTTATTACTTATTGCTATTCTTGTATTCCATTTCCTAACGATAGATCTCAGCCTATATAAATCATTATTTGAGTTGCAGTAACTCAGAGTAAATGTAAATAACAATTGTTTTTGTTTTGGTCAGAAATCCTCAGGGTCTTCCCTAATCAGATTGATTTTCTTTTACTAGATGAAAGAGGCCATTTCTTGCCTCATTTCTTACCTAGGCTTAATGTTCAGAAATGGGTGTTGTCTCAGTCAAATTGAAACCTGGTAAAGATCTTAGCTTAAAAATGCCATGATCTTCACAATGACCTTGTGAGGTAGGTATTCTTATCTCCATTTTTCAGTTGAGGAAACTGAGGCAAACTGACCTTAAGTGACTTACATAGGATTACATAGCTAGTAAGTGTCAGGGATTGTTTCAGTTTTTGTCTTTGTATTCTCAGTGTCAGTTACTTAATCGACACTTAATAAATCATTGTTGGTTATTGATAATAACAATAATTCATATTTGTGTAGCTTTTATATTTGTAAAGTTTTGTCTTTTTTAACAACCACACAAGGCAGGTAAAACAGCTATTATGAACTTAATTTTACAGATGAGAAAAATTGAGGTTCAGTTTCAGTCATCTCTGAATCTTAATTCATATATGTGTGTGTGTGTGTGTGTGTGTGTGTGTGTATATTATATTATCACCACCATAGGCAATTGAGGCAGGGAAAGGATGGGAAAAGCCCTATGTAGATGGTTAAATGCTATATCGATGTAAATTATTTTGTTAAACTGTTACTAAAATGATCATTTAATTCATGATTTCTTAGAGGCAACCTCAGTATGGCTAGTAAAGTTGAGAAGATTTTATTGATACAAATAAACTGCACAATAATGAATAGGTCTCTTAAACTCTTAGTAACTCCAAAAAACTCTATTAGGCTGTAATCTATAGATAGATGAATGGCTTATTTAAATTTGTGAAAAGAGTCTTCTATTCAGATTTTCCAACATTAATGTAATTCTAGGTCAGAACCACAAAAATAACATCCATCCCCTTACTAAAGTTGACACCAGAGAATTCATAGATAATGTTTCTCTTTTCAGCCTGGCCATCATTTTCAATAGCTTTGACAATGATCACTAATTCTGTGGAAATGACTGAATAATTTGGAGGGAAGTTGAATCCCTGGGAGAGTTGGGTGGAGAGTAAAGCAAGATATAATGAGGGCCACATGGTAGGAAGCAATGGTGAGGAGAGGAAAATTAGAGTGGAAGAAATTGATAAAATCTCACAGCAAAACAGAACAAAGCCCTGGAATTTGAAGTAAAAAAACCCTAGGTTCATGACTCGGTTCTATCACTTAGTAGCTTTGTGACCTTGGATAAGTCATGTATATTTTCTATGCTTAGGTATTCTTTTTTTTTCTTTATTAAAGCTTTTTATTTTTCAAAACATATATGTGGACAATTATTCAACATTAGCTCTTGCAAAACCTTGTGTTCCAATTCCCCCCCTTTCTCACCCTCCCCTTCCCTAGAAGCCAAGTAGTACAATATATGTTAACCGTGGTAGAAAAATATGTTAAATCCAATATATGCATACATATTTATGCTATTATTTTGCCACACAAGAAAAATCAAATCAAACCAGAAAAATAAAAAGCAAAATAAAATGCATGTGCTTAGGTTTTTTTAAGAAAAAAGAAAAAGAAAGAAGATAAGAGGTTGTGAAGGGTGAATGAAATAACGTTGAGAGAATGTGATGATGAAACACTGTCTAAATGTTTTTGTCATGATTACTGCAACAGTATGAGATACAAGCCTTATTCTTGAGGACCTCACAAGTTAGTTAGACATTCCTGCTTCAAAAATGAATATTAGAAGACAATAGAGAGGTAGGATGGTACATTGGAAAGAACTCAAGAATAAGAATTAGGAAATTGTGGTGGAGTCCCAGTTCTGCTGTTAAGTTTCTAGTGAGAGCAGTAATGAATTGAAGCAGCTACACCTAGGGAAAGAACTCTGGGAGGTGACTATGAACCACTACGTAGAATTCCCAATCCCTCTATTTTTGTCCACCTGCATTTTTGATTTCCTTCACGGGCTAATAGTATACTATTTCAAAGTACGACTCTTTTTATGCAACAAAATAACTGTTTGGACATGTACACATATATTGTATTTAACTTATACTTTAACATATTTAACATGTATTGGTCAATCTGCCATCTGGGGGAAGGGGTGGGGAGAAGGAAGGAAAAAGTTGGAACAAAAGGATTTGCAAATGTTAATGCTGAAAAAATACTCATGTATATATCTTGTAAATAAAAAGCTATAATCATTAAAAAAAAAGTTTCTATGTGAGTAGGATGAACTTTCTCCAGGTATGAAATTGAGGAGTTGAACCATTTGGTATAATGCAGGCTCTACCTGCCATGGGAGTGCAGAGGATAGAGAAGTCAGAGGATACTTCATGGGGGAGCTTAGATTTCATGGAATAACAGGATATCACAGCTGAAAGGGGACTTCAGAGACTATCCTGCCTACTTCTTGCCTCAGCATGGTTCTTTTCTGCAAAGTCCCTCTAGTTGCTTATCCATTCTTTGCTGAATAGCTCCAGTGATAGGAAGATTTCTACTTTCTGAAACAGTTCATCACTCTTTCAGAATGCTCTAAATTGTGAGCAAGTTTGGATTCTCTCTCCCCTTATATTAATCTTAAAACTGATTCTTGGGCAACTTCCATCTATGGTTCTTATTTCTGCTCTATAGGGCCTAGAAAAAGAAAGGTAAATAAGCCTTTGGAATTGGACATTCCAATTCTTGAAGTTAACTCACCTGAGTTCTTTCACTATTCTTTTCTTGAGGCAAACATCAGAGTTCTTTTGACCCAGATTCCTTCAACATGGTCTCCATTTTTGTCATCAACTAGTCAACTTCCTCTCTATGTTCTCTTGCTTCTCAACATTTTTTTTTTAAGAAAATGCAGCATCTAATGATGACATATATTCCAAATGATCTTCTCAGGGAGAAATATTGTAGAACTATAACCTTCCTTGATCAGGTCATTTTTGTCATTGTTTTCATTGTTTCATTCATTGTGATTCTATTTGAGATTTTTGGGCAAAAATATTGGGATGGTTTGCCATTTCCTTCTTCAGTTCATTTTAAGGCTTAATTTGAACTCATAAAAATGTTTTCCCGACTTGTCTCAGCACTCTAATCACTGTGCACCTAACTTCCTCATGCTTCTTTTAATGTAGCCTAAGATTACATTAGTTTTTTTTTTTTTTTTTTTTTTTTGCTGTCATGTTATGTGGTGGTTGATTTATATTTATCTTCCTGCTACTGGAGCTCTTAGGTCTTTTTCACATGTTTCAACATCTGCTAGCCTATATAATAATGTGACTTTTTTGAACTCTAAGGTAGGACACTTAAATTTTATTTTGATCACATTTTCTATTTTATTTTGATTACATTTTCTATTATAATACTTGCCCCATCATTTCCATCCTATTAATACTGGTCCACTAGATTAGTAAAATCTTATTGGATCCTAATTCTGCCACCCATTGTGGATTTGAACCAGACATTAAAGAATGCATCTAATTTGGATAGGTGGGATGGGGGGTCAGGTAATAGAGCTAAGGAGAATGTTAAATGTTATAAACATGTGCCAATGGCAAGGAGCGAAGTCACATCCTCATCACTTCTCTTGAATCACCAAGCTTGAAGAACCTTTGGCCTGTGCCTTGGCAGCTTTCCTGGCAAGTTGACTAACTCCAGTGCAGAAGAGAATGTTGTTTTTCAGGAAGAGCAGATGTTCTGAAAGAATGTAACCTATCACTAAGGTATGGCTGGGTCAATGTGTCTCTTTACTATTCTGGTCAGCCCAGGGCTGTGGGAGCATTCATGCCATAGTAATCAGTCATCTTCCATATACTAAGAACACCCTCCAGAGCCTCCACATGCTGTCTTTTCCAGGAAAGGCTTTTGTTGGGTAGTGCCATATTATTTTGTCTGATCCTCCTGTCATAAGTGAAAGACCAATATTTGAGAACTAGTTGCCCAGTAAATCTTCCGTAAAAATAACAAATGTGTCCTCCATTTCCCTCCTACCTTTCAAGTACTATCTCCTTTCTCCTTTTCATACATGATACTTTCATGTTATCCGAAGACCCACTCTATTGTAATCTCTCTTCCCCTCTCTCTCTCTCTCTCTCTCTCTCTCTCTCTCTCTCTCTCTCTCTCTCTCTGTGTGTGTCTCTGTCTGTCTCTTTCTATCTCTCTGTGCCTCTGTCACACTCTTTAATGCCTTATCCCTCCTGGGATATTTACCTTGATAGACCTATAAAGGTCAATTCTCAACAGTAAAAAATGATTCATTAGTAGTGAAACATAAAAGATATTGAGGCATTGTGCTAGGTGGCATAGTGGATAGAGTGCCAGGCCTGAAATCAGGAAGTCTCATTTTCCTGACTTCGAATCTTATCTGACACTTACTAGCTATGTGATCCTGGGCAGGTCATTTAACCCTGTTTGTCTCAATTTTCTTATCTATGAAATGAGCCGGAAAAGAAAATGACAAACCACTCTAGTACCTTTGCCAAGAAAACCCCAAATGGGGTCACGGAAATTTAGACATGACTGAAAAATGGCTATGCAACAAAATAAAGGATATTGAGTTTAGAATCAGGATGGCTAGGTTTGAGATTCAGCTCTGCCATTTGCTCTTTTTAACCTATTCATTCTTTTTTTTATTATTGTTGTCTGCTTGCCTTTTGTTTTGTTTTTTTCCCTCATTTGTTTTTCTTTTTTGATTTGATTTTTTTTTTGTGTGTGTGTGCAGCATGATATTTATGGAAATATGTATAGAAGAATAACACATATTTAATATGTATTGGATTACTTGCTGTCTAGGAGAGGGAGTGAGAATAAGGAAGGGGAAAATTGGAACACACGGTTTTGAATGTTGGAATTTTATGTTGTAATGTTGAAAATTATTCAAGCATATGTTCTGAAAAGAAAAGGCTTTAATTTAAAAAAAGAAAAAAATCAGATCAGAAAGGAAAAAAGTGAGAAAGGAAACAAAATGCAAGCAAACAACAACAAAAAGAATGAAAATACTATGCTGTGATTCATACTCAGTGCCCACAGTCCTCTCTCAAGATGCAGATTAACCTACTCATTCTTTAAGATTAATTTGTTTAATTTCCAATTAGTATTTATGTTTCTATATGTTTCTATAGACCCTTATTGAATATAATTTTTGCATTATGATCTAAAAAGTAAATTTTTAATATTTTCATTTTCTGCTTTTAACTACAAAGTTTTTATGTATTAACATATAGTCAGTCTTTGTAAAAGTACCATGCCATGAACAGATGAGAAAAAGGAATATTTCTTTCTACTTTCATTCTATTCTTTCCAGAATTTATCATATCCAAATTATCTAAATTTTTATTCACTTTTTAACTTCTTCCTTATTTATTTTCTGCCATTTACTCTCAATAGACCTTTGGACAGTTCATTTCTCTTTAAAACTCCCTTGGCCTCCATTTCCTGATTTGTAAAAGGAAGGAAGTTGACAATATTCTCAGGTAACAATACTAGCAAACCCAGAATTCAAACTCCTGTCTCTAGAGTAACATGAGAGCAGCCCTTGTGTACCCCAAGAGAGAAAAGGGAGAGAAAATCAATGATCTCAAGAGTGTCCTTACTGTACTGGATCTTTCAACCCATTTGATTTGGATTTGGAATCAAGGAACTTAATGCCTTTATAAGCTTGGACAACTCAGTATCTCTGAATCTCAGTTTCCTGATTTGTGCAAGGATAATATTGAACCAAATAACTTCTAACATCTCTTCTACATCTAAAGACTATGAAACATTCTTTGGAATGTACCTTGGTTAGATTAATTTGAACAACAAAATACCACCTTAATTCATTGTATCTGCTTTTCTAAAATGCCCTTGTGAATGGAAATCCATAGGGAAAGTGACAATGCCCTAAGTATTTATTCATCTTCCTCCAACTATTTTCTGTATATCCAACAGGGCCCAGTTGTCCTGAGGAGTTCCCAGTAAATAGTGCTTTATTCAGGCTGTGTGCCCTTCTTCATTTTTTCTTCTTCTAAGGCTTGTCATAGTAGATAGGATACTGGACATAAAATCAGAAAAAGCCTACATTCAAATCTCACCTCAGATACTTCCTAGCTGTGTGATTCTCCACAAACCTTAGTTTCCTCATCTATAAAATGAAAAGGCTTCATGGTTTCTAATACATTTTTCGGTTCTCAACTTATGACACCCATTTATTGGCCCCATATAGAATAACTTCCTTCACTGATGCACAAAACCTACTCGTGTGACCCTAGAAGAAAGTGTAGCTATCTTGCCTCCTTTGGGAAATCAAACCCATGACCCTGGTCTCCTTTATCCAGAACTCTACTTCCTGAAACTAATAGGAGTATAGAGAGTTATTATTGAACACCTCTTTATTGGTTTAAAAAGAGATGACATTTGGTCATGTCTTTTTACTTTTCAAAGCTCATTGAAGTTTAGTCAGTCTTTCTATGGCTTGGGAACTTGATCTTGGAGGGTTTCTTTCCTCTTTAAAGTCTTTTCCCAAAGCCCTTGAAGCTAACTGTCTATATTAAAGTGGCTTGTTTGAAGTGAATAAGTGAATGTATGTTCCTGAGACCTTATCTCAGAGCC
Organism: Antechinus flavipes; assembly: GCF_016432865.1. Classification (NCBI taxonomy): domain Eukaryota; kingdom Metazoa; phylum Chordata; class Mammalia; order Dasyuromorphia; family Dasyuridae; genus Antechinus; species Antechinus flavipes. Next base: position 628,016,663 of record NC_067399.1, on the reverse strand, counting down.
TAGATTTAAGTTATAGGTCCATGTGGGGATAGAAAAGTGGGATGTGCATAAGATGAAATACGGTGGGTCATTGTAATGGGCTGAAGCTCGAGTTGATGCACTGAGATCTCAAGCACATGAGGCTAAATAGTAATTGGACCAAACTCTATTAATATATTCTTGGAGAAAGAATGGCCCCGCCCACTGTTTGTGCAAGTTCTAATGTATTGTATAGGAAATGAAGTAGGGATGACTTTGGAGGGGCAGAGAGAGAGGCTGAGACCACTGGCCGGGTTCGTGTTGCGGCTGCTTATATCCCTATCATGATCCCCCTTCACCTCCACAAAAAATAAAGATCAAAGATTTTCCCTTAACCTGAATTCCTGACTTTGGCTGATTTTAAAATACATGGTCATCACAGGTCATTTGCATGCTCAAATATTCTTAGTAAAGTTTACAAGATAGCAACTCCAAATTAGTGATGTCAGAGTTGGGAAAGCTAATTCTCTCAATATTGTAGTTTGAAGGTACTTGAAGACAGGACATATTTCTTTGTCTTTGAATTCCAGGTACCTAGGACAGTGCTTGCTGTATAGTCATTGCTCAGTGCATGTTTGTTAGATTAGATTTGTTTTGCTGAGTCACTCTTTTTATTTCTGTTGATTTGGAGTCAGATTTAGTTGACTGATTATACTTAAAGAGTCGCAGATTTTATGGGGAAAGGTAATCTCAAAAGCCAGTCCAGAGCTCTTTAGCTGAAATTAATTAGTCCCTCCTGGGAAAGTCTCTAAAAGCTACCTCTTCAATGAAGCTGCCTTTGACCAACTCTGCTTCACCACCTACCTAACTCCCATTTCAGGAAAATGAACTCCCTTATATTTTACCCAGAATTTTGAATTTATCTTGTTTTATTAGTTGGGACTAAATAGGAACAAGGGTAGCAGAGCTAAAAGTCAAGATTACATGTCGGAACTGATGCCCTATAGACAACCTATCACTTCACAATGTTGCTACTTATTTTTCCATGCATATTAATGTTACCTCATGCTCCATATATCCAATTGCCCATCTTCTGTACTTTGACTCATTTTGTTCTTTTTCCTTCAAAAATTCTCCCCTGTTCTAATACTCCTAGCTACTAAATCACCCATTTGTTGTTCAGTCTTTTTAGTCATTTCTATGATCCCTGTTGGGGGTTTTCTTGGCAAAGATAATACATTGATTTGCCATTTCTCTCTCCAGTTCATTTTTGCAGATGAGAAAACTGAAGCAAACAGGGTTAAATTACTTGTCCAGGATCATACAGCTAGAATATATCTGAGACCAGATTTGAATTCAGGTATTTTGAATCCAGGCCTGGCACTCTATCCACTGTACTGCCTTACTATCTGTTGAGTGAAGGTTGATACAGAATTAACTTAAGACATGGCTCTTCCCTCATGGTTCATAAACTAGATTATAAAGTCATAGCATTTGAAATCTCAAAGGAACTTTATTCGTACCTGAAACATGACAACTTAAATAAATTTTTACCCAGTTGACTCAAAGAGATTTTTGTTTTATCTCCAGGAGTAGGACATCTAAAATTTGTTACCTCCTGGGGCAACTTTAAATGTTTTGCTATTCTTCCTTATATGAATCTGCCTCTCTGCACTTTTTGCTTAGTATACCTAGAGGCAGCTATGTGGTTTGGTAAAAAAAAATGCTGAATTTAGACTCTAGAAGACTTGAGTTCAATTCTTTCTCAGACATTAGCTAAATGTTTTGCCATTCTTCCTTAAATGAATCTGCCTCTTTGCACTTTTTGCATAGTATACCTAGAGGCAGCTATATGGTTTGGTTAAAAAAAAATGCTGAATTTAGACTCTAGAAGACCTGAGTTCAAATTTTCCCTCAGATACTAGCTTTGTGATACTGGGCAAAACAATTGACCTTTACTGATTTCATTTTTTTCCACCTGTAAAGTGGGAAAAATTATATCTGCTAGGTCACAAGGTTATTATGAGGGTCAAATGAAGAAATATATGTGAAGAACTTTGCAAACATTAAAAATTTGCAAATGTATTTATCATGCTTTTGATTGTTCATGATAAATATGACACCTTTTGAGGCTAAGCAAAAGAAATCTTCCTCATTGCATCTCTTCTAGTATTGGAAGGAACTATGCATACTTGAACTTTCCAGCTAAGTTTTCTTTATTCTTCCACAGAAAATGAAACTAAAATGAAACATTAGAATGAGGCTGGTATAAAAGAAAGAGAGATAGATTAGGAAGAAGAAGGACCTTGGTTCAATGCATGCTTTGCTGCAATCAGGGAAATTCTAACCAGAGAAACTTGCCTCCTCAATTCTCAGTTTCCTCATCTGTAAAGCTTAAAATTTCTCTTTCATATCTTCCCTCATGGAGTTCCTGTGAGGAAAGTCCTTTGTCACTGTTATAATTAATCTCCAAACTATGTGGTGCTGGTTAAAAGGATTATGGGAATGAGGGAAGGTAGCACCTGTGAGGCTTGGAATAGCTGAGTAAGACATCATCGAAGATATCTGTAGTTATTAAGAGAAAGAGAGTTAGGAGGATGGATCTCTTTTATTGCTAGATCTGGGAGGAATATTTGTGGCAGATCTTTGTGCAAGCTTTCTCTCCCCAGTCCTCATTGCTTTAAGAAATAAGTATTGCCAAAGAACACCAGTTAATCAATCAATCCATCAACAAGTATTTATTAAAAGCACCTACTACATGCCTGACACTATGCTATGAGCTGGGAATATACACACAATGAATCAATGAATGAAACCACCCCAAATCATAAGGATACGAATGGGGAATAAGGAGAGGAAGGAAGATAATGATTGAGAGAGAAAGATAGAGAGATACACACAGAGAGATAGAGACAGAGAATAAGAGACAGAGAGCAGCAGAAATAAAGAAAATCAGAGACAAAGAGAGAGAGAGACAAATGAACAGAGACAAAGTCAGAGGGAGAAATATACAGGCAGACAGACACACAGAGAGGGAGAGATAGAATGAGAGAGAGAAACAGACAGAAAGAAACAGAAACACAGAGGAGACAGAGGTAGAGACAGAGAGAACTCGAGTATTTAATAGATTTGCCTCAGTAATTTGCCTCTAGGATTTATTGGGTAAAATTGGGGAAGAACCTATATCTGTTCTCTAAACCAGTTTAAAGGAAATAAAAAAGGACCAGCAGCTTTGGAACCAAAATATCAGGGTGTCCCAAGTCATCATTAGTGACTAACTAGCCATGACTTCTCCCACTTTCCCAGAAAATTGGGCTAACATGAAATAATGCCAGGTAATGGGAATTGTCCATCGATATTGCTTATCCTCGGGTAATTCATTTCATGAGTTTCTCTTTTGGCACTGAGCTGCATCAGTGCTTGGTATTGTCTGTCACTTCTGGGTTGGAAATGCTTCTATTTACAGGTTATTACCAAATGAATCTGTTTGCTCTTTAGGTTCTCTAGCCATGTGGGAAAGTTAATTATAAAGAAAAGAAAGCCTAGTCAGAGAAACAATAATGCAGCAGCTGCAGAAGATGGCCAGGATTCTGGACCACTTCCAGTATCTTTCCAAACTAGTATCCCCCATAGACAGTGTTCATCCTAGGGATCTATCTGGTCCCATGGAGAAACAAGACTAGGATGGCTATGAAGCCCCAAAACTAGAGTCAATTGGGGCATTAAAATCTTCGAATAAGTCAAAACTCAACCTTTGAAATGATTTTGGACATCACAAGGAGGCAGCATGTTACAGTGGAAAGAACTTTGGATTCAGAGAATGTGGGATCATTTGTATCTCTGAAACTGACTAGCTGCATAACCTTGGATAAATCCCTCTCCATCTCTAGAGACGGTATTCATTTTTTCATCTGTGACATGTAGAGAACTGGATCCAAATCAGCTCTGTGATTCTAAGATCTTAATCTAACCATGATAATGTAGGCAAGTCACTTCTCTCAGATCTGTTTCTTCACCTGATGAATAAAAAGCTTAGAACCAAACATTCTGTGATTGGGGACCAATTCCCATGTAGGAATGTCTTCTGACAATATTTCTAATGAGTAGTCTGCCACTTAGGACATATGTACTTTCACTGATAAGAGACTCACTATTTCACAGAACATCCAATCTATTTTCTAAATGCTGTATTTGATCTTATTTTTAAAAGTGTTTTCCTTTATTACAGAACTTTATATAAAACCCTGACTTTCTGCAAAAGACATTTGCAGATGTCTTTTTGTTTTAATAATATAGAGTGCTTTATAGTCATTTATAGGTACGTCTCCCTGGTGCAACATGCCCCCCTCCATTGAATTCTTCTTCATAACAAAAAAATAATTGGGAACAATGACTAAATCTGATAGCGTATGTGACATTCTGTCCCCATAGTCACCCATTTCTCTGCCAATAAAAAGATGTTTCATTATCTGTTCTCCAGGACCACAATTACCCACAATTACCCTTCTTCTAGAGTCCTGTCTTGGTGTTCCTAGGCTTGTGGCAGGATATGCTCATTTAGTTCTCTGGGATTTTTTTTTTTTTACCTTTTACTCTGTTTCTGACTACTACCTAATACCCAGCTACTGAGGTAACTACAACTTGTCATTCACTTTATCCCTGCTATACCATTTCCATGTTCCTGATTCACCATGAAGAGATAGAATAGAAGGGAAAAAAAGAGGGCAATGGTCCTAGAGTTTCTCTTAAGAACAGAAGGACAGATTAAGAAAATGGAAGGAAAACAATTGTTAATGAGACTGAAGAATCTGCTTCATGCAGCAGTTAAATTATTAGCCTTAGAGAGAAAGAGTGCCTATGTATGGTCTGCCCAAGAAAAACTGCACGTTGTTAATTGGTTATAAATATTAGCATGAGGTTAAGCAGCTAATTAACTTAGTTCTTGCAAAGCTCATAATGAGTTGGCAGAGAGCAAAGAGCAGGCACTGGTTTATACAGTGTATGTGAATGTGCCTGACAAACAGCAGTTGGCATATGGGTATGTCCTATTTGTCTCAGCCTGCTGGAGACCAGTTTTCCTTTTATTAAAAAAAAAAAAAAGAAGAAGAAGAAGAATGAGAATGAGAAAGCTCTCAGCAATTCCTATGGCCCTCTTATCAGGAACAGTATATATGTGGGCTGGCTTTACTTATACAAGGAACAGAATTCTTAAGGATATTAATAATAACATATTTATTTCTCCTTCATTTCTGACTCTTAGCTTCCCTGGCTTCTTTCAGTCTAGCAATAGTACCACTGACTCATAGATGATTTTCTTGGTCCTCTTTAACCTTGGTGACTTTCCTCTGAGACTCTGTCCAATTTTTTCTGTATATGTCTTGTTTGTATAAGGAGTATGCTTGTTGTTTCACTCATTCGACTGTGAGATTTTTTTTTTTTTAGTTTCCTCCCCCCATCCTCAAGGATTATCACAGTGCTTAGTGCATAGCATGTGATTAATAAATGTTTCTTGATTTGATAACTAACACTTTAAGGTTTACAAAATATTTTTCCTCACAAAAATCCTATAACAAAATATGGATGTTATAATCCATTTTATAGCTGGGGAAACTGACACACAGTGGCAAAATGGCTTCCTCAAGCTCATTGTAGCAAGCCAGTGACAAATGTAAAATTTAAATCTCAATCTTTTCCAGGGACCTTTTCTACTTTGTCATGTAGACCTTCCCATCTCAGCTCTGGCAATTGTCCTGGCACTTTTTTGTTCCTCCTTCTCCCCTTCTTCCTCTTTTTCTCCTCCTCTTCCTCCTCCTCCTCTTTCTCTTTAACCTTTTTCTCTTCCTCCTCCTCCTCTTCCTGCTCTTCTTCTTCCTCTTCTTGTTTGTATTCTTTTTCTTCTTGTTCTTCTTTCTTCTTCACATCCTCCTCCTTCTCCTTCTCTTTCTCTTTGTCCTCTTCCTCTTTCTCCTCTATCTCTTTCTCTTCCTTCTCATTTTCTTTCTCTCTTCAGATATCTGAGTTCTCCTCTGATTGTTTTACAGAGAAGAAATTGAGACCCAGAGAGGTTAAGTTATACCAAAGTAAATACAAAAATTGGGATTGAAATGCAGGTTCTTTGAGTCCAAATCCAATATCCTTCCTACAACATGCTGACCTTTAAGGACAATATTCTGTCCCTCTCTAGGTCTATCTAGTGAGATCAAGTCGCTAATGATATGATATGAGACAATTCAATTATGTTTAATAGATTTTAAATATCTATAACTATTCATTCTGCTTAAGAATAAAAAATGTGGGAATAAAAAAATAAATGAACTTTTACCAATTTGGGACATATCTGGGGAAGCTAGGTATCACAGTAGATAGAGTGTTGTCCCTGAAGACAGAAGGACTTGAATTCAGATTTGACCTCAGACACTTACTGGCTGTATAACCTTGGATATGTCACTTAACCCTGTTTTCCTCAGTTTCCTTCTCTGTCAAATGAACTGGAGAACTGGCAGTTCTAGTCAAATGAACTGGGAGAATTGGAGAAATGGCAAATCATTTTAGTATTTTAGTCAAGAAAACCCCAAATGGGGGCATGGAAAGTCTAATACAACTAAACACAATTAAACACACACATATGAATATAACCCTATTTGCTATCTACCCCATCCATTCGGTCCTATGGAATCTTACCTTCAGATCAACTTTCTGCCATATGTTCTGATACAATCTCTATGAACCTCACTTTCTTTATCAATAAAATTGCTGTAATAATCTTTATTCTGTTTGCCTGGAATGGATATTTGGGAAGGAGGATGAAATGAGATAATGAAATGTGAAGAGGGTTTTTCAAAGTTCAAAGAGCTGTTGCTTGTGTGAGAGATTGTGATTGTCACTATATTCAAGGGAAGCCTGGGGATAGATCCTTTATGTAAGGATCACTTCAATGCTGCATTAGATTTTAATTAGGAACTGCTGGCTTTTCAAGGCAGAAAAGGATGGGCCCATATAACGAAGCCCTGCAGGAAGTCCCTCGGATAGATTTGCTAAGGTCATTCACACCAGAGGATGGAAGGAAACCTGTTGATTAATGGTCTCATTTTTTAATATCCTTTTACAGCTTCCAGGCTTTCAGATTGGTCTGATCTCATCACCTTCTGAACTCTTGTCTCCTTTCCTTATCAAGAGTTGCTCAGCTATTAGGCTGTAGAGGGGATTAATAGGCTGTAACTTCTGTAGGTGCTCTGCCTGACTCATTAGATGGGTTTTTTATCAGCCATTCAAGACAGGTGAATTCTTCAGAGAGATTGTTGATGAGCCATCTAGTAGACGAGGAACTGGTAACTTTGTTCTATCCCACTTGTTCTGATAGAAGAAAATGCCACAACTAGCACAAAATCCTTTGAGGGCATCCATAGTTAGGAGTAGGGATCTTCACATTGTGATGGGCAGAGGGGAACCAAGACTGTCAGGTCTATATTCTGAAGGTAAAGAGCAGATCAAGGACAGGACATTCTAAATATAGTAGGTACTTAATATTTTTGAGGGGAGGAGAACTTAACCAATGATTTCATCAAGAGACACCATTCCATAAGGAAACTTTCTCTATTGATTCAGTTTTGCCACTTTTCTTCAATTTTTTGCCTTAGTAAGTTTTTTGGTGCAGCAATATGTTAAATGACTTACCCAGGATCACACAGCTAGTACATATCAGAGATTACACTTGAACCCAGGTTTTCCTAATTCCAAGGCTATCTGTCTATGCACTCATACTCAGTAAATATCTAGGAATATGGTAAGAAACATCCTCTAATATATATACATGTGTATATATATATATATATATATTTATATTTATATGGAGAGAGAATAGAAAGAAGATGAGGCATCATATAAGCACTTAAAGAAATCTTCAAAATCATAGTGTTTAACTGAGCCCAAAGAGGTGAAGCTCTACTATTCACACAGATATTTTCTAGAAGATACAGAATTGGAACTCAGGATTTGGGCCTAATTCTTCTGAATTTAAACCAAGTACTCTAGAGCTTATTTTATTGCTCTTCAGAACATTTATAGAATTTAATTTGGAATTGCCTTAAGAGTCAGTTTATAAGCTACCAAAAGGGAAAATGTTATTATTACTTTTTACACTTAATTAAACTTAATTTTGAACTAAAATGTGCATTATACAGATCAGACAACCAACTTGATTCTCAACGACTTTGGGGAATTTTTGACAATTGGAAACATCTTTAAAACAAAATAATAATAGAGAACCTATAATAATAGAGAATAATAATAAATTTATTTCTCTCCCTCTCTGTTTTAATACAGATAACCTCCTATGTCTAGAATAAACTTCCTCCTCAATTCCAACTGACTGAGCCCCTACCTTCCTTCATATGGGTGGCTCAGGATCAACCTGCTATATGGAATTGTGATAATCTTGTCAATTGTTGATATTTTCCCCCTCTTAAAATTACTTTGCTTAGGTTATTCATTTGTTTATGTACATGTATATTTCTTGTAAAACATAAACTCCTTGAGGGCAGGGACTGTCTTTCATTTTGTTTTTGGATCCAGCAAAGTACCTGGCCATTGTTATTTAATAAATGTTTGTTGAAAGATTATACAACAATCAATTCTGATGGACATGGCTCTTTTCAATAGAGAGATGAACCAGGCCAGTTCCAATAGTCTTAGCATAGAGAGAGCTATCTACACCTAGAGACAGAATTGTTGGGATTATGTGGATCACAATATAGATATTTTTACTTTTTTGATGTTGGTTGCTTGCATTTTGTTTTCTTTCTCTTTTTTCCCCTTTTTAATCTGATTTTCTTGTGTGGTAATATGTGTAGAAGAATTGCACATGCTTAATATATATTGGATTGCTTGCCATCTACGGGATGGAGTTGGGGAAAGGCAGGGAGAAAAAAAAATGTGAAATACAACATTTTGCACAAGTGAATGTTGAAGGCGATGTATGTGTTTTGAAAATAAAAAGAAAACTTTATAAAAATAAATAAATATTTGTTGAATTGAATCGAACTGATCTTGCCCTTCTACATGGTTTTAAAGTTCACAAACTTTGAGATGTTACTTTAAAGTTTTATCATTTAGAAAAAATAAAAAATAAATACTACTCATTATTGTTATTGTTGTTGTGACTCTTTGTGACCCACTGGACTAAAGCATGCTAATATTGTCCATAGGTTTTTTTTTTGTTTTTTGGCAAAGATATGGAATATTTGGATTGCCATTTTCTCCTCCAGTTTTCTACTTTCAGGAGTACTGAGAAGAATGGACATGCAGACTATTTCAAGTGAACAGTTCCAGAAAATTTCTATGCAAAAGTTTCATTGGAATAAACTTGTGGTCTCCTAAGAGATAACAATAGCATATCCTAAGGGATAACAATAGCATAAATTCTCGTAATTTTTTAGAAAATCACTTGTATTTCTTTTTAGTATATTTGTTGAATAGAATCACATGCTTGTCAGCATAAGCCAAATTCAGAGTATTCAGAGGAGTCTGGACAATTAGGGGCTAATATTATTATTTGTACATAATTTTGAGAGTTCTAAGGTTTCATCCTGAACCTCATCTAGATTGAAGTTTTGTGACATTAGTAGGGGTTTGGATGGTCATTCACCATTATTTCCTGTAGTTTATCACAATACCATATGTGATTGTGGTTCTTGAATTCCTTTTCCAAATGCTGATGAGCTCTCTTCTCATCTGACTGCTTTCTCTCTGTGCATAGAAAAATCATCATAAGTTTTAGAGTTGGAAGAAAACAGATCTTATTTAGTCCTGCCCTCTGTAGTTTACAAAAGGAAGAAAGAGATCTGAGATGGTTTACCTAAATTACATGAATAGAGTACAGTGGCAATAGACAGGATTTGCATCAGAGTCTTCTGGCTTCAAATCCATTGTTCTTTTTACATAGTATCTTTTGTTTTTATCTTCCTAACATTGCTAATTAGTGGTACGAAAGTGAAGGCAGAAGCTGACTGTATTAGACCACTCTGCATAATTCCTAGATTTCTATACCTGCTATCTTCCGAAAAACTTTGTTCAGTGAAATTGTTTTAATAAAATCCAGGAGAATTGGTTCTATTCTATCAGCTTTCCTCTTGGAAGAAGATCTTCATTGAAGAAGCAGCTAGACTTAAGTTGTGTTGGCAATCATTGATTGAGTCCGGGCCAAGGTAGAGAAGAAAATGCTTGTGTGGAACATGGGGAAGCCAGTGGCCATGCTGCTGCTCTAGAGGCAGCCAGACTGGCTGCATCCCGCTTTCTATATCAGCATTTGTGATTAATCTGGCTGTTATAACAAGCTGCCTGCAGCAATATTCTGCACCAGTGATTAATTATCAGCTGGGATTAATTATCAGTCTACTTCTCAGGGAGAGGGAAGCAAGAAAATCACTTGTTCCGAGAGCTAAGGGTCTTGTCCAGAAAATTAAGAGAAAGGGGGTCTAAGATGCAAAAGCTTCAGTGGTCACTATGGTTTCCTCCCACTTTATGTACTGGATTTGAATAAAAGTGAGTCTAGGAGTAAGAAGAAGGTAGCAAAGCATAGTAGAAAATTCACTGAACCAGGTGTAAGGAAACATGGATTCTACTCCTAGTTTTTGCAATGAACACACTGAGTGATCTTAAATCATTTATTTATCTTTCTTCTTTCTGGGGGACAGTTTCTTCAGCTGATTAAAATGAGGAGTTTGAACTAGATGACCTTTACAATGCCTCCAACTTAAATATGAATGAATGAAAAAGACATTTATTTAGGACTTACTATGTGCCAGTCACTGTGCTAAGCCTTGTAATATAAATACAAGCTTTCAAGGGTCACATTGTAATAGGGAAAGACAATAAAAAATGGGGAACAAAAACTTGAAAGTGTGAGGGGCATAGTAGAGGACAGCATGGTAGGAATATGGCCAACAGGTGGTAAATAAGGTATATGTGAGCTGAATAAGATAAAGTGGAAAGAAGCTCCTCACTTAGTACTTAAAGTCACAGAATAGGAGGTTGGGGAGAGGAATGGAACATAGGCAAACATGGCTTGATAATGATCCAATATTGTGGAAAACTACATGAAATAATGGTGAATGGCCATCTAAACCCCTGATAGTCATAAGCCTCCAATTCAGGCTGAGGTTCAAGATGGAACCTTAGAATCTTCATAATATTTCCAAATAATAAAATTAGCCTCTAATTACCCAGACTCCTCTGAATTCTCTGAATTTGGTTTATGCCAATAGGAATGCAATTTTATTCAGCAAATATGAGGTACAAATAAAAAGAAATACAAATGATTTTTACAAAATTATCAGAAGTTATGCTATTGTTGGCTCTAAGTGGTCCTATGCTGTATGGTTAGTATTGGCTTGTGTGTAATGTGATAAGCTATCTAACTTGTTGAAGTCTAATATGTTATTCCTTGGAGGAAACTGATTTATCCCAGCAAGGATAGAGAAGAGCTTTAGAGCAAAATTGTGAATTTCGTGACTTCTTTTGAGTGTTCTCACCTCTCATCTTTTAGCTCTCTTTGTCTCCCTCTCTTCCTTAGTGGTATGTCCTCCTTACCCAAGTGGCCCAGTGCCTTCATTCAAGCTAGAGAAGCACCCTACTCATGCCTATACTGCCTCAACAATGCTGGTGCGCCAAAGTCTCTCTTATCTTTTATCCTCACAATCCTAGCTCTTTCAGAAATGGTTGTAGGTGTTCATCATAAATCACATCCATCTCAGTTGGAAGGGAATACGGAGGCTTTTGAGGGTCGATTTCCTTGTTTTACAGATGGCAAAACTAAGGACCAGAGAGATTAAGTGACTTGGCCTAAAGACTAAATAATTTGCCCCAATTCCCACCCAGAAATAAGTTCCAGAGGTAGGATTTCTTAGCTATTTGCTCAGGTGAAAAATAATTTAATGAATTGTTTCACATTCATTGGGATTGATGGGATTGATGACTGATGAAAGTGTAATGGTAATTCTCCAAAACAATTCACACTCCAAAAGACAAGGGTTACAAGAACCAATGTCAAGCTGAAGGAAGGATTCTCTAATGGTGAAATTTCTGGCACGGGACAAACCTAGGTATGTAGTGTGGGGAGGGTGGGTATGGGAGATAGAAGAAAGCCTCTTAGCACTCTTTTCCTGATTGCAAATAAGACCAACTCTGTTACAAAGCATCACACAAAGCAGGGGGAGGGAGGGTGGGAAATGCAGCAATCTGAATAAACCTAACTTGCTTCAAAGTCAATCTATTAATGGAAAGAAGTGGAATGGAATGCTGCTTTTCCCCAGGGTTGTTATTTCATGGAAAAGGACTTCCTTTAGAAAGCACAGAAAGGAACTGGGTCATGGCAGAGAAAGTTGGGGGCTTTCCTCCCAGGATAGTTTCAATCATACCCAGGTCTCCAAATTTCCCAGATTTCCTGGGGAGGAAATACAGTTGCACTTACTTTCTGAAGTTTCTTTACAGGAAGCTGTTTTTGACCTCAAACCACTCCCTATCTCTTTTACTTTTTTCCCCCAACTGGGTCATTGACCATAATCAGCTATTCTGCAGAGAGTCAAGCCCTGGGTTCCTCTCTGGGCCTTGGTCCAGCAGCACTCTCTCCCTATTTCTGACTCCTGGACTGTGGCTATGACTGTGACTATAAATGGACTCTGGGGGAGGAAGAGTAGAAACAAAGCTGGGGACAGAAACTTCCCCCTATTTGCCTATAAACTTAACAACTTCAACTCATCTTTTCATGCCACAATTCCCCCATGAAACTTTTTCCTGCCACTTCAGTGCACTTTGGTCTTAAATACTTAGAATTTGTACCATATATCCTTGTTCCTTAAACATTCATTTATTCTCATTTTCTTTTCCTTGTTCCTCAATGGCAGGGAAATTCCCTCTCGTATTCTTCTCCAACACCCAGAATACCTAACCCAGAGCAAGTTATAGAATAGGTGTTCAATACAAGTAAAAAAAAAAAAATAAACATTTATCAGGCACCACCTATATGTAAGACTATATATTCAGTTACAGAGCCACAGAAACAAAAAGAATAGGAACTGCTTTCTAGAAGTAAATCTATTACTAGATCCTAATACATTTTTCTAATTAATTTATCTCTACTCCAATGTTTGGCATGGTAGCTAATCTGAAAGAATGAATGAATGAAGGCTGAGATAATATTTGGCCAGTTTTCCAAAGACTATCATCTTTGGTTAAATGGCTATCCTGGCCTAGAGCCAAGAAGTAGAGGTTATCTTTTAGGAGTAAGTTTATAGGGGTAGGGTAAAAAAGGGAGAGTTCTGGGAGACACCACTAATACAAAGGTACAAATAATGTTTTAAGTGGATTATAGCAATTTGTAGAATAAAGGCCAACAATCCCACTTTCTCTCTAGCTCTTTTTAATCTTATTCCTGTATTGATTTATATGGCAATTGAAGGGATTATGGAAGGTGAAATGAATCTCCTAATGTCAGCTTTACCTAGTTCCTTTATAATTTTGCTAAGCATTGATAAGTGATTGAGGGACATGATAGGCAATAGAAGGACTTTTTGGTTTGGTATAAGAGACACTGGAATAGCAGCCAGACATAAGAAATTCAAAGAACACCAATAAATGGCTATTCAACAAAATATTTACTTTTCATGGTGGAGGGAGTATGGAGGCATCTCAAAGAAATGAACACTGGGTCAAAGAGTCAGGGGTCCTGGGCTCAAATCCAACCTTTGCTAGATGTATGATTGTATAGCAAGTATCTACTGCTCTTAGCTCTGCTACTACTAATACTGTTGCTACTGCTAATACTGTTGCTGCTGCTACTGTTGCTTCTGCTGCTGCTGCTACTGCTGCTACTATTATTATGACTATTACTATTATTTCTGCTGCTGCTGCTTCTAATCTGCAGCTTTTTTCTATTACTGTTACTATTGCTGCTACTGTTCTTGTTACTGCCTTGCTACAACTACTACAGTTATTGCTGCTGCTTTTTGCTATTAGTACTATTACTGCTGCTATTGCTATTACTACTGTTGCAGTTGCTGCTACTACTGCTGCTACTGTTACTATTACTACTGCTATTGTTACTGCTACTACTGCTGCTAACTCTGCTATTGATGCTACTGCTTCTGCTGCTGCTACTACCACTGCTACAACAATTACTACTGTTACTAATGCTACTATTGCAACTACTACTTACTACTACTACTACTACTAACTACCATTTGGCAAAGTGTTTTACAAATATTATCTCTTAATAATGCTTTGAAGGAAACTGAAACAAGTTGAGAAACTTGACCACTATCATACCACTAGTGAGTATCTGAGAACTCGTATCTTTGTGATTGTAGATCTATTACTCTTCAGACTGCTACCTATTGCCTCTTACTAATAATGATAGTTTAATATTCATATTATCCTTTGTGCATATGTCATCTCATTTTATCTTCCTAACAACATTCTGAAGTATGTACTATTACTGTTCCTATTTTGTTGTTGCTGTTCAGTCATGTCTGACCTTGTAGACCATATCATCCATGGCGTTTTCTTAACAAAACTACTGGTATAGTTTCTCCAGTGGATTAAGATAAACAGAAATTAAGTGACTTGCCCAGGACCACACAGTGTCAGAAGCTGAATTTGCAGTCTCAGTGCTTTATCTACAGAGTCATCTAACTGCCTTTAATTCCTGTTTATGGAATTTCCCTAACCAAGACTAAGGTTAAAAAGTCAGTAACTTCTTGGTGCAATTTATTCCTTCCTTGATATTTTTTTTGAACTCTCCCAGTGAGTTAAAATTAGATTTGAGGTCCTTCTAGACAATTTGAATGAATAGACTATAAATAGAAGGGTTTTTAGAGAATTCAGGTGGTATAATGAATGGACAGAACTTGGAATTAGGGGGCACTACACCTGGGTCCTTTCTTCACAGATATTTGGTGTCACCTCTCTGGCCTCTTATGCAAAATTTAAGTGCAGCATGAGTTAGTGGCGGGGTGGTGGGGGAGAGGGAAGCACTCAGCTCAGAGTAACAACTAGGTTCTGAGACTTATTTTGTGTGTGTGTGTGTGTGTGTGTGTGTGTGTGTGTGTGTGTGTTTTCTTGGGTGAGTCCATCAAAACTCTGTGGGCCTCAGTCCTATCAAATGAAGAGAGTAGGATGGAGAAGCACTGAATTCCCTTTTGGCTCTAATATTGTCTACATCCTCACTCATACACAACTCAAGACTGATTCTTAGCTCTGAACTGTCTCCTTCTTACTGAAATGCTTAGATGCATTTTGACATCAACATTTCTTTCTTATATGATGAACAGGATAAAATTGGCATTATGAACTTCTGTTTTCTTTGTATCTGTTAGAATTTATTTCGGTCAAATGAGATTATGTCTCTTTCCTCATCCATCTTTTCCCCCAATGACTTAGGGCTTTCTCTCTATTTCACAATTTGTCAGAATTTTAAGTTCTATCTGAAGTGAGTCACTCTTTGGTGCTTGTTCATTTTGGACATCATGGATTACACAGCTGAGAAGTCAATGACAACTTTCAATTAATAAAACATACTGCTTTGTCACTGGATATTTTATAAGGGTTTTTTTTTTTTTACTTTGAAGTCTATCACTTTTTTAAAATTATAAAACTATATTTCTTTTTTCCTTCCTCCACTTAATAATATTGTATTTTTACCAATTTCATGACAAGATACCTTTAATATTCATTTTTGCAAGATTTTGAGTTCCTAATTATTCTCCCTCTTTTTTCTCCCTCCTTCCCCCCAAGAAAGTAAACAACCTAATTTAGGATACACATGTACAATCATGTTAAATATGTTTCCATATAGGTCCTGTTGTGAAAGAAAAATCAGAACAAAGGGGAAAAACCACAAGAAAGAAGAGGAAAATAGATTTTAAAAAGTAAAAATGACATGTTTAAGTCTGTATTCAGGATTTATAATTCTCTTTTTTTGGCTGGCATTTTCTATCATGAATCTTTTGGAATTGTCTTACAATATTGTTTTGCTAAGATGTTCATTACTGATCATAATATAAAATTGCTGTTACTATGTATAATATTCTCCTGGTTTTGCTCACTTCATTCAGTATTATTTCATGGAAATCTTTCCAGGTTTTTCTGAAATCTGCCTATTCATCATTTTTTTGTTGAACAATAGTATTCCATTACATCCATAAGCCACAACTTGTTTAGCCATTTCCCAATTGCTGCATATCCTCTCAATTTCCAATTCTTTGCCACCACAAAAACAATTATAGGTGTGGCTCCTTTTTCCTTTGGAAATGACATTTCAATGCAGTTGTCTCTCTTTCTAATCGTAGGCCTTTTGTTTTATGTATTATAAAAAAATCATCATGAAAAGGAGCCTATATACTTCAACAAACTACCCAGGCTGTTGCCCAAGACATTAAAACCTTAAGAAACCCTGTTTTAGGTGGGAAAAGACATAGCAGCTTATCATTGCCTCAGTGTTGGAGATGTGTAAACTGAGACTCAGAAAGCTCAAGGTAATATGTCTAGGAAATGGAGGAACTAGGACTTAATCCAAGTTTTTTCTGATGTGCAATTTACTGATATTTCTACCATTTTTTAAGATTTCCCAAAATAACTCACCTTACTTTGGTGCAAGGAGAACCAGACCAGATGGTTTCAAAGGACCCTTCCAGCTGTAAGCTTTACAATTCTATGATTATAAATAGTAAAGTTGTGATTTCCAAGGTTAATAATAAAAAAGCATGTGGGGGAAAAAGCAGCCATGAGAAAGAAAGGACACTGACTTTAAGATTGAAATAAAAGTAACAGCATTCATCGGGGTCAGAAAGGATACTATTTCATAGTACATGTCATGTATCATTTTATAAAACTTCTAGTTATCCATCATCTCAATTCTTTGAAATATCATCATGATATGAATTCAGTCTGCACGTTAATCACAAATCTGGCTTATACAAAAACAGTATGATTTATAATAGTACTCAAATTATGTCCTCTGCCTTTAGTATCCTGTCAAAAGAAGTGGGGGTTGACCCAAAGAGATCAAAGAAAGAAGAAAAGGACACATATGTATAAAAATATTTATGACAGATATGCTGTGTATGTGTGGTGGCAAAAACCTAGAAACTAAGAGGAACTGAGGAATAAGTTAAGTTACTTAAAGATAGTGGAACATTATGGTGCTGTGAAAATGATAAGAGGGATCTTGTCAGTGTAATCTTGGGAAGACCTATATCAATTGATGCAGAACAAATGAGCAAAACTAGGAGAACAATTTATACACTAATAACGCTATCATAAAAATAAATAAATAATTTAAAAAGGCTTAAGAATGTTGATCAATACAATTGTTATTCAGATATATTTGACTCTTCGTGATCCCTAAAACCAAATTGTCTATGGGTTTTTCTTGACAAAGATATAGTAGTGGTTTGCCATTTCCTTTTCCAATGGATTAAGGAAAGCAAATGTTCAGTGCCTTGTGCAAGATTACAAAGCAAATAAGTGTCTGAGCTTAGATTTGAATTCATGTCTTCCTCATTCCAGACTCAGTGTTCTATCCATTGAGCAATCCAGATCTGATTAACAAAATAAACAACCACAATTCCAAGATACCAGTGGTGAAGCATGTACCCCATCCCTGACATAACTCAAGAAACATTTTTATATAAGCAATGGTGGAATTTGTTTCACCTGACATGTATATTTATTAGAAGAGTTTTCCTTTTTTTTTTTTTTCCCAATGGAGGGGAAAGTTGGAAAACCGAGAAAATAGGTTTTTAACTGAAAAAAAATTATGAAAATTTTAAAAATAATGAGTTAAGTGGGGCAGTTGTGTCTTTTCTCTATCTGGATGTAGTTCTGTGAATTTACTAAACATGCGTAGTTGCTTCACTTTTGCATCACTATTGCAGGTCTTATTTAATCAATAAGCATTTATTAAATACTGATCATGTGCGGTACTATGCTTGGTGCAGAAATATAAAGAAAAAAATTACAAAATAAAAATTTAAAAATCCAGTCTCTGCCTTTAAGAATCTCAAATAATATTAAGGAAGGCAACATATACATATGAGAATATTGAAACTATACAAGGTGATTTTGATAGCTTGGCATTAACGGGTAAGGAAATAAATAAAAAGAGGCTTCATGTTAAGGTTGTCTTTTTAATATGTCTTTTTGTACTATGAACCTCTTCAAAAGCTTAGTGAAGTCTATGTTTTTAAATATCTAAAATAAAAAGCATAGGATAAATTTCAATTCCTTTTTTGGGGAGGTGAGATATCAGGACTACTTACATAATATATTGGAAGACTATAACAGCTACATTTTGTCTTTTTTTTTTTTTTTGGTAAAGTATTGTACAAAGCTCTTATGAGACCTAAGTAATAGTATAGTTAGGTGGACTTGGAGCTAGTTGAATGACTGGAATAAAGAGTAAATATTAATGATTCAAAGTCAGCTTGGATGGAGGTATATTATGCAATGCCCCATAGATCTGGCCTTGGTCCTGCATGCTACCATTTTTATCTATAGACATGAAGAAAATGCTAATTAGATGAATTGGAACTGAGAGGGAAAGCTAATACATTGGATAGTACAATTGGGATTGAAAATACATATGAAAAAGGAGAATGTTGGGTTGGGCTCAATGAGGTAAGGTTTAATAAGGATAAATATAAAGTCTTACAGTTTAAAAATTTTAAGATAAACAATACAGGCATAAGATGGAAAGGCATTCCAAGCTAGAAGCTTGTCAGGAAAAAAAATATGTCTGAGTTTTAGTATACTGCAAACTCAATATGAGATCATAGAATGAAATGGCAGGGAGGAAAGAGGTAACATGCTCTTAAACTGTATTAGGAGAGTCATACTGTTTAGGGCTACAAAAGCTATAGCCTTATTATGCTCTGCCCTGGTCTAGTATAAAATATGCTCACCCACAGTATATTAAGCTTAAATCTGAGGGCCAGATTTTAGGAGACAGATAAAATGAAGAGTATCTAGAAGGGAGTGACTAGGATGGTAAGATGGTCTTGAAATCAAGGTATTTGATGATAAACTGAAGGGATTTTGAATGTCTGAGAAGAGAATACTTCAGGGGAAGAAGACAGGGGACTTTTTAGTTATTTTCAAGTACTTGAAGAATTATGGGCAGCTAGATGGCACAGTGGACCTGGGGTCAGGAAGATTCTTCTACCTGGGTTCAAATCTGCCCTCAGACATTCTCTAGCTATGTGACCCTGGGCAAGTCACTTAACCCTATTTGCCTCAGTTTCCTCATCTGTTAAATGAACTGGAGAAAGAAATAGCAAACCACTCCACTATTTTTGTTAAGAAAACCCATTGAGGTCATGAAGAAGTGGACATGATTGAAAATGACTGAACTGGACAAATTGACAAAGAAGGCATAATAGGTAAATGTTACAGAGAATGATATAAGGAAAAGCTTCCCAGTGATTAAAACTAGCCCAGAGGAAAGTGTCTTTGCTCAGGAGGTAGAGCATTCCCTCTCCTGGAGCTTTCCAAAAAAAGAACCAGAGAATCAATTGTCAGGTACGTTACATTTGAACTAGATGGGCTTGGACACCTTTCCAACTCTGACTTTATTATTCTGGGACTACCTACCTACTGCTCCATTTATCTCTTCAACTGCATGCCTATCCTATGATTTCTATACATACATACATATTTTGTCATATTTTATTCTTTTTTCCTTTCAAAAGAGTCTCATTTTAGAGAGGTAAACTGTATTTAGATCAGTATCTTACCCTTATATATAAGATGAGAAACTGAGGTCTCAGTCCTAGGTCCATGACATATAGTAGAAAGTAAAATGAACTGGGACTGGAATTTCCATTTTGATCCTAAATCTATGTTTCATTATACCATGGGCAATTCTCGATGTTTTAACATTGCATTGGTGAAGTCAAGGTAATTTTTTATTATATTGTAAAGGAGATTTTGGGGTCATTGGCTGAATCTCCTCTTTTACATATAAACTGAGGGCCAGAAAGATCAAACCACATTCCTAAAGTCTCATGGGTAATAATTGGCAGAGCTGGGATTGGAGCTGGTACAGGACCAGAACACTGCTCTCTACTTTCTACTATCCCATCATGAGGCAGAAAAAAAAAAAAAAGGAGTGCTAGTTTTTCAGGTCTTCTTTGAGATCAAGAGAAGATACAGACAAAGGTTAGGGAAGGATTATTTTGGGATGTTAGAGTTGTCAGTTCCCACCCTCCACTGCTTAAGGAGTTAATTGCTAGGGTTTTTAATTTTTTTTTCTTTTTTTCTCCCCTTTCCCCCAGCACTGGTGTTATTCCATTTATTTATATGGTCCTGTCACTGTACACAGTGCTTATTAAATAGGTGAAGAGTACTAAACAGAGAACAGAAGAATTCTCAGGCTTACCAGCTGTAAACAATGTGTTATGTAGCTGCAAAGCAGTGACCTTGTCTTTGACAGAAACTTGTTCCAGATTATCAAACTTGTGAGGAAAGTGCTCAAGTTTGCCTAAATGGCAATGGGTGCAGATTGAGGTTGGCAGTAGTTATTGACTAGCAGGCCTGTCTGCAAACAACTAGCTCTTTTATCACTTTCCAAAAGTTAAAATAGCTCCAGAACTTGAAAAGACATTTATCATGGTCTACTCTAGGGTGTTTACTGGGTTTATACCTTGAGAATGATACATGAGGTAAACCAAGGAGAACCAGACAAAACCTGCTCTGCTAGTTTCCCTTCCTGTAGGGGAGTCCCAGCAGAGTGCTATTTAAGTATTTTCACATAGGGGAAAAGTCCCCATCAAAGAATCTTCAAACAGCACAGCTATGTTACCTAACATAGGACACTGTGATTCCTACCTAAGCCCTTTTTCCTTTCTTATCTCACTTTGCCATTCTGCACCTACAGAACTGTTAGTGGCTAGTCTCTCATGGTATACCATCAATGGTCGAATTGCCACTCCCATTTAAATACCCTGGCTGACTGAAGCCCTGGCATGGACATAAATACTCTTCCTCCCTCTGGGTACAATGATCATAGCTGCCATCTTCACACTCCTACAATTCAGGTGTGTTGTCTTACCTACTGTGATAATGAGCTGTTGATAGAACTGAGTATTGACTGCACTCAGAGCAGATGTTCAGCCCTGTAGCCAACTTTTCATTGTTTATGATAATAGAGGAAGACCAGTTGTACTGATAATCCCAAACAGATAATCAAAAAATCATTACAATTTGACTTTGTAATAAATTATATTTGATTGTGAAGAGAATAGGAAATTGAAATTTCTGATTATATTTTTGCTTCTTAAAGACTAAAATGAGTCTAAATTCTCTTGGAATAATCTCTAAATTAGGGTATCCATGGATAGATTTCAGGAGGTCCATGAACTGAATGGGGAAAAAAATTGATATTTTTATTTTTACTTACTTCTCCAAGAAATCCAGTATTTTCTTCAATTATTTAAAAAAAATATATAAGTCTGAGAAAAAACTGCATAGGCTATATTAAACTATCAAAAGGATATATACAGAGATATGCTAATAAATGTTACAGGGCCTTTGGAAAGAATATATATGTGACACATTTCATATGCAATATAGATATTTACTCTATCACTTTCTTAAGTCTAAACAATCAAGAAAACAACAAACCAAGGCCTAATTTGTAATATTTACCAATTTTTGAATTGTAAATGCTTACACTCAAAATTTAACAGTTAGATCTCCTATAAATTAACTTGAACACAACCCTGGGTCCAAGACATAAAAAAAAAAGATTAAGAATCTCTGTCCTAAATAAGGAAGATGAAGATATTGCAGGAGTCTGATAGACAATAGATAGATGTCAGCCTGGCATCAAAACCTTTGTATGGAGATGTATAGTCATGCAGTAAGATAATTTGGTTTAAAATCAGGAGACCTGGATTCAAAACTCAATTCTATATCTTATCTCTTGGAAGATCAAATTCCTTCTCTGTAAAATGGATACAATGGAAAGTATTTGTAAACAATAAGGTAGTCTGGTAGTGGATAAAATGTGAATTACTCTTTGACTTTTACAACTTTATAATAAAGATATATTATATATATATATAATTTCATTTAATTCATTATTTCATTTTACTTCTGATGATCCAGCATGCATGTATTTTTAAACTGATGTTCTTTCATAAATTACTACCTCTCCTTTTATAACTTTGAATTCTTTAGGAAGTCACTTTGTGGAGCTCAGGGTAGCTCAAGGGCAAGCAAGTAACTCAGGGTGGTCCTGCTTTGGGGATTTGACTGTTTGAGTTTTTCAGGAGCAGGAGGATTATTGGATTAGCAGCTGCTACTTTATTACTAACAGCCTAGGCTTTCTATTTCCAGGCAACTATCTCTTTTAATCTTGGAGAATATTAGGGATTTAACCAACTCCCTCCCATCATTGATCTCTCCCATTCTTCCGGGAATGTTTGGACTTGCATGCCCAACATTGTGCAGAGACAAATGCCTCAACTTTTTAACCAGGCCCTGTGAATCTCATGTTATTCTTGAAGAAAATCTGGAGAGATGAAGGAATAAATGCTAGTATAATTAGTCAGGTTCAGAACTAGTTGAATGGCCTGACCCAAGACTGTTGATGTTAACTTATCAAGACATTTCTATTAAAGGTACTCGGGGATCTGTGCTTGGTCTTATGCTGTTTAATACTTTTGTCCCTGATGTAGATAAAAGTATATTTGGCATTTTTATCAAGTTTGCAGATGACACAACACAGAGAAGAACTGCTAATATACTGGATGACAGATCCAAAAAAGATCTCAGTAAAATAGAAAATCAGGCCATATTGAATAAGATAAAATGTACTAAGGGATAGATGAGTCTTATACTTCCTTTGGAAAAAATCATCCTCACAAGTATAAGATTGGAAAGGCATTGTTAATAGTTTGTCTGAAAAAAAAAGATCTTCAGATTGTAATAAACTGAACAACATTCAATATGAATCAATGGTATGATGTGGCAGCCCCCAAAGCTAATGTGATTTTTGACTGCATCAGGAGAGGCCTACCTTCTTGCAACAAGTATGTGGTAATCTTTTTGTTCTCTCTCTTTGTCAGTTATCACCATGGGATATTGCATTCAGTTTTGGACACTATGATTTAAGAAAGATGTGGCTAAGATGGAGTGGTAAAGAACCCTGATTTTATGACATATGAGGATGAGTTGAAGGAAGAGTGGATATTTAGTCTGAAGAAAAGACACAGGGGACATAATAGGTGTTTTCAAATATTTGAGGGCTGTCATATGGAAGAAGATTTAGACTTGGTCTATATGTTCCCTGAAGACGGAAGCAGAACAATCAGTAGCAAAGGGGTAAATTTAGATTTGACATCAGGAAAAAAGGGATAAGGAAAGAGATTGAACTTATTATTTCATTGACATATGGATCTGCATAAGGAAACTCCTTTTTTGAAACTTAAGATCTTAGACAGTTTCCCAAAGCAATGAAAAGTTCAATAACTTTTCCAGAATCACAAACCAGTAAAGGAGCTAAAGTGGAATGACCTGACTCAGAAGGCGCTAGGTCCCACTTTTTTAAAGGTAGAGGTTGAAGAAATCTGTTGGGAATTTTTTGGGTAAATGGGTCAGACTAGATTCCTCCAACTCTGTGATTATGATTCTCTTTGTGTGCAAAGGATTAGGAGACAGAGATAAATGTTGTTGGCTCTGACACAAATGTAAGAGAGATGATTAGAGGTTTGAGAGAGCATCTTAATCCCCCAGAAGTAAAAAACACATGTCCTCTGCCTATAGGGAGGAAGAAACACACCAGAATGATAATCACCACATTACTTGCATGGGTAACATATATTAGGCCTTAATCTGCATGAGAATATTAAGTAGGAATCTGGGGTGGTTGGTTGAATTTGATGAGATAATCAAATTACTGATCCCCCAAATGTAATAGCTCAGATACTGTAAAAAGGAAATTAAGGTACAAACAACAACAAAAACAAAGTACTTTAGTAGACATTTAAAAATTCCTTTGATCATGCAGGTAGAGTTATGTCCTCAGCTGGGCAGATTTCCCATAAAGTATAGTTAGCAAAGAAAGTAATTCCTTGGAAATCTTATCATGCAGGTATGATACTTTTTCTTTGCTCACCATGAATCTGAAATCAACCAGAATCTCAGAGCTAGTGGGAGATCGCAGAGATCACTTGATCTAATCCATATTCAATGCAGGAATCCCTCCCACAATATCTCTCCATTGATCCCTGATTCAACAAGCAGTTACCTACCTTCCACTTTGAATACCTCCAGTGATAGGAAACTTGCTACCTTATGAAGCAGGTCATTCCCTTTTCATATAGCCATAAACTTTTAGTAAAAGTTGTCCTTCTATGGAACCAAAATTTACTTCTCTGCAACTTCTGCTCATTGTTTTTAATTCTACACCCCACTCTCACTCTCAATAGGGGCCAAACTGAGCAAGTCTATAATTCCTTGGCCTGCTTTGGGAGGCAATAGATTCCTTCTCATTTACACTTTATAAGCTGAGGATAAATGACTATTAATTAAGAATGTTGTATGTTTTTTGGACATCTGTATCTATATCAATATCTGCATTGAGGGAATAGTTTTGAAGTAGGTAAGTCACTAAGGACTCTTCTAACTTCAGAATTCCCTTATCTTGATATCCTTAGAAATGAAACCCTCTTGATAATCTGAAGACCAATTTCATGTTCCTGCTAAGTCATTTCTTTTCTCTGGATAAAACAGCTTTAATTTCTGTAACTGACCATTCCTATCTGAATAACTCTAGCTTCTAAATATCCCTTCTAAAATACTGAGTCCAGAATTGTTCATGCTATTTCTGTTGCAATTTGTCCAGGTCAGAGGATAGGGATGCTGCTAGCTTCCTTTGTTCCAAGCATAGCTTCTAGTAAGAGAGCCCAAGAGCATTTTGACTTTTACATATCATACTATTGATTCATTTGAATCTTGCAAAGTACTAACATTTCACAAACTGTTCTCTAACCTCCATCTTGTCCTTGTGAAGTTGATTTTTTGACCCCCAATCTAAGACTTTACATTTGTCTTTACTGAATTTTATTATAAATAGATTTGCTTGATTATGCTAAGGTCTTTTGGGGATTCTGATTCTTCTGTTCAATGTTTACCTTTTTCAGTTTCCCTTCATTTGTAAAATTGATAAATATGATTTCTTCAACTTAATTATTGATATAAATGCCAAATATAAAATGAGTAAGGTTATAATCCTTTTGACATTCCACTTGGGACTCCATTCTGTTCTAATACCAATTCAATCATCATGTATTGTATTAAAAATTGCATTCACCCTCAATGCAAATCAAATCAAAGACAAGGAGTGAGATAGCATGTGAATAAGATTGACTTATAAAAAAGTATAGCTAGAGTTCTTGTGTATTTTCAGACACCTTGGGATGTAGAGTCACAGAATGTTAGTTATAGAGAGAATCTTAGAGTGGAGAATCAAGGATGACTTTTGGTTTGGAAAGGATAGGGGTGCCCTTGAGATCAATAGAATAGTGTGAAAGAGCAGTAGATTTTAGAAGGAAGAAAACGAGTCCCATTTTTTGAGTTTGAGATGCTTACGGAGACACTTAGTGAGCAACTAGTAATACTGTATTAGAGGTCAGGAGATGGATGGGACTTGATAGGTAACACTTACATCCTCTTTCATGTCAACTTATAGCCTTCCATTGCTCTCTGTTGTAGGTAATGGACAGCCCTGAGTACTCTATTCCCATTTCACAAATGGAAAAAATAGCAACATTAGAAGTTAAAGTTTTATTTTGTTTTATTTTTACAATTTTCTGCCCATTCCAACCCAAGGCAGATATCATGATTAGCTTTACTAAACCAGATTTCATGATAGTGTCTGGCCCCAAATCTTCTGTAAAGATAAAACCTTTAAGTACCACAAACCACACCTTCCTTCACAAGTCATGTTGAGTAAAAACTTCCTCAAAAACTTGGTTTTCTGGTTGTTCAATGGTAAGAACAACCAGGAAGAATAACTTATATTCATATTTATGTAATAGGTTTAGCAATTGCCAGACACTTTTCAAACAATGTATCATTTGATTTGACCTTCAAAACTGTGAAAAATAGGTTGTTTAGTATTTTTCTTCTTTCTAGATTTACAACTAAGGAAACCGAATTTCATAGTGGGGTGAGTGGTGAGGGATGAGGGAGTGGGCAGCACAAATTAAGACATGAATAGAGAGGTGAGTCTTCAAACAGTTTGTCCTGTAATGGAAAGAACACAAGGCTTAGAGTCAAAAATCCTAAGGTCCAAGAGCAATCTCTGTCATTTATATTGGATATGTTGGTAAGCACTTAACAATAATCTCTGAAAGTGGGACAAACTTTTGATTTTAATCTGCATTATTAACATTTTCTCCATCACTTCCTACATCCCAGACAATAAAAATTGATAAATAAATCTCTGAGTTGTTGTCTTAGTTGATTTCTGACATATTATGTTACAATTAAATTTAATTATTATTATATATTATTATTATATGCTCACAATTAAAATGTAACAATTGGACAGCAAATGAGTCAGAGCTAATTCCAGCACATCCCTGTAGCTTACTGGAGAACCTTGGTATGAATATTGGTTCTTTAGGTACTTGGTTACTACAGTTTCTTTAGCTGTAAAAAGGAATTGTTGATTAAGAGACCTTTCAGTTGCCTTCCAGACCTTCTTATTCTATAACATTGGAACTAAAAGTGAATTTTGTTTTTGCATATGTATAAGTATGCATGGGAAAGTTGTGTATGTGTGCACATGAGTGTGTGCATGTCCATATACACAAACTCATAGGATGATTGACAGTGACAGGTTTGATTTAGCAGGAAAATTCCCAATGAACTATCATTTATTGAAATCGTTACTGAGTGAGAAATCCTTCGCTTTTTTTCCCCTCTAGTTTTGCCCACTTTGGGGACAGTGGAGGGAAGAAAGGAGAAAGTAACATGCTCATTAAGTATTTGTTGAATCAGATATCTTCCTCCACCTTTTAACCTTAATATGTGTTATAAGCAAGACCCAAACTCATATGTGCCTGACTGACACTATGCTATTATTCATAACTCCTCATTCCCTCATATATAAATATATGTTTGTATTTACATATTCATATACACAAAAATGTACATCTATCTATTCATGCACCTAAATGTCAATATATTCCAGATGTTAATGAGCACAATGGGAAGGGAAGTTTCTTCAGTAACTGGACTGTCTCTACCTATCACAGGTCAAACATCTAATATTACTGATATAGAAACATATCTCTCAGTGATGAAGCTTTTCTTCCAAAGTGAATATTGAAAACAAGTTTGCTATTTATAGTGTTAGAGAGTCATCTGAATATTGAGATGTTTGGGGATTCCTTCAAAATTACAAATGTTTGAAAATATAAATGTATGTGTGTGTGTGTGTGTGTGTGTGTGTGTGTGTGTGTATACATACATACATACATATAAATAGGAATAGATACAAATACATATGCATAAGCTAATATATATGTACATATACACACAATTTTCTATATTCATCCAAAGCTTAAGTATAGGTTTTATATATAGATATGTATATTTAATGGATTATTCTAAATAAAGAATGCTGACCTTATGCTGTAGCTCTGGTTGAACCCAATAACAAATTTCCCCATTTTTCTGCTTCTCAGCAAGATTGATAGTTTCGGCTCAAGTTAAATGAATGTTGTATAACATCATCAGCTCTAAGAATCTCCATTTGCTTTATAGAAATAAGGAGGACTAAGAGGAGATATCTACTGGTTTTTAAAAAAATTTTTAAAAAAATTATTATAGCTTTTTATTTGCAAGTTATATGCACGTGTAATTTTTCAGCATTGACAATTGCAAAAACTTTTGTTTTTTCCCCTCCTTCCCTCCACCTCCTCCCCAGATGGCAGATTGAACAATACATGTTAAATATGTTAAAGTATAAGTTAAATACAATATAAATATACATGTCCATACAATTATTTTGCTGTACAAAAAGAATCAGACTTTGAAATCATGCACAATTAACCTGTGAAGGAAATCAAAAATGCAGGCGGACAAAAATAGGGGGATTGGGAATTCCATGAAGTGGTTCATAGTCATCTTCCAGAGTTCTTTCACTGGGTGTAGCTGGTTCAATTCATTACTGCTCTATTGGAACTGATTTGGTTCATCTCATTGTTGAAGAGGGCCACGTCCATCAGAATTGATCCTCATATCGTATTGTTGTTGAGGTATATAATGATCTCCTGGTCCTGCTCATTTAACTCAGCATCAGTTCATGTAAGTCTCTCCAGGCCTTTCTGAAATCATCCTTCTGGTCATTATATTCCATACAATAATATTTCATAATATTCATATACCACAATTTATTCAGCCATTCTCCAATTGATGGGCATCCACTCAGTTTCCAGTATCTGGCCACTACAAAGAGGGCTGCCACAAACATTCTTGCACATACAGGTCCCTTTCCCTTCTTTAAAATCTCTTTGGGATATACGCTCAGTAGATATCTACTGGTTTAAGGACAGAGATGAATACCATGGTTTAAGAGTGAAAGGTAGCATTGCTGATATAGGAAATATTCTGTCTGAGCAATACTGATGCCAATTGGAGGGAACTGTTCAGACCTATTTCCCCAAATTAGTAGTTGGGTAAATTCTATAAAAAGTAAACTTTTGTCCAGTTGTTTTTAGGGAGTTAAGCTGTATAATAGAGAACTGGAGTTGGAGACAGGAAGACTTGAGTCCAATCTGGCCTTGGACACATATAAGTTCTCTGACCCTGTTCTTACCTTTCAATCTCTTAATGTCCCAGTTCTCTCAACTATTAAACAGGAATGGTTATAGTACCTACTTCCTAGGGGCATTATGAGACTCAAATGAGATATTTAGAAAGTGTTTTGTGCTAGCTACTGTTATTTAAACTACAAGTAGGAAAAGGGAATTTCAAAAATCAAATATAATTACAATAATTACAATGAAAATCTTATATTTATGTTGTACTTTAAGGTTTGAAAAGTACCATGGAAGTCTAGGTAGTGTAAAAAATTTATTCCTGCTTTAAAGATGAAGAAAATGAAGTTTTGAAGGGTGGAGTTACTTGCCCATGAGTCATATTTAAATCATGCTTTATAGATGTAAACTGTAGATATATATATATATATATATATATATATATATATATATATATATATATATATATATATATATAACATATATTTATGGAGCATGTTTTCATATGTTATATCCTTTGATATTCAAATTCAACTCAATAAACATTTTTTAAACATTGTCTATACATGAGTCATGAGGATGGTTTCTGGCAATACAAAGGTTAAAAAACAAACAAACAAAATTCCAGTTGATTATCTTCCTGCCCTTTATTAGTAGTGAGGATAGCACATGTCTATATACATATGTATGTAGAACAGAATAGGAATAAAGGAGATACCTAGACAAAATTCTTTGGGTGATTTGGAAGAAAAGCTTACCAAAAAATATTCCATTGAGATGATGATCAGAAAAATGAACATTCACCAAAGAGCACACAGCCAGTAGGAAGAATTTGAATTCGGCTCTTCTGACTTCAACTCTAGTATAATAGAAAATGCCTTTACTGCAGCATCATAATCTTTCTAAAACTGTCAAAAATAAATTCAGCAACTGAGTTTATGCGTCCTATCGACAATTTTAAAGAAAAGCTGGGCATTTTTCAGCTTAGTTAATGACTTCTTTTTAAAGTACTTACAAAGTTGTTTTGAAAAGCATGTGAATAATGAAAAAAAATTACTACTCAATACAGTCTTAAGAGACAAATAACTATTTGAATAACAATAATATCCCATTTCTTTTTTTCCATGGAGGGAGGAAGGAATTGGGGTTTAGTGATTTATTCAAGATCACATGCACACACACAGAAGCACACACACACACACACACACACACACACACACACACACAGCCGAATTCCACTTTGTGGAAATGTGTATGGAAAAATTGCACATGTTTTAACATAAATTGGATTACTTGCTTTCTAGGAGAGATAGTGG
Source organism: Antechinus flavipes (assembly GCF_016432865.1). Classification (NCBI taxonomy): domain Eukaryota; kingdom Metazoa; phylum Chordata; class Mammalia; order Dasyuromorphia; family Dasyuridae; genus Antechinus; species Antechinus flavipes. The sequence continues at coordinate 627,986,566 of NC_067399.1, read as the reverse complement.
AATAAAGGGAAGGAGAAAAAAATTGAAACACAAGGTTTAGTAAGGGTGAATGTTGAAAATTATCCATGCATCTATTTTGAAAATAAAAAGATTTAATTAAAAAATTACAAAAAAGGGACTTCCGGTTAAGATGGTGGAGAGGAGGCACACAGCTGCATAAGCTCCGCGCTTTCTCTCACTATCCATTTCATTACAAGCCTCTGAATTAATGCTTGACTGAAAAAAAAAAAAAACACAAATAGTTACCAAGAGAAGCCATCCTTGAGATTCGCCAAGAAAGGTCTGTCTTTACTGGAGGGCTGGGACGGTTTTAGATCGGGCACAGGCGGCGGGCAGTGGCAGTGAGAGCCCGGAGCAGACTGGAGAGGGGGTGGGGAGTGATCGCAGCCGTCTCTGCGGGAAGAGCTTTGCTACAGGTTTGGATACTTTGCCCTGGCAGCAAGTCAGCAGCCCAGCAGAGAAGCTAAAAACACCGGGGGTGAAGAATACAACCCCAAACAGCTGGAGTCTCTCGGGACCTGGCCGCCCCCCCAACCCCCACAGTGACTCAGCACGCTCTGGGATCTCAGAGCGCAGGCGAAGCACAGTCGGGCTAGTGCCTCACTGCTGCCCCCTGCAGTCTGGAGAGTAAGCTCAGTAACACACCCAGCCCCTCCCCCAAAAAAAGATTCCAGTTTTTTTCTGTTTTTCTTTGCTAGTTTATCTTTAATTATTAGACAGAATGAGAAAGAAACTGAAGAGGACTTTAACCCTTGACAGCTTCTACACAGATAGAGAGCAGACTCTAAATCCTGAGGAGACTAAAAATAGACAGTCTCCAGGTGAATCCCCAAAGGAGGAGATCATCTATTCCTCAGCACAGATGAATCTCATGGAGGAAATTAAAAAGGCTCTCACAAGGGAGCTAGAAGAAAAATGGGAGGCTTGGCAAAAGAGCCTGGAGAAGTCATTTAAAGAGAGAGTGGATAAAGAAATAAAATCCTTGAAAAATAGGATTGGTGAACTGGAAACAGAAAACAGCTCTCTAAAAAACAAAATTGGCGAAATGGAAAAAAATTCCACAGAACAAAAGAACTCAATGGGACAGGTAGAAAAAGATTTTTAAAAAGTGAGTGAAGAAAATACTTCACTGAAAATCAGAATTGAACAATTGGAATTGAATGACTCGAGGAGACAAGAAGAATCAGTCAAGCAAATCCAAAAAAATCAAACAATGGAAAAGAATGTAAAATACCTTCTGGGGAAGACTACAGACCTGGAAAACAGATCCAGGAGAGACAATCTGAGAATCATTGGACTCCCAGAAAAACATGATGAAAAAAAGAGCCTGGACACTATTTTCCAGGAAATTATCAAAGAGAACTGCCCAGAAGTCATAGGAACAGAGGAAAAAATAAACATTGAAAGGATTCATCGATCACCCACTGAAAGGGATCCTAAAATCAAAACACCAAGGAATATAGTTGCCAAATGCCAGAACCCTCAGATGAAGGAAAAAATATTGCAAGCGGCTAGAAAAACCCAATTCAAGTATCAAGGAGCCACAATAAGGATCACCCAGAATCTGGCAGCATCCACATTAAAGGATCGAAGGGCCTGGAATATGATATTCCGAAAGGCTAAGGAACTTGGTATGCAACCAAAAATAACTTACCCAGCGAGAATGAGCATCTTTTTCCAGGGAAGAAGATGGACATTCAACGAAGTAAGCGAATTTCATCTATTTCTGATGAAAAAGCCAGAACTTAACAAAAAGTTTGATCTACAAACATAGAACTCAAGAGAAATCTAAAAAGGTAAAGATTAATCTTGGGAACTATATTTCGGCTATAAAGATGTATAAACAATGCATGTATACCTTGTTCTAGAAATTGATGTGGAAAGGACATTGTACCAGAAAAAGGGTAAAGTGGGGGTAGTACATCTCATGAAGAGGCATAGGAAACCTATTATATCTGAGAGAAAGAAGGGAGGGGGATGAATATAGTGGGTATCTTACTGCCTTCAGAATTGGCTTTAAGTGAAAAATCTTAAGACATATTCAATCTATGGTGAAACTTCTCCCACCTCATTGAAAAGTGAGAAGGGAAAAGTGAAAAGGGAAGGAATAAGCTAAGCGGAAGGGAATATGGGAACTGGGAGGGAAAGGGGTAAGATAGGGGGAGGAACTCTAAGGCGGGGGGAGGGATACTAAAAAGGGAGAGCTGTGAGAAGCAAGTGGTGCTCACAAGCTTAATACTGGGAAGGGGGGGAAAGGGGAAAGAAGGGAGAAAAGCATAAACCGGGGTTAACAAGATGGCAAGTAATACAGAATTGGTCATTCTAACCATAAATGTGAATGGGGTAAACTCCCCCATAAAGAGGAAGCGGTTAGCAGAATGGATTAAAAGCCAGAATCCTACAATATGTTGTTTACAGGAAACACACCTGAAGTGGGGAGATACATGCAGGTTAAAGGTAAAAGGTTGGAGCAAAATCTACTATGCTTCAGGTGAAGTCAAAAAAGCAGGGGTAGCCATCCTGATCTCAGATCAAGCTAAAGCAAAATTGATCTAATTAAAAGAGATAAGGAAGGGCACTATATCTTGCTAAAGGGTAGCATGGATAATGAAGCACTATCTATACTAAACATATATGCACCAAGTGGGGTAGCATCTAAATTCTTAAAAGAGAAATTAAGAGAGCTGCAAGAAGAAATAGACAGTAAAACTATCATAGTGGGAAATCTTAACCTTGCACTCTCAGAATTAGATAAATCAAACCACAAAATAAATAAGAAAGAAGTCAAAGAGGTAAATAGAATACTAGAAAAGTTAGATATGATAGATCTCTGGAGAAAATGTAATGGAGACAGAAAGGAATACACTTTCTTTTTAGCAGTTCATGGAACCTATACAAAAATTGGCCATATATTAGGACATAAAAACCTCAAACTCAAATGCAGTAAGGCAGAAATAGTAAATGCATCCTTTTCAGACCACGATGCAATGAAAATTACATTCAACAAAAAGCCAGGGGGAAGTAGACCAAAAAATAATTGGAAACTAAATAATCTCATACTAAAGAATAATTGGGTGAAACAGCAAATCATAGACATAATTAATAACTTCACTCAAGAAAACGATAATAATGAGACATCATACCAAAATGTATGGGATGCAGCCAAAGCGGTAATAAGGGGAAATTTCATATCTCTAGAGGCCTATTTGTATAAAATAGAGAAAGAGAAGGTCAATGAATTGGGCTTGCAACTAAAAATGCTAGAAAAGGAACAAATTAAAAACCCCCAGTCAAACACTAAACTTGAAATTCTAAAAATAAAAGGAGAGATCAATAAAATTGAAAGTAAAAAAACTATTGAATTAATTAATAAAACTAAGAGTTGGTTCTATGAAAAAACCAACAAAATAGACAAACCCTTAGTAAATCTGATTAAAAAAAGGAAAGAGGAAAATCAAATTGTTAGTCTTAAAAATGAAAAGGGAGAACTCGCCACTAACGAAGAGGAAATTAGAGCAATAATTAGGAGTTACTTTGCCCAACTTTATGCCAATAAATTCGACAACTTAAATGAAATAGAAAAATACCTCCAAAAATATAGCTTGCCCAAACTAACAGAGGAAGAAGTAAATATCCTAAACAGTCCCATCTCAGAAAAAGAAATAGAACAAACTATCAATCAACTCCCTAAGAAAAAATCCCCAGGACCAGATGGATTTACATGTGAATTCTACCAAACATTTAAAGAACAATTAACTCCAATGCTAAATAAACTATTTGAAAAAATTGGGAATGAAGGAGTCCTACCAAACTCCTTTTATGACACAGACATGGTACTGATACCTAAACCAGGTAGGCTGAAAACAGAGAAAGAAAATTATAGACCAATCTCCCTAATGAATATTGATGCTAAAATCTTAAATAAAATATTAGCAAAAAGATTACAGAAAATCATCCCCAGGATAATACATTATGACCAAGTAGGATTTATACCAGGAATGCAGGGCTGGTTCAATATTAGGAAAACTATTAGCATAATTGACTATATCAATAACCAAACAAACAAAAACCATATGATCATCTCAATAGATGCAGAAAAAGCATTTGATAAAATCCAACATCCATTCCTAATAAAAACACTTGAGAGCATAGGAATAAATGGACTTTTCCTTAAAATAGTCAGGAGCATATATTTAAAACCATCAGTAAACATCATATGCAATGGGGAAAAACTGGAACCTTTCCCAGTAAGATCTGGAGTGAAGCAAGGTTGCCCACTATCACCATTATTATTTAATATCGTGTTAGAAACACTAGCCTCGGCAATAAGAGTCAAGAAAGATATTAAAGGAATTAGAGTAGGCAATGAGGAAACCAAACTATCACTCTTTGCAGATGATATGATGGTATATACCTAGAGAACCCCAGAGATTCTACTAAAAAGCTATTAGAAATAATTCATAATTTTAGCAAAGTAGCTGGCTACAAAATAAATCCCCATAAATCCTCAGCATTTTTATACATCACCAACATAACCCAACAGCAAGAGATACAAAGAGAAATTCCATTCAGAATAACTGTTGATACCATAAAATATTTGGGAATCTATCTACCAAAGGAAAGTCAGGAATTATATGAGCAAAATTATAAAAAAGTCTCCACACAAATAAAGTCAGACTTAAATAATTGGAAAAATATTAAGTGCTCTTGGATCGGCCGAGCGAACATAATAAAGATGACAATACTCCCTAAACTAATCTATTTATTTAGTGCTATACCAATCAGACTTCCAAGAAAATATTTTAATGATCTAGAAAAAATAACAACAAAATTCATATGGAACAATAAAAAGTCGAGAATCTCAAGGGAATTAATGAAAAAAAAATCAAATGAAGGTGGCCTAGCTGTACCTGATCTAAAATTATATTATAAAGCAGCAGTCACCAAAACCATGTGGTATTGGCTAAGAAATAGATTAGTTGATCAGTGGAAAAGGTTAGGTTCACAAGACAGAATAATCAACTATAGCAATCTAGTGTTTGACAAACTCAAAGACCCTAACTTCTGGGATAAGAATTCATTATTTGATAAAAACTGCTGGGATAATTGGAAATTAGTATGGCAGAAATTAGGCATGGACCCACACTTAACACCATATACCAAGATAAGATCAAAATGGGTCCATGACCTAGGCATAAAGAACGAGATTATAAATAAATTAGAGGAACATAGAATAGTTTATCTCTCAGACTTGTGGAGGAGAAAGAAATTTGTGACCAAAGATGAACTAGAGACCATTACTGATCACAAAATAGAAAATTTTGATTACTTCAAATTCAAAAGCCTTTGTACAAACAAAACTAATGCAAACAAGATTAGAAGGGAAGCAACAAACTGGGAAAACATCTTCACAGTTAAAGGTTCTGATAAAGACCTCATTTCCAAAATATATAGAGAACTGACTCAAATTTATAAGAAATCAAGCCATTCTCCAATTGATAAATGGTCAAAGGATATGAACAGACAATTTTCAGAGGATGAAATTGAAACTATTACCACTCATATGAAAGAGTGTTCCAAATCATTATTGATCAGAGAAATGCAAATTAAGACAACTCTGAGATACCACTACACACCTGTCAGATTGGCTAAGATGACAGGAAAAAATAATGATGAATGTTGGAGGGGATGCGGGAAAACTGGGACACTGATGCATTGTTGGTGGAGTTGTGAACGAATCCAACCATTCTGGAGAGCAATCTGGAATTATGCCCAAAAAGTTATCAAATTGTGCATACCCTTTGACCCAGCAGTGTTTCTATTGGGCTTATATCCCAAAGAAATACTAAAGAAGGGAAAGGGATCTGTATGTGCCAAAATGTTTGTAGCAGCCCTATTTGTAGTGGCTAGAAACTGGAAAATGAATGGATGCCCATCAATTGGAGAATGGCTGGGTAAATTGTGGTATATGAATGTTATGGAATATTATTGTTCTGTAAGAAATGACCAGCAGGATGAATACAGAGAGGACTGGTGAGACTTACATGAACTGATGCTAAGTGAAATGAGCAGAACTAGGAGATCATTATACACTTCAACAATGATATTGTATGAGGACATATTTTGATGGAAGTGGATTTCTTTGACAAAGAGACCTGAGTTTCAATTGATAAATGACGGACAGAAGCAGCTACACCCAAAGAAAGAATACTGGGAAACGAATGTGAACTATCTGCATTTTTGTTTTTCTTCCCGGGTTATTTATACCTTCTGAATCCAATTCTCGCTGTGCAACAAGAGAACTGTTCGGTTCTGTAAACATATATTGTATCTAGGATATACTGCAACATATCCAACATATATAGGACTGTTTGCCATCTAGGAGAGGGGGTGGAGGGAGGGAGGGAGGGGAAAAATTGGGACAGAAATGAGTGCAAGGGATAATGTAAAAAAAGTACCCTGGCATGGATTCTGTCAATATAAAGTAATTATTAAATAAAAATTACAAAAAAATTACAAAAAAATGAAATGCCACCATCTACATGAAGGTGTCCTGACTTCCCCCCCAGGAGATAGAATTGTTCTTTTTGCTCTAATCTCCTTGTATATATTTTGTATTTAGTTTGATCATCCTAATATATGTACCTTATTCTGGTTAGAATGTAAGATCCTTGAAGGTAAGCATTTTTACTTCTGTCTTTGTATCCCTAACTTCTAGCACAGTACATAGCTATAAAAGGTGCTTAATAAATGCTTCTTGATTTATTAGTTGATTGCAATTGTATACCACAAGATCTTTTCTATCCCTTAAGAAAACAACTTTTACAAGATATCACCACCATGTTCACACATGTGAACATATTTCACAGTATGACTTAAAACTTCTCTTGACTCCTATCCCTTTGTTGAGCTTGTTTTGGAGTTACCTCAAAAACACAGGTGAAGCATAATGAGAAGATTTCTCAGTTTGGGGTTTGGAGCCTGGGTTTTAATACTGAGCTAGACAAATATATCTATGCCTTAGTAAGCCTTGGTTTCCTCATTTGAAAAAAAATAAAGACAATAAAAACAACAACATCAATAATAATCCTAGCATTGCATTAAGTTAAGCATTTGCAAAGTACCAATATATTTTAGTTCAATTAATCTTCAAAGCAACTACATAAGGTAGAGGTTATTATTTGCTCATTTTTACAGATGAGAAAACTGAGACACAGAGAAATTGGGAGTTGCCCAGAGTCATATAGCTAGTAAGTAACTGAGGCAGGATTGGAATGTCATTCTAGTTCTCATTTCAAGGTCCACACTTATATCTGATGTACCATTTAGCTTTTCCTAATACTTAGAATGATAATATCTTAGATCCAAAGCTAGAGAGGATCTTGGAGGCCAGCTAGTCCAATCTATTCATTTCACATGTAAGGAAATTGAGACTAGAGAGGCTAAGTGACATGTTTATGGAATTGCTGAAAACAAAGCACTTTATAAACTGTAGTGTCATATAAATGTGGAAGTTAATTGAATTAGCTATGATGCAAATTGTATGTTTTTGTAGGATGGGATTGAAGTGGGGAAGAGAAAGCTGAAAGAAAAACCCTAAAATGTTCCCAGAACTTCTGTGTTTTGGCTTTCTAGAAGGTTTCTGCCATTTTCTGATCCGGTTGCCCATTGTTTTATCCCACATGTTTTCATTTCCCGTTGTACTTTTTTTGATGAATCTTTGGAGAAAATTTGGCAAAATGTATCCTGTCATGTTCCCCTGATGGGGCTGTATTGTGGAAGTAGGAAACAACTTTTCTTCTCTTTTTAACTTTTATTGAAATCTTTTTGTTTATATTATCTTGTTCACTTCTAAATATATTTCTCCCCTTCTCCTAATCAGTGAGCCATCTATTTCTTGGGACAAAATATTAAGAGAGTGGGGAATGGGGAAAGGGAAGGGGTTTAGTAAAATGAAATGTCTGATGGTATATGCAATGCTCCATGCCCATAGTTGCCTACTCTACAAAGTAGGGAGAAAGATACATTTTCTTTCCTTCAGAGTCAACCTTGGTCATTATTTTTTCATCTGTATTAGTCATAAATATGTGAGTCTAAATGGTATTTGAAACCTGAACTGTGGTTTCTCTTTCTGACCAGACTTTTCCTAGGGGCTTTCCTGATCAGGAGAGACGCATCAGGCCACAATATGTACACCTGCTCCTGAGGACTCTGGCCCCTAGGACTCGAGGCAATTCTGGAGTGGACAAGAGTGCCATCTTGTGGTTCCTTGGAGGCAGCTGTGCCCCCACCCCCCACTTCAGGGTTCTATGTCCCATTTCCCCAAAGCCAGAAACTCAGCAATGTTTTCCCAAGCAACAAATAATGTACCACACAGTTTTTTAAGGAAATATGATCTGGAAGATAACTACTGTTATTTGTCCTTTAAAAACTTGGACCAAGTAGGACCTTAACAGTGGTTGGGCATCTGCTGAGCTTGTTCTAGGGAATTTTTATTGGTTTGGTGAAAACTGTCCTAGCTTAACACTCACATCGCTACATCTTCTATAGCTCACACTGTCCAGTATATTTGGACACACCTCCCTCTATCTTTAAGTACTCTCTCACGAGACTTATGTACTATTCAAAGTTTAATCACCTGAAAAAAATTCAGTTCAATTCAACAAATATCTAAACTCCTATACTCTCTACGTCACCGAACTATGAGGTTTTTTTTTTTTTTAATTTACCTTTGATTTCACTTTGTAAGAGATTCCCTCTAATAATATGTTTGTTAAGGATGCTGAGAAGTTAAGTGATTTATCCTAGGTCATTCAACAAAAATATAAGACAAAAATGATATAAACCCAAGTCCTTTGGATTCCAGGGCCTACCTTTTCCCCATTATTATAGGATTATCAAAACACCACCACCAGTAAACCTCACAGTGTCTGCCCTCAGAGAATCCCCATCTTGCAGGTGACAAATATGCAGTTTTTTAAAGCTCTACAAGAAGTTTTATTGTTATTTATGAATATATTTTTTAAAAAAATAATAACTTAACCTGGTGGCTTAATCAGACATTGTATAAGATATATACATATTAAGGGAAAGGTAAAATACCAAGGCAGTCCCTAGGAAAAGTGTGATTCATTGGAGTCCAAATTATTGTCTCTAGTGATTAAATGGTAATTTTATGGTTATTGTGAAGGACTAATGCATGGAGAAATCAGGAAAGCTTCATGGCGGAGGAGGCATCTGATATAACCCTTGAAGGAAACTGAGAGGAGGAGCTGCAGAGGATGTAAGTACATCCCAGGTATGGAATGTAAATATGCAAATTAATAATGATAATTCAGATTTTAAAAAACATTCATATTTATGAAATATCTATTGCATAATAACTCTGTGTGTAGATAGTATTTCTAAAACACCATGATTCCTAGCCAGTGGGGCCACAGATCTTGGGAGGTAGAGTTATTACTAAGAAACTGGTTCATGAAATGACTCAACATGGTAATAATAATTTAATTCATTTAATTATTAACATATTTTTTAAAAAATACATATTTGCTTGCATTTTTTCTTTCTTTTTTTTTTTCCTTTTTTATCTGATTTTTCTTGTGCAACACGATAATTGTATAAATATGTATACACATATTGGATTTAACATATATTTTAATATGTTTAACATATATTGGATTATTTGCCATCTAGGGGAGAGGATTGGGGAAAGGGAAAAATTTGAAAAACAAAGTTTTGCAAGGGTCAATGTTGAAAAATTATCCATGCATATGTTTTGAAAATAAAATGTTTTAATAAAAATATGTAACTGTTCCTACCTGCAGGAAGCCTCTGCTCTCCTGGGAGAAGTTATTTATGACAGGCTCACATATTTAGAACTATAAAGAGGTTTAGAAATTATCTAGCTTATAAACCCCACTTTATAGATAAACTAACTGAGGCCCATAGAGAATAAATGATGTGCCTTAGTTCATTTAGCTAGTAAACGACAGAACCAGGTCCTTTGTCTCTATGTCTAGTATTCATTTCAACAAATAAATAGAAAATAATTTCAAGAGGGACAGAAATAAAGAAATAGTCAGCATTTAAATTATTCCTTAAGCTTTATAAAACTGTTTTCATGTGTTATCTTACTGAATCCTCACCAAATTTTTGTGAGGTAGATATTATTACAATACCCATTTTACAGATGAAGAAACTGAGCTTGAGAGAAGTAAGTGACTTGCTCAGGGTCACACAAGTAACAGGTGTCTGAGGTGGGATTTCAACTCAGGTCTTCTTGACTCCAAACAAGGCTAGCACTCTGTCTATTACACCATCTTGCTGCCTCTAAGGTAGAAAAGGACTGATATAAAATGTGACATATATATATATATATATATATATATATATATATATATATATATATATATATATATATATATATATATATGATATAGAAGGAGTTCTGCTTGAGGTAAAGATGGGGTCCCTTCCAGACATGGAGGATTCTTTCTGTGTGGAGATGGGAAATAGAATCTTGGGAATGGGGAACTAGAAAGCCAGTTGGATTGGAATGACCAATATATAAAGGGAAGCAAACACCTCACCCTTGCAGGGTTTGGAGCTTATGAATTCAGAGTGTTATATTAGATAAAGCAAACAAAACTTTGGCTGACCATTGAGTCAATGACTTTTGCTTGCACAAAACACCACTCCTGAGAAGTTCTCTTTTCACAGGACTCTCTTAGAAATGTCAACATATCACACAATACTGGCCCATTTGCTAGGCATTCCTCTGTGCAGAGGAGGGGTCTGACAGAGCAAATGCAGCAGTTAAAAACAACAACAACAACAACAACGACAAAAACAAAACTTTAAGATTAAAAAAAAAATGGATAATTTAAGGCGTGCCTTTTGTTCATAGATCTATATTGTTCCTTAACTTGGGGTAGTAGTTAGAAGAGCTAAGAGGGAAGCCCTTGCTGAATCAGCAGTAGAAATATTTTTTTGGATATTTGTGCCATAATAAAATTAACTTGGTCATCTTAATACAAATGGATTTTTTTCTTTTCTTTTTTAAAAATAAAAATAGCTTTCTGTTTTTTCAAAATATATGCAGAGGTAGTTTTCAATATTCTCCCTTGCCCAACCTTGTGTTCCAAATTCCTTTCCCTCCTACTCTCCCCTAGACAGCAAGCAATGCAATACAGGTTAAGCATGTGAAATTCTTTTAAACATATTTCTACATTTATCATGTTGCACAAGAAAAATCAAATCAAAAGGGAAAAAAGAAAAAAAAAAGCAAGCAACAACAACAAAAAAGGTGAAAATACTATGTTGTGATCCATATTTGTGACTAAATTTTTTATTGAGGTAATTTAATATACCATAAATATCAAGTGAAAAACATGCTAGAATAGTCAATAAAGGGCTTGACAGATAAGGAAATTGAGACAGAGAAAGATTTAGTGATTTGCCCAGTATCATATATCTAGAGCAGCCGCATGGCACAGTGGATAGAGCACCAGGCCTGAAATCAGGAAGAACTGAGTTCAGATCTAACCCCAGACATTTAATTAGCTATGTGATGCTAGACAAGCCACTTAACCCTGTTATCTCAGTTTTATCATCTGTAAAATGAGCTGAAGAAGGAAATGGTAAACCACCCACAGTATCTTTGCCAAGAAAACCCCAAAATTGGGTCATGGAGAGTCAAAGAAGATTGAAAAATGACTCAAAAGCAAATACAGCTAGGGAGTGTCTGAAGCAGGATTTGAACTCAGATCAAAGGATCATTGGAAAAGATTCTGATATTAGGAAAAATTGAAGGCAAAAGGAAAAGGGTATCACAGACTATGTGATGGATTAATAGCCTAATAGAAGCAAGGGATGTGAACTTGATCACTCTTCAACAAAGAGTGGAGAATAAAGGATTCTAGTGGTTGATAGTCCATGAGGTCATGAAGACTCAGACACAACTGAGCAACAATCATAACTTCCTGATTTCATGGCCAGTGCTCTGTGTACTGTTTTTTTTTTTTTAATCTACATATCCTCATTTACCTGGAGTAGAGCCCTACACTTGATAGATGTTTAGTCCATGTTTGTTAGATTGGTTCAAAATTTAGATCTCATAATGGGTCCTACCACTACCAGACCAGAGCCACCCAGAACTACTTCACTTCCTTCCCTATTCTTGCTTTTTTATTTTCACTAGTTGTCCCCCACAACTGGGAAGTTCCATCCTCATTTCTACTTCCTAGCTTCTCTAGCTTTCAGATCTCAGCTAAAATCCCAGCATCTGCAAAAAGTCTTCCTCAGACCCCCAGACTGCTAGTACCTTTCTTCTGTAAATTATCTTCAACTTGTCCTGTCTATATCTTGTTTCTATGCAGTTGTTTGAATGTAGTTTACCAGATAGATGGGACTGTCTCTTATGTGGGGACTGTTTGGTGTTTTTCTTGGTATCCCCAGAACTTAGAACTGAATCTAGCACACAGTGGGTGCTTAACAAATGCTGGAAAATTAAGTAGCCTATGCTCCCTTCTGGCATACCAAGTCCACCTTCTTGTGAATGTCTATGGAGAGGATACCTTAGAAAGAACAGCTCCTTTGATGGAAGAAGGAAGTTTCTTGCTAGGGGAGAGCTATCAAAAATTGTAGATAAGCAAGGCAACTAGATGGTGAAGTAAATAGAGCACCAACCCTGAAGTCCTCAGATATGTAACACTTCCCGGCTGTGTGACCCTGGGCAAGTCACTTAACCCCATTTGTCTCAGAAAAAAAAAATTGTAGATAGGGATTCTACCTATTTGGGGATTTTTTCTTCACAGTTTGTATGTACATATAATCATCCCAAATTTTGTAGTGATAGGGATGGGTGGGAAGGAGATTATGCATTGTTAGTTTTTATTAATGAACTCCATCTATTGATAGCCATCTTAGAATGGTAGAAAGAGTACTGAAGGAATAGTTACAAAACTGCTTAAATAAGGGCATCGAAGACTGTTAGCATAAATTATGGTTAGAGATTTGGTGGCCTTGATGATATAATTAGGCACAAAAAAAGCCCACAAAGTCCTGGGAATTTAGCAAAGATCTTGTCCCTGATTGTTTTTGAGTAGATCATAACCTAGAGTCAGGAAACAAGCATCTGGGGTTAGAGTAGAAACTTAAGACACAAAACTTTATTGGTTCCGGAGTTTCAGAAATTCTCCTTGGCCTATTCAAATTAGATTTAAAGGGAGGGAGAAGGAGGAGGATTGTCTACCCAAGACCAGTGCTTCTACAGCTGAAGGGAGACCTTTGTAAGGAGGGTGAGAAACTTAGGAAAACATTACATTGACCTTTCTGGGAGAGGTCATTCTTGGTTATATAGCTTGGAGGGTGGTTATTGTGCTCCCTTAGAGCCATGTCCGGGCTACATTGGCTCTAGCAGCACAATCCCCTCCATCTTTATTAGCAGTCAACCAGGGAACTTTTTTTGAACTTGCCCCAGAAGGTCAGGACTTCAGTCTTTCCTGCCCCTAATGAAAATAGCAGGAGTTGTAAAACAAGATAACCTGAGGAACTGGCCAACTCATCACTAACAAGTTAGTTTAAGATGGGGCTTCTTAAACTTTTTCCACTCTCAACCCATTTTCTCCCAGGAAATTTTTGCTCGATCATATATATATAACATATATATAATATATATATTATATATATACACACACACAATAGACATACAAATCAAATATTTGCTGATAATAAATTTTAAGTAATTTATTTTAAAATGATTGTTTTGTATGTATATGTGTACATACATATATATATATATATATATATATATATATATATATATAATTTTATCATTTATTAAAGATGAAAGCAAATTTACATACTAATGAGGTGGATTGCTTGGTTATTTTTACATAAAGAATTAAATCTTGGTAGAACATTTGATGCTGGAGGGGACTTCCGGTTAAGATGGCGGAGAGGAGGCTCACAGTTGCATAAGCTCCGCGCTTTCTCTCACTATCCACTTCATTACAAGCCTCTGAATCAATGCTTGACTGAAAAAAACCCACATATAGTTACCAAGAGAAGCCATCCTTGAGATCCGCCAAGAAAGGTCTGTCTTTACTGGAGGACTGGGAAGGTTTTAGATCGGGCGCAGGCTGAGGGCAGCGGCAGTGAGAGCACGGGAGCAGAGCTGAGAGGGGGTGGGGAGTGATCGCAGCCATCTCTGTGGGGAGAGCTTCGCTACAGGTTTGGATACTTTACTCCAGCAGCAAGTCAGCAGCCCAGCAGAGAAGCTAAAAACACCGGGGTTGAAGAACACAACCCCAAACAGCTGGAGTCTCTCGGGACCTGGCCGCCCCCCCCCCTTCCCCCCCCACAGTGACTCAGCACGCTCTGGGATCTCAGAGCGCAGGCGCAGCACAGTCCTGCTAGTGCCTCACTGCTGCCCCCTGCAGTCTGTAGAGGAAGCTCGATAACATACCCAACCCCTCCCCCAAAGAAAGACTCCAGTTTTTTCTGTTTTTCTTTGGTAGTTTGTCTCTGATTAATAGACAGAATGAGCAAGAAGCTGAAGAGGACTTTAACCCTTGACAGCTTCTACACAGATAGAGAGCAGACTCTAAATCCTGAGGAGACTAAAAACAGGCAGTCCCCAGGTGAATCCCCAAAGGAGGAGACCATCTGTTCCTCAGCACAGATGAACCTCATAGAAGTGATTAAAAAGGCTCTCACAAGGGAGCTAGAAGAAAAATGGGGAAAGCAGAGTGAGGCTTGGCAAAAGGAGAGGGAAGCTTGGGAAAAGGAGAGGGAGGCTTGGCAAAAGAGCCTGGAGAAAGTTAAAGAGAGAGTGGATAAAGAAGTAAAATCCTTGAAAAATAGGATTAGTGAACTGGAAACAGAAAACAGCTCTCTAAAAAACAAAATTGGCGAAATGGAAAAAAATTCCACAGAACAAAAGAACTCAATGGGACAATTAGAGAAAGATTTTAAAAAAGTGAGTGAAGAGAATACTTCACTGAAAATCAGAATTGAACAAGTGGAATTGAATGACTCGAGGAGACAAGAAGAATCAGTCAAGCAAATCCAAAAAAATCAAACAATGGAGAAAAATGTGAAATACCTTCTGGGGAAGACAACAGACCTGGAAAACAGATCCAGGAGAGACAATCTGAGAATCATTGGACTCCCAGAAAAACATGATGAAAAAAAGAGCCTGGACACTATTTTCCAGGAAATTATCAAAGAGAACTGCCCAGAAGTCATAGGAACAGAGGAAAAAATAAACATTGAAAGGATTCATCGATCACCCACTGAAAGGGATCCTAAAATCAAAACACCAAGGAATATAGTGGCCAAATGCCAGAACCCTCAGATGAAGGAAAAAATATTGCAAGCGGCTAGAAAAACCCAATTCAAGTATCAAGGAGCCACAATAAGGATCACCCAGGATCTGGCAGCATTCACATTAAAAGATCGAAGGGCCTGGAATATGATATTCCGAAAGGCTAAGGAACTTGGTATGCAACCAAAAATAACTTACCCAGCGAGAATGAGCATCTTTTTCCAGGGAAGAAGATGGACATTCAACGAAGTAAGCGAATTTCATCTATTTCTGATGAAAAAACCAGAACTTAACAAAAAGTTTGATCTACAAATATAGAACTCAAGAGAAATCTAAAAAGGTAAAGATTAATCTTGGGAACTATATTTTGACTATATAGATGTATAAAGAATACATGTATACCTTGTTCTAGAAATTGATGTGGAAAGGACATTGTACCAGAAAAAGGGTAAAGTGGGGGTAGTACATCTCATGAAGAGGCATAGGAAACCTATTATATCTGAGAGAAAGAATGGAGGGGGATGAATATAGTGGGTATCTTACTGCCTTCAGAATTGGCTTTAAGTGAAAAATCTTAAGACATATTCAATCTATGGTGAAACTTCTCCCACCTCATTGAAAAGTGAGAAGGGAAAAGTGAAAAGGGAAGGAATAAGCTAAGCGGAAGGGAATACGGGAACTGGGAGGGAAAGGGGTAAGATAGGGGGAGGAACTCTAAGGCGGGGGAGGGATACTAAAAAGGGAGGGCTGTGAGAAGCAAGTGGTGCTCACAAGCTTAATACTGGAAGGGGGGGAAAGGGGAAAGAAGGGAGAAAAGCATAAACCGGGTTAACAAGATGGCAAGTAATACAGAATTGGTCATTCTAACCATAAATGTGAACGGGGTAAACTCCCCCATAAAGAGGAAGCGGTTAGCAGAATGGATTAAAAGCCAGAATCCTACAATATGTTGTTTACAGGAAACACACCTGAAGCGGGGAGATACATGCAGGTTAAAGGTAAAAGGTTGGAGCAAAATCTACTATGCTTCAGGTGAAGTCAAAAAAGCAGGGGTAGCCATCCTGATCTCAGATCAAGCTAAAGCAAAAATTGACCTAATTAAAAGAGATAAGGAAGGACACTATATCTTGCTAAAGGGTAGCATGGATAATGAAGCACTATCTATATTAAACATATATGCACCAAGTGGGGTAGCATCTAAATTCTTAAAAGAGAAATTAAGAGAGCTGCAAGAAGAAATAGACAGTAAAACTATAATAGTGGGAGATCTTAACCTTGCACTCTCAGAATTAGATAAATCAAACCACAAAATAAATAAGAAAGAAGTCAAAGAGGTAAATAGAATACTAGAAAAGTTAGATATGATAGATCTCTGGAGAAAATGTAATGGAGACAGAAAGGAATACACTTTCTTTTCAGCAGTTCATGGAACCTATACAAAAATTGACCATATATTAGGACATAAAAACCTCAAACTCAAATGCAGTAAGGCAGAAATAGTAAATGCATCCTTTTCAGACCACGATGCAATGAAAATTACATTCAACAAAAAACCAGGGGGAAGTAGACCAAAAAATAATTGGAAACTAAATAATCTCATACTAAAGAATGATTGGGTGAAACAGCAAATCATAGACATAATTAATAACTTCACCCAAGAAAACGATAATAATGAGACATCATACCAAAATGTATGGGATGCAGCCAAAGCGGTAATAAGGGGAAATTTCATATCTCTAGAGGCCTATTTGTATAAAATAGAGAAAGAGAAGGTCAATGAATTGGGTTTGCAATTAAAAATGCTAGAAAAGGAACAAATTAAAAACCCCCAGTCAAACACTAAACTTGAAATTCTAAAAATAAAAGGTGAGATCAATAAAATTGAAAGTAAAAAAACTATTGAATTGATTAATAAAACTAAGAGTTGGTTCTATGAAAAAACCAACAAAATAGACAAACCCTTAGTAAATCTGATTAAAAAAAGGAAAGAGGAAAATCAAATTGTTAGTCTTAAAAATGAAAAGGGAGAACTCACCACTAACGAAGAGGAAATTAGAGCAATAATTAGGAGTTACTTTGCCCAACTTTATGCCAATAAATTCGACAACTTAAATGAAATAGAAAAATACCTCCAAAAATATAGCTTGCCCAAACTAACAGAGGAAGAAGTAAATATCCTAAACAGTCCCATCTCAGAAAAAGAAATAGAACAAACTATCAATCAACTCCCTAAGAAAAAATCCCCAGGACCAGATGGATTTACATGTGAATTCTACCAAACATTTAAAGAACAATTAACTCCAATGTTATATAAACTATTTGAAAAAATAGGGATTGAAGGAGTCCTACCAAACTCCTTTTATGACACAGACATGGTACTGATACCTAAACCAGGTAGGCTGAAAACAGAGAAAGAAAATTATAGACCAATCTCCCTAATGAATATTGATGCTAAAATCTTAAATAAAATATTAGCAAAAAGATTACAGAAAATCATCACCAGGATAATACACTATGACCAAGTAGGATTTATACCAGGAATGCAGGGCTGGTTCAATATTAGGAAAACTATTAGCATAATTGACTATATCAATAACCAAACAAACAAAAACCATATGATCATCTCAATAGATGCAGAAAAAGCATTTGATAAAATCCAACATCCATTCCTAATAAAAACACTTGAGAGCATAGGAATAAATGGACTTTTCCTTAAAAT
The DNA here is from genome assembly GCF_016432865.1 of Antechinus flavipes. Taxonomy (NCBI): domain Eukaryota; kingdom Metazoa; phylum Chordata; class Mammalia; order Dasyuromorphia; family Dasyuridae; genus Antechinus; species Antechinus flavipes. The sequence continues at coordinate 627,968,516 of NC_067399.1, read as the reverse complement.
AGTCAGGAGCATATATTTAAAACCATCAGTAAGCATCATATGCAATGGGGAAAAACTGGAACCTTTCCCAGTAAGATCTGGAGTGAAGCAAGGTTGCCCACTATCACCATTATTATTTAATATCGTATTAGAAACACTAGCCTCGGCAATAAGAGTCGAGAAAGAAATTAAAGGAATTAGAGTAGGCAATGAGGAAACCAAACTATCACTCTTTGCAGATGATATGATGGTATACCTAGAGAACCCCAGAGATTCTACTAAAAAGCTATTGGAAATAATTCATAATTTTAGCAAAGTAGCTGGCTACAAAATAAATCCCCATAAATCCTCAGCATTTTTATACATCACCAACAAAACCCAACAGCAAGAGATACAAAGAGAAATTCCATTCAGAATAACTGTTGATACCATAAAATATTTGGGAATCTATCTACCAAAGGAAAGTCAGGAATTATATGAGCAAAATTATAAAAAAGTCTCCACACAAATAAAGTCAGACTTAAATAATTGGAAAAATATTAAGTGCTCTTGGATCGGCCGAGCGAACATAATAAAGATGACAATACTCCCTAAACTAATCTATTTATTTAGTGCTATACCAATCAGACTTCCAAGAAAATATTTTATTGATCTAGAAAAAATAACAACAAAATTCATATGGAACAATAAAAAGTCGAGAATCTCAAGGGAATTAATGAAAAAAAAATCAAATGAAGGTGGCCTAGCTGTACCTGATCTAAAATTATATTATAAAGCAGCAGTCACCAAAACCATTTGGTATTGGCTAAGAAATAGATTAGTGGATCAGTGGAAAAGGCTAGGTTCACAAGACAGAATAGTCAATTATAGCAATCTAGTGTTTGACAAACCCAAAGCCCCTAACTTCTGGGAAAAGAATTCATTATTTGATAAAAACTGCTGGGATAATTGGAAATTAGTATGGCAGAAATTAGGCATGGACCCACACTTAACACCATATACCAAGATAAGATCAAAATGGGTCTATGACCTAGGCATAAAGAACGAGATTATAAATAAATTAGAGGAACATAGAATAGTTTATCTCTCAGACTTGTGGAGGAGAAAGAAATTTGTGACCAAAGATGAACTAGAGACCATTACTGATCACAAAATAGAAAATTTCGATTACATCAAATTAAAAAGCCTTTGTACAAATAAAACTAATGCAAACAAGATTAGAAGGGAAGCAACAAACTGGGAAAACATTTTCACAGTTAAAGGTTCTGATAAAGGCCTCATTTCCAAAATATATAGAGAACTGACTCAAATTTATAAGAAATCAAGCCATTCTCCAATTGATAAATGGTCAAAGGATATGAACAGACAATTTTCAGAGGATGAAATTGAAACTATTACCACTCATATGAAAGAGTGTTCCAAATCATTATTGATCAGAGAAATGCAAATTAAGACAACTCTGAGATACCACTACACACCTGTCAGATTGGCTAAGATGACAGGAAAAAATAATGATGAATGTTGGAGGGGATGCGGGAAAACTGGGACACTAATGCATTGTTGGTGGAGTTGTGAACGAATCCAACCATTCTGGAGAGCAATCTGGAATTATGCCCAAAAAATTATCAAATTGTGCATACCCTTTGATCCAGCAGTGTTTCTATTGGGCTTATATCCCAAAGAAATACTAAAGAAGGGAAAGGGACCTGTATGTGCCAAAATGTTTGTAGCAGCCCTGTTTGTAGTGGCTAGAAACTGGAAAATGAATGGATGCCCATCAATTGGAGAATGGCTGGGTAAATTGTGGTATATGAATGTTATGGAATATTATTGTTCTGTAAGAAATGACCAGCAGGATGAATACAGAGAGGACTGGCGAGACTTACATGAACTGATGCTAAGTGAAATGAGCAGAACCAGGAGATCATTATACACTTCGACAACGATATTGTATGAGGACATATTTTGATGGAAGTGGATTTCTTTGACAAAGAGACCTGAGTTTCAATTGATAAATGACGGACAAAAGCAGCTACACCCAAAGAAAGAACACTGGGAAACGAATGTGAACTATCTGCATTTTTGTTTTTCTTCCCGGGTTATTTATACCTTCTGAATCCAATTCTCCCTATGCAACAAGAGAACTGTTCGGTTCTGCAAACATATATTGTATCTAGGATATACTGCAACATATCCAACATATAAAGGACTGCTTGCCATCTAGGGGAGGGGGTGGAGGGAGGGAGGGAAAAAAAATTGGAACAGAAACGAGTGTCAATATAAAGTAATTATTAAATAAAAATTAAAAAAAAAAAGAACATTTGATGCTGGAAGACATAATATATTCAGAAACCTTTTATTGTTGCTAAATTTTTTGCCACCCCACATTCAGTTATGCAATACCATATGGGGTTGAGACCCATAGCTTAAGAAGCTTTGCTTTAGGAAATTTATAGTTATTCAGTTGTTTCAGCTGTGTTTGACCCCATTTAAAGCATTCTTGGAAAAGATACTGGAGTGCTTTGCCATTTTCTTCTCCAGTTCATTTTATAGATGAGGAATTGAGGCAAACAGGGTTAAATGACTTGTCCAGAGTCACACAGCTAGTAACTCATGAAAGTTAAACTCATGAAAATTAGTCTGCCTGATTCCCAGCCCAGAGAGCTCTATCCACTGTGCAACCCAACTACCTCTTAGTATAGGAAGGCATTTTGATTTCAAACTTCTACATCAAGAAGAAAACAAAGTGCAGAGATGGCAGCTTACTGTTCCTGGCAGAGACCTGAGTGTATGTAGAGGGTAAAGGGAATGATTAGAGTGGCTATTAACACTAACCAGCCTTTCAAGAGCAAAGTGAGATAGATCTTCCTCTTGGGAGAGCTATGGGAAGAGAATGCTTAATATTGGACAGGCTATGTAGGCTTTCAAGTACTCAGAATTAAAAAGGTACCAAATTGACAATAGATAGAAACATTGTCAACTGCATGATGTGCCAGCGAACAGAAGCAGATTGAATATGTGCTGGCTTGTGTGATATAATCAATTAACCTTCTATGAGGTGGTCTTCATGGGTGATAGGTGATAGGAGGTCCCTTTCCTCCCCCATTCATCTCTCCTGTCCTTTTTTGTGAAGTATGATCACAGAAGAGGCTATCACTCAAGAAGATTTTCTGACTGCTTTGCTTTTTCTGTACACATCTTACTTTGTTTCTGCTGTTCACATAAAGCATATCTTCTCATCCACTGCGTTTTTTCCCAGGGCCACTGAGGCTCTGCTTAAGGGACCAATTTGAGGGAAACTCTTACAATAATATCAAGATTTCCTTGTGCTGGAGATATTCTTTATTGCATATAGGTTGCTAGATTCCCAAAATACACTTTTAATTCCTAAATGACCTGAAAGGAGAGAATGTATGTCTTGGAAGGGAGTAATGTTTGTGGGCATTACTGATTATTATAATTAGGAAACTTAGCAAGTAGTCTATGGGACAAAAGGACTGGAACTATTGCCAATAATCCAGGGAAAAGTACAATACTTTCTCTCTGACTTCTTCTAGTTGTTTATAAGTCAAGTTAACAAGCATTTTAAAACACCTACTATGGGCCAGACAGTGTCAAGTACTAAGTCATTCAAAATAGAGCTAGCCTGTTCTTCTCATATTATAAAACTGATTAAGCTGCTAGAAGGGACAACAAGGGAACCAACTGGGACCTCTCTCCATGATAGAGCAGTACATTTCTGGAGTCTCATTTTTGGATTAGCTTTCTCCCTATTGCCTATTTGTGTCTTGCCTATTTTTGGGTGTAGTATGTTGCAGGAGAAAATAAGATCATAGATTTAGAGCTGGAATGGACCTTGGATACCATCTAGTTCAAATTGCTCATTTTCTAGATGAGGCCCTGAGACATGGAATATTAAGAGGCTTACCCTGGGTCACCATCATTAAGTGAATGAGGTAGGATTTGAACCTGACTCTAAGATCAATGCTCTTAATAGTATCTGGTTAAGGATTGGACAGTGATGATTATGCTACGGGGTTAGAGACCTTTTTGGTTTGGAAAACATTCTTCTCTACCTTGCTTTTTCTTTTTGGCAGGCCCAGGCAAGAGATGTTAAGTCCTACGTAGTCAGATGAAAGGGATTCTGATCTTTTTCTCTTGAATCATGCAAGTATAACCATGATAGTGGTTACAACTTTGGTGCATTAGAAAATTGTCCCTGGCCAAGCAAGTTTTCTCAAAAGGGACTTTGAAGAATTGATTATCAGATTATGACTCTGAAACATAAGTCATTTGTTGCTATGAGATCTAGATTATCCAGGACTTTTGCTTAGAGTATGATTGATAAAGTAATTTTTATGATGGCAGTCTACAGGAGCTGACTTCCTTGGACAGTTCCTAAAAGTGGGCATGACCATGCTCTCTAAAGGACCCCTTTCCAATCCCCAATAATTGTGACACCCAGATAGATTCAGTAGTTTCATTGCTCAGTCACTGATAACATGTTGAGCAGGTTGCACTAGGTCACTAAATGTCCAGGAAATGATTTTAACTGCTGCTCTTCGAATGTATCTGTGCCAGAATCCTCTAAGAGATGGCCCTGGGGAGGATAAACCAGGCCTGTTTTCATTAAAATTTCATAAATACCAGGTGTCCTGAGTCTCTTCTCTAAATCAGGGTCAGTTTTCTCTTTCCCTGTAACACTTCTTATAACTCAGCAAATCAGAGTTGTTCACTTGGCAAATCCTCATTTCTTGGCCCTATTTATTCTGTTCAGTTCATTTCTATGAGAGTCAGAAGGAAAAGGTACTTTCAATTAGAGGCTCTGCACATTTTCCTCTTGGGAGAAGGGGCTACAAGATGTTGGAGAAGGATCTTGAAGCTAAGAAGTGTGTTTTCTTCTTACTCTTCTTTTTTTGTATCTCTCTTTGTTTTTTCTGCTGTTCTCAGTCTGCATATCTCTGGCTCACCTACTAAGCTTATCTAGGGTCACTGATGCTCTGTTTTAGAGATCAATTTCAGTTTAACTCACTTAATACAGTTTCGTATGAATGCTGAGATCCCCTTGTACTAGAGGCTACCTTGATTTAAAACTGGTTGTTAGATTCCCAAGATGGGATTTTAATCCCCCTCCCCACCTGGCCTGAAAATATTTCTTAAAAGATCTCTCACATACCATGGCTTTAATTACTGAAAAGTCTTATTAGTATTTGTTTCACATAATTGCACTCTTCACAAATGTCAAATGATCCCTATCTCATTCTACCTGTGCCTATATATGTGCACATGTGTTATGTGTATGAAAAAGGTGTGTGATTCTCAGTAGTACCATATTCTGGTCATGCTCTATTTAGTGTCCCTGAACCAGGCATTAATCCTATTATGAGTGGTTTGGAGATAAAGCCAGAGACTGTAGATCATAGTCCTCCAGATATATTATCTCAAGAGTGCAGTCAACTCAATTTAGGAGAAATTCCTAAGCAGATTATGGGTATCTTAACCTTTTGTGTGACTGGATGCTGAAATGAGAACCAATTTGATACTTGTACAACACTAGAGATGGGAGAAAATCATATATTTTCCATGGATTCCTTTTTAAAAGCATAACTTTAAAGATAGCTTTAAAAGCATGATTTTGCCTGTTAATTGATATGGTTTGGATCCTGATGGGAGAATTGTTAAAGAAGAAATTAAGAATGAGAAGAATTGGAATGAACCCAAAAATTGAAACAATATATTCTATATTCGTTTTATAAAATAGAAAAGTAAGACAAAGAGAGGCTTAAGAGAGAAATAAAGCATCAGAAATGGGGGGCCCACTCACCATCCTAACATCTCTATGCATTATCACAAACAAGAACACTTTTGGCAGAACACATTCAGTGATTTTTTTTGCAAAGGAATTCTAAAAATAGGGCTGGCAAACACTTATCAGGGAACTCAGTAAGCAAGAGGCTGGGAAGACAGCCCAAGATAGGACAGTGGAGCTTGTGCGGAGGTAATGTGATTTGTAATTGGTGAGGCAGCCTCTTGGCTCTCCTCTCCCACAAATTTTAATTGGCAATTTCATTAGCCATCTAGGTTCTCTTATTCCTTAATTCCCTTGGTAAGGAGTCTCCACTAATCTAGTTGTCCCAGCTGAACTACACTGAAGAGAACTCTGCCCCTTCCAAGTTGTCAGACAAGAGGCAGAACTTGGATAATTATGTTCCATGAAAGAGAAGTTTAGGGTGCCTGCTCTTCTGTCTCTCAGTACTTTTAGGGAAGTAGTGCATTAAGGGCATGCCAAGTTCATGGATGGGAAAATACAAGTGTCCTTAAAAGCACTTGGATTTGATTCTTACTTAATGGCAGCTAGGATGTGGTGAAAAGCCATTCACTGGCTTTGACATTAGAGGCCTGGAATTTATATTCTACTTCTGATATTAACTCTCTGTGGACCTGAACACATCACGCTGTGTATCTCTAGACTTACATTTCCTAATCTGTAAAATGAGACAGACTAGTTTAAGTTTTAAGTTTCCATCCAGATTTATCATTATGATCTTTTGATACTTACTTGCTGTGATTTTGAGCAGGTCATTTTTGCTTCTTTGGTACTCAGTCTACCTATATGTAAAATGAGGATGGTAGGGCTAGAGGATTTCTAAGACTCCTTTTGAATTTTCTATTTCTGATTTGATTAGTTTTTCTAGCTTTTAGTGTGAAGTTCTCCATTTATCTGAGTCCTGAGTAATTCAACAATTGCTTTTCTTATGTAGAATGGCAGTTATGTTATTCTTATATCTATCTTGGTTAGGTATAACCTGGCAAAAGTGGAAAAGAGGCTGGATATTATTCTTCTCATTTTTAAAATTTCTAACATTTTTCTTATAGCACATCACTGCTCTTCTCCCATCAATCTGGGTCTAACTATTGTCTTGACAGTAGATATATTATGAGTCTCTCCTTTCTCCTCTCCCTGATTTCTCAAGGCAGGGAAATAGGAGGGAGAGAGGAGTTAGGGGAAAATCTCTTCCCTTTCTTTGACTCTGTTTCTCTTTACTACACCACATTCTGCTATTTCCCCTTTTATAGATGCATAAACTGATGCTCAGAAATGTAAAATTATTTTCCGTGATTATGTAGCTAATAATAAAACATATAATTTGTTTTATAATTGAAGGAGAAAATAAAACTTATTTATCTGAAATGGTTTATGAAGTCACATTTCATTCAAATGATTTTACATTTACTTCAAAATTTCAAAAGAGCCATTGTTGTGTTAATGTCAGTAATTCCTTCACTAAGACAAATTGTGACCATTCATGCCTTAGTATATGGCTTTTAAATTTCTGTGACTTCCCTCCTCAGTTCACTCCTCCATTACCGCCAATTGTAATATCTACTTACCATCCTATGGTAAGAGTCTTCTTTAAATATCATGTCAGCACCATGGCCAGGGCTACTGGGAAAATTGGAGGCAAGTAAGCAAGTCAGTATCCCTGGCACCTGAATCCCACTCCTCTTTCACTATAGGGAAGGGGAAGGAGGAAGAAGGAAGCCTGACACATGTTGTGCACAAGCATAGGATACAGATTTGTAATTTGCAAAACCTGTCTGACCAAGAGCAGAGTGTTGAAGCAAGAAACAATTCATGTCACCATGGCCACCCAACCACTGCTGCAATTGTCTGTAACCTCTAATGCCTACTTGGCTGCCATAAATATTGTCATTCATCCTTAAAAAGCAACAAAAACAATAACCCTCTAAAGCTTCAGCCCAGTTATTTCTCCTGTTTAAGTGAATGTATTCCCTGATATGGGTATCTCTTTGCATATCTCTCCCAGTATGCCAATTCAATCCCACAAACATTTATTAAACAACAATTATGTGCAAGATCCTATGGTGGAAACTGGGGAACCAAAGACAAGCCAAAACATTTTCTGCCTTCAAAAAGATTATGCTCTAATATGATGATGCAACATGTATATAAATAAGTAAATATAAGATAATTTGGAATGTGTATAAAATGAGATTCACATCCAATAGGGAAGTGGTGCCTGAATAGAATTGGATAGAAACCTAAGAATCATGGATGAAGATGAAGTGTATTTTAAGTATGAGATAACATGGATAAAGGCATGAAAAAAGATACAGAATTTTAAGTTCAGGGAAAAATTAACTAGTAGGGGCTGAATAGATGCTAGAAAGTGTACTTATTTAGATAATTAACAATCCAGGTTCATCTTTGTATCCCATTCCACTAGAGACAATGTCTCTAATCAAAACAGATGCTTTGCAAGGAAGCCTGAATAACTATGTACTAGGTATTATTGGTATGCTAGAGGATGATCATTATAGAACAGGATGCAAGTATTGCTACCTCCTGATGCTCCTGATTCTCCACCTTGGTAGCATGGACTGCTTCAACTCCTTCCTCCTCATTATAGGGCAATAATAACTTATCAAGTGATTCATGAAAAGAAAACAATTGTTAAATCACTCCAGGTGTGATGATTTTGAGAGTGTAAACTATATGTTGATATTATGAGGTTTGATCACAAAAACTAAATTAGCGTTCCAATTCTGCCACTTTTTAGCTGTATAAACTTGACCAAGTTATTTTATCTCTCTAAATGTGCTTCCTCTTTCCAGAAATACGGCTGTACTTTTATTATTTACTGCACAAGGTTCTTGTGAAGATGTACAAAAATGATTTATAAATCACAAACTACTATATATAGCATGTCTCAAAAGATTGGGTGTAATTTTAAGTTATTAAACCTTATCAATAATAAAGTTTAAGCTACTAAAGCTTAAATTACATTTTTTGAGTGATCCTGCATGTGCATGCATACACATGTGTGCATACATCTGTGTATATAAACATATGTATATACAATTACATGTGTGTATATTCATGTTACTAAAATAATATAGTCTAATTTCAATCATATATTAGTTTGTGCTTAGAAAGGCAATATTGAGAGAACTTTAGACTTGAAATTGGGATTACATTTGTGTTTAAATTTTAATTTTGGTATTCTAGTTATATATCTATGGGAAAATAATTTAATCTCCATATATCTAAATAAAATGTGAATGATAAAATCCATCCTTCTTACCTTAAAGAATTGTTCTGAGGCGCAAGTGAGAGAATAGATTTATATATTCTCTCTGTCTTTCTCTCTTTCTATGTATACATATATATGTATACATGTATATATTTTTTTCACAGCTCAAATGTCAACTATATTTATTGTCATTATTACCATTAACACTTGTACTTTTTTTACTCCCCCAACCATAAATGAATAGAGTACCAAAGTTTAAGCAAGTACCTTGAGGATGGGAACTATATTTTGCCTTTTTTTGGTATCCCCAGCTAAGGTTTAGTATAGTGCCTTATACATAGAAGGATTTAATAAGTATTTATTGATTGACTGAATGATAAAAAGCAGGCTATGATCTCAAGGAAGTTGGGAGATATGATATGAAGTTAGATAAGCAAATATAAGATAATTTCAAGGGCAGGATCGTTATGACTGGAGGAGGTCCTCAAAGCTTCTGATAGAAGAAGACCCTGAAACTGAACCTTGTAGCAAAATAAAGATCCCAAGAGGTAAAATGAGGAAGAAGTATACCCCAAGCTTGGGGGAACAATGTATGGAAAGGCATAGAGGTATGATGGAATGTTAAATTTGATTATATTTTCTTGGGATCCTTTTCCACCAGATTAGTCAGAACAAGCTATGCTTGACTGACATGTAGCATGTATGAAGGTGAATAATGGGCAATACTTGTCCAAAAGTCCACTGCTGATTTTTTTATGAAAGGCTTTAGATGCTACTGTAAAGACAGAATTTTAATTCTGGGGAATTAATGGGGAATCACTGGAGAATTCTGAGTAGGTGAGTGACAAGTTCAGATCACTGTTTCAGAGAAATTGGTTTTCTGGGGGGATCTATGGAGAGACTATATTGTAAAAGGCCACAGAATTATAGTAAATACACAACTGTGCAAAGCTTGAAGTACTATTCTTATGTAACCCATTCATATTTTTAATTCTGTTTTATTTTATGCAACTGATGAGACAAAAACCTATTGAAATACCTTGGCATTTTAAGCTACCCAAACTCACCCTTATCTCAACCTCTCCCTGGATCCTCAATTCTGTATTTTTGAAGATGATTGTTTGAATATAAATGTAGAAATTTAAATTCACCCTTATTAAATTTCATGTTGTTGGTTTCCCTTTTAAGTATCATGATATTTATAATGAACTATATCAGAGATAAAATTTTCTCCTGCCTGTTTACATATCAAATAAAATAATTTTTATTACTCAGCTTTGTCTGATCCCATTTGGGATTTTGTCTGGCAGAGATACTGGAGAGGCTTGCAATTTCCTCCTCCAACTCATTTTACAGATGAGGCAAAGAGAACTAAGTGATTTTCTCAAGGTCACACAGATATTAAGTGTCAGATGAGATCTGAACTCAGGTCTTCTTGACTCTAGGTCTAGTGCTATATCCAGTCTGCCAACTAAAACCCCAAGAATTCTACCTCATCTTAGTAATATAAAGTCATCATTTTAAATATGCTTTGTTCTATTAGATTATAATACAGGGATTGTTGCGCACACACACACACACACACACACATACACACACATACCCACACCCACACCCACACAAACATACACACACACACACACACACACACACATACACACACACACACGTGTCTAGCCTACCCTGAATGGTTCTAGGCCAAGTGACCCTATAAAGAAAGCTTTTTCATTTTCTTTGCTCTCATGTTTTCAGTTACTGCATCTCCCTATTTTCACTATTCCTATATGAAATAGCTTCTCTCCTCCTTTCCATTTTGCTATTTTTGCTCTGCTCTGGCCTTAGAGACAACTAGTATTGTAAAGAAGTACAAATAAATAGATTTTGAGTAAAATGTGAATTTTACTGCAAGGTCTTGGTAATATCTACTTTGATTTCCAGAGACTCTACCTGCCTCTTGGTTTCTGTGTTCGGGATAGTTTGGCTAACACCTGAATTCAACATTTTAATTATGTTTTATTGCCTTTCTTATCTCCCACCCCCACCCTAAAGCTCTTAGAATAGGAATAGGCACACAGTAAGTGCTCCACAATTACTTGTTGATGCACTAGGATTGGACAAAGAGATACTTTGTGCATCACTGCCTTCCCCAGAAAAATAAATCTGCTGATGTGAAGGTAATTATACCCACAGCAAATCAGAATGGTTTGGCGGCTAGTCCAGAAATCTGCAGGGCAGAGGAGACATTTGAATGACAGGTTTTCATCAGAGTGTCTTTGTAGGTAAGACATGTAATTTATGCTTAAAATACTGTTCTCTCCTCTCATCATTGGGCTAAAATGATGAAGATTGGTATTTTTCTTAAACATCCAAAATGTACTCCCTGGACAGCTTTTGAGAAAGTATAACACCACCAGTATGAAAAATAATACCATTGAATCAATATTCCTAACAATCAAATGAAATTAAGTTTTCACCCTTATGTATATATCCTGCAAACAAAAATAAAATCTTTTGCTGTTTTCTTTCCTTTAACCATAACATCACCACTCATATAACTGCTCTAGGGTCCTTATCATATGAATATCACAATAACGTCTTGGTCACTTTCCCTGCCTTAAATCCCTCCCCATTCCAGTTTGTCCTTTACTCAGCTGCCAAAATGATCTTCTTAAAATGGAGATCTGATGATGTTATTTCCCTCTGGAATAAACTATACTGGTTTCTTATTACCTTCAGCATCAAATGTAAACTACTCTCATTGGCTTGTAAAGGTCCTTACTTTCCTAAAAGCACTTAAGTATCTTTCCAATCTTACAGTTTTGCCTATTCCACATATTCTATGACTCAATGATGTTGTCTTTCTTGTTGGTTCTCATACACAGGCAACTCCATTTCCTAATTCCTTGCTTTTCCCCTGGATGTTCCTCAGGCCTGGAATTCTTCTAAGCTTCTCTGACTTTCTTCAAAATCCAGCCCACCTTTGACAGAAGACCTTTCCTAGTGTCTTCTTTCCACTCCCATTTCTAACATTTTCCCTCTAAAATTAGCTACTGTTATCTTTTTAATAGTATTTTATTTTTTTAAATACATGTAAAGTTAGTTTTCAACATTCATTTTTGTAAGACTTTGTGTTCCAGATTTTTCTTTATCCCTTCCTTATCTCCCCAGACAACAAGCAATCTGATATAGCTTAAATATGTGTAATCCTTTTAAACATTTCCATATTTGTCATGCTGTGAAAGAAAAATCAGAACAAAAGGGAAAAAACCCACAACAAACAAACAAAAACAACAAAACTGAAAATACTATTCTTTGATGTACTTGCAGTTTCCAAAGTTCTCTCTCTGGATGCAGATGGCATTTTCTATCCCATGTCTATTGGAATTGTCTTGAATGACCACATTATAGAGAAGAGCCAACTCCATCACAGTTGATCATCCCCTACTCTTGTTACTGTGTACAACAATCTCGTTTACCATATATCTTATATACTCTTATTTGCTTGCATGTTGTCTCCTCCATTAGAACTTTTCAAGGTCAGAGAAGAAATTTTTGCTTTTTTTTAAACCCAGTGCTTAGTACAGTGCCTGTCACATCTTAAACACTTAATAAATTCTTCTTAACTGACTACCATACTATAAAGACCACTGTTCTAGTTCCACTGTTAACCCTCCTATCCTCCACATGTTACTTCAGTGCCTGGTAAATCCTTATTTTTAGAAGCTTATAACTATAGAGAAGAGAAATAACCCAACATTAATATTAATGTCTCAGAAAGAAAACTATATATGACATAAGACCCAAATACCAAAATGCAATTTTTTAAAAATTTGCTTAATGAATTGTATGAAGTTAAATTTTTATTTTCATTTTATTGCTACAGATTTAAAGAGGAAATATACTGTTGCCTTTGAAATAAGAGGATTTTGCAGGAAACATGGAAAGCAAAGCCTGTGAGTTAGATTTCAGTATGTCTTTTCTAAACTCAATTTGTGCAAACAAACTATGGCTCAGCGACCTTTGTAGCTTTTCTCAAAAAAGTAGAGACAGTAATGGGCCCAATCTGGTGCTATTTGACATTCCATTTATTCTTTAGGAAATCATGAGATGTTGCTATGGTCTATCTTTCCACTTGCTTTCATGGATGACCCCTCCATTCCCACCATCTTAGTCTGATCATATCATGCTGCTTCCTGCATCTGATTTTTTTCCCCATATCATTCCCTCTACTTGTCACCCTGTGCTTTTGTATCAGCATGTTGCCTTCCCTATATTGAGCTCTCAATCAATATTTGATAACTGATTCTCTATCAGTATTCATTTATTGTTTAAGTCTCATCTCATCCATGAAGCCTTATTTGACCACCGCAGCCCAGATGGATCTTTCCTTCCCTGTATTCATAGCATCCATTTTAAATTCTGCTTATTTGATCCTTGGTAACCCCTAAATTTTGACAGAGATTGTAAGCTCTTTGTGATAGAAGTTGCATCATATTCACCTTCTAAATGTTCTAAAAGGCAGTGTGCTATGGTAGATTTAGGATGACCTAAGTTCAGATTCTGCTGTTACATGTACTAGTAGTATAGGTTTCATATTTCCTTATTTGAATGCTTCTCCCTTTCCACTCCCATACAAGATTCTTGAGAGCAGGGATTGTTTTATTTGTTTGTTTGTTTCTTTGATTATTCTAAGGGTTTTGGTATTTAATAAATGCTGGTTGAATTGAATCGAATGCTGTTATTTAACTTGTCATGAGTAGCTAGGTAATATTGTGGATAGAGCATCAGGCCTGGAGTCAGAAACACCTTTGTTGAAAACCAGGCTTAGACACATAATAGCTGGGTAACCCTGGGCAAGACACCTAACCCCATTTGCCTTGGTTTCTCCATCTGTAAAATGAGATGGAGAAGGAAATGACAAACCACTCTAGGATCTTTGCTAGGTAACTCAAAATGAAGTCACAAAGCATTGAATACAAGTGAATTGATTCAAGAGCAGCACCAACAACACCTCTTAGTGTCCCTCCTCCAACTCTAAGATTATAAGTTATAGATGAATTGCAAATCTGTAAAGAAAGGAATTTCATACCCTTTAATCCAAAGTCTTCCCCAGTTTCTAGTCCAGTGTCCTAAATTTTTTATTATATTTTAAAGTAAATAGCAAGTTGTATATAATAGATTTGCAGTTCCATGTACTATTAATAATCTTTTCATCCCCTGTTCTATTCTGTTATGGAAACACTAGTTTTATTTAAGTTCAGAATAGAATAGAAAAGGAGCTTAAAATATCTTGAATCTCTTGTATTTTTATGTAGCTTCCTATGTGTATTTTCCCCACATTCCAGATTATGCAGTAAGCTTTTTGCAAACTGGACTATGTATTATTCTATTTCTATTTATTATATTCCCCCCTAAGCATCTAGCTCAGGGGTGTTCATAACTATATCTCATCTGCCTTACAGGTTGTGCCTTTCCTTAGAAACATGTAGTTATAAAGTTCAGAGAATCCTATAGTTGCACATAGCCTTGCCCAAAAATTTGCTCCCATTAGTTTACTTTATATGCTTTGTATGGAGTTACTTCTCTCCACAACCCTTTCCAATCTCACCAATGTATAAAAACAAGAAACATTCACATACACTGTTCCCCTTCCCCTCAACAGGAGAGATTCAAGATGGGATGGGAAGGGGCAGGGCCAGCAATCAATACATCAGTAAGATGCACTTTCCCTTGCTGACTTGATGATCCCTGGGTAACTGAATATTGCAGAAATTTTCCTCTTCACTTTGGATAGCTCTAAGAAATAATATTTATCTAATATAATGGCCTCCTCAAGCAGCATAGGCTGAGTGCATAGATTATTGGCTACATCCAGGTGAGTCTGGACACCTTCTTTAGTGAGTGGCTCATACATAGCATTGTTTTTGTTGACAAGAGTTTATTGAGCACTTAGTACATGCCAGATATTGTGAAAAGCACTGGAAATCTAAAGAAAGGCTAAAATCAATCCCTATCCTTAAGGAACATACAAAGGATGTTATTCTTCTGACTATACTCTGAAAAATCACAGACCATGACTCTCCTTTGGCTCCCAGTGAGCTTGTATATGCTCTAAGCACTTCCTCTTGGGGATTTACAATGCAGAATATATCATTCCTTCCTAGCAGTGTCCAAAACCAGGTATATAAGAGACTTGGCAGCAATCCAAATTTATCTTCCTATGACTCTCACACAATATTAATAAACAAAAATTTTATCCAACAATGTTATCTCAGTTGTTATAATCCAACTATGCTAGCCTATTTGTTATTGATAACGTGACACTAGATCCCCTGACTAAACATTTATATTGCATGTGCTCCATACCTGTAATGGTTTCTATCTATGCCCGAAGTACTTTTTGAACATATTAAGACTACTTTCCCTCATCATCTTTCCTGACTTCCTTCAAGATTCAACTTCTCTTTGAGAAGGAAGCTTGAAAAACAACAAATCCTATTTGGCAAATCCTACCTTCTGCCAGAATCCTTCTCTGATTCCCCCCGAATCTTATATTACTTTCCCTTTAATATATCTTGAGCAGCTAGGTGGTATAGTAGATAGAGTGTGTGGCCTGTAATCGGGGAGATCTCAGCTAAAATTCAGCCTCAGGTACATACTTGCTGTGGGACTCTGGGCAAAGCATTTAACCTTGTTTGCCTCCCTCTGTTTCCTCATCTGCAAAATGAGTTGGAGGTGGAAATGGCTAACCATTCCAAAATCATTATCAAGAAAACCCCAAATGAGATCCTAAAAAATTGGACATGACTGAACAACTCTGTGTATGTTTTTTGTGTACAGTTATTTGCATTCTTTATCACTCATTAGAACACGAGCAGGGACTGTTTCCTGAACCTCTCATTGTAGTCTACTTACTGAGTCCAGTGTTTAGTACATAATAAATGCTTAATAAATGCTTTCTCACCATTAAGGCAACATTTTTGTGTATGTGAATTAGGTGATTTTTGTAATAAACAAACTATAGAACAGTAGATTTATTATATTTTCAGAGTTCTATAAATTTGAATCAATGAAGTGACTGTAAAGAAGTGACTTATCAGTTTCCCTATCAAGCCTTCATGTAGATATCCTTCATAAATCACTTTTATGGGAATTTTGTAAAAATAGGTTGAGTTGATTATCTGTTAGGATAATAGCCTTTGGAAAGCTAAACAGTTCTTCTGATGACCTTCTAATTCAATGAAACAAAGATCAATCTTTTTGACATTAGTATTTTTGCAGTGATGTTGCATGGTGACAAGCTACAATATCAGAAGAGCTGGAGTGGGGGTAACGGAGAGGACCATATTGGATGGGTATAGACTGAAACAGACTACCAATGAAAATATGTAAGAAAGAAGTAGCATACAGAAACTTAATCAAAAGATTTTATGACCAGTTAAAGTAACAGGGTGGCCACCTGATGAAAGAAAGGGATAACCAGGGAATTAAGTGTTTACTCCATTGGTATCCATGCAGTAATGGTATAACTAGAAAAAAATCTCTGCCCTTTTGTATCAACATGGGCAAAAGTCACTCAGGATTGACAGAAAGGGATGGATTGTGATTTATAGCTCTAAGTGAATCATCCATATCAGTGAGATTTTGTCTCCTCTGAAGTATCAAAGTGTAGAAAGAATAGATAACCCTCAGCCAAAGATGCACTCCCATGCCTCACTAGAACCTATCCTTCTCCCTCATTGGACAAAAAGGCATACATCCCAATGAAATCCTAGGAATAGTCCTGGTTATCCTGCTGTTATGCAAGTTGAATGCTAATACTAATACCAACTATCATAATAATAGTTGACATTTATATAGTGTTTCAAAGTTTACATAGTACTTTACATAGATTATCTCATGACCTGAATTACATATAGCAGGCATTCACCAAATATTGAATTAAGAAATGAATATAAATTAGTGAATTAAACTAAAATAAACAATGAAACAAATTAACAGAGTCCCTCTCAAAGCAAGGGGGCAATAGTTGTATTGTATTCTATACTTATCAGGCTGTAACTAGAGCATTGTGTTCAATATTGTACTGTATATATTAAGTACACAAAGAAATTAGTTCAAGTTCAGAAAATTTCCAAAGTGCCACTAAAAACAATGCCATATGAGGATCAAAGGAAATGGACATGTTTGGTATGGAGAATAGACAATTTGGGAGAGAGCATGATGAATGTCTTTGAATATTCCAAGGAATATAATGTGGAAGAATTATATCTTTTATGCTTAGTTCTGAAGTAGGAGACTTTGAACCATAGGCAGAATCTTTATGGAGGCAGATTCAATCTTAATATAAGAAAGAACTTGCCAACAATACATGCCAAGAACAAAAGAAATATTCTCTTTGGTTCTTCTCACTTTGCTTTTTACCATTTCATGCAAAAAGGATAGGGTGGTGGGGAAGGGAAAAAAAGAAATTTACATAATAACTATAATATATTTAAAAGGGATAGCAAATTGTTCATAATATATGTTCATAATATAACATAATAATAATAATAATAATTGCAGTTTTGCATGCAATCATCTTTTTTATTATACTATTATGGAAATGATTGTTTTATTCCATAAATTAAAAATAAATAAATGAGTGAATAAGTAAATTAATTTGATTGCAGGAATTCGTTTTCTGGTCACTACAATAAAACTAGAAAGCTTTAGGATCAAAGTGGAGGGCAAAAGGAAGTGGTGAATTCCCCACCATGTGAGTCACCATGCAAATGGTGCATGGTAAATTATCCAGGTCATTCTAGACAGAATTCATGCAGCATATAGAAATTTGGATTTGATAATAGCTGATAAGAATAGATCGAATTTATATAAAACTGTAAGTTTTAAAAGCAGTTTCCTCATGTTATTTCATTTGTATTTCTCAGCAACCCTTTGAAATTTGTGCTATTCTTATCCCAATTTAAAGATACAGAAGCTGAGGCTGGGAGAGAGTGAGCGACTTGTGTAGCTAGTAAATGGCTGAATTCAAACTGTGTCTGCCTGATTCCAAGTCCAGTATTCAACCCACTATGCCAAACAGTTGTTTCAGGTGACCTCTTATGTTTTTTCTAGTGCTGAGACATATTCTACTTGTCCCAGAGAACAAAATGGAAAATAGTAGTTAAAAATTTCAGAGGCAGATTTAGGGTTGGCAGTAAGGGAAACACTTTCTAAAAATTAGACCTTTTCAATTAGCTGCCTTGGGAGATTTGTGTATATAAGGACAATTGGGGTGGGACTTCCCCTCTTCAAGTACAGATTAGGGGACTACTTACTGAATATGTTGTAGAAGAAATGTTTATTCAGGTATTATTTAAATTAATAGTTAAGTGTCCATCTAACTCTGAGATCTTGTGATTCTGATTTCCCATGGAATCTGGACCCAAAAGATTCTGAGACAATCATAAAACCCTCAGATTTTAGACTTCTCTCTCCACTCTAACAATATTGGGAAGGTCAATAGGATTAAAATCAATGCTTTTCACTTCCTCCCATTATTCAACATAGACTGCCTTGTTAAATAGTGAACTTCACAATGAAAGTATGCCAGCAGAGACTGGATGATCACTCTGTTGAGGATACTGAGATACAAATCCCTCATTGGGTATGAAGTTAAATTAGACAACCTCATATTTTAGTTCTGAGATTTTATAATTCTGTGATATGACTATGTAACACATACTCTGTCCTCTCATTTAGGGGCAAAAATGCTCATGTAGGTCTCCTAAAATCTACTACCCTTACCTAGACTATACACAACTTATTCTATCACACCCATTTTATCATTGGTTTTCTTTAGGGTCAAAATGTTTAAGGTCATGAAAGTTGTAACTCTATTACAATGAAGTCACTTAGAACCAAAAGTTTTTTTTTTTTAAATTCTCCCTTCCATATTAAGTTCTTAGAAGCAGATTAAAATCAGCCTAAGAGCAAACAATCTGTATTTGCATATGTTCCCTCTTCTACCCACCTCTCCATTCAGCTGATT
The DNA here is from genome assembly GCF_016432865.1 of Antechinus flavipes. NCBI lineage: Eukaryota > Metazoa > Chordata > Mammalia > Dasyuromorphia > Dasyuridae > Antechinus > Antechinus flavipes. Next base: position 627,949,448 of record NC_067399.1, on the reverse strand, counting down.
GGATTCAAATCAAAATCAGCATTCTCACAAACTTACAAGCTCCTGTTCACAAGTGAAGTTCCAGTCCATGAGTGGGGAAGCCACAGAAGTAATTGCCTGAAATTAAATCTTGTTTCTCTAGGTAGACTATTTGATAGTTTCTTAAAGTTGACAGCTATTATAAATGTGTTCTGTTAAGCTGTTGGCAGTTATGATAAGTTCAGTATGGGGGACAGGGTGGGCAGAGGATGCACAAAGCAAGAATGATGAGTCAGTGATCACCATCTGTGCTAGGGGAACCATCCCAGAAAAGGCATGTTTAATTTTTTTCTCGATTTCTGATTCTTTAATTGTTTTTCTTTTAAGTAATTAATTGGCCATGTCTCAGTCATATTTGAGGGCTCCTTCTGGAAGCTTCTCTTCTAGCCTTTTTTACCTAGAGACAGGCAGGAGAAAGATAGGATAGAATGGAAAACATCTATTATGCACTTACTATTACTATACAATGGAATTTTGAGGATTCAAATATAAATAAGATAGACAGCCCTCAAGGAGTGTATTTACATTTTAGGAGATTCATGCAACATAAATAGTAAAGGAATAGAAATGGAAAATAGGGAGCCAAGATGGCAGAGAAGGCACACATGACTTTCTGAGGTTCTCTCATTAATAATTGTTAAAATCAGCCTTAAAAGTAGCACTTGACTGATAAAATTCACAAAGCTTGGAAGTACAACAACTTACGAGCCAAAGATAATCTGGAAGATCAACAGAAAAGGTTTGTCCTAAGTGGGTGGGAGCAGACAGTGCAACCTGGGATAGAACCAGAGGCTAGTGTCTGGAACGGACCGGGGTGGGAGTGATCTACAATGGTTGAAAAATTTACAGAGAGGACTCTACTGTAAATTTGTAAATTGGAAAAGGTAAAGAACTCCTATGAAAGTAGAATTTGTGAATTGGAAAAGATAAAGAACTCCCAAGAAAGTAGGATTTGTGAAGTGGAAAAAGAAAATAACTCAGTTAAAAAAAATAGTGAAATGGAAAAAAATTCCATACAGCAAAACAATTCATTTAAAAACTCAATTGGACATATACAAAAAGAAATTAAAAAAAATCCAATGAAGAAAATAACTCATTAAAAATCAGAACTGAACAAATAGAAATGAATGATTTATTGAGACATCAAAAATCAGTCAAGCAAAACCAAAAAAAATGAAAAATTAGAAAAAATGTTAAATATCTACTTGGAAAAACAACAGACCTGGAAAATAGATCTAGAAGAGATAATCTGAGGATTATTGAACTTCCCAAAATTTATGATGAAAAAAAGAGCCTAGATACTATTTTACAGGAAAGCATCAAAGAGAACTGTCCAGAGGTAATAGAATCAGAAGGTAAAATAGTCATTGAAAGAATTCATTGAATACCTTCTGAAAAAGACCCTAAAATAAAAACTCCAAAGAATATTGTGGCTAAATGTCAGAACTATTAGACTAAGGAAAAAATATCACAAGCAACCAGAAAAAAAAAAAAAACCACAATTCAAATACTGAGGAGGAGGAAGGAATTTATGACCAAAGAAGAACTAGAGATCATTATTGATCACAAAATAGAAAATTTTGATTATCTCAAATTGAAAAGTTTTTGTATAAACAAAACTAATGCAGACACGATTAGAAGGGAAGCAATAAACTGGGAAAACATTTTTACAGTCAAAGGTTCTGATAAAGGCCTCATTTCCAAAATATATAGAGAATTGATCCTAATTTATAAGAAATCAAACCATTCTCCAATTGATAAATGCTCAAAGGATATGAACAGACAATTCTCAGACAAAAAAATCGAAACTATTTCTAGCCATATGAAAAGGTGCTCCAAGTCATTATTAATCAGAGAAATGCAAATTAAGACAACTCTGAGATACCACTACACACCTGTCAGATTGGCTAGAATGACAGGGAAAGATAATGTGGAATGTTGGAGGGGATGTGGGAAAACAGGGACACTGATGCATTGTTGGTGGAATTGTGAATACATCCAGAATGATTTGGAACCATGTTCAAAAAGTTTCCAAACTGTGAATACTCTTTTATCTATCAGTGTTACTACTGAGCTTATATCCCAAAGAGATTTTAAAGAAGAGAAAGGGACCTGTATGTGCAAAAATGTTTGTTGCAGCCCTTTTTGTAGTGGCCAGAAACTGGAAACTGAGTGGATGCCCATCAATTGGAGAATGGCTGAATAAACCGTGGTACATGAATATTATGGAATATTATCGTTCTGTAAGAAATGACCTGTGGGATGATTTCAGAAAGGCTTGAAGAGACTTACATGAACTGATGCTGAATGAAATAAGCAAGACCAGGAAATTATATACTTCAATAACACTACCATATGATGATCAATTCTGATGGACATGACCCTCTTCAACAGTGTGATGAACCAAGTCAGTTCCAAAAGAGCAGTAATGAATTGAACCAGCTACATCCAGTGAAAGAATTCTGGGAGATGACTATGAACCACTACATAGAATTCCCAGTCCCTCTATTTTTGTCCACCTGCATTTTTGATTTCCTTCCCAGGTTAATTGTACACATTTCAAAGTCCAATTATTTTTGTACAGCAAAATAACTTTATGGACACATATACATATATTGTATTTAACTTATGCTTTAACATATTTAACATGTATTGGTCAACCTGCTATCTGGGGGAGGGGGTGGGGGAAGGAGGGGAAAATTGGAACAAAAGTTTTGTAATTATCAATGCTGAAAAATTACCTATGCATATATCTTGTAAGTAAAAAGCTATAATTAAAAAAAAAGAAATGGAAAATAACAAGCATTTATTAACTAAGTATAAGGTGCTAGGCACTGTGCTAAATGTACTACAAATATTATTTCAGTTGGTGATCAGGAAGTAGTGTTGTAGTAGTAATAATTTGATTATTATTTTCAAAGTTATAATAGGAAGGTGTGGGGGAAAAGAAGGTTCCTCATGAGTGACAGGGCAAAGAAAAAGCTGAGGAGTAAATGGTGGTTCTGGGTCCAGACTACATAAGGTAAATGTTCATTAATCAGAATTCTATTAACTCATGATGGGAACTTAGAATTCCTACTGCAAAGTAGAATGCAGGGATATGAAAGGGCAAAATGACTGGAAGCAGTGAGACATGTCTGAGTCCAGACTACATGTAGTGAATGCAACTAAGACAAAGTATAGGATACCACAGTAGGACAGTGGAGGACAAGAAAATGATAGGCAGGTACCTGGGGAGCAACAGTGCAGTGGACCTGGGGTTATACTACATATGGTAAATGCTCACCAATCAAAAGCTTAGAGATCCAAGATAGGAGGTTAGAATACCTGATGGGAGGCTTAGAAACATGGGAAAATGTTAAATTGTTCAATGAGGAAACTGAGGAGCTGAAGGATAGGGAGGCTAACTGTGTACCCAAAGTCACTCAAAGAATGGTGAAGTTGGACTTGAATGAATGTTTGAACCCAAGTCTTTTCATTCCAGTCCTACAAGTTTCAGAGACATAGACCTGCAGCTCTAAAGTATGAAGCTGGCACAACATTCTTGATAGGGCTAAAAGAAAGAATCTCAGATCTTAGTCAAGCCGTGGTAAGATTACAGGGATGAGAGGAAACAAAGAACACTTGACCTCTCCAAATCCTTTTGCTGGTGATGCTCACATATTATCTTTTTCTTATTTCATTCTAGGTCCCTGGGCAGTAGTGTCAGGGAATGCCAGGGAAGAGAGTAGCAGGAAAAAAAACTAAGCTTTTTTGCTATAAAGAGATGAGAATAGAGGGATAGATAGATGAGAGATAGAGTGATAGATAAATTTCTCGAGGCATGGATAAATAAATGAGAGATGGATAGATTGAAAATTATAGATGAGAAAAATGAATACGTGAGATTCCATAGATGAGACATAGATAAACTTGTATGTCTCAATTATCTATCTATCTATCTATCTACCTTTGTTTGTTTGTTTGTTTGTTTGTTTGTTTGTTTGTTTCTTTCTTTCTTTCTATCTATCTATCTATTTGTTTGTCAGTTTATATGTCTATTCATCCATCTATCTATATTTATCTATCTGTCCATCTATATATGTATATATTATATATGTATATATTTATATATTCTACTATAACTTTATAAGAGGGAGATCTTTGATTTTGACCTTTTTTTCCTTTTTTATGACCTAAGTTCCCTGCCTCATGGCAAGAATGTAAGAACTTAAAACTTCTTTAATTTAATAGAATTTCAGGTCTGGAAGAGCCCCATGATATTAGCCCTATATAAGCAGAAATCTCCATTATAATTTTTCTGACTGGAGGTTATCCAAAATCTTCTCATCTCTGTGCTGTGTAAGAGTTACCAAGCACAAATCTATCTGTCCTCCTCAAGTATCTCTGACATAGGGCTATGAATCTGAATTAAGAAGGAAAACTACTTTTCTGAATCACCCTGAAGGAGAGTATAGCTCTTAGCTTACACTCAGTAGTTCCTTTTCACCAAATATTGGTTATACAAAAACCCATCAAATTGTCAAATAGTGATTAAGTCCACTTAAATATGCAAAACAATAAACAGAAGTTAGAAAAGTTCTACATAGTAGAATATGCCAGAAAACACACAAGAGTAAAAGAGCTCTTCAATTGAGTGATATAATATCTCAGCTCAAATAAATAGAGACTAATGTCATCCAAAAGGAATCCTCTCTCTGGATTACAAGCACTGGAAGTCCAATGTGTTGCAATATGAGCTTTTCTTACATATCAGAGACTCTGGAGAAGTTGTACTTGTTCTTCATGACTTTTTCTCCTACTTAGCATTCTCTGCTCATAAAAGCCCATAGCTTTTTCCTGAAAGCCTCTGGACCAATTCTGTAATATCTAGTACCAGTACATAGAATCACCTCTGCCACTCAATAGCCGTACCTTCCTTTGCCTATGCATGAGCATTCAGAACATCCCAGAAACTTAGGATGGGGACTTCTCATCCTAAGCTTACATGGGATCTGAGTTACATTTATTTTGTTGGAAAATATTTATGTGGTTAGAGACTGATAAACAAAATGTTGAGATTAGAGTCAGAACATGGGCATTATATTTTGGAGTTATATCTCAAATATTAAGAACTTTTAGGATTAAGAATAGTTTGGTTTATACCCATAAACTATTCGATGATCTAATTTATACCTTGTTTTATACATGAGGAATCTGAGGCTTAGCAAGGCCAATGTGTTGGCCAAGTCTGAGAAATAGAGCTAAAATTCTTGTCTGTGATTTAATAAATATTAATAAATGTTTACTGTATATAATCAAGATAAGCCATGGTTCATATAATATTTAACATACTTTATCTCACTTAACATGATCTATTCAATATACCTATAAATTAGATAGTAAGAGGCATTATTATTTCCATTTTGAAGGTGAGAAAACTGAGAAATAGTGACATTAAACAAGGATTGCTCAGAACTATGCAAGAACTCTGCCTCGAACCTAAGTTTTATCAGTCAGTGACCAAGATTTGATTGCAGTCTTCCCAATCGCCTCTTTTACAAGGTGCTTTGGCCTGAAGTGCCTTTTATGGGAGATATGGACCAGTTAACTTTACGTCAAGATAACCTATGGACTTTGGCGTGTGGAACACAGAAGATAAACCCTTCTGATCAAAAAACTGACATTCAGCCATCATTACAACATCCCTGGGAATGCCTTTAGTTGCCCTTTTCATCAGGCTATTCTGTGCATACTACATTTCCACAGAAGACATCAGTTGTAGCCAAAAGCTAACATTCATTTTGGCTCTTTGAGGAAAAGAAAACGAAGGTATTTTTTGAGTGAGAAACAGACCACCCAGGCTTGACACAAGAGTAAGAAAGTGCTGAAAGATTTATTTTAGTGGTTGTTTTTTTTAATGGGAAGGAGAGAATGCGATATTTACAGACCATTCGCATTACAGAACCCGAGTGAAATGATGATGGCTTCTCTGTAGCTTTGATGTGCCATGTTTGGCTGATTATTATGGCTTTTCTGGGGTAGGTCCAATTCTTGACTATAGTAACTCAAAAGCTAACAGCGGGGTATTTCAGGGTGATAAATTGAACCAGGACACCACATTGGGGTTACATAGGATATGCATGCACACCTTCCTTTACAACATGTCTGTGAAGAGCCTGGAGAAAAGATAGGACTTTCTGCTTTCTTGGTGCCTTTCTACCTCTTTCAGTTTGGCACAATTTCTTAAACTTAATCAAACTGAATAGGGGATATTGGTTTTTAGTGAATTTTATGTCTCCTCTATATGTAACCCTTCTTAGCTTTCAGAATCCAACTCCTTCTAATCACCTGATTCTTTCATGTGCTTCTTTTGTAACAGTATTTAGAGAAGGTATTCATCATCTGGTGTCAATGGACTGTGACCTTGGATAGGGAAAAATGTGTATCTTTATTTTCTCTAACTTTTAATTAAAATTTAGCATTTCTTTTAGTTACTTACTCTTCTGAGAACTGGAGTTCCAGTGGAATCCATAGTACAAACCAGGTTAAAAACACCTAATGGAGAAATGCTGTGATGCAGTGGACAAGGTCTTGGTTGCAGAAACAGTGAACCAAAAAATATAGCTAGTAATCATTGATCCTAGACAAAGTATAAAAAGATTAAAACAAAAGAAAGCAAACTACGTTATATGTCAGCCACTTTAATATTGTTTTAAATGTATGTATATGTGTTTTATGGGTACATGTATGTAGGTATATATATATGTATATATATATATAGTTATATATATATTTTTATGTAGGTGTGTATGTATGTAGATGCGCGTATATAACATGTATACACATGTTGTGTATGTATATATTAGTCTGAGTATAGGTGTGTGCATATATATATACATATACACATATATATATATAAATACACATATACGTATGTATGTATGTATATATAAATACATCCATGCTTAGTATAGAGTGCTTGAAGGAGGTGGGGAAAGGAAAGGGGGAAAAAGAATAAAGTAAAAAGTCCACAGCAGAAAGCAAAAGAAAACCTACAAGGAAGCAAAGAAAGGATGGACAGTGCTGAATACAATGTCTTCTATTATTATATATGCTTTCTTGAAGTAAAAATTTATTGTTGCATATTTTGAATCCTCTTTTATGTTCTGCTGTATACATGACAATGCTTTTTCTCCCTCTTTCTGTTTCAATTTTTTTCTATATTGTATTGAAGTTTTACATAAATATATTTTAAACAATATATAAAAATATAAAAAAATATATATTACACACACACACACACACATAATCTGAATCTGGGATCAAACTCATTTTTGTTCCTTGCAACTTATGTCAACTTGGGGAAGTTGTTTGATAAATTTGGAACTCAGTTTCTCCATCTATGAAAAAAAGAGGTAAATTAAATAATCCTAAGGTCCCTTTCAACTCTACTGAGTTGTTTATGATTTCATGTGTTTGGAGTCTTTGCCAGTTAAAAGAAGAATGCTAGAGCGGATGATTCTTAACCCAAAGAAATGAATTTCCTGTATCAAAAACATGCTGATGAAGAAGAACTTGTTACTTGCCTTCGCAACTCCTTCTCTCTTTCCTCCCACCATGGCATCCCATCTCCCAATTAATAATCTCTGTTGCTGCATTTGTTTCTGATGTTTGGCAATAAAAAAGATATTCACTAACCACATGTTGGGTTTGCTGATGGGATAGAGGATTTCCTTGTGATTGCAGGGGATATGTACATATGATTGGTGGAGTATTGGTGACATGGATAAGGGCTAGACACAGAAAGAAAGGCCCTTTTCTGCCTAATCTTCATATTCCCAGACTCTTCTAAGGGAAGATGTGAGAAAGAGGAGCCCAATAATGATTAGAACATAATAGATGAGAATACTTTTTTCTCTTGTGTTATGTCCTCTTCCACTTGGTGGCTACATGCTGTCTGGATTTTGGAGCCTACATAATTATCAAATTAATTACTTTTTCATTTTTTTGAGAATAGACTTGCCAACCCATTCTCACCCCATGAGTCTGGACTTGGAGACTGAAGCTGGGCTGAGCATGTGAGATTTTTCTTTATTGGGCCACACACACTCTCTTAGGGCTAGGTTACTGGTTCAGGTCACTATAATTGTTTTCTCATTCAGAGTCTCTAGGTCTGGAACTCCATTGGATTCCCTGGCAGAAAAGTATTAATCTTGCTTTGTCATTGTCTTTTTCTCTGTCTTTGTCTCTACCTCTCTGAATCTTTGTCTCTGTTTCTATCTCTGGCTCTATCTCTCTTTCAACAGTGGAAAATATAAAAAAAAATATTGATAGTTCTTTCCCTCCCCCAGGACATTGAGTAGCAAGGGAGAAATTGATCCCCTTCTCCCTTCAGACTGACTCATTGAGAGTAGTAGAGAAATTTCCAAAATGATTATTTGGAACTGCCTATGGAAATGGTAACTATCATAGAGCATCTCCAGGACTTCTTTTTGTAAACTGCTGCCATTGGATTATTGAAATGTGTCTCTTTTAGTGCCATCTCTAGAAAGAAGTGCAGAACAAGTTTTCTGAGAATGAGCTACATGTTAGCAGTTACTAGTTTTCAAGTAGTTCTCATAAAATACTTCATTTAATTTGGCAAAAATTAGATTTAGGAAGGATGATCATATATCTCTCTCTTGTATTGTGCTCTGAGGTACTTCCTTTCAGATCTCTAGAAAACTAGGTATGCTTCACTTTGACCTTTGGATCCCCTCTCCCACCTAGTGCCTAGCACAATGCCTGGTATAGATAACACATTGTGAAACTTGAGTTTTATAAGGTAGAGTATAGGTCTGCAATTCCCTATTTCCTTCTGTGAAATTCCTATGAGGATCATGGGACGTGGGGGACACAATATAGACCTTATTCATTGCCTTCTGACTGAATAATGTTCAATTATTCATGAGAGTGGGAAAAAGATTCACATTCATCCCCATATAGTTTCCCTTAGGCCTAGAAATACACGTGTAACATCATGTTCTAGAATCTGACTTGGTTACATAAATACTGACCCTGAATTAACAATCAAGATTTTCACTACTACATTAGAATGGATCTTACAAAAGGAGAGAAGAGATAGGCATAAAGACTGTTTGTTCAAGGCCAAAAAAAAAAAAAAAAAAAAACTAAAGTTTTTCCCCAAAGGGCTTGTAGAAAATGGTGCTTTGATGGAGGGGATTGAGGAAGGGATGGGAGCCATGCCTCTGTTTCTTGACTTACCCTCTAAAGATTTCAGAAAACTACGCCATCTTAGCATTGCCATGGTGAAGATTACATATATAAAAACTCCAACAACAAACAACAAAAAATCCTCCTTATGTCATCAGCTCCCACTAGCCAGGAGAGATAAAGATAAAATAAACTAATTGTGGGAACACTTTTGCTCTGAAGCAAATGAGAGAGAAGTCATATCATTGTGAATAAGGAACTGGATTCAGGGTCAAGAAGACCTAGATTAAAAATCTCTGTGCCTCAGTTTCCTCATCTATAATATGAAGGAATTGGATTTATAGCATTGAAAGTGTTTTTCAATTCTCTCTCTATGATCTTGTGATGTTTTGAGCTGCAGAAGGCTGGAGAGCATTCTGCTCTGTGTCCTGAAGGAGCAAAATGGCCCAGATAGTCTGATCCCCATCCATAAAATTAGAATCTGAAACCTCTTGCCAAACTTCCCCATGTTAAGCCTCATTATTTTCTTGAGGCATAATGTTTGATCAACCTAGACTGAAGAAATCCACTAAATCATTCATTGAAATGGAGGATAAGGTCAATAAGTTTGGAATGCAGTTTAGTAAATGCAAATAGAGTGATTACAATTAACTGATCAAATATTTATTGAGTATCTTTGCTGTGGCAGTCCTATCCTAGCCACTGTGGTAGACCTGTAGAGCTATAATGCATGTGACTCACATTCAAGAAGCTTATGGATTTGGGGGAAAAGAGGAGAAGAGAAAAAGGGAATAAGCATTTATATAGCATCTGCTATATGTGAGGTGCTGTGCTAAGCATTTTATAATAAGCATTATAATATTATAACATAATATAGTATATAATAATATAAATAGCATCATAATAATTATAATAATGCTTTATATAAGCATTTTATAGATATTAATTCATTCACAACAATCCTGTGAGACAGATAGTATTATTCTTATTTTATGGTTGAGGAAAATGTGTTATATAGAGCTTACGTGACTTTCCCAAGGTCACACAGCTAATAAATGTCTTGAGATAAGATTCCAGGTCCAGCTGAGACTAGAATGTAAACCCCGAGAGGAGAAAGTTTTGATTTTTGTCTTTGTTTTCCCTGTATCTAGCACATATGAAGCACTTAATGAATGATTATTGAATATATAAATGAATGATTGAATGAATAAACCTCTCAATTCCAGGCAAAATATACTTTCCATAAATGGCTGTTCTGAGGGAGATAATACTTGTAATGTGTTTAGAATAGAGTTTAGCACTTAAGAGATATATAAACATTAGCTATTATTGTTGTTGAACTGAACAGAATTAAAGGTTAACTCTATTATAAAGTAACATAACAAGATCCAAAGTGTTAGGTACGGGTACTTATAAAGGTTTTGGAAAGTCTGAAACTGGAAGATGTGAAGACTGCAATGGAATTCTGGCACCAAAAAACTTATAATTCCCTTTCTCCCTCTACTGAGACCATTGCTTCCCTAAAGTACTAATCAGCGTGTTCCTTGACTCAGCCCTAGACATTCTCTAGTGTGTTACAAAGCTCAGCTTCCATTTTTGCCAAACCATCGTGGGAGAGATGAGGAAAAAGGTTTTTTATGTTGTTGTGAAACTTATTTGAAAAATCAGGCTTAAAAAAAACCACACACACAAGGAAAAAAAAAACATTGAAACTTCTCTCTCTGCAAGGTCATCACCTTGAAAATCTTCAACTACAACTGAAGTTTCCAACTTGCAATTCAGTTCAATTATTCATCCATTAATGGGAAGATCACCATGGCTTTTCATGCAGCAGAGAATCCTGCCAGAGCCCAGGAATGTTCCCCACCACCACAGAATGAGACGATACAACAAGCAAACTGTTGTTAAACATTCTGAGTCATTATGACTACCATCTGCTGGGCTGGAGCCTCACCATGAGGCACCTGTGTGGTAGGGATGGTGGAACCCATCTGTTTAAATTGTGATTTCCACAAGCTCCAGGTATGGTGCAGCTGTTACTTCTTTATAGACAGGAATGGGAAGAAACCTACTCTCAGAGGCAACCAGCTTTCTGCCATGGCCAAGGGAATGAAACAAATTAGTCTCAAGAAACATTTATTAAGCACCCCCCCATTTTTTTTTGGTTCAGAGCTCTGTGTTGATGAGCATGATTAACAAGAGTGTGAAGCCTGCAGCTAGGGAAAGTTGGGTTCAAAGGCAGTCTTGGATACTTTCTACTTGAATGATTATGGACAAATCATTCAACATCTTTGGGCCACAGTTTCTTTATCTATAAAATGAGAAGAGTGGGCAAGGATGCTTCTAAGGTCTCTTCATGTTCTATATTTATGGTCTGTGGTAAAATGACAACTTCTTGTCATCTATATTTGCTTCACCATCACTTAGCAAACTCTCTGACACAGAGAAGGCATTATATATATATATATTTAAATCCAAAGTTATATGGGGAATGAGTGAAAGAGCTAGAATTTGAACCTATATCTTCTGGAAGCCTCAATTGCCTACTCCAAAGGATTTTTAGTGCCATCAAAATGAACTAGCCCTTGACCTCAGACGATAGAATCACAAACTTAGAAGATACTACTTAATTAGATAAACATTTATTGTTGTTCTTTCAGTTCTTTTAGTGCCTGACTAATATGGAAATGGTTTGACATTTCCTTCTCCAGCTCAATTTTAAGTTGAAGAAACTGAGGCACACAGGATTAAGTGATTTGCTCAGGATCACACAGCTAATAAGTGTCTGGTCTTCCATTCTCCAGGCTTTGTACTTTAGGCACTATACCACTTCACCGCTCTTAAGCACTTATTAAATGTTCGATATTCTTTGGTACAGGGCCAGGCATTGAGAATATAAAGATAAAAAAACTGTGCCCTCAAGAAACAAATTATTTGATCATGAATCATCCAGTCCAAATCCTTTATTTTGCAAATGAGGAAAAAGGGGGTTAAAATGTAAAATGATGTGACTAGGTCAAATAAGAAGCAGACTCTTTAGTTCTTTTTTCAGTATTCTTTTTAGCATAGTCTTTCTACCATCATTTCATAATAAGGTGTACCAATGGTGTATTTGGGAACATGAGATTGATTAGCTCTATTGCTAGTCTAGAAATGCCTGTTGGTAATATCTTCATTGGCAGCTGGGTAGCACAGTGAATAGAACATAAACATGAAGTCAGAAAGTCTTATCTTTGTGAATTCAGATTTAGCCTCAGTCACATACTAGCTGTGTTACTCCGATTAAGTTACCCTGATTCAGTTTCCTTATCTATAAAATATTCTAGAGAAGAAACTGGTAAACCATTCCCAAATGGAATCACAAAAAGTCAAATGCAACTAAACAATCACAAAATTTCTTCAATGTATGCTGGACTCTGTGGTAAGATACAGACACCAGAATTTTATCACTTAGTCTGAGCTGCACTTTTATTGCTTTCCCAAGTTGCACATCAGCTTCTCAATCACAATCATGTCCCCAGCTCTCAAAGAATTGGCATTCCCAGAGTGATTTCAATGCTACTTTTCATATGCTAGTCAGAAATAGCCATGGGGCAAGGAATCCATCTGGAATTTATCCTTGATGCTGAGAATAAGAACAAAAGCTTTTCTTCTTCTTCCCAAGGAGAAGCAGAGTAGTACTTTGTGAACATCACTTATATGGCATCCAGAGTCACAGCTGTAGCCCAATTTAGCCTCAAGCTTATCCCAGGCCGAAACCACAGGGAGGACTTGGACAGCTTCATCTTAATTTTTAATCAATAATAATAATAACCTGCATAAGGCTTATCTTAGAGAGACTGTAGAATTTTAGAGAGAGAGAATAGCTATTCTGTTGTTAGTGGGAGGATAAGGGAAGGGCAGATGGTGAACTATATTTTTATGGGGAAGAAAATGACATATAAAGAGGTTGCCTTCACATTGCACAGAAGTGACTGAACTTGCCTTCAATTTGGGCTGTTTCATCTTCCTACTGTGCACTGCTGCCTGCTCTTAATCTCAGAAATCCCTTCCTCAATTCTCCAGAATCACTAAACTTCCAGTTCTAGTATTATCACAAAACAAGCACATCACATCTACTCAGAGGTACCACAGACATGATCAGACTTAGAAATAATAATCATTGTGTTTCCAGTGATTTTTATAACATATATTTGCTTGACTATTTTATCTAGCTGAGCTGTTCTCTATACATTCACTTGTTTCCATCTTAATCTGAGTATATTTTGAGTGTCAATGTCTCTCTTTATGACAGTCAAGAATGGGATGTTGGTACGTATGTATGCCGGGGGGTACAGCATTAGTAATTTTATGTTCTTTGATTTCCTTTGTATGTTGTTCCTTCTTTGTGCCCAGAAATGTATGCTACACTGATTTCTAGAATGTAGACATCTCTAAAGAGTGTTGTAGCAAGAAAGTATGATTATCTAAAAGTCCAATCATCTTTGTCTGCTTATTGATACCTCAATGCCACATCCTAAAACCAAGACTGGGATCTTTTTAAATTGGAGAAGTTCCAAAACTCTCCATTCTTGTCATAAAAAAGCAGCAAAAATAATGATAGCTCATATTTATATGGCACTTTAATGTTTCCAAAGTAAGCAATTAAATATAGCCTCTATGTCAAATATAAGAAGCAGTTGTACTTAAAATGATTGCTCTGCTAGCATATTAAAGAGTTTGATGTTATAGAGCTGGTTTCCTGGGATTCATGTGCAAAACAACTTTACTTTTACCTCAAAAGAAACAAAATATCAGACCCTGAATTCTTTTTTTTTATTGTTGTTCTATTGATTATCAGTGGAATTTTAAAAGCTCATATTTGGATGCACAGATAATCAATAGGACAAAACAAGAATTTGAGGTCTTTTTAGTTTGAAAACTAAAGTAAAAATAATAAACTGAAGTTTAGGTGCCAACAAGTTCAATGTTCCATCCACTAGATAACTCACAAAAGGAAACTCAAGGATTAAAGCCAAACCTCACAAGTGTTAGGAGTGTCTGGGTGAGATTAGAAGCAGTGAAGACAGAAGGGTTTAGGACAAAGAACGTAACCATGTATTGATCACTCATTAAGGTTAGAAACAATCAGGGAGGTTCCCTAACATCCATGTGTGATGATTTATAGATATGCAGGAGAAAAAAATGCATGTTATTGAGCACTGGCCATTTAAAAAAGTTTTCTTCACATGGCACAGATAACTGCTTTAGGAATTCAGGCAATTGCAGCCTCCTACTCCATGCATGGATGTGTGGGTTACAGTTCTTTCACACTGGAATATCTTCCTACTTTCCTGAGGACTGAGACATTGATGAATTTCTAGGATTGAAAATCCTAATTGGAAATTCACTCATCACTCAAATTCAGTTTTACAAGTATATTTTGCCATCATGTGATGGCAAAGTCAAAAGTGACTTTATGAATAATTTAATACAATTACTGATCTATGAGGTAACTGAGCCATGTAACTGTCTGCTGAGGTCTCTGCCACTTGATTCAAACTTGGGATTTGGGAGCTTCCTTAGATATAATGTTGTAGAGTAAGTAACTGAACCTTCCAAAAGTACCTTTTCATTGCACCAAAATGGACATTTATAACATCCCTAGGTAATGATATCCCATCAATGCATGATACAGAAATTAAAGGAGCATATTCTAATATGAATGCTGCTCATCTCAGAGAGACATAGATCATGGCAATGATCTCAGCAGAATTTTGGAAACATACACTGTGATGGTAAAGCTCTTTTAAGATATGTTAAGGCTTTGGAAGCTAATGCCATCACTCTGCTCATAGGTTCTAGAAGGGATAGTGCAGACTCTGCAAAATAAAGAGCTGCCGCCACTGAGAGAAGCTATGTTTTTCAGTACTTGTCAGAAGGAAGCCTGGAACTGTCATAGTAATTCAGCTCACCTGGCATCAGGTGATCTTAATTATTCACGTGACAGTAAAACCCCAGAGTTATATGCTGTTCAGAAACTCATTGGCAGGATACCATGGAATTTGAAGTAATGTTCATAAAAGAATCTGAACATTGAATAATAATAATAACTCATTTCTGCAATATTTAAAGTTTATTAAAGTTTGTAAAGTACCTTGCTCACAATAATTATGCAAAGTAGTATAGAAGATTATGTATCTATGGTTGCAAAAGACCTCAAGGACCATTTAGTTCAAAAGTCTTCATTTTAAAGATAAGAAAACTGAAACCTTGCTTGGTTAATGACTTATTCAACATCACAGAAGTGAGATTTAAACCCAGGATCTCTGATTCCAGAATCAGGGTACTTTTCATTATCCCACTCTGCTCAAAACCACAATTATCATTGCCATTCCATAGATGTGGAACTCAGACTTGAAGATGTAAAATAACCTGCCTATGACTACACAGCTGGTAAGTGTCATAACTAGGTTTTAAACTCAATATAACCCTAGTGTTTTATCTTGACCCTCAGTTTAATGCTCTTTTTGTCATATTCACATGTATTCAATATAAAAATAGCCCATATTTGTAAAGTATTTGATGGAAGTCAATTTTAGTTATGGAATATCAATAATTCATAGACTAATAACATTTTCTCATGAGGCCCACATCTAAAGTTTTTGGGGCAACACTGAATTCTCCAAGTTTACATTGATCACCCAATTGATATGGGTAATGTTATTAAGAAGGTACAGTGAAACTCTGCAGAAAAGTTTTCACCAACTAAACTGGCCTCAAAGGTTCATAGGAAGAAATTGGCTTAGCTACATAAGAAGGCATTTAGACCATTAGAACAGCCTGATAACAGGAAGTTACTGTTGCATTTCACCTGCTGTCAGTATCTTTCCATCTGGATCTAGCCATTGCACCAAATTTACTTGAAAACTAGAAATTCACTGTTTCCTCTAAGAGAGAGGGAAAAAAGGAAGAAAGGAAGGCAGAAAACAAGGAAAGAATAAAGAAAGGGAGAGAGGAAGATTAGGAAGGAGAGAAGGAGAAAAAGGAAAAAGAGGGAAGGAAAAAAGGAGAAGAAAAAAGGAAAGAAGAAAAGGAGGGAAGGAAAAAAGAAGAAAGAAGAGTGGTTGAGGGAAATAAGGAAGCCTGTAAGGAGGGAAGGAGAGGGGGAAAGAATAGAGAAAGCAATCAATCAAGAAAAAGGAAGAAAGAAAAGAAGAAAGGAAGGAAGCAGAGAGAGAGACAGGGAGGGAGGAAGGAAGGAAGGAAGAAAAGAAGGAAGGAAGGAAGGAAAGGAAAGAGGGAAGGAGGGAGGGATAGAGGGAGAAAAGAAGGGAGAGGTAGAAAGGAAGAAAGGAAGGAAGAACATTACATTACAAAGAGCCAAGACAACTAACTGAACCAGATGTTCTCAGAAAAGTTTTTCTGTTACTGAAGTGTAATTGTATTTGTGCTATTTCTATTCAATTAGGTAAACATTTATTAACATCCAAAATTTTGGTATTTGGAATACATATACAAAAGCATGATAATTATCCTGTCCTCAAGGAGTTATATTTTACTAAGGAGGTTGTGAGAGCATGTGAAGATAGCAGGGGTTAAGAAACAATAATAATTCCTGTCTGTAGTCTTATCAATAAACTCAAAGCATCTGAGGGTGAGAAAGACCTCAAAGACCATTGAGTATAGCCTGCATTTGTACAAGGGTTTTCTGTGATATATCAACATTTGATCACTGTTATTCTAACTGCAAAACCTGTTTGTACTTAAGCTCATCAACAGCTGTTCTCAATGACATCATAAAGAAATCTAGATGTCAGTCCTCATGGGATGTTCGTAGTTAATCAGGACAGCCTGTTATTTCTTTGGGTTTGGGATTCATATTTCTTGACACATCTTCTACATTCTGGGACTACACATGTGGCAAAATATTTCCTTGACAACTTTTTCCTAGGTGTCAAGGGAGTCAGGTCTGTGCTCGTGGAGGGGTGTTAGCCTTGGAGAAGTTTTGTAACTTTAAATTTGGAAGAAATGAAACAGATTTTGTATCAAAATGATGTGGAATTTCCTAAAATGTTTTTTTTAAACAAAGTCATTGTATGTTTACTTCCATACCACAAACATTTATTTAGTATGTCCTATGAGTCATTTTCCCAGGTGTTACTGATCCTATGACATCCCTATGGAGAAATTATGGTAAATGACAACAGGTTATCCAACAGGAGATGATTTTTTTTTCCTCACAGTAACTCATCACTTGATGACCAACCCTTTGGCATCCTTTACCAAAACTCTTTCCTACTCAGCAAGTTTTAAGATCCTCTGGTAAGAGACACAATTCTTTAACAGAGCCATAAAGAATATGGGCTCTGGGATCAGCAAATGAGTTCAAAGTCAACCTGACATTGATTATTTATGTAACTGAGGCAAGCCTTTAACTTTCCTGTTAACTTTCCTTAATTTCCTTACTAGAAGACCTCTTTGTCTCTTCTATCGCAAGAGCTGTGGTCCTAACATCCTTTCTACCTTAAATGGATCTACAAACCTTATTCTCTGCTATCATTTAAAAATTTAGAGTCACTTTCATGCTCCAAGACAACATCAAAATATGATGTTATTGGAGATTGAGGAAAAAAAGACAAAACAAGACATGAAATCACAATTTCTAACACCATATTCTTAAGTGGTTATGTCAATGCTTTTGATAGTTGGTCTATCTATGATAAAAAGTCTGGGCTATCTATAATATAACAGCAATGTTTTTCCTATCAACAAGAGTTTAAAACCTTTCTAAGGCTCTTTTACTTGCAACATATTTATTTTTCCTTTATAAAAGACAGTCATTGTCAAGCCATTGAATCATTGTATCATCTGCTGGAGTAAAAGGAGTTCCAAAGCACTGAGAATGCCAGCCTGAGGATTCTTTCCAGAATGTCAAACAGTTATTGACTTCTGAATCTGTGCTAGTATATTACAATGAGTGGAAACCATTGCTTCTTATGATTGGCTTTCTACCTTATGGTGTTGGAGAAGCACTTAGCCAAAAATTCCAGATGGTACTGAGGCCCCATTAACTTACTACTCAAGAACAATATTATCTACAGAGGGGATGTGTGCAAGCCATTGACAAAGGAGCCTTCCTTTTACATTAAGAGGCACTGAGTTCTACCCTTGGTAGTGAGTGGATTTTTGCACTGTGTATTGGTCACTTGTTTTCTTCCTAAGATCTTTTCTTAAGGATAAACAAGCATAGATCTCTGGGTTCATAGGCCAAAAGTCTTTGTTCAAGGTTTTGAATTACAAACTTTTTTAAAGTAAGCCTGGAATAACAATACTAAATATTGATATCCTTCAGATTCTGCCATAACAGATAGTTTTCTGATTATTCTCTGTCAGTTCACCTCAAAGTTTTACCTCTTTGGGGTAATTAGAATTCATGGTTAACTGAAATAGAGCCCAGATGAGTCTTAGCCTGGGACTCAGTATAGAGGGATTGGCCAGCAGGAAAAACTGCCTGAGGAAATCAAGTCATTCACAAGCTGTCAACATGAGTAATTTGCCCATAAATGATTCTTTTTGAAAAATAGAAAAATTGAATTATTCCAGAAAGTAATTATCATACTACTGTTGGACCTACTACACATGGCACACTTGGGAATTGTTTTTGTCAAGCATTAATTAAAAACTAGATTTGGTGGTCCAACATAATGGGGAGGGTGCTGAAACTGGAGTTTTAAATCCCATATTAGATAATATTCATTTGGGTGAATCCTAGACAAGACACCTAAACTCCTAGAGCACCAGTTTCTTCATCTGCAAAATGGGATATGATCTCATAATTGTGCTACCTATCTCACAGAGTTGTGGTGAGAGATGAACTATTTCTCTGTCTCTTTAGTCACATGTATAAATATTATTAAGTTATATATTGGGCATTATTATCCGAAGCAGTTGGAGCCTATGAATCTTTCTGATGTCTTGGACACCAGACAACCTAGATTTTAGGCTACCTCTGATCTGGAAACTGGGTATGCTCCTTCTTCCCAAATAATACCCATGTCCTGTCTTTGCTGGAAATTTCCATTCCCTATGCTTATATTCTCTATTTAAGTTGCTGACTCAAGCGACTCCTTTTGTTGACATCTTAGACGAAAACCCAATGCATTTGATCAACATTTCTCTAGCTATTCAATTGGGATTGATTCAGGGAACTGTCCTGTGGTAAAATGACTGCAACACATGTATTCCTATATCAAGAAGAATACATTTTGCTTGAACCTCTATGACAGCTCTTTGTGTTATGAAGATGGCCTCTGTGAAAGATCATTGCTAACCATTCCCAAATAATACTCTATCCTCCTTCTGCAGATGTAGAAATCATTACATTGGTATTTGGGGGTTCCATTGACTATATCTAATCCCAACAAGTAATCAAAGTCTGGTTAAATTGTTTACACTAAACCCTTCTGACCTCATTGTCCCTGTCTCTCACCCTAATGCTCCTAATACTCTTGGGATTTTAGTTTAGATCTTGAGTTTCTTCTTGAGGTGGGAAGAACTGAGTTTGAATAATGTCTCAGACATTTATCATACCAATATGACCTTGAGCAAGTAACAATCTTTTTCTGTGTCAGTTTCCTGATCTGTAAAATGTAGCTACAACTCTGAGTTGTTAAGGACCAAAAAATATGTAGGCACCTACAAACCTTGAAATATTATATAAATGGTACCTAACATCATCATCATTTTGTTTTTTTTTAAAGTCTATATTCAGAAATTAAACTTATTGATCTTACCATAACATTTGACAATGTTGATTTCCCCCCTTCTCCTGAATATTTTCTTCCCCCTAGGTTTTTGTAGTTGAGGACTTATCAGGCAAGCAAGAACAAGTTCTGGATATTGTTCCATATGCAGCCAAATTTATCATGCTATTTCATATTCTTCAATTAATTAACTTTGATTTAAATCTCTGAAGTTCAAACTAGATGATTTATCAATTTATGATCAAACTCATCATTACATGTCATGTGGATCACAAAGTCACGAATGTAAATTGATAGTGTAGTACTATCATTTGATTCATTTGAAAAGCAAATAATTGCAAATATTCACTTTTTATTATCAATATTGTTTCCTTTATTTCCTTATTTCCATATAACCCTCTCTTGTCATAACAATTAAGCAAAGCTAAATAACACAGGTATCCAGATGACAGCATATATAGCATTCAACATCCTTGTTCTACTTCTCTACCAAAAGAATGGGGATATTTTTATTAGAGTATTTCTTCCAGAATCACTTTGTAAACTTAAAACTATGGTTCAGCTACTGAATTGATGTCAACAAGGTAAGTTGTCTTCTCCAAACCTTAGTTTCTTCATGTATAAACTAAGGACCATGGATTAAAAATCATCAAGGCTCCTTTAGCTTTGCCATCTTAGGATTCTGGGATTTTAATAGGGGGCAAAGAAATAAAACAAAGAGAAACAATTAGAAATTTCTCTGATAGAGCCATCTGGTTTTAATTTTTTTTCACCTACTCATCCAAAGACTTGCCAAAACCACAGTGAAGAAAGCCATCAGTCTTCTCCAACTACTCCAACTGCTCAAATAGAGCCACCACGTGTTTCTACATCCATTAGTATAATGAAGAGATACACTCATAAAAATGTGTCCCATTTATTGGTTAGAACATTATGGTAACCAAGAAGGGAGAAGGGTGTTCTGCATGAATGCCAAGGGGATTAGGATAATATTGCCAAAGCTTTTAGAAGTTCCAAATGGGCAGAAATGATGCACTCAATTCTCTAGGACAGAGTGTGCAGTAGGAAGGGCACAAACAAACAGTTGTACTGCTTTGGCAAGCATTAACCAAACATACTTCTTTCTCATTAGCTCTGTAACTGATGCTGAGTGTTAGGAAGTACTGAGGTGAGGAGGAGGTACTTAGAAAACCAGAGAATGCTACTTTCATTCTGTTGGCACTATGGATAACACTGGTGATGATCACAGAGAACAATGTTTAAGAATTCTTTGCCAATTTTTTGTTGATTGGGTGATATAAGTATAAAAATTAATTTTGAAGCCTATTTTTAAAATAGATGTGTATACCTAATTCACAGTGAAAGTGTTTTTCCATGGCAAAGAGCATAGTCTTCCTAATGAAAAGGAGAAATCTCTGTATAAGCTTTTTGTGATCCAAATAAGGGAATGTTGGTGTGGTGTAGTGGAGAGAACACTAACTCCCAAGTCAGAAGTTTTAGATTTAAGTCTCTGCTCAGTCACTTATTAGTTATGTGATACTGGGGAAACAAATTAATCTTTCTGAGACTCAGTTTCCTTATCTGTAAAAGACAATAATAATAACACTTAAACTAGGAATCTCACAGGGTTGTTATGTAGACCATCTGTAAACCAAAAAACATTATATGCACATGCTTATTACCTTACAAAACATAGCCTCGTGGCTATAATTATTCACCAGAAACTCGCTATTTTTTATGAACTGACAGATGAAAAATCATTCTACAAATACAGATCTGAAAAATAAATAGAGAGAATTCAACCTATAATCTCTACTGAAATTCAGCTGTGGCTGCAGTATGAAGTGGTAGTGTTCTTGTTTGTGCTTAAGCATTAAGAAAGTGATGTCATGACTTGTAAATGAATTGTAATTTAAGTGAGAGGGCTGTGCAAAGTCACCAGCCTCTCTTTCTCCACTGGATTCATCTGGGTCCAGTAGAAAAATATAGATCAAGATATCTGAAGATGGTCCCAGATACAGTGGGAGAACTTGGTCTTTTTAAATTAAAATCTTTTTTAGTCCCAGTTTGTCTGAAGCAATGCTCATTTAGTGATTAAATCTAGGTACGAAATGAGGCAAAAAAATGGTTTCTTTTACCCAGTCAAAAATAAATACAAACCAATGAATCAAAGGAAATTACTGTTCTGGGAACAAAACATGCGCAGGAGTGGAAATTTTAGGTCAGACATGCAAAATTCTTTAGCTGAGCAGAACTCTTATAACCAGGTCACTAAACCACAGAATCTCAGCAGTAATGTGTTCTCTGAGATATCTTGCAACCCAGAGGTTGCAATTCTGTGTGTCAAATCTAAATCTTCCTCATTGTTCATAGTTTTACTCTTTGGGTTCAAAACAAGCAAGTCTAATCTCTCTTACATCTGCTAACCTTTCAAATACTTGAAAATAATTCTCAAGTCCTCTCTTGCTTTTCTCAGTGGCCTAAACATTTTCTAGATTTTCCACTGAATCTTACATGGCATGGTCTCCAATCCCCTCACCATCTTGGCTTTTCCCAATTAGATATTCTCTAGCTTGCTCAATTCAGAACTTCTGTGGCCAGCCTGGACAGCCTATAGCTTGGAGCTGTAGGAGGAGAGAAATTGAGGGAGAGGAGGAAAAATTGCACTTGACTTTAACAATTTGACTAAGTGTTTGAGCGGATTGGTATAGTCTTTGAGTAGTCTGTCTGGCAGTAATGAATGCCTTGTGGGCTAAAGGGGCTCAAAATAAAAATAACTTGGAAGTCCATCTAGTTTGATAATGGGAGGGAAGGGGAACTAAATTTATTTCCAGTTTTAAGGTGGAACTCAAAGGCAGGAATGGATGGTCACCATTCTAAAATTCTCGTCTATTTATTAGGAAGGAGTGGGCAAGTGCAGGCAGTCCCCAAACGGGAGTTTTGATGCATGGAAATTCTTCTGAGTTACTGGCTTGCAGGTGCCAGTCAAAAGACAGCAGCGGACCTTTGAGGTCATCATTAGCAGTACCAGGCCTGAGAAAATAGAAGCATAAAAAAAAGCAGGGCACAGATTCCTTGCCCTCTATTTCACAGTCTGTCATATCTGCCTAATTTGATGGCCTCTATTTCGTTTTGCAAATGCCCACAATTATTCAATGAGAAGATGAGAAGCCAGAGAATGAGAAAACATGCTCTCTTGATAAGGTGATGCAGGACTGGCCTAGTGGAAATAGTACTGAGACTTCTGTCAAATAACAGGCAAGATTCCAGGTCAGCCACTTGCCACCTATGTCATTTCTGACAAAGAGGATACTCCTGAGATTTCGTTTTCCTCATCTAGAAAATGAGGAATTTCAGCTTAATTTGATTCAATAAGCTTTTATTAGGCATTTGTGTGCTGGACATTTTCCTAGACACTGAGATAAAAAACATAATTGCTCCCTTTCTTGAGGTCTCACCTTCTAAAAAGGACATGCTCATCTCACAGGAGTAAATGTAAAGTATGTACAAAGTCAAAAGAAAGACTTTTTATTGGGGGAGGGGTAGAACACTGACACATTGGTAGGTGGGAGTTGGGGGCATCAGAAAAAGCTTGAGAAGGAGGATGATTGCTCAGATGTCATTCCAGCCTTAAATCCTATGATCCCATGAGTAGGTGGACATCTTTAGAGCATAATGATGTTTCTAGGCAGACTCCCCCCTTCAAAAATCTGTTTCATTGGCCTATTAATACCAAGTTCCTCAAATTTTACCATTAAATATTCTTAAATATATTTTTATTTTAAAGATATTGCTTTCTAGGATTCCCCCATCATCGGCATGGTCATCATCATTATCACTACTATTGTCATTATTATCAATCTTAATCTATTTTTCATCCTAAATACAATGGAGTCCAGAAATAAATGGTCTTGATTCATGTCACTATCTTACTATTGTTTTTTCTTTCATTGATTTGTCTATCTATCTATCTATCATGTATCTTTCCATCTCTCAGCCTATCTCTCTATCATCTATTTATCTATCTATCTATCCATCCATCCATCCATCCACCTATCTATCTATCCACCCATCTACCTATCTATCTATCTATCTATCCATCTATCCAATTAATATCAAGTAAGATAGACTAGCAAAGAGATATATGCTTATCAAAGGAGTTTAACACTGTCATGGAATGATTCTGACAACTAACATGATCAATCTATCATGGATCTTTCCATCTCTCTGCCTGTCTCTCTATCATCTGTCTATTTACCTATCCATTAATTAATTAATTCATTCATATATCTATCTGTCTATCATGTATCTTTCCATCTCTTTATCTGTCTGACTCTCTATCATCTACTATCTCTCTATCTACCTTTCTTTCTATTTATTTACCTCTCTCTCTCTCTTTTGTCTTCTCTCTCTCTCTCTCTCCCTCTCTCTCTCTCTCTCTCTCTCTCTCTCTCTGTTTCTCTCCTGCCTTGTGCAGGTGGATTATAGGATATTAGATTTAGAGCTAGCAGAAACCTGGCAGAGATCATTTAGTCCCACCTTCTTTTAATAGATGAGAAGACTGATGTTTAAAAAGTTCATTGGTTTTCCCCAAATGACATGAATAAAAGGAGTTATTGAGTTGTTTCAGTTGTCCCTGACTCTTCATGACCCCATTTGGGGATTTTTTTGGTAGAGAAAAAGGGGTATTTCCTTCTTCAGCTCATTGTACAGATGAAGAATTGAGGCAAACAGGATTAAGTGACTTGACCAAGGTTACACAGCTGGTAAGTATCTGAGGCCAAATTTGAACTCATGAAGATGAAACTTCCTAATTCTAAACCCAGTGCTCTCTGCACCATGACTCCACCTGAGTAGCAAGTAGCAAGGTCAAAATTAGAATCAAGGTCATTTGATTTCAAAGCCAACATTCTTTCCATTTTACCACTTTGCTTCTTAAATTGACTGTTTTTAAAATTGAACAAAAGTGTTATGATGAAAATTCATTTTCTGGTTACTTACTGAAGTCACATTCTGAACAATAGCAGATAAGGGGTATAATGACATGTATTTGATCCTCTCCCAACATAGTGTTGATTTCTTTTGCCAAGCCTCTGTGTTTTGAAAGTTTGCTGTTGCACCTAATTTGAAAGATGATTATTTTGTACAGTAACAGCTATTCTCTAATTTTTATGGGTCAATGTTGAATCCAGGGAGTTGTGGACCACAGATTTGTCTGTGAGAATGATACAGTTCCATTAGAGTATAAGGATAATTTGGGGTTTCTACTTGCAAAGCTGAGATTTGTCATCTGTTCACTGATGATTAGTATGATTATAATGGTGCTTACAATTTTCATTAGTTGATATTTAAATAAAAGTGGGACTGGGAGAGCATCTTAATTCCTTATCAGTTAATACCTTAGTGAGGATTAGTTTATCAGATTCTTTCTTACTATGACCACTAGCTGAAAGCAACACTGTGGAGAAGAGACAGAAGGCATAGCACTGACTGGGATGGGATAGGGAGTAAATGCACCAACACTAGGCAAAGGGAAATAGAAAAGGCAAGTGAATGGTATATGAATACAAACTTTATTTCCTTTGCTTTAGTAAATCTCACCTTGATTAAAATGTGAGATTACCACTCTGCTGGGGTATCACAACAATGTAGAATTTTGAGAGGTGTACAGGACTTTATTAGCCATTTGGCTCTACCAAACTCTGATCAGAATTCTAACGTTCACACTCAACTTCTCAGTGTCCTTATATGGGGAAGGAGGAAGGAAAAGAGATTGTGGAAGGGAGACCCTACTATCTTTTCAATACATTTAAGATAACTTCATCTTTGTTTCTTGAAAACCAGTCTAAATTCATTTTCTTCTACTTCTACCACTGTTTTTGAACTAGCTCTTTGGGACCAATGATGAAAAGACCAATCTTTGCTTTATAGTTAGGTCATTATTATTACTATTATTTTTATAGTAACCTCCATATTAGTTGACGTTTCTGTGAAGCCACAGAGATGGTAAAGGAATGAAGGTCTTTGTTAATCCTTAGATAGGTTCTGAGCAATTCTAGGCTTTATGCCACAATTTTAGGTGCAGTATAGTTCATGTAGCAATTATGATAGTAATAATGACATATATAAAGGACTTTATAATTGCAAAGTGTTTCATATGCATTTAATTCTCATGAGGTTTTCCCATGAGTTAAGCCAAATTTTTCTCATTCTCATGGTAAAAAATGGGACGTGGGGAGTTCATGAGACTTAGAGTCACACAGTCAGTAAATAAAACAGGGCAGGACATGGCATCTGCCTCCAAGTTGAGAACTTTGTCCACTCCACAAATTGCCTCTTGTGTAATGCAGGAGAAAGTATGCTGAATTCAGCACCAGAGGACCTGAGTTTAAACCAGACCTTTGATACTTACTTTCTAGATGATCTTGTGAGCAAATCACTTAATTTCTCCAAGATTTTGTATTGTCCTCTGTAAAATGAAGCTGTTGGTTTTGGTAATCTCTAAACCTCCTTCTACATCTCAAACTAAGATTCTCCAATTTGCCAACCAAGGAAAGAAGGTATTTGATATTCATCTTTTTTGCATCTTGCTCTTGAGGGACATCTTATCTTCTATTTTTTTTTTTGCCACTCTGCTCTATTGATTGCATCTCTTTTTTGCCTTTTTGCATCACTTAAATTTTTTCTACCTCTGAATGTCTTGGCTCCCTTTGTGTGGGATAGACAACAGTCATTACTTTAGAAACAACTCAAACAAAGCTTTCTATAATTACAGGTTTTCACCAGACAATGCCTTATCTTAATCTTGCTCTAAAGGTATGATGGAAAGGGATCTTGTTTTTTATATTGTAATAATCCCCATTCTGTATTATGTTATTTTTATTGTTGGTGTTTACTTAGAACCCTGGAATAAAAATAATTATTTTCAAAGGCTCTCCTTCTGATGGACTCTTTTAAAAAACTTAAATGTGATTCATACTTGGAGCTGGTTTTCTGATTTTCTGACTTAATACACCCCCAGGACTTCTGATGAGCTTTTCTTTTATCTGTCTTTTATGTCTCTCCTCTGAGCTGACTTCCTCTTCGTTCTGATGAGGTTAGGACCATGATATGAGCAGACCTAGCACAGTCAATTATTTTCTTCTGTCAACTTCTTGGATTGTTGCAGTATTTTATAGAGATACAGGATTGTAAAAATATATAATCATAGGTGTGGGACTGGATAAGGTCTTTCAGAGATTATGCTCGAGACAGCAACCGAATAACACAATTGGAGTAAGGGCAGATTTAATGGAAATGGGGATAATAGAAAGGTCCCCTCACCTTTATGCTGGGAAGGTGGTTGGTTTTTCCCCAAGTAGCTAATTGAGAATTCCATGTCCCTTGGCATCTCTGCCTCCCCATCTGGTTTCATAGGAATTTTCCTGTTAGGCTGAATGAAATAGACAGGAACTGTGCCTCCTTCTTCCCTTATACCCTCTACAACACCTAACACAAATATGGGTGTGGTGATTCAGCACAGATTTGCAAATGGATTTTGGGACATAATTTCTGAATCATTAAATTGAATTTAGATCAGCATAGTACCTTGGATTAGGAATATAATTTCAGATGTTCAGATCAACTACTGGGTTGATTGAAATGGTAACTAGTTGTCAAGCCCTGCAGTCAGCCACAACTTCCCTAACCATATTTTATCCCATTTACATGGAAAAACTGAAGTTCATAGAATCATAGAATGACAGAATATGAAGGGAATTCAGAAAATATCTTCTCTAACCTGTGTCTCAACAGGAATTCCTATCTAGTAAATAGTTACCCACCCTTTGCTGGGAAATATCCAAGGATGAGAAACCTATATCTATCCAGAATCCATTCTACTTTAGGAATAGGCTAACCCATTCCTTATTTATAACTTCCAATTGTTAGGAATTTATTTCTCATATCAAATTTAAATTGGCTTCTTTGCAACTCACTGCTCCTAATTCTACTTTCTGGGGTCAAATGCAATAAATCTCATCCATTTCCCATGTGACAGATATTCAAATATTTAAAGAGCAATAAAATATCCCTCACAGGCCTTTATTTGACCATAAATATTTTCTAGTAACTTACTGGAGGTCACAAAACTAGCATGACCCCCTCCCCCCAAATACCCTTCCCCATAGCTCTCATTGTCTGTCACAAACTTCAACTATTTTGCCAAATAGCCAGTCTGCAAATCAGGGGGGAAAGGCAATTCCTACCCCGACCCAAAATCATTTAGCTTTATGGAAAACATGTTGTGTTCCTTTCCCTTGCAGCTCTAATGACAGATTCATTTTCTATGGGCCAGAACTGGGAGAAACCATATGCCTCAATGAGTTTGATTTCAAAGTCTAAGCAAAGCATTTGATAGAAGATTACACTGCCTAATGATATCAGTCATCTTGTTATTATAGATTAGATCACAGATGGGAATCATTAGTAGTGTTTTTGTGACTTCCCCAGCCTTTCACAGAAAAGGGTATTAAATGAAAATGATGAAAAGTCCTATTTGCCCCCCCCCCCATTTTCAACAGTCTTCTCCCTGTTTCTCCTGATCTGCCATCTTGTTCATTACATTTGATTTTTTTCTAGTACTTTTAACCCACTGCTTCCTGTCAAGGTGTATTTAGATCATCAACATTAGTGCCATGTGAGGAAGTAGGCATCATTCCTTGATGTTTTCTTCATTTGGGAGAAAAGCAACTTTGGCTATAGCTGGGACACCTGTCCAATATTGTTCTGGTTCCATTACTCTCCTTTGGTGTGGGTGGGTGGAATGGAACGTCCTCCCCACCATCAATTATTTAAAATTAGAACTGCTGGTCAGGAAATTTTTGGAAATATTCTGAAAACTTAGCTCTTCTCCCCTAATGTCCTTGGAGGCTCAGCTTATGATGTGTTTTCTGACAATGGCAATGATCTTCTCTGCAACTCAGAGAATTTTTATAATCAAGGGAGGATTATTATAGGATAATTGACTTCCCATATGGAAAAGATGATAGAGATCCTTTAGTACAATCAACTTATTTTTTAGATGAGGAACATTTGGCCCACAGAAATGAAATGATTTATCCAATGTTTACACATGAATCATAAGGAACAGAACTCACATTTAAACCTAGGTTTCCATGAGTGGTCTTAGGATATGACTCTGTATTTCTATTGAGCTACATTAAAGAGACAGTAATATCTGAGATAATATTTAAACCCATGGTCTTCCTAACTTCAAGTCCAGCACTCTGTCCACTATACCATGTTTACCTCTCCACCATATATTTACACAAAATTGTAGAGAATACAGGATCCTACTATGCTGTTGATTTATTGACCAAAACTACATTGGATTTCATAAAGTAAAATGATGCTTTACAGGCTCTCCTGCAGCTGTGTCTCCCATGTATATGTTGGAATTTTAGAAGATTCCTTATAATATGAAAGATGACTTTGTTTGACAACTTTATGATTAATATCAAGTAAGGTAGACAGCAAAGTGATATATGCTCACCAACGGAGTTTAATACTGTCATGGAGATGATTCTAATTGGCAACTAACATTTGACTAATTTCATCACATCCCTGAACATGGGATGAACCTTCACCTGAACATGATAGAGCCTCCTAGTGAGATGCATAATTATAGGGGGAAAATCTGACCAAACTATCTACTTAAGAGAATCCATGCGGATGAACAATGTATTTTTCCAGACTCTAAGATAAAGTTGGATAGATAAGCCCAAGCTTAACCATTAGAATAGAGATCCTTAGTAGACATGGCAAATAATCAATGAGCTGGACTCAGAATTGAATAGAAAGAGGGAAAATAGACTGAATTGCCTTTGAAAAATGGTAAAGTTTTTTTTTAAACCAGTCCAACCCTATCCTGGAAACAAAAGGCATCTTTTAGTCATCTTCTGGCAGAGAAGCAAAATAGAATAGTGTATAGAAAACAGGCCTCAGAACTGGAAGACCTGGATACAAATTCTGCCTCTGAAACTTACTGGCTGAATAACTCTGGACATATCACAATCTCTTCATGATTAGGAAACAGTCTAAGACTAATCATTGCAAAGAAGATACTGGTAGAAAGAATTTCTTAATTTGTATATCAATGGAATTATAGGTTCATTTTTTATCCTTACCCTATCTTTTTAAAATTATCATATGGCTGCAAGTATGGAATCTCCAAAGAGTCTTCCATGGTTTTTCTATAGAGGAGGAAATTGCCTAAAGGCAACGGAGAGGTAAACAGTAGGTGTGAGCAGATTGCAACACATCATGAGCAAGAAATTTTGAAGGTGAAGCAGTGAAAAGGATGTCTGATTCAAAGAAAAATACAAGCAAAACAGATGGACTGGTCATATGGTAGATAAAAAGATAAAAAGAAAGACTGAATACTACAATAGGATCTGGGGGATGTTGAGAGCATCCATTAATACATTGGATAGACTCTTTGTGACCAAGTTTTATGGGAAGATATGAACAAGAATCAGTTAGAATGGGTAAGCATAGATGGGTTGCATTCTACATCAGGATAAGGAATACCAACTAGCCTATTTGAGTATGGGGACATTAAAGAAGTTTCAGAGAAGTTAGGAAATCTGGGCACAGAATGAAAACAGAAAGCCAGGATATACCCTTTGCATATTTTATTATATGTGAATGAACTATTTATATGGAAGGTCACATGCAAAGGGAGAACCAGACTTGTCTTGGTAAAACTAATAGCCTTACATTATTAAATTGGAAAAAAGGGAAAGGGAAGAGTGAGTTATTATTACACATTTAAAAAAATAATTTTGCTCATTGAGTATACTTAAAAGTTTAACAACTGTCTAATTGCTTTAGATTTACATTTTGCTAGAAATTTACAAAGTTTCTATAAATAAGTGTTTAAAATACAATCCAGGTTTTTCCTTATTTTTTAAAATCACATCTAAGGAAATAAATACAGATGGGAAATTTTACAGTCATTTATTAAATTTTATCAACTCATAAAATACCACCTACATTGATTTCTGAGCGTTAAAACATCAATAACCATTTGGGTGATCAATTGAGCTTTAAATCACAGTCACAGAAACTGCCTTATTAAATTCAAATTAGAGACAGCTAAAGTTTAACCAAAATAATTTTGCAAAACAGAAAAGTTACATGACTTTCCCAAAGGATCTATGTATTTCAGCAATGAGAAAGCAAATCATCTTCCAAATACTTTGTCAAATGTCTTGGGAAATGTAGTAGATGTTGTCCACTGAAGAGATGAAGTACCAAGGAGCAATTGAAGTACTAAGAAGCCATGATTGGGGGGATTGGAGCTAGTCTCTAGATACAGAATCAATGTAAGTTTAACTTGGAATCAATAATGAGTTAGCTATTGGGATGCTTTTTGCATCATGTCACCTTTGGATTTATTTAACTAAAAGAGGAAGCTGTATTTTTCTAGCTTGTGATCAAAGAGACAATATTGGGCAGGTTTTTCCTTAGAGGTGATATAACTTCTCCCTACCCCACTTAGTTGACTGTGGCTTACAGAGTTGAAACAACTTGATCAAAGTTGTCTGGGAGTTAAATGGCAAAACCATATTTTGAAACCAGGTCTTTTCCTTCCAAATCTAATATGTTACCTTCACTCTTTGAACTGTTGTCTTTTTAGCAAAAATCCATTTTAAAGGCCTATTTTAGAACATAATAATTTTTGTTCTTGAAAACTTCAAGAATTCATTTGCCTGGAGCTGCTAGACTTTGGTGGTATGCCTCTTATAACATTTTAATTTAAAAGCTGTGCAACAACATTGACCCATAAAAATTGAGAATAGCTGTTAGTATACAAAATAATCATCTTTCAAATTAAGTGCAACAGCAAACTTTCAAAACACAGAGACTTTGCAAAAGAAATCAACATTATGTCAGGAGAGGATGAGATACATGTCATTATACCCACTTCATAGAATCTTATCATTGGAAAGTTTCTAATGGAGTTTCGAAAGAGAGCATGATACATAGCAACAACTAGGATTATGTGATGATTAACTGTAGTGGATTTGGTTGTTTTCAATAATGACATGATTCAGGGCAGTTCCAATTGTCTTCTGATGGAGAGAGCCATCTGCATTCACAGAGAATACTATGGGGACTGAATAGGAATCACAACATACTATTTTCACCTTTTGTTGTTGCTGTCGTTTGCTTGTTTGTTTGTTTTTTCTTTCTCATTTTTTCCCTTTTGATCTGATTTTTCTTTTATAGCATGACAAATGTAGAAATATGTTTAGAAGAATTGCATTTCTTCTAACTCTATTGGATTGCTTGCTCTCTAGGAGAGGGAGAACAAAGGGAGGTAGGGAGAAACATTTGAAACACAAGATTTTGCAAAGATCAATATTGAAAACTTTTTGTATGTGTATTTAAAAATAAAAAGCTATTATTATTTTAAAAATAGAAAGTATCTAAAGCTCCAAGCTCTTCATTTTCATAGGATCACAGTTGTAGAGAAGGAACCATTATGAGGTCATCTAATCCAACTCTTTTATTTAAGGAAACTGAGGTCTGAACATATCACATGACTTACCTGAAATCACACAGCTAGTAATTGGCAGTCAGGATTTGAACTCTTTCCTTTATGCCATACTGTTTCCTTAGGTTGGAGAAAAAGGTATACAGATTTCACTCTGTTAAAAAGTAAAACTTGGTATTTTCCTTTATGCATTTATATTTTCATATATTTGTGGGTTCCCTATTTCTTTCCAGGATAAAGAAAGTCAAGGAAAAACCATTTGAAAGAGAGAGTAAATATTTCTTGTCTATTCCAAAGGGATAGAGTTTAAACTTTGTTAGATAAGCAAAAGAGAAAGGGAAATTCACAAAGTTGTTTGTCTTTACAATATCATTATTGTAAAAAATGTTTCTGGTCCTTTTCATTTCACTCTGAATTAACTCATATAAGTCTTGTGAGGTTTCCCTGAATCTGTTCCTTTCATCTTTCATTGTCATTTCTTGTGATATAATAATATTCCCTCACATGCATAAAGTATAATTTGTTCAGTGATTCCCCATTTTATCATGATTTCAGAGGAATGACAAGGAAGCATGCTACTCACTTCCTGAGAGAGGCGATAGACTCAAGATGCAGAATGAGACTCATATTTTTAGACATGGCCAATGTGGGAATTTTTTTTGCTTGGCTATGCATGTTTGTTTCAAGGCTTTGGTTGGTCTATTTCTTTTTTCTTTTCAATGGGATGGGAAAGGGAGGGGAGAAAAAGAGAAAATAAATACTTGCTAAATGAAAAACAAATGAATGATTTAAAAAATAGTAAATAGAAGGGAGAGCTCCAGCAGTCCTCCTAAAACTCTGGGGATTGATTTGTGCTTCTGTTGATTCAAATAAGGTCCCTTGACCCTAGAGGTGGCTAGTCAGCAATGTTCATCTCTGCCTTCTGTTCATTGGTGTCATTCTGCAGATGGTAGGAAACAGGTTTGAAAGCAAAACATCATCATTTTTTGAATTTATCATTCAGAGGAATAGTATACAGTTTGAATTAGATTGGACTTTTTCACAAGACAGTCAGTGTCCCAGTGGCCCCAGTATCTCCCCCTGCCCCATCATATAAATATCACAGAATCATAGTTTGAATGTTGAAAAGAATGGCAATGGCCATCTAGTCCAACCCATACCCAGAAAAGCAATCCCTTCTATTTTAGGATTCATTTAGGAGTCATTGATCCAAAATTTGACCAATGAGTCCAATCCCCTTATTTTACAGGGAAGGAAATTGGGATGTCTAGAAGGTAACTGACTTAACGCAGTCATATAATAATGTTCTGAAATGGGATTTGAACTTGTATCTTACTAACTCAAAATCCCAGTCTATACTATATTACAGTTATTATATTATTATATTATATTAATGTTTAAAGCTTCTGCCTCCCAAAGTGGTCCATGCTGCACGGAATACTAGTTCATCATTAAGGAAATCCTGGCTCTTCTGTTTACTGTCACAATTCTTGTAGAAGTAATTTCTGTTTCCTCCTGATTCCTTATCTTTAAAATGAAGATATTGGCCTTTTAAGAACTTTTAAGTTCTAGATCAATGATCCCATGAGTACAGATCATCAGGCATACATATTTCATCAACCCAAAGAGACACTTAGATTTGATTTTTTTCTCATATATTCCATTAAACATCACCAAATTTGATGAAGGTTCTTTAAACAAATAATAAAGATGAATTCAAAGATAGCACTGGGCCTGGAGTCAGGAAGATCTGAATTCAAATCCACTCTCAGATACTTACTGTATGACCCTGAGAAACTCCCTAAATTTCTATTTGTCTCTGTTCTCTCAATTGTAAAATGGGCTAATAATAATACTTAGCTCCCAGGGTTACTGTGAAGATCAAATGAAATAATATTTACAAAGCATTTAACATGATGTTTGAAACATGATAGATATTTAATAAATGCTTGTTTCCTTCCTTCATATAAACCATCTGCTTTTTCAATTTTTTACAGGAAAATTCTTTTTAAGGGTAGGAATTGACTTAGAAAATGTAATGTGACCAGATAATTTTAGATTTAATTCAATTCCATAAACATTTTTGAACCTACAACCATTGAATTTCGAGCTGCAAGGGACTGAAGAAAACTACTATTCTAATGCCCTTGGACTATGTCTTAGAAACAATCCCTTCAAGGCTAAATGGTTTGTTTAACTAATAAGTGGTTAAAAAAAAAAGTACAAAAACCCAGGACTTCAGAGTCCTATTCCAGAAGTGCCCATTTTATAAACTTTAGACTTAAAATCAGAAAGATTGAGGTTGAAATCTCACATCAGTTATGGGATTTTAAATAAATAACTTCTCATTCTAAGCTATAAGTTCCTCATTTACAAATGAAGGGTAATAACACATTTCTCATAATGTTGTTGGACTAAAAAAAAAATGAAATGCTTTGCTTATTTCAAAGTGTTATAAATAAATTATCTATTATCTATCATCATTTTTGCTAATGCTGCTTCTTTTTATGTACCTCCTATTACGATGCAGAAAAAAATGAAGTACTCCAATATATGTGGTTTTATTATCTTGTAGTGAAAATGAAAGCCAGAAGATAGCAATTTTGTGCTCATTGGTGTGATTATGATTTTTCTCAGTGTAAGTTACCACCCATCCATATCTTTTCTTCCTGTCTGATTACTGCTTCTTTCCCCATAGATCATGTTAGAGATCTTTCTCTATATTTTTTATGCTTTGTATGTATAAATGTAGGTCTTGAACTGTCTCTCTTCTTTCTCCTTACATGGCCAGCCCTTTTCTTTTCTAATAAGACATTTCCTGATTGATATTCCTTCCTCTAGTTCTTGGGCATACAAAGACTCACAGAATCATAGATATATAGCTTCAGGAGGCTTCAATGGCTATCTAATTCAAGCCTCTCATTTCATAGATAAAGAAACTGAAACTCAAGGAATTTAAATTGACTTGTCCAAGAATACACAAGCTGTAAACATCAGAATCAGCATTTGAACCCAAATCCTTTCCTTGCAAAAATATCATTGAACATATGCCATGCAGCCTACTTACACAATACTTATCTATCTGCTATATGCATATGTATTGATAGATACACCCACCCCTTGTGTCTATGTGCATGTGTATGCATAGATAGGTAGATAGATGGATATCCATTACTTTTTGGATTGCCTACAACACCGATTTCTTTGAGGATTGCCGTGTGCCATACCCTGTACTAACAAGGAATTCCTTCAAGAATATTTATATTTTTTAAAATTAATTTTTACATTTTTATTTTTAAATTTAAAAAAATTAAAAGAATTTTTAAAATTAATAAGTACAAATGTAAAAAAAACTGCTGCAGTCCAAAGTGGGAGAAATATGGCTAAGCAGCAGATCATGTGAGGGGAAAAACACTTGATATTTATTATACAGCAAATTCATATAAGGCAATAATATATATCATGATAACCCCCAAAGCTATTGTAAATTTAAAAAATATTAATAGAGACAGGGGTCCAGAATAAATAAAGTAATAGCCCCAGAATCTTTTTCCTGAGAAGACCAATCTGGAATATTGGATTCCATTCCATTCTGGGTACTAAGTTTTATGGAGAAAATTAACTAACTGAAGTATGTCTAGCAGTAGGGAACTTGGGGTAGGTGGCAACAGTTCCCATGGCCATGCCATGTAAGGCTCAGTTGAGCCCATTGGGGAATGTTATTGCCTTGGGGAGAGAAGACTTAGGAGGGATAAAATTTGTCTTCCCATATTTGAAAGATTGTCATATGGAGGATTAGTTATAATTGTGCTACTTGGCCCCAGATGACAGAACCAGAAATATTGGCTAGAAGGAGCAGAAGCAGATGTCAGCCTGATACAAAGAGAAACAACACTAACTTCCTAACAATTATATCTATGCAAAAGTTCAGAAATTGGCTCTCTCAGGGGATATCCAGCTCCCTCTCAGCAAAGATCTTCAATCTGAGGCTGCATATGCATTGACCGGGGATATCACAAAAACCTTTCTTATTCAGGTACAGATTGTACCAGATGTTTTCTTGAGTCCCTTCCAATTTGGGGAGTCTGTGATCATTAGATAATCAGAGATTAGGAGTACAGCAGTGATTGCCATGGAAAGTTTGAGAATAATAAATTGGAGGCTTTGAGATGAAAGGTGCAGTTATGCTGACAAAATTTCTCAGAGAAATGCAACTTTTTAACATGGTAACTTGGAAGTTGGTTCCACCCTGGATGTGGATAAATTAGCAAATTAGAAGAACAAAATATAGTTTACCTCTCGAATCTGCGGAGAAAAAAAGGAATTTGTGGCCAAAGAAGAACTGGAAGTCATTATTGAACAAAAAATAGATGATTTTGATTATATTAAGTTAAAAATGTTTTCTACAAACATAACTAATGCAGACAATATTAGAAGGGAAGAAATAAACTGGAAAAACTTTTTTTTTATTCAAAGGTTCTGTTAAAGGCCTCATTTCTAAAATATATAGAGAACTGATTCAAATTTGTAAGAATTCAAGTCATTCTTCAATTGACAAATGGTCAAATGATATGAACAGACAATTTTCAGATGAAAGAATTAAAACCCAATTCTAGTCATATGAAAGGTGCTCCAAACCACTACTTATCAGAGAAATGCAAATTAAGACAACTCTGAGGTAATACTACACACCTCTCAGATTGGCTAAAATGAGAGGAAAAAACACTGATGAATGTTGGAGGGGATGTGGGAAAACTGGGGCACTAATACATTGTTGGTGGAGTTGTGAAGTGATACAACCATTCTGGAGAGCAATTTGGAATTATATCCAAAGGACTATAAAATTGTGCACACCCTTTGATCTAGCAGTGTTTCTACTGCAGTTATATCCCAAAGAAATCTTAAAGGAAGGAAAGGGACCAATATGTGCAAAAATGTTTGTGGCAGCCCTTTTTGTAGTGGCAAGAAACTGGAACCTGAATGGATGTCTGTCAATTGGAGAAAGGCTAAATAAATTATGGTATATGAATGTTATGGAATACTATTGTTCTATAAGAAATGATCAGCAGGATGATTTCAGAGAGGCTGAGAAACTTATATGAACTGATGCTAAGTGAAATGAGCAGAAACAAGAGACCATTATACATGGCAACAGCAACATTATATGATGATCAATTCTGATGGACATGGCTCTTTTCAACAATGAGATAATTCAGACCAGTTCCAATGGTCTCCTAATGAAGAGAGTCATCTACACCCAAAGGCTATGGAAACTGAGTGTGGAATACAATATAGCATTTTTACTCTTTTTGTAGTTGTTTGTTTGCATTTTATTTTCTTTCTCATTTTTTCCCTTTTTGATTTGATTTTTCTTGTGCAGCAAGATAATTGTATAAATATGTATGCATATATTGGATTTAACATGTACTTTTACAGTGTTTAATGTATATTGAATTACATGCCCTCTAGGAGAGGAAGCAGGGAGAAGGGGGGATTGGAACCACAAGGTTTTGCAAGGGTTAATGTTGAAAAATTATCCATGTATATGCTTTGAAAATTAAAAAGCTTTAATAAAAAAAGAGATGTATGCTTTTGATTGAGGGAATGTCCATCTACTCTAGAATGCTGAACAAATTGTCTTATTTAATAGTATAAAATACTATTATGCTATAATTATCAAAAAAAATGTTTGAAAGAACAAAAAGTTAAGAAAAATTAAATAATGAAAAACATGTAAAGGGAGAAGGTTTAATAGTACCAGATCTTAAACCTATGTTATAAGGGAGTAGTTATCAAAACTATCTGCTATTGGCTAAGAAATAGAAAGGTAGATCAATGGATATACAGTTTATCAGATAAAGGTCTTATTTCTAAAATACATAAAAAAATTTTGTAAAATCAATAAGAATCTGAGTCATTTCCCAGTTGATAAATGGTTAAAGAATATGAAAAGGCAGTTTTCCAATGAAGAAATCAAAACAATTTATAGACACATGAAAATATGCTCTAAATCATTATTGATTAGAGAAATGTAAATTAAAACAATCTTAAAATATCATTTTACACCTACTAGAATGGCCAAATTGATATAAGAAGAAAATGACATCCCTAGAGAAGTGGAAAAATTGGGACACTTATTCATTATAATTGTGAACTAATCCAGCCATTTTGAAGAGTAATCTAGAATTGTATTCAAAGAGTTATTAAAGTACCTATCCTTTGACCCAGAAATACCACTATTTGATTTAGTTCCAAATATTATTATAATTTTTTTAAAAAAATTTCCATATTAGTCTTGTAAAAGAATACAAAACAACCCAACAAGAACAATAAAGTTAAAAATATACTTCTATCTGTACAGACTTCATTAGTTCTTTTTTAGGTAATGTGTATTATTCCAAAGATCCCCAGAGAAAAAGGAAAAGAATGATTGTGATAGAATACTATATATACTGTATAAGAAATCATGAGATCAGTGGTTTACAGGACAACTAACATAGCAAAATCTGGCAGAATGGGATACAAAAGGTTTGCTTAGATGGGTGGGATAGGGTGTCAAAAGATTGGTATTTTTATAAAACCATTGAAATATACATGAAATAGTGAAAAGCAAATTGAGCAGAAGCAAGAAAACATTGTATACATACAGTAGCAGCAATATTGCTTTAAGAATGACTTTGAGTGACTAATTTGGAACATTGTAAATACCCAAAATAATTATAAAAGATATAAGAAGAAAGATGGTATCTGCATCCAGAGAAAAAACTGCTATATGAAAATATGAATAGAATAATTTCATACACGCATGTATACAAATATATATGTATATATGTGTGTATGTTATATATGTGTGTACATATGTGCACTTACTTATACACATACATAATCTATTTGTGTTTAAGGATAGCCATCCCTAGGATGCAGGAAAGAAATTGAAAAAAAAAGGGGGGGAGATAAATTTACATGATAATTTTATTGTATATTTGAAAGGAATAACAAGTTGTGTATAGCAGATTCGCAGTTTCATGTGAAATCATCTTTTTATTGTACTTGGCTATGAAAATTTTTTATTACATAACAAAAATAAAATATATTTTATAAAAAGAATTGGCAAGGATTATTATTAAAAAACAAAACAAAACCTGGAGAGACATATGAATTGAAGCAAAATGAAGTGAACAGAATCAGGAGAACACTTTACACAATAACAGAAGTATTATATATAATGATCAACTGCAAAAGAGACTTGGCTATTTTCAGCAATACAATGATCTAAGACAATTCTAAAAGATTTATGATGAAAAATCCTATCCACCTCCAGAGAAAGAAATGATGGATTCTGAATGCAACTTAAAGTATGCTATTTTTCTTTCCTTTTTTTGTGTATGTTTCTTTCTTTCTTTCTTTTTTTTTTTAGTCTGTGTTTTCTTTCACAACATGACAAATATGGAAAATGTTTTGCATGATTGCACAAGTATAGCCTATATCAGATTGCTTACTGTCTCAGTGAGAAGGGAGAGGAAGGAGGGAAGTAGAGGTTTTGGATTCAGAATTTTTAAAAACCTATATTAAAATTTGTTTTTACATGTATTTGGGGAAAATATTAAAAAGAAGTTTATACTTTTGAAAGGACTTTTTGGGAGTCTTTCAGAGGTCGTCTTATAAAATACAAATATTTCTGAGTGAGATAGCATCTTAATCCATTATCAGCTAGCATCCTAGGGATTTTTCAGAAGGACTACAGGGCTAGGAGACAGGAGATTTGGATTTGGCTTATGGCACAGTCGCTCACTGTGCATGAAAACATAGGCAAGTCTTTTTCGATTTTTTGTATTTCTTTTCTCATCTTTGAAGTGAAAGAATACATGATTCCTATGGTCCCTTCAAGCTTTAACAATTCATGGATAATTATATCATCCCTGTTTATGTCACTTATCTGAAACTTATCTTCCTCATTTATAAATGAAGAGGGCAAGTTCAAAGATTTCTTTTAATCATAACGTTCCCAGATCTAATTACTTCTCTGAATTTCAGGTTTCCATTTTAAATCTATAAAATGGACATAATACTTGTTTTGCCCATCTCACAGAAATACCTATAAGGCTTAAATGTAATAATGAATGAAAGCACCTTCTGCATTGCCTAGCATTATGCCAATATTAATTATTATTGTTACCTTGTTGGATATATAGCTTTCTGACAGTGACAGCTAACTGAGAGCAAAACCTGGCAAAAAGGGGCACAAAAGGTGTGCTTTTATGAATGGGGTGGGATGTCAATGAATAAATATCAAATGAAAGTACTGACATGAAATAGATCAAGGTGCTGACACCAAATTATCTTTGTCAAATGCTGGCTTTGGTTGGATAATAGATGAAAATACACTCTCTTCACCCTTGGTCTAAGTCCTTTGTCTAGTCATGAATCACATGTCTTATCCCAAGGGCTGCCTTATGTAATGAAGACGAGAAGGGTTCCTTGAGAAAAAGACACTTTATTTGGTGGGGGATGAACTTGAAAAGGCTTGTGGGCTTGGAAAAAGCCACAGAAGAGCACTGGCTTTATCAAAACCATCTGATCTTCTTGGATGTGGAAAAGCCACCCTGCCAGGCTGGGGAGAAGTCCCCAGCTGGCCTCAGTTCTGAACTGGAGGGGTGGGGAGACTAGTTGGGTTGGAAACCAGACGGGGCCCATTGTGGGACTTTGACACTGATCTCCAGGCAGGCTTGGGGCCAAGACACACAGAGGCTTTCAAAAGCTCTAACCCAGTAGAGATGACTTATGTGAATTCCCTGAGCTTCCAGCCAAGGCATGGTTCAAGTTCACAGGGAGCTGTCAGTTATGAAGATCTGGCATCTTCCCTTGCTCTGATTTGGCAGCAACCATTCCACTTGGGGAACTCTGCAGCCTGGAGGCAGACAATTCTGGAGGAAAAGAGTCTGGCTTTGGATGGATCTGCCTCCAGAATTAGGTCTGTCTCCAGGTTCTTTCCTTCCATTCTACCTTGCTTAGAGCTGCCTGATTAACTTTTCTGAAATTCAGTGCAGTTTATCACCATTATTCTTCCTTGTTAATATTGAATACTTAGGATCACCATGCTAGGCTCTGTGTAATATATAGACATGCAAAACACAGTCCCCTGCCCATAAGAAACTTCCTTAAAGAGGTTGAAGAGAGAAAATTAGATAGGAAGAATTTACTAATTAATAATCAGGCAGTAAATTGGCAGCTAGGTGGTACCATGCTGTGCTTAGAATCAGGAAAACTCTTCATGAGTTCAAATCTGACCTCAGATATTTATTAGTTGTTTAACCCAGGTCAAGTTGCTCAATCCTGTTTGT
This sequence comes from Antechinus flavipes, assembly GCF_016432865.1. Taxonomy (NCBI): domain Eukaryota; kingdom Metazoa; phylum Chordata; class Mammalia; order Dasyuromorphia; family Dasyuridae; genus Antechinus; species Antechinus flavipes. The sequence goes on along the minus strand of NC_067399.1, from coordinate 627,907,608 downwards.
CTCAGTTCCTCATTTGTAAAATAAGTTGAAGGAAATGGCAACCCATTCTAAGATCTTTGCTAAGAAAACCCCAAATGGGATCATAGGGAGTTGAAAATGATTGAACAATAACAACAAATAGTAAAGTGATTGGTATAAACAACACTGCTTAGATGAGTTCAAAGGATGGAGAGATTAGTGGGAATTGGGGAACAAACAAGCCAATTCTCACTCAACGACCCCTAAACTATTTCCACTGCCTATAAGATAAATCTAAGTTTCTTAACTTGATTTTCAAATACTTCTATGTTCTAGTTCCATCCTCCTGAGGACTCCAGAATGCTTTGTTGTAACAAACTGTCAATGATTCTAAAGTCTCCTGATGTTAGGAATTCTATAGTATAGTCACATAAACATTGCTGACTGCTAGATAACAATCTGTTGATCAGTGATAACAGGATTTCTGATGCAAATGATGAGGTACATCCCAGACTACTTCTCAATCCCCACCTCCAAACCATAAAATTTAATATTTATGTACTTACTAGACTACTCCTCAGTTCTACCTCTAAGTCAGAATATCAGTGACATGAAGAGTGGATCCTTCCACCTTTTCCTATAAATTTATCTTCTTGCTCCTGGTTCTTTGCTAAATCCTTTTAGAACTTAGCCTGTTTCAATTGGCCTTAAAATTGTAATAAACTTTGTCCCTTGATTTGGAGATGGGGTCAAGCTTGCAAATTCTTTTGAGACACTTCCTGAGACTGGTCTACAACACCAAACTTTTAGGGTCTCCCTTTGAACCTCAAAGGTCCTACAGTTCCAAGTTCATTATCTTCTACTCCTTAGGAAAGTCGTATGATTTAGTAAAATGTGTTCACTTACTATCCCCCAAACATAATTTATGCTTTACTTTTGTTCATGTAGCTCTCTCTGTTCCTTCCACGTATCCTAATTCTACATGTTTATCTCAAATTCAATCTCTTTTGTGAAGTCTTTAAGAGCAACTCAGGGGGAAGTGATCCCTTTTTCCTTCTTCCTTTCCCTCTTTCCTTCTCTTAGTAACTTCTCCATTCTAGGCATTGAATTCATGTCGTGTTTATTGCTTCCTGGCTATCACAGTTATATTGTAAAAGTCTAAAAATCTCTCTCTCTCTCTCTCTCTCTCTCTCTCTCTCTCTCTCTCTCTCTCTCTCTCTCCCTCTCTCTCTCTCTCGCTCTCTGTGTGTGTGTGTGTGTGTGTGTGTGTGTGTGTGTGTGTGTGAGAGAGAGAGACAGACAGACAGACAGACAGACAGACAAAAATAGAAAGAGAAACAGAGACAGAAAGAGGAGAAGAAGGAAAAGGAAGAAGGAGTGGAGGGATGGAGGGAGACAAAGAAAGACAGAGACAGAGAAAGTCACAGAGATAGAGAAACAGTAGGGCAGAGAGAAAGAAAAAGAGGGAGAAAGAGGAACAGAGATAGAGACAGACAGAGGATGGGGACAGAGACAGAAACAAAGATAGTTTTCCTCTTTTCTGGTCTGATCATAACTCTGTTTCCCATTTTAAGAGAGACATCATTTTAAAAGAGGGAAAGCTAAGCTTTTGAAAAGACTAGAAACTATTTAAATGTGACAAATGTTAAATACATTGGGGTTATAAAAGCTTGATTTGTGGAAGAACATAAAGTCATAGGATCTTGGAATATTGGAGCTGGAAGTCACCTTAGAAATGCTCTCTGCTAATTCACTCTTTTTATAGATGATAGCCATCTTCCTATCTGTAATGACAAGAAGACATTTATGATCTATAAAATGAATGTATGACCAACAGCAGCAACTTATAGGGCATGAGAAGCAATGGGATATACTGCAAAGAATGCTGAAGTTGGATTCAGAAAGCCCTAGATTTGTAACTTCTCTCAGTATTGAACTAAGTATTGCTAAGTGACTCTGACCAAGTCATTTAACATCCCAGTTCTCAACTACAAAGTAGGAATAAAAATGATACATCCCTGTTGGGCTGAGTTCAAATGAGACAGTGCATATCGAGTGTTTCACAACCCTTGGAGTGCACTACAAATATGAGATTTTATTATCTTGTCATGAAAATGAAAGCTAGCATTGTATGTTCATATATTGAAATAAAAAAAAAAAAGGATTTGGAGTGCGATATGGATAGAATTGTATAGTATGAAAAGATGTTGAGGTGTTCTTATCTGGTTTATGAGAGATACTATACAAATCACAGATCATCCTAAATAGTCCAAGTAAGTTTCTTCAAATACTTGAAAGACTGAAAAAGAAAGATCAGAATTCCTATTTTAAAGGGGTCCTATAAGTGCAAGCTGGCATTTCAAAATTACAGGAAGTTTGGGTTCAAATAATAAAGAGTTTTCTAATAATTTGAGCTTTGCTATACTGTGAACTCAGTAATTGTAAGTATTCCATCAGAGGCTGAATGACCAACCACCTGTCATTGATGCTTTAGAGGTGAATGTTTCCTTTGTAACTGTTCCCTATTGATTTTATTCCTACCTGACTGACCATCCTTTCTTTTGTCATTTTTTATAACTCCCACATCTGAAATATAAGATCTCTTTAATGCTCTGTCCTTCTCTGCATGTCATCTATCCCTTGAAAATGTAATTAATTCTATAAATATATTTCTTCCCTTGATTCAGATGACTTTCTAATCTATAATTCCAGTACTAAATCTCCAAATACTAGCAGAACATCCATATCTGAATCAATTATAAGTGCCTCAAACTTAACAGGAACAAAAGTATATTTATTCTCTTCTTCTCTAAGACTCTCTCTCTCTTGGTTTTTCTCCAACTGATTATTCCTTTGGTTTCTTTCTTCCTCATACTCTGCCTAAAACATAACAGCTAGAGTCAAAAATTCTTGGGTATCCCCTGTCCTTTTAAAAAAATCAACAAACAACTACAAGAAGGCTAACAAAGGTTTCTCTTGATTCTAACAATCCCAGTAGTGATTATTCACAACTCTACTCTTTTTGAATGATAATTTGCTAGGAAGAATAATTTGGATTAGATACACCATTATCTTCCCATCCCATCACTACTTAATTCTTTGTAATTTTGCTTCTGATTTTATGATCTGCTAAAACTATGATGTCCAAGGTTTCCAATGACCTCTTAATTGATAAATCGAATGGTATTTTCTGGATACTGATGTACCTTGATCTTCCTGAATCATTTGATGCTTAGAAACCACTCCTGAATATTCTCTTTTCTTGCTTTTTGGATTGTGCTCTTTTCTTTTTCCTCCTTATTTGATTTAATTCTTCATTTCAATATACTACTACAGAAGTATAAGAACTGTGCTCCTCAAGACTGCCTTAAGTATTTTCTTTTCCAATCTTTATTTCACTTAGAGATTTGATCAGCTTTCTTGAGTTCACTGTTGACCTCAAAGACTCCTAAGTTGATATAAGTCTAATATCTCCCAATGAACTCTAGTCTTACATCTCCCTCTATTCAAGTATATTCATAGTACCTCACGTTCATCAAAACCAAAAGAAAACTCAGCCTTTCAAATCTTCCCTAATCTCAACATTCTCACTGTTGCTGACACCCCAAAACCCAGTCTTTTCCATCATGTAGTTTAAGATTTGATTCCTTTAAGTCATCCTTGATTCTTGTTCTTCTGCATTCCTCCCAAGAAAACTGTTTTAATGTCCCGTCAATTTCCCCAAAATATTTCTCATCGATCCCTTGCTCCTTTCAAACTTCCCTACCTTAGTTTGTATCTTGTCTGTACTATTGTGATAACTTCCTAATTGATCTTTGTCTCTAGCACAAACTCTTTCTAGTTGATCTTTTGGATAGTTGCCAGAATAATTTTTCTAAGATGCATATCTGACTATGTTACTCCTTTAATAAAAAAAAAAAAAAAACCTTCAGAAGCTCCCTATTGCCACCATATAAAATGAAAATTCTTTTTCCAGGCATCTGAAATTCTCCACAGTAGCTAGGAAACACAATGGAAAGAAGTTATCTGACCCCAGATAATCAATAACTGTGTGATCCTAGGTAAGTCACTTAATCCTGCTTGGCTCAGTTTCTTCATTTGCAAAATGAGCTGGAGAAGAAAATGGCAAACTACTCCAGTGTCTTTGCCAAATAAACCCCAAATGGGATCATAAAGGGTCAGACTTGACTGAAATGACTGAACAACAACAAAGTTTTCAATGTTCTGCTTTAATCTATCTCTGTATCTTCATTTCACATTATTCTTATATTCTGTTTTCCAACCAAACTAAATTATTGCTTCCTGAATTAACAGGGAATCTACTCTTCTATACAATTGCATGTCACCTGACATGGATTCCTTCCTTATCTTCACATTTTAGAAAGTTTTCTTCCTCTTTTTGATGATATTAGGGCTTTCCCAGTACTGGTTCATTGTTTACTTTCTCAGGTAAAGGTACAAAACACATCAAATATGAAACATCCCCCCAAAAAATGTTCGCTTGAATGTTGACCCATCCAGTGGACTTATTGCAAGCTTTAGCAGCTCAATAAAGATTCAAGAGAGTTGAGTCAAATAACAAATTCAGGCCACAAACTAACCTTTTTTGGCATGTGCGTTCTTTGTGTAAGCTCATGACCACCTGTGCAATGGAGAATCTTTCAGAAGTCCAGCCAAGACCATGAATATTGGACTCTTTTCTCTATGACAACAAGCCAAGATTCAGCCATGAGATGAGTCAGATTTTCTTCTCCCATCTGTTCCTCCCTCCTTTGTCCCCCCAAGTAGTTACAACACTCAAAAATCCCAAAATTCAAATTAGTGAAGAGACACTGGTTTTTTCTCCACTAATCATTGCTCTACAGGTCTCCTGAATTAAGGTAGTGGGCCCTTAATCCACCTCTGAGATGGGACTTTTCTTTCACAAAAGGGAAAAGACAGAAAGCCATGTTTTCTGCTGCCAAGCTACTACTTTGATTAGAGCTGTCATAGCATTATTTTAATTTTAACACAGACTTGGAGAATTACAGGCTTCTATGGCTCTATCCTGTCTTGAAACTTCAATTAATGCACAATTCTGATATAGGTGTTTTCTCTTTTTCTCCTTCCTACCATAGACTCTGATTTAGTATGTAATCATTTGGAAAGACTTCTGCTACTAAAGTTAGTTATTAAAATAGGTAGAAGAATGATTGTTCATATCTCCTTCCTCATTTTAAAATATCTAAATTTCAGGAACTAGATCTAGTTCAAATTACTGCTGAGGGATTTTAATAAAAATAATTGTATCACCTCCACCTAGAAGGTTTCAGCTATTTCCCCATTTGATTTTTTGCTCTTTTTCCTTGAATCTTGCCAGGTCCTAGATTTCTCCTTTATCCTCTTTTGCTCCCTACCTTATATTAAACTTGACTATGTGTGTGAAATATCCTTCCAGTAAAATGCATTTTCCTTGAGGACAAGAACTTTTTATTATTTTTTAATCTTTCAGTCTTTATTATCTAGGTATACTGGTTCTTTTTGATCCCTGTGTAAACTGGGTTTAAGTGAGGCAGTCATCAGCCACATACTCTCCTTTTTTTGTATTAAGTTTATTATTCTTAATACACATTTCTTTAGGAATCATATTGGGAGAGAAAAATCAGACCAAAAGGAAAAACCATGGGAGAAATTAAAAAAAAAAGAAGTGAACATAGCATGTGGTGATTTACATTTAATCTTCTTAGTTCTTTTTCTGGATGCAAATGACATTTTCTATCCAAAGTCTATTGGTATTGCTTTGAATCATTGAACCACTATGAAGAACCAAATCTTTCATAGTTGATCATCACACATTCTTGCTGTTATTGTGTACAACATATTTCTGGTTCTGCTTGTTTTGTTCAGCACCAGTTCACGTAAATCTTTCCAGACCTTTCTGAAATCAGCTTGTTCATCATTTTTATAGAGCAATAATATTCTATTACCTTCATGTAGGTTCAGCCATCCCCCAATTGATAGGCATCCACTCTTTTTCCAATCCTTTGCCTCCACAAAAAGAGCTGCTACAAACATTTTTGCATATGTGGGTCCTTTTCGATCCTTTATGATTTCCTTGGGACACAGACCCAGTAATGGTACTGCTAGGTCAAAGGGCACGGACAGTTTTAATGGTCTTTTGGAAATAGTTCCAGATTGATCTCCACAATGGTTGGATAAGTTCACAACTCTACCAACAATGTATTAGTGTCCCGATTTTCTTACATCCCCTCCAACATTTATCATCATCTTTTCCTATCTTCCTAGCCAATCTGACTTCACTCTCTCTTTTATAGCCACTACTATACAGTGGCAGGACAGAATCAAGATCACTGGGGATTATTCAAGATGCAGTGGATGCCTTTAGTGTCTTTGATGTTTTAGCAAGTGCTCCACAGCACCTGCTTCATCTTCATGACCATTGGAGCAAATTGCCCTCATCCGTCCACTCCACAAGGGAAAGGCTTTACATTTATCACCTCCCCTAACTAACCATAAGGTTTGAGACCCTTTGGTTACCTCAATCTGGTTTAGCCTCTCTGATGAAATGGCTTGCCAAGGTGTGATCATTGACCTACAGGTGAGAGTTAGGTGGATCATGTGAACACCAAAAGCAGAAAAAAGTCTTGTAAAGGGCTCAACAGCCTTTGCACCAGAAGTACTAGCTTTCACTGCTACAGCCTACTGGATAGAGCTCTGGTCCCAGAGTCAGGAAAATCTGAATTTGTATTTGGACTCAAGATACTTACTAGCTATGTGATCTTGAGGAAAGCACTCAATCAAGGCCTGCCTCCATTTTTTCTATTGTCAAATGGAAATAATAATAGTACTTGTCTCTTAGGGTTGTTGCACGTATCAAATGAATCAAATATTTGTAAGGTGCTCAGTACATAATGCCTGGCATATAAAAAAAGTAGTTTATAAATAAATGTTAGCAAAAAGTAGTAGTAGTAATACTACTACTAGTAGTAGTGGTGGTGGTCATAGTATTTTTAATACAAAGTAAATATTTAATAAATTAAAATTAATCTATTCTTTCATTTCAAATTAGTGTCAAAGTTGTATAATGCAAGGGAATCAAAGATAAAGATACATATTAACAGAGTGAGGATAGAACTTGGCTCTTTCCAATATTCCAATTAGTATCAGAAGAAAATCTTTCTGTTTGCAGGATTTTACTACTTGAATTTTAGCTCATTATTCCTAGAGGACAGGACCTCTCAAAATTTCTCTCTACCTAATCCAAGATATTTTATTAAAAGTAGTAGTTTTGGGTTGATGTGATTGTTGTTTCCATGTTTTTGGACATTGATGAAGCATGATGGGTAAGGCCTAAATATTCAACTCATTCCTCTTTCCAATGTCCTCTTTTAAAATGCAAATTTCTCTGGGTCAGAGACCAACTTAAGAGTCTTATTAAGAGTTCACTAAAGATTTTTCCTCCTTCAGGAGAGATAATCTAAGGTGGCAGAAAAATAGTAATTCTTCAATATTCTAAGGTGGGGGGAGTTCCTGAAGGAAAAGGAAGAGTCCCTAAAAGGGGGAGCTGGGAGACCCTCAACACAAATCTGAACAATTTTTCCACTTTACTGGGGAACAACTTTGAGATTGTCTCTTTGGATGGACTTAGGTGAAATAATTTTTACAAATCCCATAGGTAAAGGTTAAGGTGGGGGGAGGGTACTTAGGTGAACTAATGTGTAAAACAACAAGAGTTACTGTGACACATTGATTAATATTTGTGATGTGTATTGACTAATATATGTCCTATAATGTATACAGGACAATAGAAATTTTAAGCGCATTGCTCGGGTTCAATGATATCAGGCTCATTATAAGGAAAATACTGTCCAATAGCATTGTTTGTAAGTAAGTTGGGCTGCTTTAGGAGATAGTGAGCTCCTTGATACTAGAGATCACAGAATTTTAGATTTAGAATTTACTTTAAGGGTACTGAGGGGCCATTTACATCCTTCCCCTTTGTTTTAACAGTGGAGGAAACTGAAGTATTGGGAGATGCCATGATTTGCCCAAGACCAAGTTTATAAGCATTTTTTTTCCAGAACCTCTGTGCCAGACATGGGTAGGAAAATCAGATCACCATTGTTTCCAATGTGCCTCTGTTTTCAACTGGAAGTTGAATGATCATTTATATAGCATGCTATGCAGAGACTTCTTGAAGCTCTTTTAGAGAGAACACTTTCCAAATCCCAGATTCTATGATTCTATTCATTGAACCCCTACTGCAGGCAAAGTGAGCTTGGAAAACCCACAAATCAGGAGGTGACTCCCTTTATACTAGGGCCTTTCACTTTAAAGGAAGATTCACCCCAGGATTCCTTTAAATAGTGAGGTACATTTAAGTGTTTGTCAAGTAGTTAATGATCTGTAAAAGTGAGGCCTGAGGGATAAGAAAACTTCCAGCTATAGCAGTGGGAGTCTCCAAGTCAAGTAAAGATCGATCAGAAATGAAGACCAAGCAATTTTAAAAATGATTCTTTGGGCCAGTAGGAAAAACTGGAAGGCTAATTTTTTAGTGTGTGTGTGTGTGGGGGGGGGGGGTTGTGTGTTTTTTGCCAGAATATTTTATCCATAATTGTTCCAAAATACTATGTGATGGATGCTACCACTGAAAGGTTGTGAAGGCGCTCCTGTCACAGGTATAGATCTATTGAGAGGGACCTGGCACACAGCTTATAGTCTACTTAGTAGAAGGGCAAAGGAAGCAATTCTGCATGACAGAAGGCCCAGTCCTAGGAGTCAGAAAGAATGGGTGAATTTCATCATTGATTAGCCAAGCAACATTGGTCATGCTCCTGGCTCTCCTCCATTACAATGTAAACTCTATAGGGTGAGAGGACTCTTTCTGTCTCCATTTATATTCACATCACTTAGCACAATGCCTGACACAGCAAGTACAATGCTTAAAAATAACTAATTGATTTGACTTGACTAGGGGAAAAAATTACACATTCCTCTTCCAAAAAGCCCTCTTCTGCCACTTATGTACACAGACACATATGCTACTGGCACTTGGAAATCTTTTTACAAGAAAAAGATGGTTCACGAGAAGGGGAAACAGTAATCACCAAGAATCAACACAACATTCAGAAACAGATCATTCCAGATTAACTTCATTTCTTTTGACTGGAAGATCAGGGGAATTGTGTAGATATAAATATATCTAAATTTTAGAAGGGCTTATGATTAAGTCATGCTTTCCTTGTTGACAAGTTGGAGTGATGTAGGTTACATGATAATGCAGTTAATTGCATTCAGAATTGGTTGAATGACTACAAAAGAAGCATCAATAATAGGTCGATAGTTATTGGAGGAAGGTTTCTAGAGGAGTGCCACAGAAACTTTCTCTTTCCTAGACATTAGGTTCAACAGTTTTATAAATGAATTGGTAGAAGACATAGATAATAATGTGTGTCCAATTTGAAGCTGATTTGCCATCGTAGGAATAATTGAAATAATGAATGACAGAGAATCCAAAAGGATTTTTACATTCTAGAATGCTGAGTTGATATCATGTGATAGAAGAGATTCTAGAGATATTCAGTTTGACCCTTAGGCCAGAACTAAAAGTAACTTTTATATTTACTTTTTTTGTATTTCCAATATTAGCTCAATGCTTTGAATATAGTAAATAATTAATGCTTTCATCATTAATTCAAAACTTCATTAATTCATTCAACATTTAGCTATTACAGTTATATATTTTATTTTGAAAAACACCCTAATAATTAGAAGAACCCCAAATACAACGGACTTATTCCAGAAGGAGTTTATACTCTTTCACTGGACAATCTCAGATGGATGCTAGCTAAACATTTCTCAGAGTCTTTGTATCTGTTTGGGAATTGATCAGTCTAAATAATCTCTATGCTCCCTTCATGATTCTGAGACAATGACCTTCTTCATTCCAGAATGATCCTAAAGTTCAGTTGTCTCTCAAAGAAAGAGCCTTCTGTCTTTGGGTTGAAATTCATACTGAAACCAGTTCCAATGGCCTTGTGATATAGAAAGTCATCTGCACCCAGAGAAAAGACAGTGGGAACTGACTGTGGACCACACCATAGTATTTTCACTCTTTTTGTTGTTTGTTTGAATTTTGTTTTCTTTCTCATTTTTTTCCCTTTTGGATCTGATTTTTCTTGTGCAGCATGATATTTGTGGAAGGATGTATAGAAGAATTGCACATGTTTAACATATATTAGGTCACTTGCCGACTGGAGGAGGGGAGAAGGGAGGGAAAAAATTAGAACAGAGCTTTGTAAGAGTGAATGCCAAATATTATTCATGTATATATTTTGAAAATAAAAAAAGTTATAATTAAAAATATGTGATCATAAAAAAAGGAAACCTACTGTTAAATAATGTTTAATTTTAGGAGGAGGAGAAAGAGGAAAATGGGCATGTGATTAAATAAATATAGGGAATTTTAAGTGTGGAAATGGTCTTTTAAAATATATTTTTGTTTATTTATTAAATATTTATCAATTACAATTTAAAATAAATTCATACTGAAGGTTGAGTGATGGGAATGAGGATAATAATTTTGAACAAGAGCAAGATGAGAGCAGTACTAGAGCATGGACAGCAGTGAAAATATTCCAGAAAAGGAAGGCAGATAGCAGGAATGAAATTTTTTAGTTCTCCCTCTCTCTATCCCTCACCCCCATCTGTCTGTCTCTCTATTTCTCTGTTTGTTTGTCACACACTCAAGTACTCACTCTTCCCCTCCATTTCTCCCTTTCTCTTGTTCTTTCTCTTCCCTTTCTTTGTGATGTACATGGCATGAATTGAGAGGGATATTTCATGGACAAGTAGTTTCCAGGACTATGGATGCCTTCTTGCTTTTCCCATCTAGAAAGCATTGTTTCTTTTAGGAGGATGACACTTTTGCTCTACAGATAATTTCAGTCTGCTCCACTGGCAAAGAAAGAGTCATTCTTCCAGCAATTCCACCCACTCACTTGTGGAATAAAGGAAGTCTGAAATTCTGTACAGTGTCCACCCAGACCTGGCTGTAAACTCTGGTGAGGAAAGAGAATCAACAGAGAGAGAGATTTTCTGTGGAAGTGTGACTCATTACTGAAAACCATACCTTTTATTTGTGGAATCAGAGTATTAAGGAGAAAATAAAGGACATCAAGAATAAATAGTAAAAGTTGAATAGAATACAGCAAAAATGTCCAATGAATGGAAACATATGCCATTAGAAGATAAGATGGAGGGTCCTTAATTCAGGACTTTTTTAATGTTTTGATAACTGAATTTTCCTTTGTAATGTTATATACTTTATTTTGTGCATTTACAAGCATTATTTTGAGAATCACCAAACTGCTAAAGGATTCTATAGCATGAAAAAGGTTAAAAACTCCTGACTTAGCACATAGGGCCAACCCAGACTTTCTAATACTATTAAATCAAATACCAGAGTCCTCCTTAACTTTCTCTAGATATAAATATTGTATAGCCTTGACAGTTGCTGTTCAGTTGGATGCAATTAGTTATGGTTCCGTTTGGAGTTTTCTTGGCAGAGGTGTTGCAGTGATTTACCTTTTCTTCCAGATTATTTTACAAATGAGTAAACCAAGGCAAACAGAGTTAAGTGACTGGTCCAGGGTCACACACCTAGTAAATATCTGAGACCAGATTTAAACTCAGGAAGATGAATCTTCCTGACTCTAGACCCAGCATTCAATATGGTCATTTGGTTTTCCCTTTTCCCCTTTCCCATCTTTTACTTATTGAAGCCATGTTCCCTTCATAATTGTTTTCTTGATCATCCCATTATTAGTTCTTGCTTCTCCAATTCAAGTTTCTTTGAAAGCTCAGCTCAAATACCATCTTTTGTAATAATTCTATCCTGATCTCACAAGTTCCTGGTGCCCTCCTCCCCTCCCATATCTTCCCTTAGAAGATTACATTGAATGTAATTTTCTATGCATGTTTCTTCCCACCTCCAATAGAATGTAGGCTTCATGGTCTATTTGCTACTTCTATGTCCCCAGTACCTACAAATAGCATGAACAAAATGGAGATTCATGGGTCCAGAGCTTAGCCCAATTTCTGCACTGGTTGATTAATTCATGACTCTTCACAGAATCAAACTGCCTAAAAATAGTTGGCTTGCCTTTTGGAGGGAATATCTCAACAATCTTTGTTGATTTGTTTGTGTTTGATAGATAGTTTGTTTTTACCTCAATTACCAGTAGCTCTAGTCTTTCTATTTTTAATGTTTTTTTGAGGGCAATGCTCATATAATTTGTGAGAAGTAGGAAAGGCCTTTCTTCATAGATTGAGAAATTTTAAGTGAGATAGGTCAAGAGAGAGAAAGAGAGAGAGAGAGAGAGAGAACCATAGCTCTTTATTTTGGTGCTTCTAGTTTGTTCCTGGATTTTCTGATCATCATCCAGATTTATCAAAAGTGGAATTGCTTTGTCCTGAAAGGCTATAGAATAAATTCAGACTATATCCATACAGATCTATAAAGATTTCTGAATATCTTCTTAATCTTAATATCTTAATAATATCTTCTTAATACCCTGATCTCTTTCCATCTTTAGCCCTATCCCTTAACAACTCAATCGATACAAGCTGATTAATATCCATCTAATCTTTATCACAGTGTTAAGGGAAGTTCGCAACAAGTGTTGTTTACACACAAAAAAGGGCCACTACCAAGTTCAACTACATGGCATAACTTAATTTTTTAAAAAAATATTTGTTCAACATAACAAACAATAAAAACCAAATAATATAAGCATTTTCAAATACAAAGAACATAAAAAGAAACTTTCATCTGAAACCATAAATCTCAATTATATATAGATTACCATATATATACATGCACATATCATGTTAGTTTCAAAGTTGTCTTGCTTGTCTATGCATCCTTCTGGGCTTCTTTCTATTCTCTTTGAAGCATTTAAAACTCTTCAATGAACTTTTTTCCTGCCTTCCTTTTTTTTTAATATATCACTATCAATAGTACCCTTCCTCAACCCCTTCTTCCCTATGAAAAACAATACCTAATAACAAATAAGTGATTTCAAGCAAAAATAATTCCACATATTGGTCATCTCTAAAACTGTCAGTCTCATCCTGAACCATAAATCAGCACAATGGCCAACCATGATTCTAGGAATCAGAGATAGAGAGATGATAGATACCTGCTGCATAATTTCAATATCAGAATAATGGAATCTTGACTTGACTCTTAGATTCATTGGCGCTTAAAAATAAGAGAATATGAAAAGTTAGATTACTGTATAAAACTACTAGTGACTCAGAACTGTTTTATTTAGATATTCCATGTATGATAGAGTTTTCTCCTGTCCCTATTTCTAATCCCCTCCACACACACACACACAATCCCCAGCCCCAACACAGTTGGAGTCATTGTTTGGATTAATAGTAGCGTTCAATATGTACTTAAATATATTAACTAGTCACTTTCATGTAGCACCTTAATTTTTACTTTCTCCATGCTTCAGAAATCAAAGTTCATTCTATGGCAGAGGTTCTTCTTTAACCCATTCATTCTTTAAGGTTAGACTGTTTAATCTACCATTAGTTTTTAATTTATGTTTCTGTGATCCCTTATTAAATATAATTCTTATTGTAATGTAATCTGAAAGAGGTACCTTTAACATTTCTGCCTTTAAGTATGAAATTTTATGTACTAATAAGATAACATAAACCACTCAGAAAAAGGTTTATTCCTTTCTATTTCCATTCAATTCTCTCTAGATTTCTATTATATCTAACTTAACTAAAATCCTATTCACTTCTTTGATTTCTTTCTCATTTACTTTTTATCTACTTTGAGAGAGGAAGATTAAAGTCCTCTTCAATTATAGTATTACTATCTTCACTGTAATTCACTTAACTCTTCTTTTAAAAAATTTAGATGTTATAGTATTTGATGCATTTAGATCAGTAATGGTATTGCCTCCTTATCTATGGTACCTTTTATAAAAATATAGTTACCCAATTTATCTCTTTTAATTAAATCTATTTTAGCCATAATTTTATCTGAGATTATAATTACTACCTCTGCCTTTTTGCATCAGTTGAAGCATAATAAATTTGAGAGTATCTCAGGGCAGAGGTTTTTTAACTTTTTGTATAATGGATTCCTTTGGCAATCTGTTAAACCAATAAGATTTATTCTTTCCTATTTAAATTAAATACAAAAATGGCAAAATTTCTGATAGAGATTAATTAAAACAAAGATATATTTTTTCCCATCCAAATCTATGGTTACTTCTCAAATCTGTCTACATATGAGGAGTCTATGTTAAGATCTTCTGTTCTAAATCTGCCCTCTAGAGAGCCAGATCTCTCATCTCCACAAACTTGTTAGAGAATCATGGCCAAACAAATATCCATTTACTTCATTTCCATCATGCTCTCACACCAATATTCCATTTCTATTTTCCTCACATATTCAATAACTGCTTCACAATTTCTCTTATGAAACAACACTTAGCTCCCTAACATGTCTGCTCCCCTAACTATCAATGTCAGGGGAATGTTTTCAATATTCTTTTTATAGCTGAGGGTAATCAATTACCATGGATATTTAAAGGAGCAAGCTTGCCTTTCTATGTGCTACCACAAAGGTATAGAATTGTCTCATTGGATGAAAGTAGAAGGCAGTGTTTCTCAGGGTCATTCCAGTGACAGCTTATCCCCAAAATTATCGATTAAAGAAATGACTTGGAGACTAGGCATTCCATAACAGACAGTAGCGTTAACTTTCCTGAAATTCCCTTCCTTTTCAAATTCAGTTGTTTACAGTTAGAGATAACAACTTGTAAAAATAAAAAAATAAAAGATTAAAAGATTCTGTCAAACAATTCTGGGAACATATGTAAAAATGCTTTTATGGTTTGGTGAGGGAAGGATTTCCCAACAAATTTGTTGAAGAGCCAAGTGGTTTCCTGTTGCTTTGAAAAAATGAGGGCAGAAGTCATAATAGTTTGTGGTTGTGGGACATGAAGGGATGGAGGAAAAAAGAGGGTGAGCCTGAAGTGGAGGAAGGACCAAGACACTGTAGTCATCCACCTGTATAGTTAAGAATCATTTAGTAAACCTAAATCATACCCTGAAATCGTGTCTCATAAGCAGTTATCAAGCCCACCTATGGTTAGAGTTGGCCTTGACAGCTGGATGTGGGGTGACTGATGAGGGGGGTGCATTGTGAATGGGGTGAGAGGGGAGAATAGGGAACAATTATCCTGCTCTGATAAGCCTTAGAAAGCATTTTGCCCTTGAAAATACCAGGGGAGAAAAACGGAGGAACAAATAAACAAGTCTCTCCCCCCCACCCAAAAGAAAGAGCTTGGCTCTGGAGTGCTGTCATTACTGCCTATTGTGAAGAGAACAGCAGGGAGGCAGGCGGGGGCGTGGGTGGGAATTGGGAGGGAGGGCAGGAGAGGGGGTGGAAGAGATGCCTCTTGGCACTTCAGTTTCCCCAAGTGTCACACTTTTGACTCTACCTTGAGGAGATGTAGTTTTCCCTGGGATCTGGTTGTCATGGCAACCTGATTAACAAATAGCAAGGCAGAGGCTTTCTTTGCATGGGAGTTTCAAGGGCTGGGGCTTAGTGGGGGGGAGGGTGGAGAGGGATATTTTAATAGGCTTTTATTAGCTAAGGCTGCTAAATCACCTTCATTTGGAAAGCTGCCCTGATTTTCAGGGAACCCTCCCCCTTTGCTCATTCCTTGGGAGTCCCTTTGTTTTCCTGGGCACTGCCCTTTTAAGTCAGCCCTTCTTAGCCTTGGCATTCTGCAGATCTCCAGAACATGCACCAGCACCAATGCCCCTATCCCTGTCTGCCATCCTCTTAATTGGCTTTTTTGCTCTGATTGCCAATGGAGAGCGAGCATGATAGCTCCATTCTTCATAAGGAATAATACATTGATTGCCATTAATACCTCTGCCCACAAGCCAAATGTGGGTCCAGAAACACAGTCCATTAACCAGCCCTTCAGATTTTTTAAACATTTTCTCTCATTTCATTCCCTTCCCAATAAGAGAAAACAGCACCTTGAGAGCTTCAAAAAAAGATACTTGATCTGGGGGGTCAGAGGATTAACATTCAAATCGCATTGCTGATGCTTACTGCTTGCATGAATCACTTACATTCCTTTGGCCTCAGTTTATTAATCCATAAAATGAATGGTTTGAACTAAATTATCTTTGAGTTTTCTTCTGTAGATATATGATCAAATCTTCTAAGTCTAATAACTTTCATGGTGCTCAGTTTCCACATTTGTAAAGTGAGTGGATTAGACTTGGAACCCTTCTCAGTCTAGGCTTTGGCCATGGATCCTATAAAGTATTTAACTTCCCCAGGCTTCCATTTCTTCAATTATATAATGAAAAGTTTGGAATAAATAGCTTTTGAGATTTTGTAAAATACTTAGCACAGTAACTGGCACATAGCAAGCACTTAACAAAATCTTGTTTCTTTCTTAACTCTCTTCCTTTCACTTCCTTTCCTCTTCCTTCCTTTTTCCTTCTTCCTTTCTTCCCCCTTTTCTTTCTTCCTTCCTTCTTCCCTCTCTCCCTTCTTTCCTCTTTCCTTTTTCCTTCCTTCCTTTCCATTTCCTTTTGCCTTTTCTGTCCTTTGCCTTTCATTCCCTCCCCTTCCTTTTTCCTTCCTTCCATTTTCCTTCCTTCCTTTCTTCCTTCCTTCCTTCCTTCCTTCCTTCCTTCCTTCCTTCCTTCCTTCCTTCCTTCCTTCCTTCCTTCCTTCCTTCCTTCCTTCCCTCCTTTCGTAGAAAGAATCTTGCATTAGAAATTAGGAGACTCAGGTCTTAGACCAGACTTGGTCATTGTCTGGTTCCATTAATTCTTCTTGAACCTCAGATTCCTACCTATAAAATGAAGGGGTTTGGCTTAATGGTCTTGAAGACTCCTCTCATGTCTCATACTCTGAAATCTTCCTGCGTGTTTTTCCAATGTTAATGTGAGAGTGATTGGGTCACAGAATCTGTTACCAGTCCTGAATTTTTCTCACACAATAGCTGTAATGTAGCTTCTATATGGAGGGGAATGGGGGAGCAGAGATAGAGGCAGATAGAGAGACAGAGACTGAGAACAAGGAGATGTTGGGAGATATACAGTTAAAAGTAGTCATGATGGTGGAGGTGTGGACAATGGTCCCAGACTGATTTTCTACAGTAATGATAAAAACCTGTCTCTATAAAGAAAATAGCATCTACTGACCTGACAGATAGGGATGGCGGAAGGCAGGAATGGGGGTGGGGAAGTCAGTTTGTTGTGTTAGTCTGAAATGAGCCAAGCAGAATGAAGCTGTTGAGTAAAACCCTCCCATCCCCAGTGGAAATAAAGCAAACATTAATGTGTTGATTACTGGGAGCGGGCAGGAGGCTTCTCAATTATTAATTTTTATTATTATTGTTATTAACAATCAGCTTCCCCCCTCAGGGGATAAGTTGAAAGTCTGTTCTCCTAAGTGCTTTCAGGATAACTTCCTGGGGCTGAGGAATGTGGCAATGGCAAGGAAAGAAAATATGCTATTTCCATCCTAGATCATCCTGGAGGTATGTCCTCTGGCTGGGGGCCCTGGTTTCCTTCCCAGACTCAGTGCCTCCATATGGAACACAAGCCTTCCTTCAGCCAATCTAGCTCGGAACATTGGGCAAGGAGTCAAGAAGCCTCAGGTTCTAGCTCTCCAGGTAAAGGGCCTTCTTCACTCATGTGTAAATAATTAGTGACAGCAATGACTCAAAAAAGACAAGAAATATACTAATTTTCATTTACATGCAACTTTGAAGTTTTCAAAAAGCTTTACATACATTAATTCATATGATCCCCCACTCTACCTTCTAATTTGGGTGCTATGATTAACCTCGGTTTATAGAAAAAGAAATCAAGATTAAGAGTGGCACAGAGACTTGCCCACGATCATATAGCTAGTAGGTAATACAAGTACATTTTGAATTCAGGTCTTCTTTAAGGATAAGGTCTGTTGTTATAGATAGGATGGCAGACTTAGAATCAGGAAGACCTGAATTCAAATCCTTCCTTAAATACTTACTAGTTGTAGGATCCTGAGTAAGTCAGTCAACCTTAGTCTGTGTCATTTTCTTCATCTGTAAAATGGGAATAATAACAGCATCTACAGCATGGGATTGTTGTGAAGAGTAAAATATTAGAATGATAGAAAACAAGATTATGGTTATTTTAGAACTCATCCTCCATGTGGGTACCCAAAGAGAACTGTGATGGGAAGAATGGACATAGGAATGAGGCTTTTTTGTTAAGGAGATTGGATGAGCATTCCTGTCCCTGTCCCTCATTTCTGTGTAAAGCTTTAAGATCATTGACTAAGGTCTAGATCATTCTAATCTGTCAGAGGAGCCTAAACAAGGCTCTTAAATCACCATGAAGTTCAAGATTTATTTATTTGCTCCCAAGGAAATGGAGAATCTCTCCAGTATCTATGTGAAGAAAAACCCAAATGAAGTTGCAGTCGAACATATCTGAACAACAAAAACAGTCCTCTCTCCCTGGAAAGTAGATAATTCATTCCAAAATCCTGGGACTATGTGATCTTGAGCAAGGAAATTAACCTCTTTCTTGCTCAGTTTCCTCATATGTCAAGCAAAAGTATTTGAACATGTGGCCTTTTAAGTCCCTTCTAGATTGAGATCTATAATTGCATGCTTAAAATTTGGAAATCTGACAGTAGAAACACCAGCCACATACTTCAGTTATTATTTAAAACCTCATGGATCTTTCAACATGGATTTTTTCCAAACAGTCATTCAAGCAGAATCTATCTGGCTAGATGAGAAGACATGAAGACAAATGGTAAGACCAGAAGGACTGGGATTTAGGCCAAGTTGGCCACTAACCTGGAAGGGTTTAGATAATTTCATTTTCTCCCCATCTGGAAAATGGACAGATTCTTGTTCTTCTTGTTCTCCTCCTTCTCTTCCTCCTTCTTATTCTCCTCTTTATCCTTCTCCTTCTTTTCTTCCTCTTTCTTGTTTTTGTTCTTTTTCTTCTTTCTCCTCTTTCTTCTTCTCTTCCTTCTCCTCCTTCATCATCATCTTCTCCCTCTTTTTCTTTTGTCCCCATTCTTCTCTTTATTCCCATTCTTCTCCAGTGATTGGAAGTTCCTTCACCCAATGTAAATCACATCCCTTATGTAACTTTAAATCTGATAGATTTGTCAAGCAACTTGTCCAGTGTTACACAGGCAGCATAGTATCAGTGATATTGTTTGAACTCAATTATTCCTTATTGCAAACTTAGCTCTCTATACACATACAATAGTGTACTATTTAAAATTTGAGGTTCTGAACTTGGATTTTTTAAATATATGTTTTGATGACTATGTCAATATAATTGTTCTCTGTTGTAATCCTATGTATTTTATTTTATGCATTTAAATGCATTATTTTAAGAAAGGGTCCATAAGTATCATCAGACTGCTGAAGGGATCCATGACTCAAAGAAGATTAAGAACTCCTTCCTTTAAGGGTCATTATGAGGAAAGTGTTTTGTAAACTATGAAGTTGTGCTAGAAGTATCAAAAACTGAAAAAAAAATTGGTACTAGGAATCAGGGACATCAGCTTAGTAGGGACAATAGGATTCATCTAGCCCAGCATTTCTCTCCCTGAGGGGCAAGAACTCATTAAAAATATTTAAATAATCATTTCAACATAATCAAATTTCCTACATATTTTATTTTGTACATTTAAGAGTGTGATTTGAACATGGGTTCTAGACTGCCAGAAGGTTAAGCAGTTCTGATTTAGAACAACACTTCCATTTTTTTTCAGATGAAGAAACTGAGGTCTTAAGAAGCTATGACTTACCCAAAGCTACTCAGATAGAAAACGTAAAGCTAGAATTTCCTCTCCTCTTTCCCCTGTACTATCAGAGTTTAATTTCTGACTCAGCTCCTAAAGCCACTAATGGGGCAAAAAAATTAACTTTTCTGAGCTTCAGTTTTCTCATTTGCTTGATATATTAATATAATATAAAACATTTATATATTAGGTTGTTAATATTATTTCTTGGACTTCTGCTTTCGTATTTGTAAAATGCTGAAGCTGAACTCAGTTGGTACTCAGATCTTAAAGTTTTAAAATTTTGTAGTGTTCTATGAGGGATGTCAATCATAAGTAATTTGCTGAATTGAAATGCCCAGCACTATGTATCCTGTGGTTGTTTAACCCTGGTCACCTAAATAACTTAGAGGTACTACATATGTTTTTTAATGCCTTGGCCCCTACCAGTTCTTTTTGTTTGATTCTACCAATTGTTGATAGAATTGGGTTTTTAATGAACAGTTTCAATTATGAGAATGTAAATTAAGGTCCTCAATCTGTCATTTTTTTCATCTCCTCTGCTGGTTCAGATGTTTCATTGTGATTGGAAGCCCACATGTAGTCCATCAGGAGCTCTCAGAGGGCACTAGTGACTTTCAAAGTCATCAAGTCACAAGAAAGATCCATAACTCTTTTTATTAGTCATATGTAAGGGAGACTTTGTAGTAGCTGAGCAGATCCAGCCAGTGACCAAGACAGTTATTGCTGAGGTCTTTCCCCATAGTGTCATAATGGAGGGAGTTATTGGGGGGGCATTAGAGAGGATCATAGATCAATAGTACAATCAAGTCAAATTCTCTTATTTTATAGCTGCAGAAACAGATTCAGAGACATAAAGAAAGAAACTAGGCTAAGGTCATAGAAAGGCAGTAAATAAAAAGTAAATAAATAAAAACAAACAAACAAATAAATATGAAAATTCAATCAAAACTAATTCTTGATTTAAAATCTGAAATTCTTAATTGAACACAAGCTGTTCATAAAGAAGTCACTTCACTTCTCTAAGATGATTTACTTTTCTATAAATATCATTACCTGAAGCATTGGTGATTTCTGTATTATGGGGAATTCCCAGTGTAGAAGTTCTTTCCACAAATGGCAGTTACAATTTTAAAAAACTTTTATAGAAAAATGAACAGTGTGAATAACTTAAGAATCTTGATCAAATTAAACAATGATTCATGAGTCTGAAGGACTCACAAAGAAGAATATTGCCCACTTCATAGCAGAGAAATGACGGACTAATATTCAGAATGAGAAATATAACTTTGGATGTGGTCACCATAGGAATTTGTATTATTTGACTATGGTTATGTGATTTAGGAATCTTTCCTCCCTCTTTCCCTCCTTTTGTTCCTTTCTTCCTTCTTCCCTCTCACTTTCCCTCCCTCTCTCTCTCCCTCCTTCCCTTTCTTCCTCTTTTTCTTTGTCCTTTTCTTCTTCCTTCTTTCCCTTTCTTCCTCTCTTTTTTCCTCCCTTCCTCTCTCTCTTCCTTTTTTCTCCTTTTCTCCCTCTCCTCCCTCCCTTCCTCCTCCCTTCCTTCTCTTTCTCCATTCTTTCCTTTCTTCCTTCTTTCCTCCCTCCTTCCATGCCTCTCCAATCCTTCTTCCACTCCTTCCATCCATTCCTCCTCCCTTTCTTCCTTCATTCTTTTTTCCTTCCTTCCTTTTTCCTTCTTCCCTCCCACTCTTTCTTCTTCCTTCCTTCCCTTCTTTACTCTCTCTTTCTCTTCCTTTCTTCCTCCCTTTCTTCCTTCTTTCTCCCTCCCTGCCGGTCTCCCTCCTTCTGTCCCATCCTTCCTTCTCCTCTCCTTTCCTCTCTTCCTTCCTTCCTATAAATGAGGGAAGATGGTAGGCTTGATGGTGAAAAATTTAAAAACAACAACAATACTAATTCCTATGGGATTGCCAAAGGTTTAGAAAAGATAAATGACAGGTTACATAAGTCATAAATGTCAAAGAAGATATGAACTGAGGTTTGTAGGATTTTCAGGCTAGCACTCCATTCACTCTACCATGCAAAATTATTTTCATTACCCACAAAAATAATTATCACCATGAAAAATTGCTTTCATGCTTAAAATGATATCCAAATATAAATTATTATTGTTTTTTCCTAAGAAGAAAATCTTGTAGAATGGCCAGTGTTAGGCTTGTAGTCAGAATATATAGGTTCAAGTCTTACATTTGTTTTGTAAGCTCAGACAAATCCCTTAACCTCTAAGTGCTTCAAACAACTCCCCAAAACTTGAGACAGAGACAGATTGCTATCATCATCTGTGTGAAGTATGCCTATACAGGGAGTTCTTCATGTATTCTTTGAGTCTTTATTGTTATTATCATTTGAAAATCTGTCTCCTATGTTTTTACTTCTCAGCTGAATTTGACCTGTCAGGAATTGACTGCATATTTATTTGTCAGAGCAGTGGGCGGGGTGGAGAGGAGGGAGGAAGTAGTGGTGGTGGAGGGAGTGAAATTAAACAGTCTTACAGTTACCACCATTAATTTTTGATGGAGCTGAAAATTAGTTAAACCATTTTGGAAAACAATTCAGAATTATGCAATAAAGGTTAATAAACTATTTCTAGCCTCTGACCCAGAGATCTCACTACTGGGACTATTATCCAAAGAGGTTATTGACAACAAGCAAAGCTCATATGAACAAAAATATTCATAACAGCATTATTTGGTGTAATAGAAAGCTAGAGAAAAAATGTACCCCGAGATTGGAGAATGGCTGAACAAATTGTGGTCTATAAATGTAATGGAATATTATTGCACCATAGGGAATAAAAAATTGTGAAAACCCAGAGGAACAGGGGAATACTTGTAGGATGTGATATAGAGTGAGGAAAGTAGAACAGAGAAAACAATATATACAATTACAATAATATGAATACCAACTAACAGCAAGACTGCAAGACTACAGTCACAGCCAACCAGCAGTGTTAGAAGAATGCACTAATAATTGAATGTATATTCCTTGGAGAGAGGGACTGTTTTTATTTTATTTTTATCCTTGTAGATTCAGTGTCTAGCATGATGTCTAGAATACAGTAGGCATTTGGTAAATGCTTATGGGATTGAATTGCCACTATATTATTAAGTCAAATAAATGTCCTGTGTAGTAAACAAATGGTGAATGATCAGCCACAAATATGGAAAATTGCTGTGTATTGTCACTTGCAATCACTTCATACACTATGAGGCAGTTTGGGGAAATGTATATATCACACAGGGATTATTTGGGTATTGGGGGACAGTTTCAAGAAAACAAAAGCAAAACCAAAATTTTGCCACAGGGTCTACATGGTCTTGATGGAATACACAGTTCTGGTTTAAGTAAATAGGTTGTCTTCTCTATAAACTAGCCTCCTGCAAAGCTATCGAGCCTTGTTTTCCTTTCCCTTCCTTCCTTTTATTCTCTGTTTGTGTAGATAGAATTGATTTTTCAATACAAATTGCTTTCATGCCATGTTGAAATATAGGCAGCTTCCTGCTTGCTTTTTGTCAACTTCTTTCTCTACTTGTTCCTGCCCATGATGGGACCAATTTGAATTTAAACTGCACACTAAGAGAATGACAGCAAAGTAAACAAAAATATTAGTGTGAGTGGTTTCATTGACTCTCTCAGCATCACTTCCTGGAAGATGGATATTGATAATTCCATTTTGAGTGGGTAATGGTGAGCCCAGTTGATTAACGGAGAATGTAGAGAGATGGTATAATAATTGACCTTTTTCCCTTGTCCAGTGTCTTGTCAGGTCTCACAGACTGAGGCATATCACTCTTGTCTGAAAAATGAGACCCTAAGAAAAAGGATATAACTAGTATAAGAAAATGAACACTGGATTTGGAGAAATAAGATCTGGGTTTGAGCCTTGGCTACTTAACATCTGTATAATTTTGGTCAAAGTATGTAACTTCTCTGAGCCTCAGTTCCCTAATCTGTAAAATTAGAGGATTGGACTAGATATTCTCTTTTAATTCTTAATTCAGGATTTTGTGATCCTTTGACTTCTAGATTGAAAGCTTGGGAATCCACCAATCTTTCTTTTGGGGGGGTCATTCTATCCTCATACTCTGGATCAAATGCCTAGGCTCTTGCCTTAGTCCCTATGACTACATATTCATTTATAATTCATATCTAGCAACTTTCAGCGGTTATTATTATGGTTCACTGTGGCTGGGGCTATATTGGTACTCTGATTACTATCCCAGTTCCCCCAAATTTAGGTGCTTCCTTGTTCTTGTCATAATCTGATAGAATATAAATGCCTTGAGAGTAGAGATCATTTCACTTTTTACCTTTGTAACTTGAGTCTAGCACAGTGTGTTGCCCATAGTAGGTGTTTTCCCATTGGATGCTTCCTCACAGACTGTATTTAAGTCCTCCTGACAGGTCTTAATTACCTTCTGCTGTACCACCATACTATCAGCTGCCCGCTGGCTTATACTTCTTCTAGTTACCTGCTGTGAGAGCTCCAGAAACCTTCTCTCTATTCAGGAAACTATGCTTGCTATTCTGTCTTACCTTGGTATTCTATTTTTAATCTCTCTTTTTTTTTTTTTTTTGCTTTTTTTAGTCCTTGTGACCAAAACACTCTTTTCTTTGAACCACTGCTTAGATTTATTATGGGGTTACTTTCTTCCTAAGGACTTTCTCTTTTGATATCTCTCAGTCCTGGTTATTTAATCATTGTGATTGGCATTTTTTTCTATTTCCTCATTTTTTAGTCTCAATGTTTGGGTCATCCTTCCCTTTCATTTTGGATAATGGAGGAAAGCATTTCTTGCTCTTCAACACAGTAGCTAAGATGAGACTCACCTTCTGCAAAAAATAATATGGCTTTGTCTTTCCCTATAGTTTGGCCCCAGGCTGCCTGGATACTGTGTCAGTAGTAGGCTTTATGGACATTGGTCAGGGCCTATCTCCCATTGTAGCAGAGTTACTTCTAGTAGCTACTTCTAGTAGCTATGCTGTATTTTAATTTCAAATTGTTGCTAGAACTCATCATTTATAAAAGTTGAAACAATCTATACTTCTCTTTTGATAGAAACAAACCATTTACTATATTGGGTCATACCCATAATTCATCCAGTTCAGGATTTTGTTCACAAGAGACGTCCCATAGGAAGACAAAGTTGTCCTTCAACCTCAAAGATTAAGTCTCTTCCAGTCTCTTTTAGTAGTATGGCTTTGTCATTCATAAACTGCAAACTGCAATTAAATGACTTTCTGTTTCTTCCTTAAAGAAATAGTAACTTGTGATTCTTGGCATTCTCAGCATGTCTTAAGATCATTCAAATGATCTAATGGTAGATAGCATCAACTGTGGCAAGAGTGGTAGATTGAAATCAAATCCAAGTATAAGTCTTAACTGTCATTTGTACCTATGTATCAATGAGGAGCTTGGACAGGATGACTTTTTGTATTACTTCCAACTTTTAAAGATTAGCCCAAAAATGACAGGGACTAGATGATCTTTAGTATTACTTCCAACTCAATCTATGAATCCTTAAGGTACTACTAAGCTAATAACTTTAGTGTGACCTTGGGCGACTGGTGAGTGATACTCTAAGCCATTAAAATAAGGGATTATATTGGACTACTTCTGATTGTACTGACCAACTTCTCATTAATAAATCTATGGTCTTAAGTGATTGCAAGATACCTTGATAATGGCAATCACAGCAATAAGTTTCTCTCCCAATTCTTAAGCATTTTCTGTCTTTTTCATGCCTGGAATGCTCTTCTTCCTTATTTCTGCCTCTTTTCTTTGTTAGGTTCCAACTATTCACACACACACACACACACACACACACACACACACACACACACATACTTACAAGTATTTATGTAAATGTACATTTATCTATATGTGTATATCTACATATCGTGTTTCATAGTTACTTGTATGTTGTCTCCCTGTGATGTCTTTGAGAGCAGAAACCATCTTTGACTTTTCTTTGCATACCCACCACAGTGTCTGGAACAGAGTGAGTACTTTGTAAATGTTTGATGACCAAGACTGACATTATGCTTAGTTCCTGGTGCTACATTTTTAAAAAGATATTGACAAATTGGAGAAGGTCCAGAGAAGAGTAATCTGAATAGTGATGAACTTCAGGATCATGTCACATGAAGTTCCATTAAATTGGAAATATTTAGTCACTTACAAGGCAGAACATGATAGCTGTTTTCAAGTGTTTGAAGGACTGCCATTTGGACGAGGAAATAAGAATGTACAGTTTTGTCCCAGAGGACAGAACAAGAAATGTAGGGTAGAAGTAGGAAGAGACAAAATTAGACTTGATATCTGGGGAAAGTTCCTAATAATTATAGTTATTGAAAACCATAATGGGCCATTCTGGGATAGCATTGGGTTTTCCCTTCTTATAAGTCTTCAAATAAAGCCTGGATGCCAATTTGTAATAATCAATTTTTTTTCCAGACACAGAGTAGATGTCTTTGGAAGAGACTTCTAATGTTGTGATACTATAATGCTAGAATTCTGTTATTGTTAATTAGACAGCTAAAGGAACCCAATATCTTCCACAATTAGATCCTCCCTTTATCTAGGTGGACATTTAATTTAAAATGTAAGCTAAGTCACAGAACAAAACATTTCAGATCCCAGTCAAAGAGAGATGGAAAATGGTGATTCAAGTGCCCAGCCCTTTGATCCATATATCAAATTTTTGAAGTGATAAAATGACCAGCTTTATAAACAAGTGTTGGACTTCATGTTCCTGGTCACTACCATAGTGCCCCTGGGTGATGATAATGAGGAATCCCCTCCTCAAAACAGCTCTTATCTGGGTATGGGACCTATACCTTACTGGCTCCTGGGTTCCAAGCAAGGACAGTTGTCACAATGTTTTTCAAGGATTTTCAAGCCTGCTGACTTTTGTATCCTTTACCCCTCCTCCATGCCCATCTGTGTCCTTTCTGTGTTCTGTATCTCTTGGCCCTTAACAGATATTTCTCTCCCCAAAGATTCTGTTATCAATTTTCTACCCTTCTGGGTGAGATGTTAATCAATGTGCTTACCCCTTTCCCTGCCCCTAGGCTATTTGTTCTTTAAATTTGATTCCCATGTCACAAGTTTCAAGGTTTTAAAGAAATTTCATGCATCAGTGGAGAGATGGGGAAAGCACTTGGGCATTTACAGAACTCTTCAGAGGGGGCTGGAGGAGGAAGAGTATTAAAAGAGACACGGTGAGGATAGCAAAGAGATTTAAAGTTAAAAAATTTGGGTTTAAATGAGCTCTGTTGTTTATGAACTGTGTAGCATTGGGCAAAACAAGTCATTTAAGCTTTTTGTTTCTCATTTTCTTCATCTGCTAGGTTCTTCCCAATCCATATTAAGAGAACCTATTCTATCTAAATTTAGCCTTTGTCTCAATTTTTAGAAGTGGTTTGATCTGGATTGGTGGATAGAGTGGGAATAGTCTGTGATTTCGCTGATATGAGGAACTTCTAAAGAAGAAACTCCCTCCATCAATGCAAATTAGTGCTTATACTACAATTTTTAGTGTTATAGCATTGCCTGGAGCACTGAGAAATGAAATGACTTGTCCAGGATCACACAATCATTACGCATCAGAGGCAGCAGTTGAATACATATCTTACTGACTATGAGGTATGCATTCTATCTATTTGGAACTCTGCCTTCCTAACTCCTAAGAACTTCACAGTTATTAGTAACTGATAGCATTATATGGTTTCGGGGGATGTATGTCTAGGTGTATTAGTGATGTCTCTCTCTCTCTAGGTAGAAACTCCCTAGAAAATCAAATTCTCTTGCTTCCTGTCCTGGAAAAAATGTTTCTTATTTGATTAATATGAAGACTTTGGCTGAAACTGCTGGGACTGTACTCTATATGGTAATTAAGACTGCCGGGGGTTCCTTATCATTTGTCCATAAAAATTCAATCTGAACTGAAATTAAGCACTAAGGGGGCAAAGTTCTGTGCCAGAGAAAATGACTTTATAAATTTTTCAAAACTATTGGGTTGGGGAAAATTATGAGAAATTAAGAACAAAATAAAACAAAATACATAAAACCCCCAACCAGCCAAATGATTGATATCTATCAAATGTACTGTGGGTTTGAAATCTGATTTTTACACTGTCTGGCTTCATTTGAGTTTGGAAAGAGTCACTAATTTATAACAAGAACCAGAACTCTGGGGCTATGGAATGTTGCTTTGACGTACCATATTGTTGTAACTTAAATCTTTTTCATGGGAGGGAGAATGTCATCCTCATCCTCAAGTAAGTAGATCTACTGAGCATCACAATAAACACCCTGACTCCATTCCTCAAATTTTTTAAATATAATTTATGAATTTGCTTGGTTAAAGTTTTCCTCTAATGTTTTACTGTGGAAATGACTGTGGGATCTTGACGGCTGTGAATGAAAAAACACAATTTTTGGCACATTCTAACAACTGGAAAGGCTTCAAGAATAGACCCACTGACTGGTTATATACTGAGTTTCTACTTGGAAAAAATAGAGAGATTCATCATCACTTTTTTTTTATTTTTTTGCTGTGGAATGAGGTGGGATAGAAGAGATGAACAACCCTCAATGATCATCTCCTAATTGTAAAGGGACTGTAATCTGCTTTATCGAAAGAAATGCCTATACCATAAATCAATAAGGCAGTCAATCAACGGACACTTAAGTGCTTGTTGTGTACCAGAAACTGTGTTATAGACACAAAGATAGTATAAAATCATTCCTGCCCTTTAGCAGCTTACATTTCATTGGGGAATATATAATTGATATAATAATGTACAATTGGTAAGTAAAATGTACATATGTATATGTATATATAAATGTAAATATAAATAGTGTATATATAAATATAGATAGATAGATATAGATATATAGAGATATAGATGGATAGATGAGAGAAAGTGAGAGACACACAGAGAGAGATAAAGAGAGACAGAGACAGAAACAGAGAGAAACAGAGACAGAGACAAGAGACAGAGAGACAGAGACAGAGATTTTCAAGGTAATGTTTTGGGAGGAACATCCTTAAAAATATTTAAGAATGGGAAATCACAGAACTAGAAGGAACTTTGAATATGGAAGTCCAATCCCCCAGTTTTATACATAAGAGAACTAAGACCTACAGAGTGAAGTGACTTTTCCAAAATTAGGTAAGTAAAAAGTGACAGGTGTGAGATTTGAACTCAGGTCCTCTAACTCCAAGCACAACATTCTTTCCACTGTAGGATGCCATGACAATCTCTGAATATTCTCTGCCTGCCTAAATTTCAACTGATAGTGAAGAGCTTTGTGAGCAACCTGTTAGTATTCTTTTGGATCATTTTGGGTATTGTCCAAATAGGTGTTTAATGAATAATTTTAATGCTGAGGTTGATGATAATAAATAAGCATCACTGAAAACTTTCAAACTAAATGTCCTTATGTAGTCTGGGTGTCTAAAGCTAGAACCTGAAGAAGTGGAGAAATGATAATTCTCCACGGGTAATGAATACCACTGTGCAGGTAAGCCAAAAACATCTCTTGGCAAGTCTATATGTCTATAGATTGGGTAGGCAATCTATTTCCAAAGTCTACTTGTGGTCATATCTATACTTTCATATTTTTAGGCTATTTGTCCAATACCAGGTCTATAGCTAGCCTTAGAACAGTGACACAAGGAGGGATATAATAAGAAAGCCATCATTAGAAGAAAGCCCTTCTTGAAGACTCCCACAAGATAAATGGTTGTTTCCCCCTGTGTTGTGTAATTTCTTTCATCTTAATACCTAATAGGTTCTATATCAGGTATACATTTTTGCTCCTTCCATATACATACTTTCAGTCTTAACTGCTGCTTGTCTGGTACTCTGGATGCCATGACTCACTGGAGACACACCTTTTGGCTTGATCATCCCAGCTAGCTCTCAACCTTCTGCTTATCCTTTCTGATTACAACCATACCTTCTGCTTAAGGCATATTACTACTTGCAGGTGCTTAAAGGGAGCAGAGGTGAAGATTCAATACCCAGAATCAGAACAGTGTCTTCTCATCAGATACACATAAGTGATGCAGTGGATGGAGTACCAGTCAGAAAAACCTGAGTTCAAATCCAGCCTCAGATATTTACAAGTTGTGTGGCCCTGGGCAAGTCACTTAACACAATTTCTCCTAATTTCTCATCTGTAAAATGAGCTGGAGAAGGAAATGGCAAACCATTTCAGTATCTTTGCCATGAAAACTCAAATGAGGTCATGAAAAGTTGGACATAATTGAAATGACTGAACAACAATGATGAAAAATTATACTGAGTATTACATAAAACAATAATAGAAAGTACTACTTAGCACTTGTCTCTGTCAAAAGATCATCATCCTTTCTAATCATTCATGCTCATAGATTCCACTCTTCCTTCTCTCTTGACTTAAGTATCCAAGACAGAGCTTCCAGTGGTTCTACTGGAATGCTGACTTAATTTCCAGGACTGTTATACTAAGGGAAACAATAGATTTCAAGAATCATCTGGTAAATGTCTATAGTTCCTTGAGCTTTCTTTTTGGTGGTTCCTGTGATGTTTTACTCTGAGATTTTTCATGCTATAGCCATCCCTGAAAACCCAAAATCTCGATGCCCATTCTTCTGTGGGAAAGAATAAAAATTTTAGGATAATAGAATTGAAGGAACTTTAGATCTAGGCCTAATGTCATTTTACAGATGAAGGAATTAATTAAATGACTTCTAGATATAATTAATATAAGTGGTAAAACTAGAATCTAGATGTATGGACTACCATCCAGGTCTCTACGGAAGTAATAGTGTTCCCCCCTTTACCTGTGGTGATAAATCTCATAGACTGGATCTCAATAAGACTCAGTTGTAGAATGATCCCAAGGTAGGAAACTTGGAGGAAAGGAATGGTCACCTTGGAGCCTGAGGTACAGTAATCATTCTTCTCCCATATTTTGATGCTGAGTTTCAGGCTTGATCCCTGGATAGCTGACCTTAATTAGAAACTAATGCAGCTTTCCAAAGGCAATCACATTAAGACAGCTTCTAGTGTCTTTACACACCCTTCGAACCTGATAGCCCAAGCCCCTGACTTGGGTAATTAGGGAAACTGTCTGGTGTAGTTAATTATAATAAACGAACTAGGTTGACATGATCCAACAGTAACCCTTCTAGGGACTGAATCCACTAGGGCTGGGGACTATTTCAATCCAAGATTTGCATAAGCTATGGATGTCGGCCTGAGTTTTTTTCTGCCTCTTTCTCTCCTTCCCCTCCTTCTCTTCTCTATGTTGTTGCTAAGTTACACCAAAAATATTCTGTCTCTGTGTGAACTGTCTACATTTAAATAATTTTCCAGGTAGAAAGAAGCCATGAAGCTGATGACATTATGATGTCTCCCAGGGACAAAATAAACTTAATAGCAGGGCACTTCTGTATCCCTGACTTAGCCAGAAAGAGTCTATTTGTGCTCTCAGGAGTTCTTCTCAAATGTGAAAACCATTGATACCCCATGCAGTGGAATCAACAACTCCCATGATGTGCCTGGAGGGTCCCAGCATACACAATTGTAAGTGCTTTTCAGAAGCAGCCTACTGGTATTTAGCCCAATGAATGTTGGAAGTCAGTCCTTTTAAGCCTCTAAAATGTAGGTAACACTCCCACTGTGCTCCTAGACCCATAGTCAGTCAGTCAACATGTACCTATTAAATACTCATTATGTGTCAGGAATGGTATTATAGGCTAGGAATAAGAAGAAAGAAAACACCTATGTAGACGGCATTAAGAAGACTAGAAAGGTAGGAAGGGCCGGGGTTATGAAGAGCTTTAATCACCTAACTAATTTTATATTTGATGCTAACTATAATCAGGAATCATTAGAATTCATTGAGTAAGGGAGTGACATAGACCCGACCTTGGGAAGAATAATTTTGGTAGCTTAATACAGGATGATATTGAGTAGGATTGGACTTGAAACAGGGAGACCAATTAGAAGGCCATTGAAATTGTCTAGAAACAGGAAAAGAAGAAAATGAGAATGGCAAATACATACATACATACATATATATATATATACATATATACGTATATATATATATGTATATATATATATAATATTGTTCTTGTTTAGTTGTGTTTGACTGTATGACTCCAACTGACTTTGTCAGTTTCCTGACAAAGATATTGCAATGATTTGCCCTTTTCTTCTTGAGATCATTTTTCAGATGAGGAAACTGAGGCAAATGGTATTAAGTGATTAGCCTTGGTCATTTAGCAAGTAAGTGCCTGAGGCCAGATATGCACTTATGGAGATGAATTTTTCTGATTTCAGGCCTGGAACTCTATCCATTGTGCCACTTAATTAGCACTATATGAATTTTGCAAATGCAATTTATACTCGTCCACATTATACCAGAGACTTTGATTTATCACTTGCCATGAAATTGTACAACCCACACAAACCTACACAACCCCTATTCAAACATGTATTTTAGGATTATTATCTATATTCCAGTATATTTCATGGAACCAACAATTCTATTCTATTCCACTAGTATATATTGAGTACCTCTTTGCATGTCAGACATTATGCAACTTGTTGAAGCTATAAAGACAAATACAAAATAGTTCCTACAAAATACCAAATGTGTGTGTGTGTGTGTGTGTGTGTGTGTATACCTGATCAAAACACAATTATTTGTTTCTGAGAATAGGATAAAGTGTTTAAGTTTTTGTTGATTTACGCCCCTTTAGTAAACCATTAAAGTACCACACCTTTAGGTGTGCTTATTTTTCCATAAGTCAACTCTGAAGCTACAACTAGTCTATGAGAATTTAATCAAGCATGTCAACATCCAGGAAGATGCTTCTTCAAAGCTATGCACGTCTTCAATGAGGTGACTTTTGTTCTAACACTTCCTTGCCTTATATCTGTATAGCCTTGTAGCAGAACCTCTACATTGCCTGGGCTTGCCTTCCTGCACAAGCAAGAGAAAAAAATGGACTTTTGGAAAGATGAGCTATCTTTCTTTTTGCATGATTACATCCACAAATGGATTGTTCTCTTTACCACAACTGCTCAGCATCCCTACTATCATATTGTCCTCTATATCATCAATACCCCTCCCTATTTTGTCCCCTTTAAAATTTTTTCTACTTATAGCTCTACCATTTTATTATGCTTAGGTAAGAAGTATGGTGGGTTCTCTTGCGTTGCAAGACCCTGGGTACTTTTGTTTTAAACCCATTGAAGCCAAGTACGTCAATCTCCTAGTGACCAAGAAGAGCCAAACCTCTCTCTTGAGAGTTTACCAAGAGTTGCCCAAAGAAGATATTGAATTATATTCAATGGAACTATCAATTTGGAAAGGATAACTTTAAAGCAAGGAATGACCAACTTCAGTGGCTGGTATAAAAGGGAGAGTAGAGGGCTAAGGTCCCAGCAAAAATAGACAGAATACTCATCACTCACTCACCATAGAAGGTGACAGCTTCAGTATGTCTATAAAACTCTAGAGAAGTCATTAATTCTAGAAACAACACAACCTTAACATTTTAAGCATCTCAGCATGCTTCTAACATCTGCTCAAATGTCAAGTTTATTCTAGTTCTGCCCAGCCTTGAAAATCTATCATAAAAAGCATAGACTGCCCTTGCAATGGCTCTGGGGCTTGAACATGGTCAGCTACAGATGATAAGTGAAGCTATTAAATTCAACAATCCCATGAACAGGATGGGGAAAGGATATAATCCTTAAATGCCCTCAACTGATGGAGATTTTTCACTGGCCAATGACCTCTTGCAAACATTGGGTTTGGAATCTGGGACAATAGTAGGGATCTTAGCTGGGTTAGCAGATGGAAGCAACATAACTAGCCCTCTTTCTGGGTAGACTAGATCCTTTTCTCTATTTCTAGAAATAAACAGATAATTCAGTTTTCTTTTTCACAAATAGGGATGCAAAAGTGTAGAATTTGTTTGAAAACACTATATTGAGGCATTTGAATCAACCTAGTCCTTATCTCTCCGAAGTCTCTCTCTTGTTTAAATCATACCTGTCTGAGTATTTCACAAACAACACCTTGCTCAGTCTAATGGGTTGCCAGGTTTGCTTTTTGGAACAGACACAACCTCTTCCAGCCTCCCAGCCCCCACAAAGGCAGATCCTTGGCTCCAAGAGCCTGTTTAAACCAAACACATGAGGTGCACACTGTGTGGATGAGGAGGCCGTGACAGGGACACAGCAGCTCCAATTAGAAGACAGAAATAGGGAAAGTGCAGGACTGCAGCAATAGAAAGCTGCCTGTTCCTGTGACATACCTTCCCAGCTAGACGAAAGAAAACCATCACAGAGGTATAGAGCCAGATGGATTCTGGAGTGGGGTGGCTGCCCACCAGGTATAACCAATGGTTAGGGAATGGGAAAAGGGAAACACACTGCCATTGCCAAAAAGAGACAGCTCTTGCCTAAAGTATAAGCAGCCCCAGAAGAGACTCAGAATACTCATCCCTCGATGGCACTGGTACCTCACAAGTCTTGAGGATTTAGCAATAGTTTTAAATAACTCTAAACAAAATAATTAGAGCTAACCAGATAGTCTCCTGCAGGTTTTCTGAAGAAAATACTGAATGCTAGACTGCTTATAGCAACCTCTGAGACCACATCGTGAAGTGATGAAATTGAAGAAAATCTCTGGGGAGTAGGTCTTCCAGGAGTAGCTGGGACACATAGGGATGGTCCTTGTAACCAAATCCACAGCCCACAGACCACTCTGGACTCATAGAATCCTATTCTCATTCACAAGCACAGGTAAGTATGGAAATTGCATCTGGAAGTTGCATCTAGGTTGCAATATATAAAGCTTACCATGTGCCTCATTGCATCTGGTACCCTCCCCCCTATCCAGCCCAGAAGGGGTTAATGCCTGGGAGGCACCCTGCTGGCATGCAGTGCCAGGTGCTGAAACACCCCTTGGAAGTGCTAGGCTGAGCCCGAGCTTAGCAG
This sequence comes from Antechinus flavipes, assembly GCF_016432865.1. Taxonomy (NCBI): domain Eukaryota; kingdom Metazoa; phylum Chordata; class Mammalia; order Dasyuromorphia; family Dasyuridae; genus Antechinus; species Antechinus flavipes. The sequence continues at coordinate 627,872,723 of NC_067399.1, read as the reverse complement.
CTCCTCTCAGCTCCCAGCAGCCCAGCCCTGAAGACACTTTGAAAAGAAAAGCAGGTAAAGAAGAAATCAACAAACAATAATAATAAAAAAAAAAAGCTTCTTTACCTTTGTCTGGTCCAGTGTAGCTTTTGGGCTGTTCCCCGACCACGACCAGAAAAATAGAGATTATTGCCAGTTCCCAGTGATTCATCCTAAATGACAGAGTAGACTCACTCTTTGCCCAGGCTGCCTGCCTCCACTGTGTGACAGCTGCCGGCTGGCTTCCCAACTCGCAGCTCCCATTCTGCAGCTTGCCGCAGGGGGAGCGTGGGAGAAAGAGAGAGCGAGAGGGAGAGGGAGAGAGAGAGAGAGAGAGAGAGAGAGAGAGAGAGAGAGAGAGAGAGAGAGAGAGAGAGAGAGAGAGAGAGAGAGAGAGAGAGAGAGAGAGAGAGAGAGAGAGAGAGAGAGAGAGAGAGAGAGAGAGAGACTGAAGAAGGGAGCGAAATAGGAGCTGCTGCTGAGACAGGAAGATACCATTCAAAGCTCTTCTCCCTTGCTATTGCTGCTCCCATTCATTGTGGAGAAATGAAAAGTTTATTTAAAGGCAAATTAATAGTCTCTCTGACTTCTACATTTAAAATGCCACTTAAGGAGTCTGCTCACTTGAATAAGAGAATCCAGTGTCTTCTCAGTCCAGTGACAGGTTGGGCATAAACTAGTTGCCAAGTTCAGATGGACTCTAAGCCCAGAAAGCAAGATGGGACCTAAGCCTAGAATCTGAGATTCTAGGGGTGTGGATTGGAGCCAGTTTATGAAGATCTTTAAATGCCAAGCTAAGAACTTTATAATTTGTCTGGGAGATAATAAAGAGCCATTGGTTTTGATGACATAAGGAAGTGATGGAGTTCAACCTGCTCTCAAGAAAAAATCACTTTAGCAGCTGAGTCAAGAATGATTTGGAGTGGAATGTGATGAGGTAGGGAGACTAATTAGAAAGTTATTGAAATAATTTAGGCAGTGTGAAAAAGAAAAATGGAATGAGCAGAAGTTGCCTTTCTGAGGTGATTTTTGCAAAAGTGTTCATCTCTTTACCTGAGAGTTTTCCTTAGTTTGCGAAGTTGTTATCACTGCTGTTGAAGGTTCCTGTAGGGTATTGATAATAGTATATTCTCTGGACCAGAGCTGGAAGAAACCAAAATCCCAAACATCCTCACAGAATATAGGCCTGTCATAATCAAGCTCATCTCATTGGGTGTTGTCAATAAGTTCCTCAATTACATCATTCAATTACATCAATTACATCAGGAACAGCTGCCAGATGTTGGCCAAAGAATAGCAAGTTCGGCCCAGCCTTCTAAGAGGAAGAAATTCTGCTCTATAAGAATCAGTGTGCACAGGAGCATCCTGGAAGATACCATCTGGAGAAAGACTGAAGGCTGGATCCAGTTATGAATGTCTTAAGACCGAATATTTGATTGGCTATTATTAGATGAGGACTGGAGCTAACTACTATTTTTAAGAGAGATGTATATATAATAATAATGCTAATAATTCATAGAAAACCTCTTTTTTCAGACAAAAAGCCTTTTGAGAATTCTCCTCTTAGAATCACAAAACCTAAAAATTGGAGGACCTGAAGAAGCATCTAGTCTAATCACCTGTTTGATGCCTAAGCCTTTTATATAATATGCCAACATATGATTATTTTATCTTCTGCTTGAATACCAGTTAAGTCCTCCAGTCTTTCCCATCTCTGCCCTTTTTCTTTTTCTTCCTGAAGCCTAATTCTTAAATATTTTGTCTTTGTCTCATCTATTTGTGATCTGACATGTTGACTTCTGCCTCTTTGCCATCATGGCTAATCATTCTCATTTCCAATATGGTTTTGCTGTTTCATATGTTTTGTCTTTTTTATATATTCTCCAGTACTCAGCACAGTGCCTGGCACATAGTGAATGCTTCTCTGTTTATCTCCTACTCATATTTTAAGTCCCAGCTGACATTCTCCTCCTCAGTGAATCCCTTCCATCCTTCAACAATTTTTCATTTATTGTCTGAAGATTTACATGAGCACTTTTTTTATTAGTAATATATAATGCTGAATAGTACGCTCTCTTATTCACTAATTTCTATGAATATGGAATGGGTGTATGTATGTGTTTGTATCTTTGTCTCTCCAATTTGACCCCCCTCATCTGGTCTCAGGGCATTTCATTTGTAATTCTCATTTATATTTGAATCAATTGTTTTTGGTCACAATCCAATGAAAGATCCACCAAAATACCACACATGCATCCATGATCCTATACCATCCTGTCTTCTTCACTATCACTCCTACTCTCTCTCTAATCTTTAGTCTCTCCCTAATTACTATCTGTTTCCCTGATACCTAGAAGCATTATCAAGCCTCTTGAATTCTTTTTCTTAGATAGTAACATAGTTTATATATATTTTTCAATTTTAAATAGCATTTTATTTTTTTCTTGATTACATATGAAGACAATCTTCACCATTCACTTTTACAAGATTTTAGGTTCTAAATTTTCTCCCTTCCTTCTCTTCCCTCTTCTCAAAAGTGGAGGGAATTTGATATAGGTTATACATGTGCTATTATGTAAAACATATTTTCATATTAGTCACAGTTGTGAAGGAAAAAAACAAAAGAAAAAAGATCATGGAAAAGAATGTAATCCCCTCCAATTCACCATGGAAAAGAATAGTATGCTTCAATCCAAATTCAGATGTGTATAGCATTTTCCTTTGTGTGTCCTTTGTACTTGTCTTGGATTATTGTGTTGCTGAAAAGAGCTGAGTCATTCATAATTGATCATCTCACAATATTGCAGATACTGTGTATGTTTTCCTGGTTCTGCTCATTTTTCTTTGGATGAGTTCATCTAATTCTTTCTGTATTTTTTTTTCTGAAATCTGATTATTTAGTATTTCTCATTATACAATATTCCATTACATATATCACAGCTTGTTCAACCACTCCCCAATTGATGAACATCCTCTAAATTTCCAATATTTTAGCATCTTGAAAATGGCTGATATAAAGATTTTTGCACATGGATCCTTTCCCCTTTTTTATGATCTCTTTGGAATACAGATCCAGCAGTGGTATTACTGAATTAAAGGCTATACACAATTGAGTTGCCCTTTTAGCATATTTTCAAGCTGCTATCTATAAATGGTTGGATCAGTTTGCAATTCCACCAATAGTATATTAGTGTCCCAGTTTTTCCACATTTTTTCTAACATTTATCAATTTCTTTTTTTGTCATATTAAACAACTTTATAGGTGTGGGGTAGTACTCTGGAGTTGTTTTTTATTTTAATTTGAATTTTTCTAATCAAAAGTGATTTAGAACACTTCTTATGTTTATAGATAGCTTTTATTTCTTCATCTGAAAACTTCCTATTCATATTCTTTGATCATTTACCAATTAGGGAATGGATTGTATTCTTATAAATTTGACTCAGTTTTCTATGTATTTGAGAAGTGAAATCTTTATAAGAGACACTTACTATATATGGCTTCTCAGCTTTCTGCTTTCCTTTTAATCTTGGTTGCATTGATTTTGTTTGTACAAAAACTTTTACATTTAATATAATAAAAATTATATATTTTAGATTTTCTAACACTCTCTATTTCTTGTTTAGTATTGAATTCTTTCCTTCTTCCTTTAAGAATTTTGATGCCATATCACCTGATATATATATATGTTTAATATTGATATTGCTTCATTGTCTATGGTACTTTTTAACAAAATGTAGTTTTCTTCCTTAATATTTTTTAAAATTAAGCTTATTTTTGCTTTCCCTTTGTTAGCCCTTCTTTTGTTTTAAATTTCAGCTGAAGCATAATAGATTCTCATCCAGCCCTTTTATTCCTTAACTTTACTCCATGTATGTCTCTGTACTTCAAGCATGTTTCTTTTAAACAACTCTTTGGAGGATTCTGGGTTTTGATCCACTGTGCTATCCACTTCTCTTTTATGGGAGAGTTCATCCCATTCACATTCACAGTTGTAATTACTACCTGTGTATTTTCCTCCATCCGATTTTCCTCTTGTTTGTCCACTCTTCTTTTCACCCTTTTCCTCCTCAAATACAGTTGAGGAGTTGTCCACTGCCTTCCCTGACCCATCTTCTGTCAGCCCATTTGTATCCTTACTTAATCTCCTCCCCTCAAATAAAATAGATTTCTATCTTCAACTGATTGTGCACATTATTGCATTTTTGAGTCAATACTGATAAAAGTAAGGTTGAAGTAATGCCCATCATCCAACCTCTCATCTTTTTCTCCACTATAGTAGGTTATTCGTGAAATAATTTATTTCATTCTTATCTCTCCCTTCCTTCTGCACCCAGTGTACTCTCTTTCTGATCCCTTAATTTTTTTTATGTAATTCCCTCCAATGCACTTTTTACCTGTACCCTCTGTCTATGTATAGTCTTTCTAGCTGTATTATTAGTGGTACAATTTTTAAGAATTACAAATATCAAATAGAGTCAAGATGGTAAAGTAAAGGTAGGAACTTGCTCAAGCTCTTCCTCATACCCCTTCAAATATCTTTAACTAATGTCTCTAAACATATTTTACAACATCAAAACCCACAAAAAGACAGAGTGAAAAAAATTTTCCAGCCCAAGACAACTTAGAGGTTTGGCAGGAAAGGTCTGTCATACCAAGATGAGATTGAAGCACAGTCTGGAATAGACTGCAGCAACACAGCTCCAGCAACTCAGCAGACCTTGGGAGCCACTGAGACAGCAATAGTAGTAGCAGCTCTATTCAGCTCAAACATGATAAGGAGTGGAACAACTAGTCAGAAAGAAATTATAGAAGTCACTTTGCTATCACTGAGATGGATACTGCTATTTTTCCCATACTCAGATCAGGGTTGCAATCATGGCTGGCAGTAACAGGATAAGAAGAGACACTACCAGAGCTTTCAGCCATAATGAAGAAGGGACTCTCTTCATAGTTCCAGGGCAGAAAATAGTGCTTGTGTATTCACTCACAGACTAGATCACAGACTAGGAGGGTATTAAACACACTTCTTATTAGGTCATACTATTTTGGAAGATACAGGCTTCTAGAAATATCTCGAAAACAGTTATGCAAAACCCCTGAAGCTTTGGATAGTATACCTTCCATTCTTTAACAAACAATTCAATATAAAGTAAAAGGCTGGGAAAATAAGTAAACAGCAAAAAAGTTTCTGATTGTAGAAAGTTACTACAGTGACAAGGAAGATTATAAGATACGCTCAGAAGATAACAAATTCAAAGCTTCTACATCCAAAACCATCAAGAAAAACATGAATTGGTCTGAAGGAAGAGAAAATTTACTGCATGAAAGGGAAAAGGAGAAATAAAATAGAGCACATAAAAGAGGCAAGGAAAATCTTTTTACAGTGAAAGGGAATACATGAGAGGTAGGGTGAGGTGAGGGACCTTTACTCTTCTTATTAGAACTGTCTCAAAGAGGGAATAAATATACACTGAATCAGGTATAGAAATATATCTTGCCCTACAAGATAGTAGGAGGAAAAGAGGATTTGGTGGGGGGAGTGATAGAAGGGAGGTCAGCTATAAACATTTTTTGACTACAAACAAGGAGAAAGTAGAGAGAGAATAGAATAACTTGGGGAAATGCACTAGCAAGAATAATTGTGAAAAAAATTAAAGCAAGTTCCTCTGATAAAGTCCTCATTTCTCAAACATATAGAGAATTGACTCAAATTTATAAATAGAAGAGCCATTCTCTAATTGATAAATGTTTCTATTTCATTGAATGATGATTTTTTTTCCTTGAAGTATTATGCTTAACTTTTCCAGGAAGGCGATTCTTAGTTGTAATCCTAGCTCTTTTGCCTTTTAGAATATAATGTTCCATGGCAAATTAAAAATTAAAACAATTCTGAAGTACTACTGCATACCTATTAGATTATCTAATGGGCTAGAAAAAGAAAATAACAAATGTTGGAGGGGATGTGGGAAAAATGAGAGATTAATGCATTGTTGGTGAAATTGTGACCTGCTTCAGCCATTCTTTAGAGCAATTTTAAACTATACTGAAAGGGCTACAAAACCAGCTTAATTACTAGGTTTATAGCCCAAAAGAGAGAAAAAAAAAAAAAAAAAAAAAAAGGAAAATGGCCTATATATACAAAAATATTTATAGCATCTCTTTTCTAAGTTCTTTATCCTAGAAATTTCCTAGAAATTCCTGGAAATTGAGGAGATATTCATCAATTGGGGAATGCCTGAATAAATTGTGGTATGTAATTATGTTTGAATACTATTATGCTATAGGAAATAGTTTCCATGATCTCTGGTCCTTTAGTGTTGTAGCACCTAAATCCTATATAATCCTGAATTTGATTGCACTATAAATGAATTGTTTCTTTCTGGCCACTTGAAAATATTTTTTCCTTGACTTAATAATACTGAAATTTGCTTATAATGTTTATTGGAGTTATTTTGGGTTCTTTTTTAGTGAGCTGATCTGTGGATTCTTTCAATGCCTATTTTGCCCTCTGATTCTAGCACATCAGAGAAGTTTTCCTTGATAATTTCCTGAAAGAAATCCTCTTTTATGGCTTTTAAGTAGTCCAATGATTCTGACATTTTTCTTCTGAATCTATTTTCCAAGTCAATTGTTTATTCCAATGACGTATTTTATATTTTCTTATAATTCTTTTCATTCTTTTGAATTTGCTTGACTGACTCAATATTTCTCATTTAAAAATTAGCTTTTACTTGCCCAATTCTAACTTTTAAAGAGTTGTTTCCTTCAGTTAGCTTTTGTACATCTTTTTCCATTTGGTCAATTGTACTTTTAAGGAACTGTCTTCTTTAGTGGATTTTATATGTCCTTCATTTGACCAATCCTACTTTTTAAGCAGTAGTTTTCTTTTTTCAAGCTTTAGTCTCTTTTGTTCCCACAATTCTCTTGTATAATCTCATTTCTTTTTTGTAAATCCCTCCCCAAATTCCCCCAATTTTTTTCTACCTCTCATCCAATTTTAAACTCATTTTTTGAGCTCTTCCATGAATTTTTTTCGGGCTTGAAACCCTTCCTATTTTTTGTTTAGGACTATGCCCATGTGTGTAATGACATTGTCATCATCTTTTGAGTTTGCATCTTAATAATCTGTCACCATAATTTTCTAGGATTCTGATTTTGTTAGGTTTTTCTTCTCTTTTTTGGCCTTTTTTTCTTTTTTAAAAATTTGAACTTTTGGCCAGGATGTAAGGAGCACTATCTCAGGCATCTTGTACCAGGTGCATGTTTACCTGGTCCTTTACTGATTGTTCAGCAGTCCATAGGGGAGCTTCATGTCTGGTGCTATGCTGAAAGAGTGCCTGGTACTGCTGAAGACTATAAGGGTCTGGCAGCTTATCTGGTGGTGAGCTGGGGTCCTAGTGCTGGTATCTGGTGTGTGCTGAGACCAGTGGGACATTGCTGTTGTTTCCCAGAACTACATTGAAGTATGTGGTGATCTGGTCACTGGAAGCTACCTATTTGCCTAGGGCTACACTGAAGCATGTAAAGGTTTGGTACTTGAAATTGTCTGTTTACCTTGGGTTACACTGAAACACATGTTGGATTTCAGAGCTGGAGTTTGCCCATTATTCTAGTTATCCTAAAGCTCATGAGAGGTCCTGGTTTTCCTGTTTGCTGCTCCACTGCATTGGGGCTCAGGTTCTTCCACAGGTTTGTTGAGGTGGAGCTTGCTACTGGTTTGCTGGGATGCTTCCTTTCTGGAGTGAGTTCCCTTTTTACCTGTGTGAGATAGACTTTTCCTAATGAACCTCCAAGTTTCTTGTACTCAATGATTGTTTCATCCCATTTTTTTGCTGATTCTGCTGTTCAAGGATTTGCTTGGAAGTACTATTTTAGGATTGTTTGGAGGTGAAAATAGGAGAGTTATGGGGATTTATTGTTTACCATATTGGCTTCAGAAAATCAGTCTTCCATGATAAAAAAAAATTAAAAATCCCATCTCATCTAATCAATCCATCACTGCATCATTTTATATCCATTCTCTCTTTTTGAGGTTAAAATTGAGAGAGATGTCAATAATCAATGCTTCCTCTTTCCTCTCATTACTCTTCTTAATTTCCTTCAGTTTGGCTTTATACTTCATTATTCAACTGAAACTTCCTCTACAAAGTTACCTAAGACCTTTTAGTTTTCAAATCTAATGGCCTTTTAAAAATTGTCATCCTTTTTATTCTATGACTTTGATAGTGTTGATCACCCTGTTCTTGATACTCTCTTCACTTTAGGTTTTGGAAGACCATTCTCTCCTGTTTCTTCCACCTATCTAACCTTTTGGATATTATTTTTTCCTTTGGTTTTCTTGATAATGTTTCTCCTGCTTCTCTTACTTGGTTCTATTTTTGTTTGACATCTCATTCTCTTTTGCTGAATCTTCAACAAGGTCACACTTGTTAACACTGGATGTACCTCAAGATTCTGTTCTGGACCCTCTTCTCTTCTTCCACAATATTGTTTCATTTGGTAATCTCATAACTCCCATGGATCCAATTATCTCTATGCAGATGATTCTTAGGTCGCTTTCAATAGTTTATACTGTCCCTTACATCTCTAATTGCTCAGATATTTTGAACTGAATGTTCCATAGATATTTTGAATTGAATAGTCAATAGATATCTTAAAATCAACATGTCCAATTCTATCTTTGAAATATCTCTTATATATACATCTTTCTTCTGCTTTGACACTACTTCTACCTGGTCCCAGGTGGTAGCATTAACTCATGCTTAGATTATTGAAATATTCCTCTGGTTTGGCTCTCTGCCTCATGCTGATTTTCCACTGTCATCCATCGCATCACCCAGCTGCTAAAGTGATCTTCCTAAGGCACATAGCTGACTGTGTCATCCTATTATCTTCAGAATCAAATATAAAATTCTGTTTGGCTTTTAAAGATCTTCACAAGCTGACCCCCATTACCTTTCTTGTCTACTTAGTCCTTACTCACTTCCACATATCCAGTCACTTTCCCAATTGTGTGTATTTTCATTGATTGTGCCTCATGCTTGGAATTTTCTCTTTTCTTTCTGGCTTTCCTGGATGCCTTCAAATCTCTCAGTTTCATTGTATCTTCTATAAATAAGAAGCCTTTCCTGGTCCTCCTTAATGGAGTGCTTTCTCTTTAAGATTATTTCTAATTTTCTCTCCATATCTATATGTGACTATGTAGATATAGATATTTTATATGCAGATATATTTATCTAAATAGAGTGCCTACCAGGCATAGGGATAGCCTATGCAAAGATATGCATACAGGAAGTTCTGCTTATGAGGAAGAACAAGATGGTAGATTTGGGTGAATTGGACAGTAAGACAAGAAGAATGATGTAAAAAAACTATTGAAAAAGTAAGCTGAGATCATATTGTGAAAGATTTGAAATGCTTAACAAAGGATTTTATATTTTATCCTTGCAGCAATAAAGAACTTTTGGGATTCATTGAGTAGGTTAATTATTGGATCTGTATTTTGGAAAATCACTTTAATAGCTAGGAGTGGGGAATGGATTTTAGTGAGAAGTTTAAGGTCCCTTACTAATCACTGAGAAATATCATATTTACATGTGATACAAAATTTTTCTTCATTTTTTAGATTATAGTCAAAGAGGGGGTTGAAATATAAGCATAGATAATACAATATATTGTATGGAAAATAAATACTTTAAAGAGATACAAAATATACATTGCTGATAATGATTTATTAAGTGCCTACCATATGAGAATGAAGATTATTGTTGACCAGCAGTAGACCAAGGAAGAGGTTGCCCTTGAATTGGCCTTTAATAGATTAGTAAGAATTTAGCAGGAGTGAAAGAATAGAAATTTGGAATGAGGAAGAAGGATATCTAATATGCAGGAACCGTATGAGCAAAGAATAAAGGTCCAAAAGAATGAGTCACATTTAAGAGACATAGTTCTGTTTGATTTAGGAATAAAGTATTCAGAGCAAGGTGATAGTAAAACTAGAAGCTTTTACATATCAAGCAACTTTTGAACTTTTATTAGGCATCAGGAAGATATTCAAGACTTTTTATTTCTTTGTGTAAAGGTATGATATCATTAGTTTCATATACCGGTAATGTCTCTGAAATCTAGAGAATGCAGGCCACCAAGTAGGAAAGAGTAATTAATATCATCATAAAAGATGAAGACCACTGATGAATAGGAAGTTATTTATAAGCTCTGAGAGAAAATTGCAATAGAGAAGTATGGGTATTCAGCTTGAAAGAGAGAGGGGGAAAGACATCTGAAATTTATTAATAAAGGGAAGAGAAAAAGATGGGTTGAAAGGTTAAGTGATTAGGAATTTCTAGGATTTAGGAATCGTTGAAGAAGAAAAAATTGAATGTGTATGATATAAAAGAGATGAATACTGGTATGAGATCCTGGAAGAAATAGGAAGGAATAGGATCAAAGACATAGGTTAGCCTAAGAGAGAAATAAAAGATTGTTTTTTTTTTCTTTTCTGCAACCAGAGGGAAAGAGGAGACAGTGGGTTGGCAGGAAGACATTTTGAAAAATGAAGGAAGAACTAATGTTTCTAAATCTATTTTTGAAGTTTCAAGGCAATATACATAGGCATTTACTAGCTTTCAAGGGGGCTGAATAGGAATTAAAAAGAATTTACTCTCCTTAATCTAGGTAGTAGTAAAAGCTGGGAGAACTCCCTGGGGAGTGGGGAGCAGAGGCAGAAGTTAATCAACAAGGTCTTCACAGTTGCTTAAGCTCTCGTTTGTGTGTGTTCCAAGTCTAGTAGGCAGAACTCACAAAAGAGTTGAATATATGTTGTTTGGATCTCAGTGCCCTCTGGGAGCAGTCTCACAAAAGTGATAATATTCTATCCTGTAGAAGCAAAGGCAAAATCAGTGGCTACTCCTTTGGTTTGGAGAAGTAACAAACTGCAGCCTGGGAGGCCTCTGTGATAAGAGGAACTTTAGGACCATGACAAAAGAGTTGTGAGAGGCAGAATTGAGAAGCAGCTTGGTCAGTTGCTTGGAAACGGAAGCATTGAAAGTGTTTCAGCCATGATGCAAACCTTTCTCATTTCAGATTAAATAAATTTGAAAAGTATTGTACTTTTTTTTCCCTGCCTGCAGACACAGGACTAAGAAAGATTCTAATAGTTTTCTCTTGTTATTTACTTTTTGATTCTGTTCTAATTATATTCTTTGTTATTGGAAACACTAAAGATGAATAATGAAAGATAGGGAAGGATGTTCCTGTTGGAGGATCTTTTCAATGAGAAGACCAGGTCATCTGAGATGGTGTAGCTATGGGAGGATTTTGAAGAGGTTTTAAAAGGTATGGAATATTCATGATGAGGAATAACCAAGATTATCCATAAACAGGAGTAGAATTCTTCCCCATACTGATATGCTTTTTCTCAACTAGGGATAATTATTTCACTTGATCTTCTTATGGCTGAAATTAGCTGCATCATATCCTACTGATCTGTTTTTCTTTCTTTCATGGAAGAGACCCTAAGCCTAAATTGATGGTTTTAATTCCTGCATGAAACAGTTTTCTCAATAAGATGTTCTGTACTTGTTTCTCTTACTCTTCTCTCATGTCCAAGACTGTTTTCATTCAGAGAAGTTAATGGCTTGATCTGTTACAGATGATCCTTTCTCCTGTGACATATAAATCAAAGAAGATCCACCTATATGGTGTTGCTGAAGACAAAGTCAATGTGATTGAGTGACCTCCCACTGAAAATTTTCCAGTTATTTCTCTGCTTCCTGGAAAGATGTATTCGTGATATTGGGACTGTTTCCCCTCCCAGTGCCCAGAAAAGCAACTAAAACATATTATACATTTCAATTACTAATTGAATTGAATTGAATTCTTAGTAGAAAAAAAATTATAAAATATAATTCTTCAATGCACTTTCCTTTTCTGTCCTGTGCTCTTTATTTCTTTGTTCAGTGATGATGTTGAAATTGTTCTACACAATGGCATTTGCCAACCTTGAGATCAGAATCAAGGTTTTGCCATTCTTTAACTGTCTCTTCTTAAATTTGACTATACTCTCTGCTATTGTGTAGAATTTTCATATACTTTTGAAAGTGACAGAAAAAAAGCAGAGGGAGACAGAAAGAGACATTGACAAAGAAGTAGAAACACAGATAAATTGAGAGACAATGACAGATTGACCACCATGGTGGAGTATAAGTTTTAGGATTAAGGAAACTATATATATATCTATATATATATATATATATATATATATATATATATATATATATATATATATATATATACTCATACACACACATACACACACACACACACACACACTATATGTGTGTAGGGGGAATGTACACATATACACACACAAATGTATATGTACATCCCTATCCACAAATGGATGATAAAGATAGATAATAGATTGATAAATAGACAAATTTATACTCAAAAACATATTTTATCAATGTAAGGAACACCCATTGCTAACACTGATTCTGCTTTTTAAGACTGGCAATTCATCAGGGTCTTAAAGTCATAGATAATTGCCTGAATCACTAAAAAGCTAAGTGATTTGTCCTAGTTTGTATAACTAGTGTGTGTCAGAGACAGAACTTGAACCCAGATTTTTGTGACTACATAGCTGACCTTCTATCTACTGTCAGTCTGCCTTTTACACAGTTGCATTAATTTGAATAAGCTTAATTATAATTTTACCAAGAAGAATTTGTAACTGTGATTTTAAAATTTTTCTTTTGAACGAAAAGGTCAACTCTATTCATTTGGATGTAATTTTCGTAAATCCTTTAGAGGAGAATGTCACTGCCAGTTTACTTGTCTTTGTGCTTTACCTACATCCATGCTGGTCTTGCTTTTCGATGGAAGCTCAATATAAGAATCAATCAAGATGTCAGAAGGTAGAATACTGAGATTTTATATAGCAAGAACTAGCCTAACTGTCCCATGAGCTCTTATCTCTAATTGGGTCTCAAGAGGGTGTGCCCCAGTGTTTCCTTTATCATTGTGTCTACGTATTTTATTTAGAGCCCAGCAGTTGTCAATAGAGCATTCAAAATTCTGCCCTTACTGTAATTCTTTAAGTCTTGGAACTGTCAGTAAATTTTCTCACTGGACTTCCTTTTTCCTCTCAGCCATTAGCAATTACCCTTTTATTTCTTGCATTGTGAAAGAGATTAGTTACAAAGAAATCCCATCAAAATCTATGTAGGGTTCAACCATACTATAATGAAATCATTTCATCAACAATTCTTTTATGCACTTACTTTACTCAAATTTATACTTTGTTTATTCTGTTGCCCTATTTGAACATAAACCTCTGAGGCAATAATTGTGTCTGATTTATTAATATATCTTCCCATTGCACCTAGAATGTAGTAGACACTTGATAAATGTGACTTGGATGAATTGATGACTTTAATTTTAACCCTTCCCTTTCTTCCAGCAAAATGTCCCCACAAACATCCCTTCTCTCAATCTCATCTTCAGTTACTCTTTATTAGTGTGTCCCCTTCTTCCTACAAACATACTTAGATTTCTCCAATCCATTTTTAATAAATACCTAACTTGACATTACAATTCCCTAAAGCTAATATTCAATATATTTTTCCTTTTCTTTTCTAGCTGAACTTTGGGGAAAAACCTACCTACAAATTCCCTTCAGTTACTCCCCTTGCATTTCTCAACCACATATAGTTTGATGTTTGACCTTAACAGTCAACTGAAACTTCTTTCTCCCATGTTTTAAATTATCATCTAACTGAAGATTATGCCCAATTTTATATATAAAGTCCTATTCTCTTTCCTAGATTCCTGATCTAGATATCCAATTATTATTAAGCATTCTAATCTACATGTCCCATAGGCATCTCCAAATTAAAAAAAAAAATCCTACCAATCCAGTCACCCAAGTTCATATCAAGTGTCATATTTCCAACTCTCCCTCATTCCTTATGTCCAATCAATTGTCAAAATCTATCAGTTCTAATTCCATGATGTTTCTAGAATCGTGGAATTCCCTTCTCTCCATTCATAAAGCCATTACTCTCATTAAGATTCTCATAACTTTTTGTCTAGATTATTAAAATATCTTTCTAAAAATAGCCATCTTTGTTTTATTCAAAACTTTTCTATAATCCATTTTCCATCTAGTTACCAAGGTAATTTTTTTTTTGGTGAGGTAACTGGGATTTGTAACTTTCCCACAGTCACATAGATAGTCAGGTTAAATGTCGACGGCCGGATTTGGACTCAGATCCTTCTGATTTCAGGGCCGCAGCTCAATCCACTGTGACATCTAGCTGCCCCAATCAAGATAATTTTTCTACAATACAGGTGTGATTGTGTCACTCCCATTATTTAAAAATTTCAATTGTTCCTTATTATTTCTAGGATAAAATAAAACTCCTATTTTTGGCATCTAGACATATAGTGCCTTCAAATGTTTATTGGTCATTTTGAAATAAATGTTCCATCATCTCAAACTTAAATGTCTTAAACTCAACATGTCTAATACTTACCTCATTGACTTCCTGCAAACCCCTACCTTCTTCTAAACATCTCTTTCACCATTGAAAGTACTATCATCCTCCATGTAATTCAGACTCCATGACCTAGATCTCATCCTCAACTCCTTAATCCAACTAATTCTGCATAACTGTTGCCATACTCTCTCATTTGGACTTTCACAAGTTCTCTGGTATACAATTCTTTCTTACCTCTTCACAAGTTGTAATTTTAGTTTAGAATTCTGTCACTATACATCTGTACAATTGCAATGTCCTTCTGGTGGCTCTCTCTGCTTCGAGTCTCTTCCTCCTCCAAGTATCTCATCTTCCACTCAGCTGCCAAAGTAATCTTTCTAAAATATAGGTGCGATCATATTATTTCTTTATTCAATAAACTCAGGTGGCTCTCTATAGCCTTTAGGATTAGAAGTAAAATCATCTCTTTAGATTTTGAAGCCTTCCAGAACTTAAATCTTATTACCTTTCCATTGTTCATACACTTTACATTCTTCTATATACTCTATGATTCAGGTATATCGGTCTCCTTAGCAATTTACTTGGATAACACTCCATCATTCTGCTCAGTGCCTTTTCACTGGCTGTATCTCATGCCTGACATTTATTCATGATTCAACACAAAATCTAATTTCTGAATGAAGGCTTCCCCAGTCCCCACCACAAGGTTAATCCTTTCTTCAGAGATTACCTCCAATTTCCTCTCTGTGTGTGTGTGGTATGAACATAGTTCTCTGTATGCTCTTTTCCACATTAGAATGTGAACTTCTTGAGGCAGGCACTGTTTATGTCCCCCCCCCTTTTTTTTTTTTTTACAAATTCTAAGCACTTACCATAATTGTTGTTACATACCAAGCCCAAGCACTTCATAAATACTTGTTGACTTTGTCCGCCCTGATAGAATGTAAACATTTTGATGACAGGCTCTATTTAATTTGTATTTTTATATCTCCATTGCCTATTATCACAACTAACATATAGTAAACATTTAATAAATGCCTGTGATTGATTGATGCAAGGATTTTGTTTATTATTTTTGTATCACATATTCCTTTTTGCTTCTTTGCATATTCATATACAATTATAATTAGAATATACCTTAGAGACAAACTTCCAAACTAATCTTCCTTTCTGAAATATGAATTCTCTTTATTCAATATCCTTTATTTAGTCATAGAGTAACTAGCACTTAAAGAAGTCACTTATTAAATACTTATTGATTAATCTTACATACCACTATTGGGTATCTCCATTTACTATTAAGATTTTCCTTTTCTTTATCCTAACTTTATTTTTCTGTATTTTCTACCTGTTATTTCTATGTCTTTCATTTAAGATCAATGAGAACGATTCAACTTTTTTTCCCCCACAATGGCCCTTTACAAATTTAGGAACAAGTCTTATTTTGCACCCCAAGGCATCTCTTTTCTGTTTAATTGATCATTAACATCATGACTACACTTTCTGGGTCAGCTTCACTTGACAATGTTCCTCCTAAAATAGGGCACTCAAAACTGAAACTGCTCCCCAGGTGTGATTTGTTGAGCTCAAATACAGTGCAACTTTTATTTTCCTCATTCTGTCAATGTTTCTATTAACTTAGTTTAAGATCATAAAACCTTTCATTAATCATATCACACTGTTGATCTGTATAGAAGTTGCAGCTCCAAAATTCTTTACCAAATCTATAAATGTAGGCCTCAAATCCCCCTAACTAATGCCCAGTCAAGATTGGTAGTATAGCACAATCATAAAAAAATGCTGGATTAGCAATTAGAGTACTTGGATGCAAAACTCAGCTCCATACCAAAATACCTGAATGAGTTTGGATAAGTCAAGAAAGTGTCTTGGACTTGTTTTTCTCTTCATTAAATGGGGTGGTGGATAGATGGACTAGTTAATATTTAAAATCTCTCTCTTATAAGTCTCTGACTATTGTCCTGAGTGTTCCCAATTCTAAATTTATGCCATTGATTTTTTGAACTCATAGGTTAATATTGATCTTTATTAAATTTCATCTTTTTAGAACTGGTTTATCATTCCAATATATTAAGAAATTTTAAGATTGTGATTCCATCTTCCAACAAATTAATTTTGTCTCTCAGGTCATCAGCAACATTGACAAGAAAGCAATCTTTGTACTCATTTAGGTTAATAGTGTCCTATTAGATAGAAACAGATTTCTGTGATCTTTATTGATTTACAAAACACAAATTAACATTGTTTCTGTTGCACTATATTTTCATCTAATTTACTAAGCATTTCCCAATTCTTTTTAATCTGGTTTAAAATTTTCAGTTTGATATCTCTGATTTAGGTCACTTTGGAATGTATCAAGCAGTCTGATATGTGGTACTATCAGAGATTATATTCTACATTGACATATGTTTATCTACATATTTTGAATATATTTACTCAAGCAGTTCTATTAACAATAATAATATTTAAATAGTGCTTTCAGATTTTCAAAGCATTGTATAAATATCACCTTTTATTCTCATAACAACACTGTGAAGTATGTGCTGTTATTATTCCCATTTTACAAAAGAGAATACTGAGGCAGACAATAGTCAAGTAACTTTCCTGGAGTCACTCTGTTAGTAAGTGTCTCAGACTGCATTTGAATTTGAGTTTTTCTAACTTTAGGCTCAGAACTTTATCCCCTGTGTCATCTGTTATGAATCTACCTAACAATACTACCCAGTATACATTTGTCAATTAGATATATTTAATTAATTTTTATTTCATCTCACTGTACTATCTTCTTTACCACAAAGTACTAGAGACTTTGTGAATTGCTTCACAGAAGCAATTTAATAACTAGTATGTTATGCCACTGGCATTCCTCTGGGGTACTAATCAAGTCATACCATCAACAGAGAAAATGAGATTTAGTCTGAAATGAGTTGTTCTCAATGAAATTATGTTGACTCTAGTTAACCAGTTTCCCTTTCAAAGTGGTTAAAATCCTTCTATTAAAGAAGTATTTTGAAATTTTGCTAGTGTTGTGCCACAGTTCCTTTTTATTGTCCTGACTTAGTTTACCTAATTATTCTGCCTCAGTTTCCCTAAATTGTTCTGCCTCAGTTTTCCTGGTTACAATCCTCCTTTTCTGTTCATTAGAACTGAGATAATTAGGGCTGTGGAGATCTGGCATTCCAAAGGATAAAAATCCATATGTCCCATCTCAGATACCTAATTGGTATCCTCTAAGTCCACACTTCTTGGCTCTAGTTGGATACCTCCTTAACTCCCAATTTGTTAGAATTTATGGTCCTACCCCCAACCTGTCAGAACTGGATTGATGGTCCCTGCCTGGAGATTCCCTCTTACCAGAGTTGGGACTCCACACCACCCCCACCCCACCTTTGTGTACCCAAGTTTGGAACTACGCGTATATATTTCATTGAGAACTCATATTTGTTGCTGGATGCTTTGAACATTAGCTCTGGAGGCAACCTGCCCCCAGCACAATCTCTCCCTCTCAGAAATCCAAATAAAATATTTAAAACTCTCTAATCTCTATCTTGCCTCAGTTTCTCTGGCATTATACTAGGAATCAAAATCAAACTCACTAATCTTAGATTGAAGACATTACATTCTTCAATAATCTGAAAATTGGAAAAAAATTTTTTTCTATTTTTAGTTTTCTAGTCTCTTTGATTTTTCACTCATTACTTACATTACTTTGGCAATCACATTCATTCTTGCTTTTTAATGTAGTGAGTTGAACTCATTTTGATATTCCCCATTATAACTGCATTTACATTGAATTCTAAATTTCAGGTTTTTTCCAATCTTTTTTCTAGTTGAACATTTATAGTTAAAGCAGAATTCAGATTTAAAATTGAATAGTTCTTCCTTTTGCTCAAAACCTATTGTCTTAGTCTTTTCTCCCTCCTTCCATATTTTTCTTTCCATCAATAAAGAGTGGTTTGTTGGTGGTGGTGAGTGGGACTTGTTTTTGTTTTTTGCCTTTAAGGAGCTTTCAATTTACTTTAATTTTATTGAAATAGTGATAAAAATAGGGATTTTTACAATTTCTTTTTATTTTGAATATTTTTTCCAAATTACATGTAAAAATAAATTTTCATTCTCATTTAAAATATTTTGAGTTTGAAATTTTGTCCCTCTTTCTCCTTTCACTTCATATTTGTCTGATCAGTAATGGTCTGACACACTGTGACTCAATCCTAACATAGTGATGTCATTTTGGTCCTTGGAGAACCACAACCAACCAACTCTCTGAAATAATAAGCAAGTTGATATAGGTTATACATATGCAATTATGCAAAACACAATTTTATATTAATCATGCTGCAAATGAAAACACAGATCTCCCAAAAATAAAGTGAAAAATATCAAGATGTTTGTCTATTGCTATTTTTAGCCATATTGTTTTCCCAGAAAGTTTGGTCAAATAGTGAGTTCTTATCCCAGAATTTGGGGTCTTTGAATTCATCAAACACTAGGTTACTATATCATTTACTATTATACTTCAGTACATAATCTATTCCACTAATCATCTACTCTATTTTTTCAGCCAATACCAGATAGCTTTCATGATTACCACTTTGTGATGCAGTTTGAGATCTGGCATAGCGAGGCCATCTTTCTTCACATTTTTTCCCCATAAATTCCCTTTATATTTTTGATCTGTTCTTCTTCCAGATGAAATTTCTGTTTTTTTTCCCTAACTCTATAAAATAATCTTTTTGGTGATTTAACTGGCATGACACTGAGTAAGTAAAATAATTTTGGTAAAATTGTCATTTTTACCTAATTGACTTGGTCTACCCACGAGCAATTGATATTTTCCCAGTTTTTTAGATCTGACTTCATTTGTGTGAAAAATGTTTTGCAATGGTGTTCATATAGTTCCTGACTATATCTTGGAAGGTATACTCTTAAGTATTTTATATTGTCTACAAGTATTTTAAAAGGAATTTCTTTATCTCTTGCTGCTTGACTTTGTAAATGATATATAGAAATGCTGGTGATTTGTGTAAATTTTTCTTATATCCTGCATCTTTGATAAAGTTGTTAATTATTTCAAATAGATTTTTTTTGGTTGATTCTCTAGGATTTTCTAAGTATATGTGATATCATTTGCAAAGAGTAATAGTGTTGTTTCCTCATTGCCTATTCTAAGTGTTTCAGTGTCTTTCTCTCCCTCTTACTACTATAGCTAGCATTTTAATATTGAATAATAGTTCCGATAATAGGCATTTTCTCTTCACCCCTGATCTTATTGGGGAATATTCTAGATTATCTCCATTACAGATAAGCATTGATAAATAGGTAGATAGATGTGTTATATTCATGCACATATACACATACATATACATAAATATCTATAATCATACATATATGTAATACATTTATACACTTATATGTAAGACCATATTGTGCTTATTTCCATTTGTCCTCTATTTCTCTGAAGTGTTTTCCTTCATAAGGCTTAAATCTAAATTCACCAACTTATCATTTTTAAATAGCACAGCAATATTCCAATTATATGCTGTCCAGTTATTTTAAATAGTCTAAAACAACATTGATTAATATAGCTGACATATAAAATTATTTCCCTATTTTTTTTCTTTTGGTTAAATCTATTCTAACTTTAAGTTTGTCTAAGATCATGCTTAGTATTCCTGCTATTTTTTAACATAAATTTTACTGATCGTTATGTTCATGTTTATGTACATCTTTCGTTTTTAAAACTTTTTTTGAAAACAATATATTATTGAGTTCAATTTTTTAATCTAATATCTGTTTCCATTTTATGAGTGAATTTATCCAATCCATACTCTAAGCTATAATCATATGTTTAATTTCTTCCTTTCTGTTTGCCTCACTATCCTTCTAACTGTATTCTCATCCCTTTGAATTCCTCTGCTTTGTTTTTACCCCCCCACCCCAATTCTATCCCTCTAGCTCCTCTACTTTACTTCTACTTGCTAATCCCTCATTATCCTCTCCCCTACCTTATTCCCTTATCCTTTTATTTCTTTTTAAATTTAGAAAACTTTTATGCCCTTCTAAATATATTTATTTCTTCTTTAATCTATTCCTGATGAGAGTGAAGATTCAGCACTAACACCCTGTTCCCACTAGCTTCTTTTGTATCTGTTTTCTCATCACCCCCATAATATTCAGCTCAGTCCAAGTCTTTCTTTCAAATTACCAAATAAGAATGATTGCAATAAAGAATTTCATGTATAAGAAGTGATTTGACCTTATTGAATCTCATAATTGGTCCTTAATATTTATGTTGTGTTTCTCCTGGATTTCCCGTAAGTTCTGCTATTTGTGTCACAGATATCTGAAAGATTTTTATCTGTTTATTAAATATCCATTTTCTTTCATTCAGTATTATACTTACCTTTGACTCTTGATCATAATCCCAGTTCTTTGACTCTTGAAAATAGAGTATTTCAAGACATATAATCTTTCAATATAATAGCTGCTAGTTTTATAATATTTAAATTGTTTTTATTGTTGCTTCCAATATTTTCTCCTTAACCTGGGGACTCTGAAACTTAGCTATGATATTCCTCTATGTTTTCCTCCTGCGATCTCTTTCAGGTGTTAATCAGTGATTTTTTTATTTCTGTTTTGACTTCTTGTTCTAGAACTTCAAATAAATTTTTCATGATAATTTCTTGTGATTTTCTTGTATCATTTCTTGTAATATTTTTGATCATAATTTTCAGGCAGTCCAGCAATTCTTAAATAATTTCTTCTTGGTCTTTTCTCCATATCAGTTATTTTTCTTATGAGATGTTTCACATTCTCTTCTATATTTTTCATTCTTTTATTATTTCTTTGTGTCTTAGAATGTCATCAACTTCCTTTTGTCTAATAATAGTTTCAAGGAATTAATTTCTTTTTTTTTCTTGACAGAGAAAATAATTTCTTTTTTATTGTAGTAAGTTTATTTATTTTTAATACACATTGCTTTATGAATCATGTTGGGGGAGAAAAATCAGAGCAAACTGGAAAAACCATTGAAGAGATTAAAAAAAAAAAACAGGGAAAAGAAGTGAATATAGCATGTGCTCATTTACATTTGGTTTCCTTAGATATTTTCCTAGATACACATAGCATTTTCTTGGGATTGCTTCAGATAACTGAAACACTTAGAAGAACTAAATCTTTCATAGTTGATCACATATTCTTGCTGATTCTGCTTGTTTTGCTCAGCATCAGTTCATGTAAACCTTTCCAGGTCTTTTTATAACCAGCTTGTTCATTATTTTTTTATAGAACAATAATAATCTATTATCTTCACATACCACAGTTTATTCAGCCATTCCCTGATTGATGGGCACCCACTCCTTTTCCACTTTGCTACTACAAAAAGAGCTGCTACAAACATTTTTGCCCATGTCCTTTCCCCTCATTTATGATTTCCTTGGGGTACAGACTCAGTAATGGCACTGCTGGGTCAAAGGATATGCACATTTTAATAGCCCTTTGGCCATATTTCCAGATTACTCTCCAGAGTGTTTGGATCATTTCACAACTCCACCAATAATGAATTAGTGTATGAGTTTTCCTACACCCCCTCCAACATTCATCATTATCTTTTCCTATCATTTTAGCTAATCTAAGAGGTGTGAGGTGGTACTTCAGAGTTGTTTTAATTTGCATTTCTCTAATCAATAATGATTTAGAGCATTTTTTCATACAACTATCAAATACTAGATTACTATAGGCTTTGATTATTGTGTCATGTGTATCTAATATATTCTATTGATCCACCACTCTGTTGCTTAGCCAGTACCAAATAGTTTTGTTGATTGCTACTTTATAATATAGTTTTAGGTTTGGTACTGCTAAGCCACCAGCCTTTGTATCTCTTCTATTAATTCCGTTTATATTCTTGACCTTTAATTCTTCCAGATGAATTTTATTATTATATTTCTAGTTCTATAAAATAATGTTTTGGCAGTTTGATTGATATGGCACTGTACAAATAGACCAATTTAGACAGAATTGTCATTTTTATTATATTTGCTCAGCTGAACAATGAACAATTGATATTTTTCCAATTGTTTAGATCTGATTTTATTTGTGTGAGAAGTGTTTTGTAATTGTGTTCAAATAGTACCTGGGTTTGTCTTGGCAGGTAGACCCTCAGGTATTTTATTTTGTCTACATAATTTTAAATGGACTTTTTCTTTCTATCTCTTGCTGATGGGCTTTGTCAGGAAGATATAGAAATGCTGATGATTTGTATGGGTTTATTTTATATTCTGCAACTTTGCTAAATCTGTGAATTGTTACCTGTAGGTTTTTGGATGACGTTCTAGAAGTCTCTAAGTATATCATCATATAATCTGCAAAGAATGATAGTTTTATTTCCTCATGGCCTATTCTAATTCCTTTAATTTCTTTTTCTTTTCTTATTGATAAAGCCAATATTTCTTTTTCAATGTTGAATAACATTAGTGATAATGGGTATCCTTGATTCATCCCTGATCTAAGTGGGAATGTATCCAGCATCTCTCCATTACAAATAATGCTTGCTGTAAGTTTTAGGTATATACTGCTTATTATTTTAAGTAAATTTCTTTTTATCTCTATGCTCTCTAGTGTTTTTAATAGCAAAGGGGGCTGTATTTTGTCAAAAGCTTTTTCTACATTTATTGAAATTATCTTATGATTTCTGTTGGTTTTATTCTTGATGTGGTCAATTATATAATAGTTTTTCCTGATATTGAACTAACCCTAAATTCCTGGCATAAATCTTCTTTGATCATAGTGTATTCTGGGGACAATTTGCTATAATCTCTTTGCTAGTATTTTATTTAAAATTTTTGCATCAATATTCATTCTATTTTGGACCTTCTTGGTTTAGGTATCAAGGTCATGTTTGTGTCATAGAAGGAATTTGGTAGTACTAATTCTCATAGTTTATATAATATTGGAATTAATTGTTCTTTAAATGTTTGGTAAAATTCACTTGTGAATGCATCTGGCCTTGGAGACTTTTTCTTAGGGAATTTATTAATAACTTGTTCAATTTTTCTAAATTGTTTTCTTAAGTTTCTGGTTCCTTATTTGAAGTTACTTTCTATTCATAATTTTCTTGATTTTCTTAGATTGCTCTACTTTGGGAGACTTTTTTTAACCTCTCATGTGATTTTAAAAGTCCTTTTAAATGTTTTTGTGTTTGGGATCATTTTTTTTTTATGTTTCTCATTGTAAAAATGACTTCTTAAAGTTTTATTATCTTCCTCTGAATATGAACTCTGATCTTTTCTATTCCCATGGTTGCTATATATAGTTGGGTCCTTTTCTCCTTTGCTTGCTCATTTTTATTTATTTATTTTTGTTTTATTTTATTCTTCACAGCTATTGGTATGATCAAGTTGTAGTCCCTAGATATGGATAATGATGCCCCAAGGCTGAGATTCTTCTTATTGTTATTTTCTGTGGTCTATCCCCAGGGCTTAACTTAATTTAACTCTCCTCTCTATTCTTTTGCCACATAAGCTGTTTGGTAAATGATCTTACTCTCTCAGAACTCATTGTTTCTTGATTCTTCAGAGTTGGCCACAAGGTTGAACTTCATGCAAGCTGACCTTCTGTTCTAGAAGTAGAAACTGAAAGACATTAAGTGATTTGCTAGCATTTACACACTTGGTATTAGTAACATTTCTGGTATTGGAACAAAAAAAAAAAAAACAGGAAAAAAGCTTTCCAAATTGAATATTAGTTTAATTATAATATTTTGCATTTGCATGTGATTTAAAATTTGCAAAAGCCCAGTTAATGCAATTGTCCTATGAGATAGGTAGTATAATTATCCTCATTTTATTGAGGAAGAACATAGACCATTAGAGGTGAAGTCAGAGCTATCTATGATCACATAGCTAGTAACTATTTACCAGTTTACATCTTTTTGTATGGGTGGAATATAATATACTTCCATGACATTATCATAGGATCATAATTTAGTACTCTAAGGAGATATAGATGCTGCCAAATCTAACCCCTCATGTTATAAAGAAAAACTGCAGCCCAAAAAGATTGTGATTTACCCAAAATCAAAAAACTCCAAGTCATTATTTTTTCCAGTGTACCATGCCTCATTAAATGGTCTTTTACATACATTCTCTCTTTGATTACTAAACTTTGTCACATAAATATTTATTTTAAATTTATAATGCAAGAATGTGAACAGGCAGTTTATAGAAGAAATTAAAACAGTCGCTAATCATAAGGCAATTCCTCTAAATAACTACTAATTAGGAAAATCTAAATTAAAACAATTGTGAGCTACTATCTCAGACCTATCAGACTGGTTAACATGAGAGAAAAGGAAAATAACAAATACTCAAGATTTGGAAAAATTGGGACATTAATGGACTTTTTCCAATTTTATTTTTTCTGATTACATGTAAATATAGTTTTAAACATTTCATCTTGTAAGATTTTCGTTTTCTTTCTCTTTCTCCCTCTCCATTCCCCAAGATGGAGTTATCTGGTATGGGTTATATATGAACAATCATAGTGAGCATATTTCCATATTGGTCATGTTGTGAAAGAAGAGTTAGAATAAAAAGGAAAATCACTAAGAAATTTAAACAATAACAACAAAGTGAACATATGTTCTTTTTTAATAGCTTTTTTTTTTATTTACAAGATATATGAATGGGTAATTTTTCAGCATTGATCCTTGCAAAACCTTTTATCCCAATTTTTCCCCTCCTTCCCCCCATCCCCTACCCCAGATAGCAAGTAGACCAATACATGTTAAATATGTTAAAATATATGTTAAATATAATATATTTATACATATCCATAAAAAGGTCAAGACTTTCAAGGGAACTAATGAAAAAAAATCAGATGAAGATGGCCTAGATGTACCAGACCTAAAACTATATTATAAAGCAGCGGTCACCAAAACCATTTGGTATTGGCCAAAAAATAGACTAGTTGATCAGTGGAATAGGTTAGGTTTTCAGGAAAAAATAGTCAATAATTATAATAATCTAGTGTTTGACAAACCCAAACAAGCCAACTTTGGGGATAAGAATTCACTGTTTGACAAAAAGTGCTGGGAAAACTGGAAACTAGTATGGCAGAAACTAGGCATTGACCCACACTTAATACTTAATTGTGAATATATCCAACCATTCTGAAGAACAATTTGGAACTATGCTCAAAAAGTTATCAAACTATGCATATCCTTTGATCCAGCAGTTTTATTATTGGGCTTATATCCTGAAGCAATCTTAAAGAAGGGAAAGAGACCTGTATATGCAAAAATGTTTGTGGCAGCTCTTTTTGTAGTAGCTAGAAACTGGAAATTAAATGGATGCCTATCAATTGGAGAATGGCTGAATAAGTTGTGGCCTATGAATGTTATGGAATATTATTGTTCTGTAAGAAATGACCAGCAGGATGATTCCAGAAAGGCCTGGAGAGACCTACAGGAACTGATGCTGAATGAAATGAGCAGAACCAGGAGATCATTATACATTTCAATGACAATATGATATGATGATCAATTCTGATGGACATGGCTCTCTTCAACAATGAGATGAACCAAATCAGTTCCAGTTATTTAATAATGAAGAGAACCAGCTAGACCCAGTAACTTACAAGAAGACCCAGTGTAAATATGGGAAATGAGTGTGAACCACAACATAGCACTTCTACTCCTTCAGTTTTTGTCCACTTGCATTTCTGTTTTCCTTCTCAGGTTTTTTACCTTATTTCTATGTATGGTTTTTCTTGTGTTGCAAAATAAATATATAGATATGTTTACATATATTGTGTTTAACATATGCTTTAACATATTTAACATGTATTGGTCTACCTGCCATTTAGGGGAGAGAGTGGGGGGAAAGGAGGAGAAAAATTGGAACAGAAGGTTTTGCAAGGGTCAATGCTGAAAAATTACCTATGCATATATATTGTAAATAAAAATCTATATAATAATAAAAAACAATTAAAACTTCAATTGTTTCAAATAAAAAAATAAAGATACCAAAAAACCCTCAAAAAAACAAAAAAGAGTATTCCATTATATTCACATACCATAATTTGTTCAGCCATTTCTCAAGATGGGCATCTCTACAATTTCTAATTCTTTGCCTTCACAAAGAAAGTCTATAAACTTTTTTGTATATGTGGGTCTTTTTCCTTTTTATAATGATCTCTTTGAGATATAGAACTAGTAGTGGTATTACAAGTTCAAAAGGTATGCATAGTTTCATAGCCTTTTGGGAATAGTACCAAATTGTTCTTTAGAATGGTTGGATCTGCCCACAACTCCACCAATAATGCAACTGATGCATTTTTGATGGAGTTATTAACTAATCCAACAATTCTGAAGAACAATTTGGAATTATAGTCAATGGTTTTAAAACTTTGTATTCCTTTTCATTCAGAAATACCATTACTAGGTTTATATTCCTAAAAGAGAAAAGAAAAAAGAATAGTAGCAATTATGTAACAATAGCCCCTAAAATTATAGCAGCTCTTTTTGTGGTGCCAAAGGATTGAAATTGTTTAGACTTGTTCCCTTTATCTAAATACTTTAATCTGAATCTGTTATCACATTCAACTTGGAATTATATTTCCTGATGCTTGTGTTTTATTCTTTTTCTATTGCCAGTGAAATTTAGAATATAAGTTCCTCAAGGGTAATGACCTAGCTATTTTTTATTTCCATATGCCCAGTTAAAAACTAACTAGCACAGTGCCTTACAACTGCTAAAGTCTTATACAATTTTTATTTAGAATTCTGAACTATCATTGTTATTTGCTTTTCCAAGGACTTCCACTTCACCAAGGAATTCCTCTTTGTTGGCCAGAATTAGCTCTAGACACAAAATAATGTTAAGTAAATATTTGTTGATGAATTGAAATTGACAAAATAAATTCTTACTATACAATAAATAATTTATTAGGGTGAAAAAGGGTAATGTGAGGAATAAGTTAGTTGAGAGATTATTAGTTGGAAATTACTGGTAGCAAATCAAGACTTTATTTCATTATTATTATTATTATATTGCATATTACTTATACATAATGATTAATATACCATTATTGTATTAATGTTGATTAATATAATATTATATCAAATGGTTATTATTGTAAATACCAGTAGAATGTGTGGTTATTAATATAGCATCATATCATGTGATTATTAATAAAATATTACTATGTTTCATAATTACTAATAGGCTATTCTTATAGTATGTGATTATTAATAGTATGTTATTATATTGCACAATTATTTACATATCCTTACTATATTTTATAATTATTTATTAAATTTTGTTATAGATCTTATATTCCTCCTACTATACTTTTTACATGATACTCCATTTACTTTTCAGGGAGCATGCATGGGGAGGAGGCGGGTCACAAAGAGCCAGACACTTATGAAAAATGAATAAACAAATATTAGCTGTTATTATATCTTGGCATATATCCTATTAGGTAAATTTCAATATGAAAATTAATAATGACTTGTTACTCAGGTGTGGTGTCATACCCATCTGTAACACCAGAAAGACTTGAATTAGGAGTCCTGAACTGAAGTGGATGATGACTGTCCTTACTGGGTTTAGCATTAATATGGTGATCACCTAAGAGTGAAAGTTCTGCTTACATAGGGAGAAATTGAACCAGAATGAAAATGAACAAAGAGTCTATGAAATGAACCTACAGGTGGCCCCTATACTTCTTTCTTGGGTGAGAGAGGTCAAATCAAGTCAAAGATTCAATTTGTATCTGATGGTTTAAACACTTCTGTTTGATGAGGGAAATGAACTATAAAACACAAGGAGAGAGGTCATTTCATAGAGTTATAAAATATTACCCTCCTAATGGGGAAGATTGACTTATTAAACCCAAGGGTAGAGGTCATTTCACAGCAGAATTTTACCATCACAAATTCATCAAGCTCATTTATAGTCCAACTCTTATCTGAAACATAGGAGAAAAAGCTTAAAATCATGTTATGATGTAATGGAAGAAATTGGTGATTTACACTGGAGGAAAAAAATATTGAAAAAGCCATAGAACCTGCCTTCAATTTCTTGAGTAGCTAATAGTCAGAAAAAGGATTAGACATTCTGTTTGACCCTACAGGAAAGAACAAAGAAGAACTAAGTTGTGGTTATAGGGAGGCAACATTTTCATTCAATTTGAAGAAAAATTCCCCAATAATTGGAGTAATCCAAAAATAGAATACCTTTGAAAAATACTGAATTTCCATAAACACTACATAACCACTTAATAAGGACATTATAGATATAATGCATGTTTTAGATGGAGGTTGAACTAGATCAGAATCATTAATATAAAATGGGCATGAAAGCCACTATTTAAAAAAGAAAAGAAAAGAAAAGAAAGAACTTTTAGCCTGCACTACTCTTGAGTATTGCCATAATCTAGATTAAAATATAACTGGGAAAACTTAACAAAACAAATACAAATATAATTAAATATATAGTATTGATATGTAGTTTTCTATGCCAATATAGAGCCTACCTTCCTTATGTCTAGTTTAAAGGCCCTTGTTTTTACTTGAGGATGACATTGCTGAACTACATAACTACAGAAGTTCTTTCTGATGGTAACATTCCAATTCTATGAAATGACTTCTTATAGTTGTGTCTAACAATCAATCACTTCAATCAAATTTGAGTGCTCTTTAACAGATATATGCCAAATTCATATTATTCATTTTTTCTCTGGGACTGAAAATCTATTGAAATGGGTTGTCTATGAAGCATTTTTCTATTAAATCAGCAAAGATGTCAGACTTCTCTATCATCTCCTCTGAATGTGCTCATCTCATCAGTGTCACCCTTTGTAGAGGGCTAAAACTCTTAAGTCGTTGCACTGAGGTCCTTTCAAACACTTAGGGCTAATTACTGATTGGACAATACTCTATGGGCATATGCTTGGAAAATGGTCCTTCCCACTATCCTGTGCTGGCTCAATGATTGGTGTATACAGAGGATTGTAGAAAGGACTAGGGGGTGGAGTAAGATGAGCCAGGGTCACCTTTTTGTGGTAGAGGACGAAGAAGGCAGTTGTGGAGATTCTCTTCCATCCCCTTCACTTCTACCCCTAAAGACCAAGAATAAAGACTAAGGACTTTTGCTTATCCTGACTTCGGCTGATTTTGAGGTATCCTGGGTGCTAGCATGGTCATCACATCCCCTTCCATCCTTAAATGTGGTTGCTAAAATTGAACACAATATTACAAATATATTCTGACCAGAGGAGAGTTCACTGAAACTCTCATCTCTGGTTTTCAAAGCAGTATATTTTTTTTATTAATGCAGCCCAAGATAATTTTTTTTAAATTTTCATGTCATATTGTTGATTCATATTGAACCTCTAAGACCTTCAGGTATTTTTCATATGAACCATTGTCTAGCTTTGTCTCCTCTTTATTGCACTTGTTTAATTGATCCACCTTCTGAAGCTCTAATTAAAATACTCTAGACAGGAGGGAAGCATATTATTTGAATTTAGTTACCCTTCTCTCTCAAATGTGTCAATGGTTCCCTTTGTAGCATTCTGGGAAAGGTTGAAGAAGAAAAGAGGCTCTATGTAGCAAAGATAAATGATACATCTAGATAAAAATTGAACTTGGATTTAGGATAATCTGAGTATGAATCCTATCAAGGATATTAGCTAAATGACCCTAAGCAAGTCACTTAATCTCTCTATGCCTCAATTTCTACACCTTTAAAATGGGTATATAGCAATACTTTTTTTTTATCAGATTGTTGTGAGGATCAAATGAGATAAGTAACATGCTTTACAAACCCCAAAGTGCTATATAAATGCTAGCAGCAGTAGTAACAGCAGCAGTAACAATTGTAGCACCAGTAGCAGTAATAGTAATAGAAGCAGCATTAGTGTTAATGTTACCCCTCATTTTCAGAGGACCAAAATGATATCACTGTTAGAATTGAGTTACAATATATCCTCTGAGGCTGATCAGACAGATACAAACTCAGAGTGCTCTGCCTCATTTGGACACAAACAGTCCATATGATCATTTGGAGTAGCTTTTCTAATTTTAGGGATTTTGCATTTTCTTTGGGCAAATTCAATTCTGCTTTGCTCATAGAGCACAGCACCTTCTCTGATGAGGGCACATCATTCTGGGACACTGTTATGGGGTACCAGTGTCTCTCATGTCATACAATCAGTTCTGAAGTTCTTAAGGGATACCTTGAGAGTGCTTTTGTATTGTTTTTCCTGACCACCTTGTGAGCACTTGCCCTGTGTGAGTTCTCCATGAAATATTTTTTGGGCAAGTATATTTTTGGCATTCAAACAATATGGTCAGTCCAATAGAGTTGTGTTCTCTGCAGTAGAGTTGGAATGGTTGGTACTTTAGTTTGAGAAAGTCCCTCAGTGTCTGGCATCTTATTCTTCCAGCTTATCTTCAGAATCTTCCTAAGACAAATCAAATGGAAGTGATTCAATTTCCTGGCATGGCATTGGTATATAATTCAGGTTTCACAAGCACACAGCAATGAGGTCAGTACAATGGCTCTGTAGACTTTCAGTATGGGTGATCAGTCTAATACCTCTTCTCTCCCACAGATCCTCCCAAACACTGAGTTAGCTCTGGCAATGCAATTTCATTATTAATGTTGACTTCCTGGGAAGGTATACTGCCAAGTTAAGTGAACTTATCCACAACATTCAAAACTTCACCATTTACTATAACTGATGGCTCCACATATGGATGATGGTATGCTGGCTTATGGAGCACCTGTGTTTTCTTGGTTTTAATTGTTAGTCCAAAATTATCACAAGCAGCAGAGAATCGATTCATAATTTGTTGCATCTCAGTTTTGGAGGTTGCATAATCATCTGCAAACAAAAAAATCATGCATTAACATAACACCCTCTCTCTTGTTTTGGCTTGAATTTGCTATCAGTGCGGTGGCTAACTTTGATTTCATGTTTGTCCTTATTGAAGACATTTGACAACATGAGCGATAACATCATGCCATAAAGCATGGAAGCAAGCACACAATTTTGTTTCACTCCAGTGATGATTGGGAAAGCTCAAGAGCATTGCCTATTGTCCAAAACCAGGATAAGCATGCCATTATGGAATTGATATACTATACTGATGAACATCTTTAGTCTTCCTGTTCTCTTGCCACTGGACACAGATGTCTAAGGAAAAGAGAGTGAATTTAATGATTTTGCACAGTCCTATCTCAACTTAAATCCAATTCACTTACAAGTCATGACATCATTTTCCTGATGTCTTAGTCCTTTATGAGAATAAAGGACAAACAACATAAGGTAAACAATGATAGGACAACAAGGACAACAATATAATGTAAAATATTTTGAAAACATTAGTGCACTGTAAAAATCTCCATTATTATTACTTCTTTGTAGTGTGATGGAAAGGTCTGATCTATAATGCTGTCACTAGCACTAATTGTCCACTATTTATTGGTCTGTTCAGTGTGGATAATATAAACCTACTTGGATCTTGGAATTATGGGAAAGGTACATAGATAAGGTCATAGATATTAAAGTGATTCTTTTTATCATTGTTATTATGTGAACATGACAAAAGTTGGTCTAAAGCTAAAGTTTAATTTTGCTGTTATAGTTCTACTTCCTTTCTTCAAATCAAATAAGGAAAGAAAAAGTTAAAAAAAAAAACCTCAATTATTTCAAGAATTGAACCTTATCTTAGCTGATAACTCCTTCCAACCAATAGGAAAGAATTTAGCTGATGTCAGGTACAATTCTGTGCAACTTTCACCTCCTAAAATAATCAGCTTGTCTTTCTTTTACTTTAGCCTTTGTTTTTCACTTGTCCCATATGTGCCACATATTGTCCTTGTAACATCCTAAGATATGTGTTAGAGCCCAGTCTGATTATTATTCCACAAGAGCTATTAAATCCCTCTTTTGAGGACCTTTCACCATATATATTTTTGATTTTTCTTTCCCCTCCAACTTTTCTGCTTTGAGGCCTGTGCTCAGAGACTCATAAATCCAAATCTAGAATAAACAGCAGGCTGTCTATTCTAAGTATATAGATTTATAAATTGTACTTGACTCTAAGTTTTGAAAAGATTTTTAAAATAAATGTAAATAGAAGTGGAAGAAAAAGGAAATCCAGGAAAGTATGGAGAATCAAAAAGATCTCAACTGGCTAGAATACTGGGCCAAATGGAATAAAAATTACTTGAAAAGGATACATGTAAGGTCATACATATATGTTTAAAAAATCAACTTCACAACTGTAAAATGAGGGAAGCATAGTTAGATAAAACCCCATTTGGAAAAGATCTAAGAATTTTGGTGGAAAGCAAGCTAGATATGAGAAAACAGTGAGACCCAGAAGGTTAAAAAAGTAAATGTAATCATATTTGAATTAATATATCTAGAGTCACAAAAATTAGGGCGATAATCATGCCTGTTCTCTGCCCTGGCCACCATCAACTACATTGGAATTTTCTGTTCAGTTCTGGGACCTTCTTTTTAAAAAGGACACTGACAGAAACATTCTAGAGATAATCAATCAGGACAATAAAAGGCCAAAAGGAGATTTGTTAAAGAAACTGAATGGGGCAGTAAAAATCTTTAACTTGGAAAAGTAAACACTAGGGCAAAGAGGTGAAAGAAGTGTGGACAGGATAGCTATAAATATTAGAAAGTATATTAGGTGAAAGTGAGAGTAGATTTGTTCTGCTAGCCTTCAGAAAGTAGAACTTGGAGTGCTGGAAAGAAAGGGACAAATTTTGACTTTATGGTAGGAGACAAACAAATAAAGAAAAAACACTTTCTAACAATTATAACTATTGAAAAGTAAAAAGGAATGCATTGGTGGGTCATGAATTCCCTTTCACTTCAGATATTCAAAAAAAGACTGAATTTCTTTTTGGTAGTGATGAGGTCCCTGGTGGCTAGATGAATTTTGCCCCTTGATTTGGAAGAGATATAAGCCTACAAATTCTTTTGAGACAGATACTGGGCCATGACCCCAATGTACTTTTTGAGGTAACACTCTTTTCATATTTGGTGGCTAAACCCCAAATAGTAGGTAATAATATAGAGGAAATCCTTTTCCCTTGCTACCATATGACACTCTTAATTCCCATCAACCTTAGCCCTATCCCTCTGAATGACTATGCCAATTTGCCATTTTCTTTTATTTTGCCCAATGGCATTACACTGATAAACATATGTGTGTTCACTTGACACGTCTGCCTCACATCCTCTATATCTCCTGATAAAACAAGAAAATAGATCTCCTAAAAATATATCTCATATCTGGCCACCCTTTCCAGTACTTGTTCTGATCCATTTTAGAGCTGTAGGAAATTTTAGAAGCCATCTCATACAAATTCCTGATTTTACAGGTAAAGAAACTATACCCCAGTAAAGTTAAATGACTCCCAAATTCAGTGGAGAATGTAAGAACGGAACGCCAGTCTTTGGACTTATGGTCTATTGATCTTTTCATTGTACCATGCTGCTCTATAACTCATGGGACAGAGGAAAGAGAAGTTCATTCCTTGCTTCTTACTGCCATTTTCTCTCACTCAACAATTTACCTTCCTTTAAGATTCACTCCTTTTACTTGAATCGTATCCCTCCTTTCTCTCTTCAGATGTTTCATCTACTGACCTCTGAGGTTTTCTTTCTCATTTAAGCATCTTATCATCACCATCACCATCATCATCATCACCACCACCATCATCATTACCATTACCATCAACACCATTATCACTAAGAATAATATATGTGTATCATTACCACTAATAATGAGAAGGAAAAAATATAATAATAATAATAATAAAATAGCTGATATCTATATACAGCTTTAAAATGAAAACAAAAACAAAAACCCAAGCTGTTCATCTGATTTTCATAACAACCCTATAAGGGAGATGCTATTGTTATTATTCATATTTTACAGATGAGGAAACATTGAGAGATTAAATAGCTTTCCCAGGGTCACATGACCAGCAAATGTCTAAGACAGGATTCAAATTCAGTTCTTCCTGATTCCTAGTCTGGTATTCTGTTGAATATATCACCTGCTGGTCTCAATGTATACATTATTAGGTTTATATTCTTTTTCCTCACCATCCACCTTTCAGATTGTCCTTGCCCCAAACCTTATCATCACAGTTAGAGACATATACATTGAAAACCTTTTAAATGCCTTGATCTAATCCAGAAAGTTTCAAAATGATTTTATCCTGTATCTTCGTTTCATCCAGAAATAACTATTCCTTTGATTTTGCCACCTATACCTGTCTCACCTCTGAGATCTAGAGCTCTGAAATATCCTGCCATTGTCCTCTAGTGTCATCAATCCTTTAGAATAAGAATTCTACACCCAATCCTTATCAATTCCTCAACATGTATTCTCTCTGCTTTTCCTTGCTTTTCCAATCTATCATTCTTGCTTTGATCTCTTCTCAAAATCCAGATCCTAGTTAATCCATTTAATTACACACTATCCTCTATGCTTGTATCTCAATCCATTTTGTCTTGTTGCTGCTTGTTCTGTGACAAATTCCAATAATAATTTACTCCAATTCCTAGCCTTCTCTATTCCTACTTATCTGCTGCTGAACACCATTGGAGGAAGTCAGACAATAGTGCTGACTGAATCAGCTACAAATTTATGATTTCTAATCTTGCTTGGAACTTCACTGTTTCCTGACAGTATTTTTTCCTTTCTTTTTATTACATTTCCCATAGTGGCAGTTCCACACTTTTCCTCTTCTCCTTGAGTCTTGTTCCTCTTACAGCATAACCTGGCCTCTGACTTTACTGAGAAAATTGAGACCATTTGTCATGAGCATTCTCTTAACCCTATTCCTGACCTCAAATGTGTTATACCTTGTTTCTTCCTTTGCTCTGGTCTCTGAGGAAAATTTACCCATTCTCCGACCAATGGCAACTACTCTATTTGAACCCTTGTTCTTATATAATCCAATCTCCTAGAGAACATTCTTATCATTATCCCATCTTTCTATTTCATCTGTAATTTCAATTTATCTGTAGACTGTCCTCACAGTTCAAATAGCCAGCATTTTTTAAAACTCTAATTTGATCCTCCTCTTTCCTCAGGCTATTTCCTATCTCTCTCCTTTTGACAAACAAATCCACAGGGGAAAATAAATCTGCTAACAGTCATTTCCTCATTTTCTTTACCTCCCAATCACTACTTAGCCTCTTAGTA
The DNA here is from genome assembly GCF_016432865.1 of Antechinus flavipes. Classification (NCBI taxonomy): domain Eukaryota; kingdom Metazoa; phylum Chordata; class Mammalia; order Dasyuromorphia; family Dasyuridae; genus Antechinus; species Antechinus flavipes. The sequence goes on along the minus strand of NC_067399.1, from coordinate 627,836,926 downwards.
TCTAGCATCAAACCATGCCATTTTTTACCAAAATCTAGTATCTAATGAAACCATTTTAGCAAAATATTGACAATGTTTTACCAATGTGTGGCAGTCAAGGTTGTCAAAGATTTCTAAATTTCTAACTGTAGTCATCTTTTCTCATGTCCTCATCTTGATCAGTCTTTACTTCTTTACACTGAGAGCAGAGTCAGCCTGACCTCACTAATGACCTGTATGTTGCTGCATATAAATGAGTTCCCCTTGAGGTGAAAAGGGATGGGATCTATAAGCTTCAGATGATGCCCAGCAATGATATTAAATAAAATGAAATTTTTTGGTGATTGGGTTATATTTAAATAAATTTTTTATGGAAAATAATATAAAGCACAATTATACACACACAAACATAATATAGGTATATATACATATATATATGTTTTCTAAGCACAATTACACACATGCATGTGTGTATATATACATATATGTACATATTTGTATACATTATGTAATGCCAGAGAAACTGAGGCAGGAGAGAGATTAGAGAGTTTTTAATATTATATTAATGGGAGAGTAAGATTGACTGGACAGGACTCTCGTCTCAAATTGTCCAGCCAGACAGAGATAAAGATATACTGGGACCAAGGAATTCATGTTGGTCCCAGGTCTGGAGGAGACTATCATCTCAAAGAATCCAGCGTCCAGCATCCACAGCCAGCCGCCATTCTCCAGCAATGAATGGAGAATCTCTAACCTTTATATACCTTTTAGAGACAAAGAAGAGGGAAAAAGAGCGGGAAAAGCCCAGCTGGAAAAGGCTATGATAAGGATGAAAGTGAAATATCTTGGAATACTTTAAGGGATGTTGTAAATTTCTCAAGGACAGAAGATAATCAGGAAGTCTACTCTCTTGTTTATCTTACTTGGGCTAACAATTTATATCCTTAGACTAATTGGTCCTCAGCCTTCATGGACCAGAGGGAGATTTACAGCTTAGGGGAGTAATTAGGGAGACTGAGACAAGGGAAACTTGTACAAGGAAACTGAGTCAGGACAGTTAAAGAAAACTGTGGCATAACATTCCACACTCTCTTTCCTAAATATTCAAACCTTTGAATCTTAACATCTTCCTCTAGATACCCAGGAGGTCTTTGACCCACCTTATGTAAAGCAAATGAGCCAAAAATAAAACTAGAAAAATGTAAGGACTCATATGGCAAGAGCAAGTCTCTCCCTGATAACCCCAGAGTTAACAGCTGTACAAAGGCTCCCTTGTTGTAAGCATGTCAGGTCCTCTACAGTTCTGGAGCACCACCTCAGCCAGAGAATCCAGTTTGAGATGGACAGTTAGATCTGTGGTCATTTGTGCACTTAACTGTCTCTGCTTACAGATCAGCAGGACCAAGGGCTCAAGCCCATTCAGAGGAGCAGATCTCTCCAGGGGAGAAGGATGAGGCTGTAGTAGCTCCACCCGTACCCACCCAGAGAAACAGGCAGGGCTGCTATTAGAATATAGATTTCTGAGCAGATTATGCACAGTTAGACCATCAAGGTAGGCAAACTCCAAACTTTTTAGGTGCCTCATGCCAAACTTCAAGGTCCTTTGAAATGCTGAAATACTTAATGAACTGGGGTTACAGGAATGGAAAAATAGATCAGAGAGATTGCCAGTCCCAGGACAGGTGTCTGATTTCTAAAACTTTTCTAAAAAAAAAAAATAAATAAATAATCCCCCAAACTGAGTCTGCCAGGGCACTTTTAACAAAATAAGGGATTCTAAAACTAAAGCATCCAAATTCAATCTGAACTAGTGAGATAGGGGGTGGGGCAGAAATGCCTAAGACAAAATAGGAGCTAGGGGTTCCCATTCTTTTTAGTATTTTGAAAAAAATATACCAGTTTCCCCAGTGTTCTATCTCTACCTCCCCCTTTTTCTTTCTCACGGAAAGGAATTATCAAATGACCATTCCCCATATAAATCCCAAGAGTGAATCAAAATCCCTATACATAACAGACTAATACAGTAGCATTTCCTTCAAAGCCCTCAAACATAACAACAACAGTTACACAGTGTTAACAAATCCCATCCCAAATCTTAAGCACACAGTAATAGATGATCTAAGCAAGGTTTAACAGTCATTCATCAACCATTCCCAAAGTCCCTCATATCAGTCCAAAGTACAGTAGATGCAGGGTCTAGTCCATGGCTGTCATCCAAAAAAACCTGCTGTTTCAGGCTGTGAAGTGATAGGAGGCTTATTCCTTGCAGAATGGGTGCTTCATGCTGACAATCAAAGCTGATCAAAGCTGATCCAGGCTCCAGAAGCAAGCCAATATCTGTAATTTGACCAAAATCTAGAACAAAAACACAGATCTAACAAAGAAAGATTAGATCAGTCTCAGACAGAAAGACTCGGTTCACCAGACTGCTGCAAAACATGAGGAGGCCAAAATAAATTGGCCAGCAGTTTCCTATGTGAAGAGATGAGTTTGCTTTACAGGACAGGCAAACGGGTGCAGTCCCAAGTTGTAACATCAGTGAGTCTCATAGACCCCTGTTAATTGTCCTCTTATTATGTAGAAACCTTAAAGGAACAAAACACAAATATCCAGTAACAGACAGATGACCAGGCGAAATAGTTGCCCAAGCATTTAGGATACAATGATTACATATAACCAGACTGAAAATAACAAGTCATAACATAATAGAATTGCATCAACAGTTCTATTGACCATTGCTCTGATCAGAGAGATCAGTTACAGAAGGAAAAATGCAAGAACATAACTATAACATAACATAAGCAGTTGAGTTTTAACAGCTTATCAATCAATTGTCCCAGTAACTGTCAGAGGGTGGAGCTTTAAAACTCCCAAATAGCATTAACTAATTAACTCTAAACCCAAAAACTTTTACCTCCAATAACAGATATCATTAATCGAATTTCTGATTACTCCTAAACAATTATTTATCATAACCTTGTAGTAATAACAGAAAGAAATTTTGTCTCAGTAAGTTCACAACTTAGAACAATTATCATATCTGGGTAGATGTTACATAAGTGAACATTATACATACAAATCATTTTGCTTTTAAAATACCCAATACATAGAAAAATAATCCCAAATTGCATATTGTCCATAACAGAAACATTTTCAAAAGGACAAAGAAAAAACTATTATGTTCAGAGGCCCTTTAAATAACCTCAGAGTGACCCAATACAATCAATTTAAACTTATACAAAACACCCAATTCCACATAAAAGAATTCAAGAAGGTTTTTTTTAACAAAGCTTTTAAATCAGCAAAAACAGACTAGGGGCTGTATTTTAACTTTCCGAAATTCCAAATCCCTTTCAATCTATTTTTTTCATTTCCTTTTTTTTTTCTTTCTTCCTTTCTCTCCCCTTTCTCCCCCTGTCTCACAGGCTGCTGCAGTCAGCCAGAGACAGAGAGAAAGATTTTTCAAACTTCTTGATATTCTCTAAACCTGCAACACAGAGGCTGAAACCTTATCTCTTACAAGCTTGCTACCTTTTAACACAGACACACACAGACAAACATGGAGCTCCATTTTAGTAAGCACAGTTGCAACATTGTTCTTAAAAATTTTTCCAACCAATAAAACAGACAAATCACACAGAACATAGAACACACATCACACAGACTACACAGTTACAACATTAAACAAACATATAACACATAACATATACCCAGAGGATATTTCCCAGCGTCCCAGAAAATACCCGTCTCAGAATTTTTAAACCCGTCGGTATTTATTCTGAGACTACAGGTTGCTAGCAACAGACCAGACCAGAACCAGAACCAGAACCAGATGGTACCCCAAAAGGTACCCAGACAGACTTACTCTCCCAAATGCCGAATCGATTCCGTTGTCCACTGTAGGCCAGACTGAGGCTGAAGAACTGCTTACTTTTCTATCCAGAGTGCTGATCTTTTCCCAAGGAACAGACCCAGGTTCTGAGCCCAGGCCTAGGTGGAGACGGAGAGGTCTCCAATCTCTAATCCAGTTCTCAGTTTCTATTATCTCGGGGGAACCTCCAAAATGTAATGCCAGAGAAACTGAGGCAGGAGAGAGATTAGAGAGTTTTTAATATTATATTAATGGGAGAGTAAGATTGACTGGACAGGACTCTCGTCTCAAATTGTCCAGCCAGACAGAGATAAAGATATACTGGGACCAAGGAATTCATGTTGGTCCCAGGTCTGGAGGAGACTATCATCTCAAAGAATCCAGCGTCCAGCATCCACAGCCAGCCGCCATTCTCCAGCAATGAATGGAGGAATCTCTAACCTTTATATACCTTTTAGAGACAAAGAAGAGGGAAAAAGAGCGGGAAAAGCCCAGCTGGAAAAGGCTATGATAAGGATGAAAGTGAAATATCTTGGAATACTTTAAGGGATGTTGTAAATTTCTCAAGGACAGAAGATAATCAGGAAGTCTACTCTCTTGTTTATCTTACTTGGGCTAACAATTTATATCCTTAGACTAATTGGTCCTCAGCCTTCATGGACCAGAGGGAGATTTACAGCTTAGGGGAGTAATTAGGGAGACTGAGACAAGGGAAACTTGTACAAGGAAACTGAGTCAGGACAGTTAAAGAAAACTGTGGCATAACAATTATATGTTGCATATATGCATATATTTTGTATATGTATATATACAAATGTGTATATTTTCAATAAAAGGGGTAATCTTTCTTCTTTTGACTTTTTTTTGCCACTGCTTTCTTTCTCTTTTTATCTATTTGATGCCTTCTTCTCAGTTTCTTTTGCTATAGCATTATCCATCTCCCTATCCCTTGTGTATTATCCAAAGTTCTGTTTTAGGTCCTTAATCTCTTTGTCCATGTATCCTCAATCTTGATAATCATTCCAGATTCCTTGGACTCAATGATCTCCATACAACTAATTTTCAGATCTGGTTCTTAGAGTCATAATTTCTCCTGCATTCTAGTATCATTTCATCAAACTTCTTTACCTGGATATTCCATCAACATCTCATATTCAACTTGCCAAAACAGAAATCATTTTCTTCTCCTCCAAACACTGCCATTTTCCTTACTTCATCATGTGCAATCAATTAACTAATCTTTACATCACTCACATAAAATTCCTTTCTGATCCTCTATTCACATAACTTTAGTTCACTTCACTTTTTCATGGCCACTCCCATGATTTCATAGCCTAGTTTAGTTCAGTCTTTCATCATCTTTTGTCCTGGAAACAATGGCTTCCTTCTTGTTCTCTCTGCTTTTAGTCAGTCCTCTATTCAATCTATCTACCACAAAGCTTCTAAATAGTCTTTTTTATTATTTTATTATAGCTTTTTATTTACAAGCTATATACATGGGTATTTTTTCAGCATTAACAATTGCAAAATCTTTTGTTCCAACTTTTCCCCTCCTTTCCCCCACCCCTTCCCCCAGATGGCAGGTTGACCAATACATGTTAAATGTGTTAAAGTATAAGTTAACTACAATATGTATATGTGTGTGTCCAAACAGTTATTTTGCTGCACAAAAAGAATCAGACTTTGAAATAGTGTACAATTAGCCCGTAAAGGAAATAAAAAATGCAGGTGGACAAAAATAGAGAGATTGAGAATTCTATGAGTAGTTCATAGTCATCTCCCAGAGTTCTTTCGCTAGGTGTAGCTGGTTCAGTTCATTATTGCTCTATTGGACCTAATTTGGTTCATCTCATTGTTGAAGAGGGCCACGTCCATCAGAATTGTTCATCATTTAGTATTGTTGCAAATCGTCTTTTTAAGGCACAGATCTGACCACATCAATAGCCCACTATTGCTTCTTGGATAAAACACAAACTATTCAACCTAACACTTTAAGTCTTTTGTGATTTGTTGCTAGAATAATTTGCCAGAAGTATTTCATATTATATTCTACATTCTACATTCCAGTCAATCTGGCCTACTCACAATGAACTTGTCATTTCATCTCTCATTTCTACATCTTTGCACAAGCTGTGTCTCATGCCTGGATATGTAATTACTACTTCCTAACATCTTCCTCTTAAAATTTTAGCTTATTATAAAATCATTTCAAATCCTAGTTTTTGTGCAAAGCTTTTCTTGATTCTTTTAATGTTTTTGAGCTCTCTTTCCTCCAAATTTTTAGTATTCATTCATCTGCTCACTTGTAAATATAAATACCCATGATAATAGGGACTCTTTTCATTGCTGCCTTTGCATCTTCAGCACCTAGCACAGTGCTTGATCTATTGCTATCAATTAATTAATGTTTATTTGATAGAATTGAACTAAAGAATGCTCCTTCCCCAATTTACATTCAGCCTAGCAATGAAAAAGTTCAAATTGTTTTGAAGTTCTTTCCTAATCATAAGGTCCCTTCCCCTTGTACCTCTAAAAAATATGATTGTATGATATCCTGATTTGGGCTATAAACACAGATTGGGAATCTACATTCTATATTCATGAGAATTCTATATAAGATTTTGTGAATTGAGCCATTGACATTATATATTGATTTTTAGGCTTTCTTATTCATAGTGAAGGATAGATTCTACTACTAACAAGCAATAAGATACAAACTTTCTAGTGTGCTAGAAAGAGGAGAGGTGATACTTTGACTAGTAATCTATACTTTTAGCACTTTACCAGAGGGTTATCATAGAAGCCCTGGGTGACCCAAAGTATTAAACAATATTTTTTAGTAAGCTAGTCTTTTAGATATGTGTTTGATTACTAGTAGGAAAAGTTCTACAGAAGATTATGAGCACTAATCTCACCTCTGCCACTTAAATAAATATGTGACTTCAATGCTTGGATGGTTAGTTTCTATAATTAAAAATGGGGATAATTAGTCATTTGGCCTTCATGCCAAGGTCAATATAAAGGGCTGAAGAGTTCATAGATATGACAATAATTAAAAGGAAAGTAACCCTGAAAAGCTCTGATTATCATGCAGTGAGCTATGGTAATTTAAGAAAATTGATGGTGAAACCAGCCTCCTGTCTCTCAAAAAAAGAGGTGCTGGAAATTAACAAGATAGAAAGGCAAACATTATTGGAAACACTTTATTTGTTACAGAGTAAGTTTTTCTAAGGTGAAGGCAGAAAGGGAGGAGAGTCATGAGGAAATGGTAGTGATTTTTTTAAGGAAAGAAAGAAAAGAGTTAATGGATTGGAATATATTTTGTAAAATTCACTGATATATTACTATGATTATAAAATCATATTCCCCACACGTGGTATTATACTTCTTAAACAAGTGACATATAATTCTGAATTGGTTATGTAATATTTCAAAGACATTATTGTAAATTCCTAAGCACTAAGGATGCGCTCTATTCAGCAATTTCTTACACCAAAAGATTATAGGACATGAACCTTCTCTTGGTAAGCCAACATGTTTCTAAAGTCAGATCAAGGTAATGCCATAAGAAACACAGTATTCTAAAACTGTTTTCATTATAAATGTTGTCTCCTTACAGTGCTGGGAAAGTGGGGTTGTTGAGAGGTAAGACAGGCTCTCTGGTACAAAGATTTCTCCTCCAGTGTGTGGGCTTGGTCTTCCTGGCTACTTAATTAAAATATTAATGGATGTTCTCTATGTTATTAACTTTGCTAAATGGCCTGTGATGAGAGATCAGCTCAATTAGACCTTTGCATCCACTTTTTTCCACGTGTCATTAATGTGTGGGTCCATTGATGATGGTAAGTCTGTAACCTAGCCCTTGTGAGGCAGGGGATTACTCCGAGTAGACAGTGGGGGCTACATCATTAAGTATTGCTGAGCCAACAACTTAAGAGAGAGGGGCAATTCCGGTAGCAGGTACTCAGGTTATATTCTCAGAGGAGTTTACTTCCAGCATTTAAGATTTCCCTGCAGGATCCTAGGATTGTCATTAGAAACTATTTCCTACTTAAAAAGTAGGGCCAGCAGAAGAGCCAATCTCTTGTTTCATTTGTTGTGGAGACAGTTGAGAGGTCAAACAAAGCTGAAGATGGAGAGGTACCCCTGTAAAAATAGTTCATCAAAGAATTTGTGTATTGAATTGACCAAATTACAAAGCTTTTCCCTCACAACAGTTCAGTGAAGCAGGTCTTTATTTTCAGATGTAGAAAGTGAAGGTCATAGAAATTAACTGACCTAACCATGATCATTTAGATTAGCCTCTATCCAAATCAGAACTTGAACTTGCCACCTCCAAATGAATTGACTGTTAGATCTATAAGTGACCTTAGCATTCATGCAGTGAGGTTCACAGTCCTTATTTCCTTTTGTTTCATAATTTTTCCATTAAATGCCACCTTCTCATCTGAAGGCAACTTTGTACCCAGGAGACAGAGGAAGTTAAACCCATGAAGGGGAAGAGCCAATGATGCAAAGTAATGAGAAGTCTTAGACACAACATTGTTTTTGAGAGATGTGGCAGCACACCAATGACTTTTTGAAGTTCCAGAAATCCTTCTATAGGATACCTGTCTTTTGGCTATTTGATTCCAATTCCTATTAATGAAGATAAATTGAACAAGTGAATTTGCAGCTAAAGGATATTTGGGGATGAGTTAGAAGGAGACATTTCAGATTAATAAATATTTGAACTGAAAGGACTTTTTAAAGATTATCTACCCCAGACCTTTTGCTTTAGAAATGAGGAAGTTGAGGCCCCAAAAGAAGTAGAGATTTGCAGAGTCATGCAGAGTTTATGGTAAAGAGTCAAATGTTCTATCTATAAAATCCCTTAGTTTTTATCTTGAGTAGCTGAGACTCAGATTACCCTCATTATGTATCCCCTTGTTATGAATGAACAAAAAATCCAAGTTGTTGTATAGTTCACAACAGCATATGAGGACACCCGCATTATTCATGTGGATATTTCTAGTAGTTGTTTTAAATATAATAAAAGTCAGCTTTTGTAGATATTTCAACTGGTTCTTTGCTCTAGAATCCTATTAACTGGCCGGAGAAACTGTTCTTAGAACCATTCAATAGAATTTTTCTTCTCATACTGAATAGAATAGAAAGAAATTGAGAAGGAAGAAGTTAATGACCTTAAAAATTCAAAGTGTGTTCTTGATTTTTCTCATTTTTTAACTACGTGAACCTGGGAAAGTGACTTATTGTCTCAGAGCTATTATCTCATGTGGAAAAAGGATGTAATGAGGGAAAAGGTGAATGAGATGATTTCTAAAATCTTTTCCAGCTCTAGTTTTTGACTCTATGTTCTCTCTCCACTTGAAATAAAATAATATAATAATGGTAAATCAGTCCATAGGTGCTTAATAAATGCTTATTCCATTCCCTCCCCATTTTCTTCTTTTCTAACACTCAATTCTCTTTTACTTCTCCCCTCTCTTGGGTGCTGCCTAGTTGAGTTATTTTGACATGGGAGTTCTTGTCTCTGTCATGGAAAAGTTCATTTCATTTGTTTAATCAAATTAAAATAAAAGGTAAATCATTAAGAAGTAGGGTTCATGAATACTACCTGGATATGAAGGCTTTATATACATATAAATGGATACACACACACACACACACACACACACACACACACACAATAGTCCAGTACTTTTGATGTACAGTATAAAAGTTTAGTAGTTTAATTACTTTTTCAAATTCTGAATAGGGATATTTTCTATCTTATGATATTTTCTACCCCAAGTCTATTGGAATTGCCTTGAATCATCTCATTGTTGAGAAGAGCCAAGTCTATCATCACATAATCTTGTTATTACAGTGTATAATGTTCCCTTGTTTCTGCTCATTTCACTCAGCATCAATCCATATAAATTTTCACAGGCTTTTCTGAAATCAGCCTGCTCCTCATTTCTTATAGAACAAAAATATTCCATTACATTCATATAACTTTTTCAGCCATTCCCCAGGTGATGGGCATACATTCAAGTTCTGGTTCCTTGCCACTACAAAAAGATCTGCTCAAACATTTTTGTCACATAGGTCCATTTTTTTTTCTTTTATGATCTCTTTGGGATATAGACTCAGTAGAAACACTTGTGAATGATAGCCCTTTGGGCACACTTTCAAATTGCTTTCCAGAATTGTTGGATCATTTTACAACTCCACCAATGATGCATTAGTGTCCCTGTTTTCCCACATCCCTTCCAACATTTGTCATTATCTTTTCTTTTCACCTTAGACAATCTGAGAGTTGGGACGTTATTCCTCAGAGTTGTCTTATTTTGTATCCCTCTAATCCATAGCTATTTAGAGCACTTTTATATGACTAGAAAAGACTTTAATTTCTTCATCTAAAAATTGTTCATATCTTTTACCATTTTTCATTTGGAGAATGACTTATATTCTTATAAATTTGAGTTAGTTCTCTATATATTTTAGAAATTAGGCCTTTCTCAGAAACAGTAGTTGTAAGAAGGTTTCCTTAGATTTCTACCTCCGTTCTAATCTTGGCTGCATTGGTTTCTTTTGTGCAAGAAACTTTTTGATTTAATGTAATCAAAATTATCCATTTTGTAATTTATAATGTTCTCAAATTCTTCTTTGACCATAAATTCCTCCCTTCTCCACAGATCTGACAGGTAGAGTATCCTTTTAAAGATGAATTTTTATAGCAGACAGCATATTCAGAGTCAGATGAATGACCAACAGAATTATGAACTTAATTTAACCAGGATCTCAGAAGAATCAAAGCTTTAGCTCTCCCAAATGACAATGAAAAGAAGTATGATACATGTAAGTAGTCTGCAGTATATAAAATATGATGACTTAGCAATGAAAAGTCATGTGAAAGACATAATAAAGGACACACATGACCCAAAAAGAAATGAACTGATCATGTAACAATGAGGGATAATAACTAGAACAGCATTGATGCTTCATTGGTCTCTGTGATACATTAAAAAAAAGAGAGAGACAGACTTCCAAAGTGATGAGCTGAAGATAGAACCAGAGATTTAGGCCTAGAAGGAAACTTAGATTTATTTAGTCTAAATCCCTCAGTTTTTAGATGAGGAAACTGAATCCCAAATGGTTAAATGATTTCTCAAGATCATATAAAAAGTTAGAATTAGAGATACTCTATGGGAGATTCATGGAAAGACAAGAAAAGGCAGTGTTCTAGATTGGAATATAGGTGTGATCTGATAGAGATAATACCAACACTGCAGATTACAGTCCCATTGAAATACTGATAAAAAATAATAGCTCTTATTTATATAGCACAACACTTTTAATTCACTTTTTTCCACAATACCTTGTGTTTACAAGGATATTTATTTTTATTCATAAGAAATTGAAATATAGAATAATCAAAATGATGTGCTCGTAACATACTGTCACAGCTTTAAATTGAGTTGTGGTCTTTTGATGTGATGTCAGGTTGCTTTTTCTCCTATACAGTACTATCTCATATATTTCATCCAATCAATGAAAATTTGTTAATTGACTCTTGAAATAATCACCCCTAGTTTCCTAAATATGTATAACTGAAGCATAACAAAAAATCATGGATCTTAGGAGGGAGATCAGTGCTAACGAAGAGTAGTGGTTACAGGAATAGAGTAAATCTGAAAGAAAAGAGAGGGAGGAGAAATGTATATTATATGGAAAGAAAATGCAGAATTTACCATAGAGGGTGGTCAGAAAGCTGCAGTTCCCACAAGGTCACAGAGTCTTCTAGGAAATAGCTGTGAGTCACTAGTAGAACATCTGGCTTTGGACAGATTGTTCCCTTGCTCAGAATTGGTCTTTTCACTGTGGTGACTCTGGGAATCTGAATCTTTCAGGGCCTTGGCAGGGTAAAGGACAGAAGTGCATCCAGAGAGTTGTGTCTCTGGGCCAGGGATCAGAATTGAGAATGAGGCATTCTGTTATCATCAGGCTCCAGATGATGAAGCTCTGGGGTTAGTTCCAGCAACAGGAAGCCGTATTCTAGTTCTGTCAGTTGATTTTGAGAGAAGAGGCAAATAGATACCAAATCTAAATATCTAGCCTCTGTCTACTTCATTTAAAAGAATGACATTGGGCTTGCCAGGCCCCTTTAAGTTCATGAGTTAAGAAATCCCTCAGGAAGTTCATTTTTGACCTGCAGTGATAATAATAGCAATTTACATTTATATGGCACTTTAAAACTTACAAAGTATTTTCCCCACTACCACCCTGTGAGATGGGTAGTGCAAATCTTATTATCTAAGTTTTTTAGATGAGAAAACAGAGACTCTGTGACTCTAAGTGATTTTCCTAGAATTATTATTGGAAGTTCAGACATTATCAAAATGGGTCCATGACCTAGGCATAAAGAACGAGATTATAAATAAATTAGAGGAACATAGGATAGTTTATCTCTCAGACTTGTGGAGGAGAAAGAAATTTGTGACCAAAGATGAACTAGAGACCATTACCAATCACAAAATAGAAAATTTTGATTATATCAAATTAAAAAGCCTTTGTACAAACAGAACGAATGCAAACAAGATTAGTAGGGAAGTAACTAACTGGGAAAACATCTTTACAATTAAAGGTTCTGATAAAGGCCTCATTTCCAAAATATATAGAGAACTGACTCAAATTTATAAAAAATCAAGCCATTCTCCAATTGATAAATGGTCAAAGGATATGAACAGACAATTTTCAGATGAAGAAATTGAAACTATTACCACTCACATGAAAGAGTGTTCCAAATCACTATTGATCAGAGAAATGCAAATTAAGACAACTCTGAGATATCACTACACTCCTGTCAGATTGGCTAAGATGACAGAAAAAACAATGATGAATGTTGGAGGGGATGCGGGAAAACGGGGACATTGATGCATTGTTGGTGGAGTTGTGAACGAATCCAGCCATTCTGGAGAGCGATCTGGAATTATGCCCAAAAAGTTATCAAACTGTGCATACCCTTTGATCCAACAGTGTTTCTATTGGGCTTATACCCCAAAGAGATACTAAAAAAGGGAAGGGGACCTGTATGTGCCAAAATGTTTGTAGCAGCCCTGTTTGTAGTGGCTAGAAACTGGAAAATGAATGGATGCCCATCAATTGGAGAATGGCTGGGTAAATTGTGGTATATGAATGTTATGGAATATTATTGCTCTGTAAGGAATGACCAGCAGGATGAATACAGAGAGGCTTGGAGAGACCTACATGGACTGATGCTAAGTGAGATGAGCAGAACCAGGAGATCATTATACACTTCGACAACGATATTGTATGAGGATGTATTCTGATGGAAGTGGATTTCTCTGACAAAGAGACTTAACTGAGTTTCATTGGAGAAATGATGGACAGAAACAGCTACACCCAAAGAAGGAATACTGGGAAATGAATGTGAACTATTTGCATTTTTGATTTTCTTCCCGAGTTATTTCTACCTTCTGAATCCAATTCTCCCTGTGCAACAAGAGAACTGTTTGGTTCTGCAAATATGTATTGTATCTAGGATATACTGCAACATGTTTAGCATATATAGGACTGCTTGCCATCCTGGGGGGGGGGGGAGGAGGGAGGGAGGGGGAAAAAACGAAACATAAGTGATTGCAAGGGATAATGTCGTGTAGAAATTATCCTGGCATGGATTCTGTCAATGCGAAGTTATTATTAAATAAAATAAAATTTATTATAAAAAAAAAAAAAAAAAAAAAGGAAGTTCAGACATTTTCCAATCATTTCTGACTCTTCAGGATCCCATTTGTTGTTTGTCATTTGTTTTTCTTGTTTATTTTATAGATAAAGAAACTGAAGTAAACAGGATTAGGTGACTTTCCCAGGGTCACATAGCTTATAAGTGTCTGAGGTTAGATTTGAACTGATGTCTTTATTTTTTTATGGAAATACTCATTTTTAAAACATTTTGACCTTTTTAGAAAGCATCTGTAAAACTTATTCATGTTACATAGACAGGATGTTAATAATCTAGAATATATCTACAAAAGTATGACCAAGATTGTTGGAAGGGGGATAAAGAAAGGGAATAAGGATTTAATAAACTTCTACTATATGCTACACACTGTGTAAAGTGCTTTACAAAAATTATCGCTTTTGATCCTTACAACAACCCTGTAAAATTGGTGTTATTATTGTTCCAATTTTTCAGTTCAGGAAACCGAGACAGTAAATAAATTACTTACCCAAGGTATCATAGCTTGTAATTATTCAGGTTAAATTTAAATTCAGGTCTCAACTCCACACCTAGAGCTCTATCTTCTGTGATACCGAATTGCTTCTATTTAGGTGACTTAAAGTACAATGGTGTACAGCAATTAAAGTTGCATCCCCAAAAATTAACCTTGGGGGTTAGCAGATTTTCCATCTTGGGAAGTCACCAAGAAGTGCTATGAATCAAGGACATTATAGAAAAAAAAATTTGTACAAGTAAAATTGAACTTCACATTCTCCAAGAAAGGATTGCTAAAGGAAGTCATGATCCTATGGAGTCAATATGACTTCATCAAGAACAGGACATAACAAATTAACCTTACTCCCCTTTTGGTCAAGCTTACTAGACTGGTAGATTGAAGGAATGGTCTAGCTATGGCCTACCTTGATTTCAATAAAGCATTTGACAAACTTCATGCTAATATTGTAATCATACTAGAGAATAGTCATAAATCATATTAGAAAATAGTCGAATTGTAATAGATTCTGAAATGGTTAAATTACTAGCTACTAATAGTAGCTTTTTTTGGGTAAATGTCTCCTTGGAATAAGATTTTCTGGAGCACCCCAAGGATCTTGCTTTGATCCTACTAATAATTCAGTCTAAGACATTAATGTCATGCTTGTCAAATTTAGAAGTGACAAAAAGTTAGAATGTATAGCTAACTTATTAGATGATAAAGCTAGTATTTACAAAGACCTCTACAGATTAGAACATTGGCCTGAATCTAATGGGATGAAATTTATTAGGGGCTAAATGCAAGGTCTTATACTTGAGTACAAAAAAGAGTCAACTTCACAAAATCTTTGATTGGGAAGATATGGCAACCTAGCAGTTTGTTTGAAAAAAAGAAAAAGATTGTGAGATTTTAGTTGATATCATGATATCATGCTCAATATTAGTTAACAGCTTGATATAGCAGCCAAGAAAGCTGTTAAATGCTTTGGTTGCATTAAGGGAAGCATAATATGTCACGATGAATTGTTTAGGTCTCTAATAATGTCATTCAACTCTTCTCTGGTAAAACTTCACATAGAGAATTATATTAAGATTTGGATGCCACATTGTAGGAAGGATAATGAAAAAAGAAAGAGTAGTAAGTATGGCTACCAAAATATTAAAGAACCCTAAGATCCTGAAATGTAAGTATCATTTGAAGGATCTGGGAATATTTTACCGAGAGATGAAAAGATAGAGAGGGGGCTGTGATATCTGTCTTCAAGTGTTTGAAGAACTGTCATATGCAAAAAGGATTAGACTTGTTTTTCTTGGCCCTACAGGGAAGAATCGTGCATAATAGTTAGATGTTGCCAAAAGGCTGTTTTTAGCTTTATACAAAGAAAAACCTTCCTATCAATGGGCTTATTAGCTCTCTTCAAATAAACTGAGTGATATTTCATAGAAGAAATCCTTATAGAAGTAAGCTTCATCTAAATGATGCTTTTTTTGTTTTTTTCTTCTTTCAAAATGCTTATTTTATTTCTCAAATCAAAAATATATTTAAAATTAATCTGTTCTAAGTATTACTTTCTATCATTGTGCAAATTTTTAAAAATAATCCTCAATTTTGAACATAGTTCAAAAAATCAAATTCTCACATTGTTCACATCTGAAAATGTATATCTCTTCTTGTATTTTAAATTGATCACCTCTTTGGCAAGAGGTGAGTGACACATTTTATTTTTATTCTTTTGAATACATTATGGTTTAAAATTGAATTGATCAGAGTTCTAAAGTCTTTTAAAGTTTTTTTTTCTCTAAAATGTTATCATTTTATAAATTGTTCTCCTGTCTCTGCTTACTTCATTCCATTGTCCAGTCATTTTAATTTTGTTTGAGATTTTCTTGTCAACAATGCTGAAGTGCTTTGCCATTTCCTTCTCCAGATGAGGAACTCAAGCAAATGGGGTTAAGTGTTTTGCCCAGGGTCATGAGTCTAGTAAGTATCTAAGACTAGTTTTAAACTCAGTGCTCTGTTCCAGCCTCAGTGCTCTATTCCCTATACTATTTAGCTGTCCACTTTACTTTGCATTGCTTCAAATAGTTTTTGAAGTTCCTTCTGACTATTATGTACTGTCATTCTTTTCTAATATTATCCTGTGAGAATCTGGGGTCAGGTGCCTTTTTCTAATGTTGGGAATGTTTCCTTCTTAGCATTTTCATGCTTTTAGGACCAGGGATCTTTCTTCTTCCTTATCCATGTACCATAGTATCTCTTTGCAGGTCTTTTGTTGTTCTTGTTCAGTTGTTCAGTTTTGTCAGACTCTTTGTGAGCCCAACAAAGACACTGGATTGGTTTGCCATTTCCTTGTCCAAAGTCTTTATTTGTCCATGTTTATATCTGTGGACATAAAGGGATCTAGAGGCACAGCAAGATCTGATGATATGAACAATGAGAAGTACTACTATTCAGAATTCATTCTAAGCTAGTCTATAGACTTAAGGTATTATAAGATTTTATAGCCCAAAGTATCTCTACAATTCATCTTGTAGAAAATGGTTTGTTCTTGAGCCTCTGCTAAGCAGTAAAATGACAAATAGGCAATGTTTGATACCTATACCATTGCCCTGGGCTCTGTTTAGCTGGAACAACTCAATGAGTGATTTTAGCTTGATTTGGCTTTTTGTTTGTATTTATTCATTTTTCCAAAAAAGACTGAATAGTTTGAGAGCCTTGAAAGCATTTCCTAGGCAGCATGGCTAATGACTTCCTTAAATATAACCAATTAGTGATCCCTAAGGAGCTGGATAATGGTTGTTTCTGTAAAATGAGTGGGCATTACCTAACCTGGTGCCTGCTGCAGGCTGAGCAGAACTTCCTTAAGTTAATGAATCCAAATGTGAGTGCAGTGTTGGTCCTTCAGCACTTTCTTTCCACCAAAGAATAATATTTCTCTTGCTTCATCTCCCAAAGGAAAGAGGAGAACCACATAAGAATGAAATATGCTATTTTCCACTCAATTGCAAATGGAAATATGTTGCCTCTTCTTTTTCTTTATTTCCCCCTATGTTATTGCTATGTATGTCAAAAACCAATTTCTGCCCCACCTCATAAATTAATTGATACATTTCTAATTTAGATAAAAAACACATTTCAAGGGTTTGTTCCTTTGTGGGTGCTGCTGTTAAAACTAATTTTAAAATCTGAACAGATCAGTTAATTAGCTAATTAAAAAGTTCTCTCCCTTCCACTCTTGATTTATCTGCTTTTAAATGTCAGTTTCAAATAAATAGACCATTCCTGTGTTCTCGGGCCTCAGGCTGGGAGAGGTTATTCATGATGATAATAGCTTGCATTTATGTAGCATTTGAAAGCATTCATTTGATGCTCTGGATATTACCATAAGGTATGTGTAGATTATTATTGCCCCCACTTGATGGATGAGAAGACTATGAGTTGTCAAGCTCACATAACTATTAAGTGGTAGAATTGGGTCTTGAATCTAGGTCCTTTGACTCTGTCTGCTACATCATGGGGACTTCACACAAGAAGATTGAGAACAGCAAGAGAGAGAATACATATACACTTTTTTCCTTTCCCATAATTTTTGAATCACTGGTAGCACAAAGATACTTGTTTTCATCTTGCTCTTGCAGTTAATCAGTAAGCATTTATTACATGCTTATGGTTAGTCAGTAAGCATTTGTTAAATGCTTACTATGTGCCAGTCACTGTGCTAAACAATGGAAACACAAAAGAGACCAAAAGACAGTGTCTTTTCTCAAGAATTTCACAATCTTATGGGGAAGACAACATACAAACAAATGTGCACAAAAAAAAAATGTTATATACAGAATAAATAAGAGATAACCAAGAGAAGGAAGGTACTTATCGCTTCTCGGCCTTTTGGCTAAGATCAAGTGAGAAGGAAGGTACTTGAGTTAAAAGGGATCAGGAAAACTTCTTGTAGAACTTAGGATTTTATCTAGAATTGGAAAGAACCCATGGAATCTATCATGTGGAGGTGGCTGAGAGAATTCCAGACATGAGAGATAGTCAGAGTCAACCCCCAGAATCAAAAGTCCAGTGTTCCATCCAAGAGATGGAGTTTCTTGTTGGAAAACAACTGGGAAGGCTCATGTCAGTAATCAAAGAGAACATGGGGCATGTTAAAGTATAACATGAATGGAAATACCAGAGTTGAAGCTAAGTTATGAAGGGATTTGAATGCAGGATTTTATACTTGATCCTGGAGGTGAGAGGGAGCCACTGAAATCTATTGAGTGCATAGTTGACATAGTTGGAATAATGCTATTTGGAATATCACTGTAGGCTGAATGGAGATTGGAATGGAATGAAAAGAGACTTGTGGTAGACAGACCAACAAACAGGCTTCTGAAATAGGACCAAGAACACCAGTCAGACACAGGAGATCTGTATTCTGGCTCTAGAGAAATCACTAACTAGCCACCTATCAATGACATTGCTTGCCTCAGTTTTTTTTTTTAAATCTGGAAAATGGGAAAATGCATTTTCTTCTTACCTCTGCCTCACAAGATTAAGAGGAAGATGATAGAATCATAGAATACCACCTCTAGAAAGGCCTTTACTGTAGTCCACCTCTCAGTTCATGTAAAATCCAACATCCATTCCTATTAATAACACTTGGGAGTTTAGGAATAAATGGACTTTTCCTTAAAATAATCAGTAGCATCGATTTAAAACTATCATTAAGTACCATATGTAATGGGAATAAACTATAACCATTCCCAATAAGATCAGGAGTGAAACAAGATTGCCCACTATCACCATTACTATTCAATATTGTATTAGAAATGGTAGCTTTGGCAATAAGAATTGAGAAAGAGATTAAAGGAATTAGAATAGGTAATGGAGAAACCAAATTATCACTCTTTGCTGATGTGGTATACTTAGAGAACCCCCAAGATTCTACTTAAAAAGTATTAGAAATAATTCACACCTTTAGCAAAGTTGCAAGATACAAAATAAACCCACATAAGTCATCAGCATTCTTACATATCACTAACAAAATTCAAGTTAGAGTTACAAAGAGAAATTCCATTTAAAGTAACTACATAGTATAAATATTTAGGAATCTATCTGCCAAGGGAAAATCAGAAACTATATGAGCAAAACTACAAAACACTTTCCACACAAATAAAGTCAGATCTAGCCAATTGGAAAAATATTAAATGCTCTTGGATAGGGCAAGCAAATATAATAAAGATGACAGTACTACCTAAACTAATCTATTTATTTAGTGCTATACTAATCAGACTCCCAAAAAACTATTTTAATGACCTAGAAAAAATAACAACAATGTTTATATGGAAAAACAAAAGGTCAAGAATTTCAAGGGAATTAATGAAAAAAATCAAATGAAGGTGGCCCCCAAACTAAAATTATATTATAAAGCAGCAGTTACCAAAAACATTTGTTATTGGCTAAGAAATAGACTAGTTGGTCAGTGGAATAGATTATGTTCAAAGGAAAAAACAATCAATAACCCTAATAATCTAGTGTTTAACAAACCCAAAGACCCCAGCTTTTGGGATAAGAACTCACTGTATGACAAAAAACTGCTGGGAAAATTGGAAATTAGTGTGGCAGAAACTAGGCATCGATGCATACTTAACACCGTACACCAAGATAAGGTCAAAATGGGTTCATGACCTAGGTATAGAGAATGAGATTATAAATAAATTAGAAGAACATAGGATACTTTACCTCTCAGACCTGTGGAAGAGGAAGGAATTTATGACCAAAGAAGAACTAGAGATCATTATTGATCACACAATAGAAAAAATTTGATTATATCAAATTGAAAAGTTTTTGTACAAACAAAATTAATGTAGACAAGATTAGAAGGGAAGCAATAAATTGGGAAAACATTTTTACAGTCAAAGATTCTGATAAAGGCCTCATTTCCAAAATATATAGAGAATTCACTCTAATTTATAAGAAATCAAACCATTCTCCAATTGATACATGGTCAAAGGATAAGAACAGATAATTCTCAGATGAAGAAATTGAAACTATTTCTAGCCATATGAAAAGGTGCTCCAAGTCATTATTAATCAGAGAAATGCAAATTAAGACAACTCTAAGATACCACTACACACCTGTCAGATTGGCTAGAATAACAGGGAAAGATAATGCGGAATGTTGGAGGGGATGTGGGAAAACAGGGACACTGATGCATTGTTGGTGGAATTCTGAATAAATCCAGCCATTCTGGAGAGCGATTTGGAACTATGCTCAAAAAGTTATCAAACTGTGTATACCCTTTGATCCAGCAGTGTTACTACTGGGCTTATATTCCAAAGAGATCTTAAAGAAGGGAAAGGGACCCTGTATGTGCACAAATATTTGTGGCAGCCCTCTTTGTAGTAGGCAGAAACTGGAAACTGAGTGGATGCCCATCAATTGGTTGAATAAATTGTGGTATGTGAATATTATGGAATATTATTATTCTGTAAGACATGACCAGCAGGATTATTTCGGAAAGGCCTGGACTTTCTGAACTGATGCTGAGTGAAATGAGGAGGATCAGGAGATCACTATATACTTCAACAACAATAGTATATGACGATCAATTCTGATGGACTTGGCCCTCTTCAACAATGAGATGAACCAAATCAGTTCCAATAGAGCAATTGTCAATGATGAAAAATTACCCATCCATATATCTTTTTTGCAAAACCTTTTGTTCCAATTTCTCCCCTCCTTTCCCCTCCCCTCTCCCCCAGATGGCAGGTTGACCAATACATGTTAAATATGTTGAAGTATAAGTTAAATAGAATATATGCATACATGTCCAAACAGTTATTTTGCTGTATAAGAGGAATCAGACTTTGAAATAGTGTACAATTAGCCTGCGAAGGAAATAAAAAATGCAGGCAGACAAAAGTAGAGGAATTAGGAATTCTGTGTAGTGGTTCATAGTCCTCTCCCAGTGTTCTTTCGCTGGGTGTAACTGCTCTATTGGAACTGATTTAGTTCATCTCATTGTTGAAGAGTGGCCTCCTCATTTCTTCAAGCTATTGTTTAATAACTTTTTTTTTTGACAATCAACAGGTCATCTATACTATTGCCTTTGCTTCGCCACATCCCCAAAATTCTTTGTAATCTGACTTGTGACTCCACCATTCAATTGAAAAAAAAAATCTCTTTTCTAAATTACCAATCTTCTCTTAACTGTTAAACCCAATGATTTTTCTCATTTTCTTTTAGTTTTGCTAGTCTTCTTAAGTCATGGCACCTAGAACATTCCCCAAGTACACATCTTACCATGTCATTATCGACTCTAAAATAAAACAATTAAAAAAAACCAGTGGTTTTCAGCATAAAGATTTTATACTTTTTCATAGAGAGTAGAGGGAATCTTTCATTATTTTTGAGCAGGAGAGTAATATGTAAATCCCTTAGGTATTTTCCTCAGTTTGATATTGACTATGAAGAAGGGACTGCACTGAGCGCTAAGCAAAAAATAATTTTAAGGGTCAGGATGTATTAAGGGATTCATTGATTAAGTTGAGAACTTTCCTTCAAATTTATGAGATTACAGGACATGGGGACATTATTTGGAGACAATTGAAAGGTAACAGCAGAAATTTAAGCATAAATTTTCCTGCTCTACCCCTGTTCTTACAGAAAGATGATGGTATCCATTTTTTGACATATTAGAGGAGGGATAGCACCTCTGTGGAGAACCCCCACTGAATCCAGATTTTGGAAACAGAAAGGAACTTTACATACACTAACACCTATTAGGGAGCATAAGGAGACCCATGGCTAGCAGCAAATATAAGACTACCAGAGTACTATTCATAAGAGACCAGGAGGAAACAGGAACAGTTAGGTGGCACAGTAAATATAATACTAGGACCAGAGCCAGGAAGACTTATCTTTATGAGTTCAAATCTGGCCTCAGACATATAATAGCTGTATGACCCTGAGCAAGTCACTTAATCTTATTTGCTTTAGTTTCCTTTTCTATAAAATGAGTTGAAGATGAAAACAGCAAACCACTCCAGTATCTTTGCCAAGAAAACCCCAAATGGGATTCCAAAAAGTTAGACAGGACTGAAAAATGACTGAATCTTTTAATGGGCTGAGGCTCGAGTTGATGCACTGAGATCCCAAGCATGTGAGGTTAAATAGTAATTGGACCATACTCTATTAATATATATTCTTGGAGAAAGAATGGCCCCTGCCCATTCTTTGTGCAAGTCCTAATGTGTTGTATAGGAAATGACAATTTTGGTGGGTAGAGGCAAGGGAATGGAGAAGGAAGCGGAAAGAGAGACTGCTGGCTGGTTTCTTGACACAGCTGCTCACATTGCTATTGCGACCCCCCCCCTCAACTGCAATTCCCTTTCACCTCTGCTGGCTGGCTTCCCGTTGCAGCTGCCCATACTGCTATCGCAATCCCCCTTCACCTCAAAAAGAATAAAGATTGAAGATTTTTCCCTTAACCTGAATTCCTGACTCTGGCTGATTTTAAATACAGGGTAATCACAGAATCTTGTTTTAAGTATAACTGAGCAAATAAGTTATTTTGTCTATTATAAGCACCCAAATTAACTATAAGGGCTATCTGTATTTAGAGAAAGAATTGATAAATATAAGTATGTATAGAATAATCTTACATGCACATATACATATATATGTATACATAAGCATGCATACACACACACACACACACACACACACACACACACACACATATATATATATATATATATATACATACACACATATATATATACACACATTTGTATCTAGTGATATCCATCTCTGGGGTGGGGGATGGAGGGAGAAAAAAAAGAAAAAATAATTAGATGATTTTGTTGTATATTTGAAAGGAACAGTAACTTGTGCATAGTAAATTTGCAGTTTCATGTACTACCATCTTCTTATTGTATTATATTATGGAAATGCTTGTTTTATTCCATAAATTAAAAAATTTTTTTTAAAAATCTAAAAAAACAAAACAACAAAGAAGTAGGTGCCCTAGAAAAAAATCTAGTACAATGAAGCTTAGAGTCAGAAAGACCTGGATTTAAAACCTTCCTCAGATACCTCCTAGCTAGGAGGTCTTAACCTCCATTTCTTGTTGATAAAATGGTAATAATAACTATACCCAACTTCCAGGATTGTTTACAGGATCAAGTGACATGATGTATATAAAGTATTTGAGAGTTATAGACATGTTTTTGTTGTTTTTGTTAAGAATAATAATTATAATTCTTATGTACCCAATGAATTTAGTTGAATTTATTCATGTTGTAATCACTATCGAAGACTCCCTACTGCTGATTTTCTTCTATGTCTGTGCTTTAAGTAGGCAGAAGCCAGGTCCCAAGTCCAGGGAATATCATGGCCAGCTATGTATTTCACAGGGAATTGAACTTTAGCTTACCAAAGTATTTACTGCTATCTAAGCAAACTAGGGAATAAGTAGAATACTGAAAAGAGGCAGAACACAAATACCAAAGTTCCCAAAGTAGAACAGAAATATATTCTTAGTCTTAGGGGAATTGCAAATGGAACTGTGCCCTACTCTTATTTTATTCTTTTTTGGAGTTTTGAGACTATGTTCTATATAGAAATTATGAATTATAGATCTGCTCTCTGCCCTAACTAAAGGAAATTTGGAGAATTTTGCTTAATTCTGGGCACCATATTTTAGGAAAGTAATTGGAAAGCTAAAAGCCATAGAGAGGAATGAGATCAGATAGATAAATCTGATAAGAGAACTAGTGACCATACCATAAAAACACAGGTTAAAGTGAAGCTTCCTAAACTGTGAATTACAACTCCGTGTAAAGTAAAATAACAATGTGGGGATCCTGAAAACTTTGGCAACAGTAAAATTTACCAAATAGTTCACCAAGATTTAATTCTTTATATAAAAATACTCAAATTAATCTCATTAATATTCAAATTTGCTTTCATCTTTAATAAAAAGTAAAATTATATGTATGCCAAAGTATTATTTTAGAATAAAATTCTTTATCTTTTATTATCAATAAATGTTTGATTAGTACAATTCTTTTATATATATCTAAATTCTCAAAGTCATGTAAAACTGTTTTGGGCAAAAATTAATCATGAGTGGAAAAAGTTTAAGAAGGCTTGGGAATTTTTATCCTGGAGAATGTGAAAAAATCATTTACTGGAAAAAGAAGGAAACTTGAAAACATACTTTTTTTTCATAATTGTAACTTTTTATTGATATATATATATGCCTGGGTGATTTTTTACAACATTATCCCTTTCACTCACTTCTGTTCCAACTTTTCCCCTCCCTTCCTCCACCCCCTCCCCCAGATGGCAAGCAGTCCTATACATGTTAAATATGTCACAGTATATCCTAGATAAAATATATGTGTGCAGAACCGAACAGTTCTCTTGTTGCACAGGGAGAATTGGATTCAGAAGGTATAAATAACCTGGGAAGAAAAACAAAAATGCAAACAGTTTACATTCATTTCCCAGTTTTTTCTTTGAGTGTAGCTACTTCTGTCCATCACTGATCAATTGAAACAGAGTTAGATCTCTTTGTTGAAGAGATCCACTTCCATCAGAATACATCCTCATACAGTATTGTTGTAGAAGTATATAATGATCTCCTGGTTCTGTTCATTTCACTTAGCATCAGTTCATGTAAGTCTCTCCAAGCCTCTCTGTATCCATCCTGCTGGTCATACCTTACAGAACAATAATATTCCATAACATTCATATACCACAATTTACCCAACTATTCTCCAATTGATGGGTATCCATTCATTTTCCAGTTTCTAGCCACTACAAACAGGGCTGCCACAAACATTTTGGCACATACAGGCCCCTTTCCCTTCTTTAGTATCTCTTTGGGGTATAAGCCCAGTAGTAGCACTGCTGGGTCAAAGGGTATGCACAGTTTGATAATTTTTTGAGCATAGTTCCAAATTGCTCTCCAGAATGGCTGGATGTATTCACAATTACACCAAAAATAAAACATACTTTAGCACACATTTTAGAAGTATCACATAGCATATTAAAGGAGGAACATGATAGTTGTCTTCAAATACTTCTATGGGAGGGATCAAATTTATTTGTTTATCTTAACCCTAATACAGAGGCCCAGAATAAGAGCTTTTTGTTTGCTTGTTTCTTTTTGAGGGGGGCTCAAAATATGCAAAATATTCATAACAGACCTACATCAAGATGGCTAGGGTAACATTATTGTGTAGTAGCTTTTCCATAAATAGAGATATTAAAGTAGAAGCTAAAGTAAGAAATGCTCACATATATGACATTCCATTTATTGCCTCCAAGTTTTTACAAAGGTCACCTATGTTCTTCTTCCTCACTTTTTCATCACTGCCTTCAAGGCTCAACTCAGATACCGCTGCATATAGGAGACTTTTAATTTATCCCCCCAACTATAAGTTTTTTTCCCACTCTTTCTATTTTTTATTGAATTATTTCTGTACGTGTCATTCCATCCTCTTCCCTCATGGAAAGTAAGCTCCTTGAGTACAGGAATTATTTCACTTTGTCTTTGTAGCCTTAATATCTAATATAAGGGCTGGATTTAGTTGAATATATGCTTTTTGCATTAAATTGAATTCCTTCACTGGATAGGGAATTGAACTAGATGACCTTTGAGGCGTCTCACAACTCTAAAATGCCATAATTATTGGTTTATAGATGAGTTACATTTCTCATTCCAAGTGCCTTTGCAGAAAGAGACCCTTGCCTGCAATCAAAAGTCAAAGAGCGAAGCTTCTTTTTTCCCCTCCTATGGAGTGAGATTTCTGTATCTAATGACCTATTTCTAAGGCAGAAGATGAAAGGAAAATCAATCAGATGGCAGCTGCAATTTCATAAAATCCCCCAATCTTTGTCACCCACAAGCCCACTTATGAGGTGAGAATTCCAGGCTTCATCAGGAACATACGGATAGCCATTTTGCATCCATTTTGAGCCATTTACAGTGAGATTGATGCTATCTTCCTAATTTCTGATCTGCAGGAGTGAAAGAAATCCAAGAGAGACTGAAGGAAGTTAGAATATTAAATCTCTAGTTCCCTGGATATCACTTGTCATTTGCAGATTAGACCCGGAGGCCTTTAGCTTCCCTAACTAGTAAACATAATCTGAGAGGAATGGGACTCTCTTGGCCTCATTCTACATGCAAATGGCATTTTCATCTCATCTTTGATAATATTTATCTCAGAGGTGGGAGTTGTAAAGTTAGGGCTCTGACCCCTGGACCTGGTCTAAATAGCTGAGTGATTAAATCTGGTTACATTGAATTTTCAACATGGATTTGAGGCTGGGTCCCACTACTAATTTGCTGCATGATACAGAACAAATCATTTTTGTTATTTGAACCTCACTTTCTTTATCTGTAAAATGAGAGGTTTGTGTGGGGCACAATTAAATGACCCTTGTATCTTAATGAAGGCTTAAGAAAGCATGGATTAAGTTTCAGTAAGAAAAGATGGGTCAGAACAAGACAGTAAAAATAAGACAGACTAGTGGAAATATAACTAGAATTTGAAGAGCAATAAGAGAGATTGATAGAAAGAGGGGACCCTGGGTAAATTAGGCACCCATCCCAATCAGTAAAAATTTTTACTGTTGGATTTTTATAAGATCTCATATGGGTCTAACTAGCTCCTTCATTTTGGAAAAGAATCATTATGAATGATTTCTTGACTTGTGTCTGCATTGGATTTAAGTGAGTCAAAATTGCACAGTCATCAGCCTCATTCTCTCTTGCAGAGAGTCATAGAAGTCCAGTGGCAAGAGAAAAGTCAAGATGAGTAGTGATGGCCCAAAGCTAACAGGATCAGACATTAGGAAAAGAGAAAAGGGAACTTGGACCTGGGGATTAAGGCTGCCTGATTTATACTATTTGATGGGGAGAAGATACTACTAGAAAATTGGTAAGCAGCTGATGATAAAATTCACCAACAGGGAGAAAAGGAACTTCAGGCTGTTACTGCTGGTTTTACTCTGTCAAGATGACTTGAGTATTTTTGAAGTTTTCCAGGACTTCCTCATTTAATGGGATAGGGATGCTATTACTAAGGTCATTAGCCCCTCTCTTTTCTTAAATTCTGTGATCCTATAATTGCTATGTGATACAAAAAAGCACTGGTTGTCAAAGATCTGGGATCAAGAACTTACTTGGATGTTTACTCTATATGTGACTTTAGATAACCTATTTAATGTCCTTGGCTTCTGCTTCCTCATCTGAAACAAAAGTTAAACTAAATGACTTCTGAACTGAGCCCCAAAGAAGCCACCTAGAATATCTTCTCTGCAACTCAAGTGTGCCCAGCAGGAATACAGGCAGATCCAGAATAGCAGTTCCTGGCTCTTGGCTTCAGCAATATGATTCAACTATAGAATGGAAATTTTAGGCAAAGGTTATTTATTAGAAATATAGGGGAACTTCATATTAATATGCTTCATTTTACACATTATAGAACATGTTGGGTATCAGCAGATTTCCAGGGAACATGAATGCCTGAGGTACTTATTCCCAAAGTTCAAGGTCCATTTCTTTCTACCTGTAAAACTTAGCAAGAATTCAGGGAGAAAAGCTCTGTTGAGAGTCATATGGACTTTGGTAGTCCAGTAGATTTTCTATACACAGTAGTTTAGAAATCTCATCTTCCTTATTTGATACCAGTGTTTAAATAAAGTCAAAAAAGAAAATATAGTCAACCAATCTCTATCTTTTTTCACTGCACTCACACATAGCATTTCCAGAGCCTTGCCATCAGATACACCTGTGAGTATTCACATATATATGTGTATATATATATATATATATATATATATATATATATATATATATATACAGACACAATGCATACAACAAATACACACACACACACACACACACACACACACACACACACCTACCACCTAATTATAGAGAAAATGTCCATTAGGCTAAGTGGAGAGTGTGCCATATCAGCCAGATTGATAGATGAATAATCTCTTGTTGCAAATGTAAAAATTGCACATTCCTTCAGGTAGAGAGAAATCAGCTAATCCATAATTAATGAGCATTGATGGCTTAAATAAAGCTGTCTTCTGATGAAGAATTATTCTTAGGGTAACGCAGGATTCAGTTCCAAAGAGCAGCAGACAACTTCTCTAGAAGTCTCTCTCTTGAGCACAAAGATATTCACAGTTCAGCTTGCTTACGGCTTTAACTCAACCTGTCACTCAAAAGAAGTAAAAAAACAAATGAGAAAATCCCAGAGACAAAGCATCAAATTCTCTTGGCTTTGGTCCAAGACTCTAAGGTTGATGAGAAGGGAAATCTAGTAAAGTTAAGATTCACATCTGGGGCTCCCTCAGCTAATAAACATCCCCGGCATCCCAGCTCTGCTTATCTTAGGAAGGAGGTTTTGTTTAAGACCAGTTCTGGGAGAACTAAGACCCTCATGAAATCATTCTTGTCTACATAATTACCTGACCTGAAGAGTATTCCAAGGGACATTCATGACTTACCATATAATTTCAAGGATATTGGTAGGATCCTAAGTTGGTATTACCTGCAAATAGCTTGAAACTTCTTTCAGAATATCCTGGATTCTAAGATAAACATGCATTAAGGGAGACTGCATGATTAAGAAGGTAATTGTCAAAGACAGTTTCTGTGAACCTTATGACACAGACTCATTGCAACCAAATTGTTATTTTCCATGCTTAAAGATTTCAGTCAACTTAGTAGCTTGGCAAGGCAATCAATTCCTCCCAAGGGGGTGTTCGTAGGAAAAGGTAAACACATTTGCATATATAAAAGGAAAAATACAAAGAAATACAAAACTCCCCTAATCATCTTGTCCCCACTGAAATAAGAACTGTCCCTTACGCTATCTCCTATCTCTATCCTCCAAGACTGCTGAATTCTCTCTTTTTTAGGTTTATCTAGCTTTATTTTACCAATGAGATAAAAGTTTCACCCACTTATAATATTGCCCCACCAATAGCCAATCTTTTCATTCCTGCTTTGGGGCTAATTCAAATGCCAGATTCTCTGTGAAATTGTCTGCCATTCTCACTTCCAACACCTACCTGGACATATCTATCTGCCAAGTTTCTGACCACAGAGATTAGCAGGCATGTCATAGGAAGATGAATAGGATCAAAGATGTCTATCAATCCACAAGAAATAATATCCAAAAGAAGCAGTGATAAATAACTCACAGTCTCAAATGTTTTTATATAAAAGTGCAAAAAATGAGTAATTAAAATAAATAAGAGTTCTTAAAGTAAAAGATATATTTGATCTCAAAGGTATCCCTGAGACTTTGTGGAATATCACTTGTGACTAAATTTCTATCACCTTTAAAATAAAATATAAAATTTTCAGCCTTGTATTAAAAATCATTCTACAAGCATTTTTTGGCTTCCACCCACTTTATGATCTAATTCATATTATTCTTCTTTACTTATGCTGTCTCAATTAAATATTTCTAATTGTTTCCTGTTATTGCTGTTCAGTCACGTTGGAGTCTTTATGACTTTATAAATCATAGCCATGAGTTGTTCTTGGCAAAGACACTAGAGGGGTTTGCCATTTCCTTTTCTAGTGTATTTAGAGGTTGAGTGACTTGCTCAGCATCACTCACTCAGTAAGTATCTGAGACTGTATTTGAACTCAGAACTTTTTTGACATCAAGCCTAGTACTCTATCCTTTGAGCCAGCTAGTTTCTTCCTAATTGTTCTCTGTACATGACATTTAATATCTCACCTCCATTCCCTTGTATGTATTGTTCCCATCTTGTAGAATCTCTGCCTTCTTTAATATCATCCCCTTTACCAGACCTTTGTTGTTTATTGTTGTATTCTTTTCTTTTTTTCTTGCAAGGGACAGGTAAGTGGCACAGTAGATTGAATGCTGAGTCAGGAATCAGAAAAACCCAAGTTTGAATTCTGCCTCAAATATTTACCAGTATGTCATCCTAGATAAGTTGCTTAACATCTCTCAAACTCAGTTTCCCAATTAATAAAATGAGATAGTAATAGCATTTAACTCTTAGAGTTCTTAAGAGGATAAGGATATGACATTTGTAAAGGCAATTTATAAATCTTAAAGTGCTACATTAAAGTGCTCTAATTAAAAGCAACTAAGCATTTAAATATCTTAAAGTACTACATAAATGGTAGTTATTATTATTTTATATGCATTCTGTTTATATACACACACACACACACACACACACACACACACACACACACACATATATATATGTATGCCTGTTTCATTCTTCCAGAAGACTGTTGCCAGAGAGAAGAGACTATTCAGCTTTCTCTTCTTTGTGTCAGTGGTGATGGATTTGGATACTTTGCTTTGCATATAATACTTGTTCAACGACTTTTTGTTCAATTGAATTGAATTAAAAGGCTATGGTTTCTTCAAAAGATTTTTAAAAGAAATGCAAGAGCATTTAAACTTAATATGCTCAAGTGAAGAATCCAGCAATTAGATGCTGAAGATTGGTGGAGAGCATTTGAGTGAGAATAAATAGAGGAATAAGTAAAAATAGTAATGTGGCAGAAGTGTGTTACAGACCACATAGAAGAAGAAAGTGAATAATCAAGAAACATCACAAGGTTAGCAACAGATTTAGGGCATAGTACTGAGAGAGAACTTCACTATCCCATTATATTCTGGAACTTCCTCTCTCCCCTAAGAGTAGAACAGCATATATATTCTTTTTTTTAATTATTTTTTTCTTTATTAAACCTTATTTATTTTTCAAAACATATGCATAGATAATTCAACATTAGCCCTTGCAAAATCTTGTGTTGCAATTTTCCCATCTTCCCCTACCACCTCTCCTAGATGTCCAATATATGTTAAACATGGTAGAAATATATGTTAAATCCAATATAGGCATACATATTTATACATTTACCTTGCCACTCAAGAAAAATCAAATCAAACCAGAAAAAAAAAGAGAAACAAAATAAAATACAAGCAAACAAGAACAAAAATAGTGAAAATGCTATGTTGTGAATCACATAATTCCCATGGTCCTCTCTCTGCTCTCTTCATCATTAAACCATCGGAACTGGTATAAATCATCTCGTTGTTGGAAAGAGCTAAGTCCATCAGAATTGATGATTGTATAATCTTGTTGTTGCCGTGCACAATGATCTCCTGGTTCTGTTCATTTCACTTAGCATCAGTTCATGTAAGTCTCTCCAAATCTCTCTGAATCATCCTCCTGATCATTTCTTACAGAACAATAATTTTCCATAACATTCATATACTATAACTTATTCAGCCATTTTCTAACAGAAGGGCATCCACTCAGTTTCCTAGTTTCCTGCTGCTACAAAGAAGGCTGCAAGAAACATTTTTGCACATGTGGGTCCCTTTCCCTTCTTTAAGATCTCTTTGGGATATAAGCCCAGTAGAAACACTGCTGACTCAACTTTTTTGAGCATAGTTGAGCAGAGATCCAGAATGGTTGGATCTGTTCAAGTTCCTTCAACAATATATCAGTGTCCCAGTTTTCCCATATTCTCTTCAACATTCATCATTATCTTTTCCTGTCATCTTAGCCAATCTGAGAGGTATGTAGTGGTGACTCAGAGTTGTCTTAATTTGCATTTCTCTGATCAATAGTGTTTTAGAACAGCTTTTCATATGAGTAGAAATACTTTCAATTTTTTCATCTGAAAATTGTCTCTTCGTATCCTTTGATCATTTATCAATAGGAAAGTGGCTTGGATTCTTATAAATTGAGTCAATTATCTATATTTTAGAAATAAGACCTTTATCTGAATCTTTGAATGTAAAAATGTTTTTCTTGTTTATTGCTTCCCTTCTAATCTTGTTTGCATTTTTAACTTAATATAATCAAAATTATCTATTTTGTGATCAATAATGATCTCCACTTCTTTTGTCACAAATTCTTTTCTCCTCCACAGATCTGAGAGGTAAACAAACCTATGTTCTTCTAATTTGTTTATAACATCATTCTTTATGTCTAGATAATGAACTCATTTCGACCTTATCTTGGCATATGGTGTTCATGTGGGTAATGACTAGTTTTCACCATATATATTCTTAAAACAGTAATAATTTCTTTTTTAAACATTAGAAGTAATTTTTAAAAGCTTCTATTTCAGACCTGATTTTGACCTACAAAAGGGAGTGATTGTCAAAGTATAAATAACTGCCACTTTGGGATAAAGTAACCTTAATACCTGAGAGGATGATATTGATAATGAAGTAAATACTAGGCACTATGTGAAGAAATCTGAATTTTTTTCTAGGAAGAGAAATTTGAGTTATTTGCAGAAGGCATAGTTAAAATTGCATGGTTTAAATACCATGGCTAGGTTATCAATCCTAGAATCCAACCATCAATCCTAGGATGAAGGATTTTCAGGAATGAAGTTCTTGGTGATAGAACACAAATGATGTAACAAAGATCAAACTAGAATCTAAATGGAGAACAACCTGAATAGAGGGGGTAATAAGTCAAGGCAAATTTCAAAAATACAAATATAAGACATGGAAGAATGAACAAATAAATTTAGATGATGGATATGAAAGAGTAGCATGACCTGTAAAAATATTTAGAATCTTAAGTCTTAGAGCTGGATCTGGTTAAAAATGTGAAGAATAATAAAAATGCATTTGATTTTTAATTGTTATTATTGTTTCTGTTAGCTATGTTAGGGCTATTAGGGATAGTGTTATGCCACAGTTCTCTTTAACTGTCCTGACTCAGTTTCCTTGTACAAGTTTCCCTTGTCTCAGTCTTCCTAATTACTTCCCTAAGCTGTAAATCTCCCTCTGGTCCATGAAGGCTGAGGACCAATTAGTCTAAGGTTATAAATTGTTAGCCCAAGCAAAATAAACAAGAGAGTAGACTTCCTGATTATCTTCTGTCCTTGAGAATTCACAACATCGCTCTAAAATATTCCAAGATATTTCACTAACATCTTTATCTCTGGGTATTCAGACATCCTGTCTCTGGGTTCTTTTTTGATTTGTAGCCTTTTCCAGCTGGGCTTTCCCGCTCTTTCCCACTCTTTCCCTCTTCTTTGTCTCCAAAAGGTATATAAAGGTTAGAGATTCTCCATTCATTACTGGAGAATGGCGGCTGGTGGGTGGATGCTGGATGCTGGATTCTTTGAGATGATAGTCTCCTCCAGACCTGGGACCAACATGAATTCTTTGGTCCCAGTATATCTTTATCTCTGTCTGACTGGATAATTTGAGACGAGAGTCCTGTCCAGTCAATCTTACTCTCCCATTAATAAAATATTAAAAACTCTCTAATCTCTCTCCTGCCTCAGTTTCTCCAGCATTACAATAGGTGAGAAGGGATAAGATTATTGACTGGGAGGATTGATTCATGATAATGATTAACATAGAAAAAGCAAAACTATTCATGATTTTTTTTTTCTGTTTTCATCAAAGAGCAGATTCTTCAGACTGAGAATAATGGAATATGGCTAACAGAGTTAGGCTTCTGGAAACAAGTGAGATAATGCTATAAGAAGCTCTTACTAGCTATGTACTTCAGGTTTTTAACCTATAAAGTGGGGTAGTTATTGGAAAAGATGACTTATGAGATTCCTTCATTGAGTTCTGAATTCATGCTCCTCACCTACTTAGGTGTCTTCAATGATTCCAAGTCATCAGGTCTAAATAAACTATACTGAGGATCCCAAAATAACTTATAGATATATGATGACTTGCTATTTTTTTAAATCATTAAAAAATTTAGGGATGTTTGTTATCCTCATTTTACAGATATGAAACAGATAGGAATCATTTACAGATGTGAAGCTTACTGAGGCTGTGACTCCTTCAGTATCAGGCATTTTGCAAGTGACAGAATTGGTCCATGAATGCAAGCCTCATAATTTCAAATAGAGTATTTTTCTTCCTTTACCATGCTATTTGTCATATTCAGCTTAAGGTTAAGTGTTTAGGTGATAGAGAAGAAAGATCAGATATACTTTTTTTTCCCGGATGAAGCTGATAGTTCAGGAAAGTAAGAAAATATAATGGAAAGAGTACTAGATTTAGTCAAAAGAAAAAAGGAGACAATCTAGTTCAGTGAAAAGAGATTTGAAATCAGAGTTTATTTTAAACTCTTGACTGACAGTTGTTGAGTTTTTCATGTAATTTTAGACAAGTAATAAAACTTCTTTGGATATCAGTTTCCTTATTTGTAAAATGAGCAATTGGGATTAGATGATCTCTAAGATTTCTTCTTGTTCTAAATTTATGATGCTATGATTCTGCCAGGGGCTTGATTTTGAACTCCATTTAATACTTCTGTGAATATAGTAGAGCTAGTTAACCTTCATGGATCTCAATTTTCTCATCTGTAAAATACGGGTGATTAAACTAGATAATCTCCAAAGTATCTTTTAGCCCTATATCCTATAGCTTCCATGACAAATCTCAAATGTGAGAAACAGTTGGAGACCAATACAAAAGTCAGGAAATCCCCTGAACTTAATATAGAAAAAAAAAGTATTAGAGAAGCAACAAGTACCATGAACAAAGATTTTGCTGCACTAGGAATAGCTTGGAAAAATATCCATGGCACTTGAGCTAAGCCTTGAAAGATGGGTAGAAATTGGATGAGAGTCATAATAAACAGAAATAGTGCCAGCAAATTTATAGAAAATGGGAATGAGCAAGGTGTAGGCAGGAATGACAGGAGAAGAATAAAGGGATAAAGCCACATTCTCATGGTGTGGACATAGGGGGAGTGAGAGCTAAGATTCTAACCTTGTATTTATAGTGACATTTGTTGTCATTGTTTTGCTTGCAATTGTAAAGCAAAGATATCCACTGTTGAAAGGCCCCCAGGAGGAGGAAAGCAGAAAAGAATGGGAGATTTAATCTGCATGGACAGGATACTGAATATCAAAATCCAGAGCTCCCTTTGCTTGAAGTCAACCTAATTAGAAATCAAGTTGTAGGTGGCAGAGAAAACTAAAGTGGGGAGTGGGAGAAAGAGTGAATCATGAAGTGTTTTTGAATCTAAGTGGTATGTTTTTTTCCTCTCTTCTTCTCTTGCAGGGGTCATGCTCAGTACTGGGAGGGTTAATAAGACAAGTCGTGGTTGTCTAGCAACTAGCATTTTTCTCTGGGTGTTGCTAACCTACCAGAGGCTGCAGCCACTGTGGGAGGGGGAGTGAGTATTTGGAGTTCTCTCTTGTGCTTTAGATTCTCATCGAGAAAATGAAGGTTATGGTTTGCATGGAAGGCAGAAAACAGAGATGGAAGTGGGATATCTCTCAGATGCCCCAGAGAAGTCCCTGACACATGACTCTCATGGCTGAATCAGTATGAATCTGCCCTTCCTCTTAAAATAGGAACTTCCAGGAAGGGAGAGCCAAACTAGAATCACATTTTCTGGTGCCCAAGACTATCCTTTGGATATCCTTAAAGAAAACAGGTTCATGGGTCTGAGGTCAAAATCCTTTGACCATCTCTTTCTACTTCTGTTAGATCTTGCTAAGTTAAACCACTTCTCTGGAAGGGTGAGGATCATTGTGATTTGGAAATTGCACAGGACTAGAACTAGAGACCTGAGTTGAATATGAGTTTTACTACGTATTAATTAGCTGGGTGAACATTCACAGGTCATTTAATTTCTCTGAGTCCTAGATTCTAGAATTAATATGATGGAACTGAATCTGACAATCTCTAAGCTCCAGCTCAACAGAATTCAAAATATGACATATCCCAGTCCCAACAGCCTATGAATTAATGTTTCTTCCCCCAAGTCTCCCTTTTACTTTTTCCTTGTTCCAGCCAGGAGATGTTAATGAAAAGGGAGAAAACCCCAGGCATCGGAGATAGTCAATGAAAAAACAGAGTCAAGAGATGGAGTAATTTGTGCAAAGAGTATCAAGGGAATCAGTGTCATTGAATCATAAAATATATGGAAGGGAGACTGGAAAGGTAGGAGGGGATCAGGCTATTGGGGGAGTTAAAATCCAACCAGAAAATTTCCTATTTAAATGAAGAGGTAATAGGGAGCACTGAAGTTTAATTTAGTTGAGAGACAGAGGTAACACTGTAAGACTTGTGCTTTAGGAAGGTTGTTTTAGCAGCTGAATGGAAGATGGAGTGGAATGATGAAATACTTGAGTCAGGGAGTCCCAACCAACAGGTTATTATTGTTGTATAAGTAACAAGTAATCAAGGAATATACTAGTGTGTTGGCTAAGTCAAAAGTGGAAACAGGATGTATAGAAAAGATGCTGTAAAGGTAAAATCAACAAGATTAGATATGTGAATGTTTATAAAAGGAGTGAGGAGTGAAATGTGACACCTTATTTTTGAATTTGGAGGACAAGGAGAATGGTGGTTCTCTAATAGTAATAAAGAAATTATATGGAATGAAAAGATTTAGGGAAAATACAATAAGTTCAATTTAGGAAAAGTTTTGATTTAAGCTATAATTGAGAAATCCAGTTCAGATGACTTAATAGATAATAAGAAATGTGAAGTAGAGAACAGAAGAGAAATTAGAAAGGAATAAATAAATCTCAGCATGAAGATGGTCATTGAATCCATGGAAGTTAACATGATCACAAAGGGAAATAGTAAAAGAATAAAAGAAGAGGCACAGGACAGAAACCTGGAGAATACTGACAGTTAGTGAGAGTCATCTAGATGAATAGCAACCAAAGGAGACTGAGAAGAAGAGATCAAATAGATAGGAGGAGAACCAAGAGACACTAAGGTCACCAAAATCTATTGAGAAGAGAGTATCAAGAAGAGAATGATTAAAATCATCAAAGTCTACAAAGAGATGAATTGAGAAAGAGACAATAGATTTGGCAAAGAAAAGATCACTGGTAATACTAGAGAGAATAGTTTCAATTGAGTGATTGAAAGGATAGAAACCATACTCTTTGAGACTTAGGAAAATAGTGAGAAGAAAGGAAGTGGAGATAACAAATGAAGATAGTCTAAGGATTTCACTTATTTATTTATTTCTAATTAATTAATAAATTT
The DNA here is from genome assembly GCF_016432865.1 of Antechinus flavipes. Taxonomy (NCBI): domain Eukaryota; kingdom Metazoa; phylum Chordata; class Mammalia; order Dasyuromorphia; family Dasyuridae; genus Antechinus; species Antechinus flavipes. Next base: position 627,799,808 of record NC_067399.1, on the reverse strand, counting down.
AAAACTTAAATACAAAATGAAAAAAAAAAGAAAATATAAAAAGAATAAACAGTAGAAAACACTGCCATGTGCAAAGCAGAACATGAGAGGATTGAAAATATGAAAAAAGAGATTTCCATTTTAAAAAAGCTTATATAATAAACATTACATATTATGTTCAGAGCTGTCTACTTTTGCTTTCTTGAAGGTTTTCTTTTGTGCTTGACTATGCACTTTTTATTTTATTTTATTTCCTCTTTCCTTCCCTACCTGTTCCAAGAAAGCTACAATGAAGTACAAAAGCAGATTTTGAGGTTGCAAAGCAGAGAGAAAGATAATTTTTTTGATTTTTATGTGTGTGTAGATACACATATATAATTTCCCCCAGTTACATGCAAAATTTTTTAAAATTTATTTTTAAAACTTTGAGTTCCAAATTCTCTCCTTTCCTTCCCCACATTGATAATGTACATGTGAAATTATGCAAAACATTTTCATAAAACATAGATCTTCAACCTTCACCCAAAAAACAAAAACCTTAAGAAAAATAAAATTTAGTAAAAAGCATTTTTTGATCTGTATTTGGACACAATTTTTTTTTCTAGGTATGGATAACATTTTTTATCATACGTCCTTGGGAGTGGTCTTGGATCATTGTATTGTTGACTCACAGATGATCATCCCACAACATTGTTATTACTTTATACATGATGAGGTTGTGGGTTGTGATCCCTTTAAGAAACTTGTCTTTTCATATTGATTTATTCCTTTCTGATGTCCAACCCCTCCTACTGATGCATTATCAATCCAGGAAGCTAGGACCTTTTGATTCACAAATCCTGGTCAAAAGCACCGCTTTGAATTCCTTTAGAAGATCAGGGTCTGTCCCAGCCCCGACCCAGATCTGAGCCAACTTGGGCTGTCCCAGCCCCCATTCTAATGATCTGCTCAGGTTTCCCAACCCTCACCAAGCAAACTCCAGCCCCCACTGAAATTTAGCAAGGAACCAACTTAAGACTCCACCCACAGGCCCCTTTAGCTAAATCTCTCCTTATAAAAGAATCAAACTGGGGCCCTCTCTTTGCAGAGGGTTGAAATACGCTGGCACCATGCGTGAGACCCCAAGGATCCTCTGTCCACTGGAATCCTGTTTCTGGTGTCCTCTTATCTCTACCTTCACCTATTTCCTTAACTATACTTTAAATCTTACTTCCAAACCCCATAATAAATCTCTTTTATCAATGTAGCTTTTCAGACCTATAAATTCCTTTACAGGGGACTCTTGCCATTACTAGGTCTCCTTTCACTCTGTATCCTTGCACTGAATCCAAAAGGGTTGCAGGGAACTCTATTTGACTCCCTGTACCCTGACCCAGCCACTAGACTTCACCCTAATTTCACTTAGGTACCCCATATCTAGAAGTCATCATACAAAGTCCATTTCATTTTGTATGAGCTCATTGAGGACTTTCCAGGTTTTTCTGAGAACAGCCTACCATCATTTCTTATAGAACAATAGTATTCCATCATAATCACATCTCACTATTTATTTAACCATTCCCAAATTGATGAGTACTCCTTCAATTTCCAATTTTTTGCCCTGAGAAACAAGCCCTAAAAAAAAATCTTTTGGCGGCAGGGAGGTGGCAGGGTGGATAGAGCACCAGCCCTGAAATCAGGAGAACCTGAGTTCAACTCTGGTCTCAGACAGTTAACACTTCCTAGCTGTATGACTCTGACAAGTTACTTAACCTCAATTGCCTCAGCAAAATAATAATAAAAATAATATGTTTTGGGATTCATGCCTAGTAATGCTATTGTTAGGTCAAAATATATGTATGATTTTATAGCCTTGGGGCATAATTCATATCTTTTAATTGCTTATCAATTGGAGAAAAGTTCTTTTTTTAAAAATAAATTTGACTCAGTAAAGGGAGAGATTATTAAGCATAAAGGTGGTGCATTTGTAGATGACAGCAAGATCAAGGATATAGCATTTCTGCATGTAGATGAGGAGGGGGTCTGAAGAATAAATTCCAATTTCATGGGAAATGAGTAAGGTGAAAAACTTGCAGACATTGAAGTGTGAGGACAAATGATGGAGAAGAGAGAAAGACTGTGAGCCTAAAAATGACCTGATCAAGAAAAGAAGGGAAGTTCCAGAAGGTCAGTAAACTATAACAACCAGATTTTGGTTGTGTGAACCTCAGCAGAGGAGAAGTTACTGCATGAATGTGTTAGAAGGTTTATTCCAGCTTGGAAATAAAAATGGAAAGAAAAGGAGTGCTCCAGTTCCTCAAACTCAATCAGTGAAGCAAGGGTAGTAAATCAAAGGACAAATCAATATTGGAAGAGGTGAACAGGGAAGTTATGTCATTAGGAGGGAACCAGGTCTCAGTATGACCCAGAAGAAGAAGGAAAGAGTAGGGAAAAAAGATGTAAGATGAAAGCAAGGTTGATGCCTATATAGCAGATATTCCAGAGAACACAGTGGGAGTAGCTTTAGAACTGGTGCATTGAGGAGATTAGACTGAGGAAGATTGGAATAAGGTTATGGTGAGTGGGAGATGGATAATGGAATTTGAATTATGACAACTCAGAATACAGAATTACTGAGAGGAAAAATGTGACTGAGAGTTCATTAATTCACTGAAGAAAGAGTTTAGATGGGATAATCAATATCGATAGGAATTTGGCTTCAGGTTGAAGTCTTCTTGGGGCCTTGGGAAGCTCAAGAAGGTGACAAGAGTGGAAAGCTGATACACTGACTTTTCTCTTCCTCCCCTGAAGATAGAAAGAGGCTAAATCAGGAAATTGGTCTTTGATCCAATGGTATGTCTCTTTCAGCCCTCTGAAAGCAAGAAGAGACTAGCTGAGGAGATTGGTATTCAATTTAGTTGTGTGTGTGTGTGTGTGTGTACATACTTTGTGGCAGGAAGGGTTCCCTACAAATAGTTGAGTAGTATTCAATGTAATAAAAAATGAACATTATGACATTATAAAGAACCAACTTGATTCCAGAGAAATCATATTTGAAGATAACCCTCCCACTCCTTTATATGGATTCAGGTGTGGAGTATAATACATGACATATAATGCTAGATTTTTTTTTTCTTGTATTGATTGGTTTTGTTGAATCTTTTCTTTTTTTCTTTCTTTTTGAAGAATTTCTTTTTTGTAATGAGGGAGGAATTCAGGAGTGGGGATCTAGGCAAGGTAAAGACAAAATATGTCAATATATGCATATATTATATAAATTATATTTTAATGCTGAACAAAAGAGTATTTCATTTACTCTTGAAATAATTGGAATGATTATAGGTTGCTGAATGGGAGAATGAAATAATCAAACTTATGTTTTAGGAATATCAATTTCACAGGTGTATGGAAGATGGATTGGAGAAATAGAGGAGACTAGAGCCTAGAAGACCAATCAGGCAGCAATTACAACAGGCCAGGCAAAAAGTGAATAACATCATGGAGGTAGAAAAAAATAAGCTTTGACACCTCATATAATATGTGAGAAGACAGAGTGAGGATCGGAGGTTTCTCAGGGGTTATGAACCTGGATGATGAGAAGAATAAGGCACTCTCAACATAAAGAAGAGCTGAAGGATGGTTTTGGAGGGACAGAAAAGACCATCAGTTCTACTTTGAATATGTTTTTTTGAAATGCATATAATCAGTGATTCCCAAACTTTTTGCAACTTTAAATTTCCTAAGTGAATTATACTGATTTGTCAAAGACACATGCTATTCCCTCTCTTCCTGGCCAGCAACAATACACCTCTTACTGAATGCCAGATTTCATGTGGATGATAGAAGAGTAACAAGAAAGGGAAAAGATCTGTCTCTAACCCATAAGAAAGGAGCATATCACAAGAAGTGCTCAATGTCTGGTGTCCTAGATATGCTTAATATAGTTGAGAGACAGCTGATCCAAGATAACTATCCCATGCTAATCAAGGACCAGTTGGAGCAGATCCTGGAGTTTAACCATCCATAATAAACATGCAGAGTATGGAGATATTTAAGTATAAATATACATTAAGGTCCAATTAAAACAAGTAAACTTAAATAGGGGGGAAAACCTTCAAATACATGTAGCATCTTCGTTTCTGAGAATGATTTTATATGCATTTACATAGATGAAAATTGCCACCCTGACTTAGGGGTTGGAAAAAATTTCATCACGTTTCTTGGCAAGAAAAAGTGTCATCTTCTGAAGGAGTATGAGAGATTACTGACCTATTCACCCTCTTTGAATTCTTTTATGACTCTCTAAATGGCTAGGCTAATTGTGAGGAACAGCAACTTCTTCCCTCTCAGATTATATATGTATTATATATACATCCATACGTGTGTGTATATATATACACATATATATATATATATATATATATATATATATACACACGTATGGATGTATATATGTATATATATGTATGTATGTATGTATATATATATACATAATTGAAGAATTATTGATTAATGACAACTAAGAAAACTAAGGAAGGAAATTGTAATGTGAGAAGAGGGGATATAATGAAAGAAAGAAAAGCCAAGGTCACACTGAGTTCAGAATTTACCAGTGTATTAAATTTAAAGAATTTAGGATACAAGTTCTCAGAAAGAAATTATCTATAGTAGTCAAGCTGAAAATCTCAGCATGGGTCCAGGAAGTGCTCAATCTGAGAAATGGCCATGAGTTCAAGAGAAATACTGGTTTGTCCCATACAACTTCTTTGCCTGAAATGGCATTTTTCTAACACAAAAGCAAAGAGATAGGTATATCTCTCCTTGTTTTGATGCTTCAGCATTTCTGTAGACCAGTGTTAGCTACAGTCTCATCTTGTTTCCTTGGACAATGCTATTATAAGCCTAAATAGAGACTATGTTTTATCCTTCTGTATCCCAGATGTGAGCTCACACAAGGTATAAGAGACTAGCTAGGCAGGTAATCAATGAAGACTTGTTAAATTGAATTTCTTAATTTGAAATTTTAGCTCCTTTTAGCTATATTGATCTAACCTGTACCTTTGGAAGATTATAGAATCACAGAACTTCTGAACTTAAAGCAAGCTAAGAGGCCATCCAGTTTGATACATACTAGAAAAAAGAATCCCTCTAACACTGATAAGTGGCTATCTGGACTTTGTATGGATTGGATGTTAAGGTATTTCATTCAAGGCTGCTTGCCATAGTAGATGGAGAACTAACTTTGCATCCAGGAAATGTGGCTCAGGTCCCACATCTGATAAACATTAGCTGTATAACCCTGGATAAATAATTTAATATATTCAGGTGGGGACTTCTGGTGGTGGAGCCAAGATTTCAGAGTAAAGCCAGGAAGCTACTTGAGCTCTCCCAGTTTCCCTTAAAAACCACATGAAACCAAGCCTCTGAACAGAGTGATGGAAGGAAACCATTCTCCAGTTCAAGATAGACTTGAAAAAATTCAAGAAAGGTCATCCTCACTGGGGTGAAAGGATGTTTAGCCCAACTCAGATAGACTCTGTGAAAGTTGGTGAGAGGGTCTTAATCACAGCAAATCAACAAATAAAGCCCTCAGTCCTGACTCAACAGAAGAGCAAATCAATGAGGCAGCTTCCAGACACAACTCAAAAAGCAAACTGGTAAACCAGACTGTTTCCTGAAAAGAGTAAGGAAAGTTACCTCGTGCAAACACCAAGGACCCCTGTGATCAAAGCTGCACAGGAAGCTTGAGGCAGTGCCCTCTTTACTCCAGGAGCAGAGTTCAACCATATAAGTAAAAAAAAAAAAAAAAAAAAAAAAAGAGGAAATATCAAAAGAAAAGGAAAGGAAATGAGCAAGACCAAAACTCAAATTAGGACAGAATGTCCACAAAAGAAATCTCAAAGAGTGATGTGAAATTTGAATTTGTTTCAAGCCCAAAGAAACTTCTTGGAAGTGCTCACAAAGACTAAAAGACAAATAAGAAAGGAAGAAGGAAAATGAGAAAGGAAATGAAAGGAATGAATGGATGAGTCAGCAGCTTGGAAAAGGGAAGAGAAAAATTGTCTAAAGAAAACAACTCCTTAAAAAGTAGAATTAACCAAATGAAAAAAGAGATACAAAAACTACCTGAAGAAAATCATACATTTTAAAAAATATTTTATTTTATTTTATTTAATAATAACTTTATATTGACAGAATCCATGCCAGGGTAATTTTTTTACAACATTATCCCTTGCACTCATTTCTGTTCCGATTTTTCCCCTCCCTCCCTCCATCCCCTCCCCTAGATGGCAAGCAGTCCTATATATGTTAGATATGTTACAGTATATCCTAGATACAATATATGTTTGCAGAACTGAACAGTTCTCTTGTTGCACAGGGAGAATTGGATTCAGAAGGTAAAAATAACCCAGGAAGAAAAACAAAAATGTAGATAATTCACATTCGTTTCCCAGTGTTCTTTCTTTGGGTGTAGCTGCTTCTGTCCATCATTTATCAATTGAAACTGAGTTAGGTCTCTTTGTCAAAGAAATCCACTTCCATCAGAATACATCCTCATACAATATCGTTGTCAAAGTGTATAATGATCTCCTGGTTCTGCTCATTTCACTTAGCATCAGTTCATGTAAGTCTTGCCAGTCCTCTCTGTATTCATCCTGCTGGTCATTTCTTACAGAACAATAATATTCCATAACATTCATATACCACAATTTACCCAGCCATTCTCCAATTGATGGGCATCCATTCATTTTCCAGTTTCTAGCCACTATAAACAGGGCTGCCACAAACAGAAAATCACACATTAAAAATTAAAACAGGGCAAATGAAAGCCAATGACTCTGTGAGACAGCAAGAATCAGCCAAAAAAACCTAAAAAAGAATGAAAAATGGAAGAAAATGTGGAATACCTCATTGGAAAAACAGCCAATCTGGAAAATGGAACCAGAAGAGACAATATAAAAATTATTGGCTTACATGAAGGCCAGATCAAAAAAAGATCCTGGATAGCATTCTTCAAAATATCATTAAAGAAAACTGTGCCGATATTCTAGAAACAGAGGGGAAAACACTCATTTAAAGAATCTATTGATCATCTTCAGAAAGCGATCCCACGAGGAAATCCCCAAGGAACATTTTTTTGCAAAACTCCAGAACTACAACTTCAAGGAAAAAAAAATATCATAAGCTGCTAGACAAAAAACAATTCAAATATCAAGGAACAACAGTTAGGATTACCCAGTTAGGATTACCCTTGCAGCTTCTACAATAAAGGATCGTAGGGCCTGAAATACCCTATTCCAAAAGGCAAAGAATCTAGGGTTACAACCAAGAATTACCTACACAGCAAGACTCAGCATCATCTTTCGGGAGAGGAGATGGAGCTTCAATGAAGTAAGAGACTTTAAATCACTAGTATTGATAGAACGAGAACTAAATAGAAAATTTAATCTACAAACAGAACTGAAGAGATACATAGAAAGGTATCCAGGAGGAAAAGTACACACACACACACACACACACACACACACACGCACACACACACATCACTAGGGAGTGATCACATGGACTGAGGGTGTTGTTGTGAATGGACTTTGATGTGCTGAAATCAAAGAAAGAGGTATTAAGGAGTGGGAAAAGTCTGTACTTGAGATAGAGGGAAGGTGAGGTATAATGGGACAATTAGTTCACATGAAGAGGCTCAAAAGATCTATCACTATCCAGGGAAAGAAGGGAGGGGAATGAGCATTGTCTGAAGCTTGATCTCATAAGTTTTGACTCTAAGAGGGAATAACTTAATTGTTCAGTTGAGTATAGAAAGTTATCTAATGTTATAAAGAAGATAAGGAGAAAAAAAAGGAGGAACAGGATAGAAGATAGAAACACTAGAGGAAAAAGTAAAAGAAGAGGGAAAAGGGTGATAGAAGATAGTGATTGGAGTGGGTTTAAAAAAACACAACTAAGGACAGAGTGGAAAGAGAGGACTAAAGCATATATAGGGGAGAAAATGGGATGGAGGGAAATACAGAACTGGTAATCATAACAGTGAATGTGAATGGGATGACCTCTCCCATAAAACTGAAGCAAATAGCAGAGTAAATTTAAAAACAGAATCCTACAATGTGCTATTTACAAGAAACACATATGGCACAGAAAGACACATACAGACTAAAGGTAAAAGGCTAGAACAGAGTTTATTATGCTTCAGCTGAAGTAAAAAAAAAAAAAGGGTAACAATTCTGATCTCAGATAAAGGAAAAGTAAAAATAGATCTTATTAAAAGAGATAGGAAATGTACATCTTGATAAAGGGTACCATAAATGATGAAGCTGAATTATATTAAATATGTATGCACCAATATGTAAAGCAGCCAAATTCCTAGAGATTTTTAACCAGTTTCAGGAAGAAATAGCAAAACTATACTAGTGGAGGACCTCAACTTTCCCCTCTCAAAATAAGACAAATCTAACCAGAAAATAAACCAGAAAGAAACTAAGGAGATTAATGGAATCCTAGAAAATCTTGATATGATAGATCTCTGGAGAAAATTAAATAGGAACAGAAAGGAATACACTGTTTTCTCAACAGTACATGGCACCTACACACAAATTGACCATGTATTAGGGCATGCAAATCTCACAATCAAATGCAAAAAGACAAAAATAGTAAATGCTTCCTAACCAGACCATATGGCAATAAAAATTATATTCAATAAAGAGGCAGGGAAAGATAGACTAAAATAAATTGGAAATTAAATAATCTAATTCTAATGTTTTCAGGTGACTCTAAAACTGAAGATTAAAGGGAAGGTAACAATTTACATTGTTAGAGGAAGTTTCATCATCAACAGACTCCCCATGGCAATGAAATCACAGGTCTGGTTCCTATTCCTATCCACAAAAAGTATTAGACTGGAGGGAATGTGGCACAGTAGAAAAAGCTTTGGGTTTGAATTTGACAGACTTGTGTTTAAATTCTGTTGTTAATCTGGATAAGCCACCATCTTTTGGGGACCACAATTTCCTCATTTGTAAAATGAAAGATTTGGGCAAGGTGAGCTCCGAGGTCACTTTTATTTCTTTTCTGAAAAATACTAATGCTTATTATAGTTCCCATTGAAATTCTGTATTACTGCAATAAAATTGGATTTTGTGCATAATCTTTTTTGTTTTTTATAATAACACTACAAGGTAGATATTTCCAGTATTAATATCTCTGTGTTATAAATGGTACGCTTTTAAACATAAAAGCTTACCATTTTATTAAGCCTCTTGGGATACCCTGTATGTGAGGCTCATTGACTCATCCAAGGTCTCACATAAACACACACACACACATACACACACAGAGTACATATACATAAATCATGTACACAGACCAAGTTATTTATGTAGACCCAGTGATCTTTCAACTAAAAATAAAATGTAACATAAAGTATAATCCTCAACAGCATAACAAATTGAATAATAGAATGTTAGGGCTCAGTAGCAATTTTGGCATCCTCTATTCTAGTTTCTTAATTTTACAGATGAATTAACAGAGAATCAGAAACTAACTTGCCCAAAGTCTTATGTTAATTGGAAGAAGTCAAACTTAAATCTTGCAGCCCTATCTAGTAGATAAGATGGCAATGGAGATACAGCAATGTATAGCACTCATCTCCCTTTATCTTCAGTGGACTTTCGCTTAAAAGTCTGCAAATTGTTTACATGTAAGTTAGGTAAGACTTCTGAGTACAAAGATTTGTAAAGTGATTCACTAAAATTTAGGTAAAGAATATCAATAATATCTATCTAATCGACTAGTTTAGTTACCCTGTAAAAGACATTCTTTTTAATAGTATTTTATTTTTCCAAACACATGCATTCCCCTTTGCAAAACCTTATGTTCCAAATTTTTTTCCTTCTCTCTTCTTCCTAAGACAACAAGCTGTCTGATATAGGTTAAACAAATGTGATTAGCAAAAACTTATTCTTGATAAAGCCATGTTAATTTAACAAGTCTTTATTGATTACCTGCCTATCTAGTCTCTTCTACCTTGTGTAATTACTTTTCCTGATATTTGGTAATCATTTAAATATAATATAGCCCTTTCTCATATCCTTAGATCCAGAGATTTTCAGTTTGAGGGGGGAAAATTAAGAATGCATGGTTATTACTGTTTCTTTCTTCTCTCTCTTGTGCATTTATATAGGATCTTGGTTATAGGCATAGGAGCTATGTACCACATGCTCTTCTAGAGACTTCCAGAAATCCTAATTCAGAGACATTTTTATACTGTCAGCAATATCTCCATAGAATCACACACCCACTTCTTCCATCAGTGATCATAAGATTTCTTGGAAATCCAGAATAACACTTTCTCAATTTAAGATTAAAGACAAATAGTATAAGTGGAGTGTTAATCAAATTGCAAATGAAAATAAGTCTGGAAGGACATTTAATGATAGTATCCAAAAATGACTGGGCTTAGATGAGTTAAGATGTTTAATAAAATACAACAAGAAATTAAACAGATAATTATGAAGTCTTGCATATAGACTCAAAATAGCAACTGTACAACTAAAAAGCTAGTCTTTGCATAGATTTAGTGAGCTGCTAGTCAATAGTAAAATGTAGCAAAAAAATAAAATAAATAAAAAAAATAAAAATAAATAAAAAATGTAGCAAAAAAAAAAAAGTTAATATCATGCAATCTGAATTGAAAAGGATAGTGTCCCAAACAAGAGATATTCATTTTTATATCCTTTAGCCTCATCAGATCTTTTCTGTTATATTGTCATTAATCAAAAACAATATCTGATGCTTACATGGCCCTTTACCTATATAATCTCATTTGTTTCCCCAATCAATACTGTGTAATATTTATCATATGTTTTATTATTCTCATTTTAGAGAATTCTAGCAATTCTGGGCACCATATCCTGGGGAGGTAATAAGCAAATTTTGTGCTGTTCAAAGAAGAGACACCAAAATATTGCAGGGACTGGAGACTGTATCATACAGTGGTAGGCATTAAATAAATATTTGTTGAATTTAAGAGAAGGGAAGCCAACCAGGAAATCAATGAATCATTTGTTTTTATTGAACAATACTATGTGCTAAGTACTAATATTAAATATGAAATAATATATCAGTGTTCTTGTCCCAAAAGAACCTATATAATAGCTACAGAGTGAAAAAAAAAACTTACATAAAAACTTACACTTTCACAAAACAGTTATAAAGATTTTGTGGCCATTTAGCAGTAATGACTGGAAATATAGTCACTGCATTATTAGGGACATTTCATTTTATCTTTTTCTCCTTATTGTTACATGGAGTCTCTCAGAATATGCTACAAAGATTATAAGGAAGAATCTCAAAACAAATGCTATATTAGAAATGTGGCCATAACTAACTCTGAAAATTCTTTTCATTACAAATTTAATTCTTAGCAGAAGAGTGACCCCTTTGTCAGGTAAGGATTGTATTGGGGAAGGACCGATAACAAATATATATCTTCCTGGATTGTTTCCTTGCTGATTATCAATATAGGAAAGATATATAGAAACATTCTCATATAAGAGAACCATATTAGATAATTTTGCCTTTGGAAAATGAAAATTCAATAGCATCATTCTTAAGTCCCAGAGGTTGACCTTACTCTTAATGTAAAAAAGTCCGACTATATAAGACTATAAGTCAGCCAGTCTAGTTAAGTCTATTGATATAGTTTTTCCTTCTTTTTAAATATCTCATTACATTCTATTCTCATATATACATAATGACAGCACAATGTAACTCCAGGGTTATACATAGTCTTAGCTCAGCTCACTGAATTTTCAGTTTTGCTTCTGCCTCTGGCCATGGTACTGACCTCTTCAGAAACGAGCTAACACCAAACACTGTTCTCTGTACTTTGCATGTCATTAGTACTTAATGAATATGTGCTAGATTTTATTGAAATGAATTGAATAAATATATATATAGAAATGGACAAAGAAATATTTATAAAGGCGGAAGAAGTAGGATTTCAATGAATCAACATACACTTGTTTAGCACTATGTGCTGGAAACTCATTAGGTGCTAGGATACAAATGCAAAAGTAAGGCAATTTCTGCTTTGAGTAATTTATGCTATACTAAGGAAATACAGCATATTCTGAGATAAGTAAATACAAGATATATATGTCAAATCAACAAGTATTTACTAATCCCCTACTATGTACTAAATATTTTGCTAAATTCTGGGAATATAAAGATAACCAAAAAGAAAAAAAGTCCCTATTCCCAAAAAGCTTATAGTTTAATAGGAAAAAATATATAAGCATCCATGTATAAGCAAGATATAGATATATAGGATAGATCAGAGATTATCTTAGAGGAAAGACATTAGGATTAGTAAATTCACAGTGATAGGTGGTATTAACAGCTGGGGCATGGGAAGGAGTTGGTTACATAGAAGGGTAGGCCACTTGAGGCAAGAGGCACAGCATAAACCAAGGAACATTAAATCATTTTCAACAGAGCTGGTTCTTGTTGTCCTGGAGAGATGGAATGAGAAGTTGTTATTTAAAATCCTTCCAAAATTGGTATAAAATTTTGAGGGATTGACAGGCCCAGTAGGTCCCGTGTCAAAAAGTGTGTGGTCTCTTCCTGAGTTTTGAGGACTTGGAAATGAGCCTAGAGGGAATGGGAAAACTGCCAACAATCATTTAAGTAGATTTTTGCCCATATCTACACACACACACACACACACACACACACACACACAAGTACCTACACCTATTGCACATGTGTGTTCTCTCACTATCAGGATCCTAATAGTATCTCTCCTGACACAGGTCATGCTTTGCAGAATTAAAAATGGAAAGCAACCTTGTAGGTGTGTTTACTTGGACACAAGAAAATGGAATTTTTCTAACAAGCAGAGATTGGATGTGCTTGTATGCTTTCATTAAACCTGCATTCTGTTTATATTATTTTAATGAGAATATTATCTATAAGAAAGGACCATATCCTTAGAGGAATTGAAGTAATCTTCATGTAGGGGGATATTTATTTTTGTAAATGGAAAGTTCAGAAATGGAGATCTGAGTTTAAAAGAACATAGATTACTGTTCTTCACTAATTTCATGGTTGACTTAAAGGTTTTTAAATTTTTATATCTACTGTGATAGTGCATTTGAAATGTTCTCAATTTTCTCATATTCGTTTTTTCTTCTTTTGCCCCAAATATAACCTGATTCTTATTCAGAACCCTGCTTTGGGGCTCAAATTCAGTGTGCAAGAGAATAATTGGCATAATAGTTTGAGGGAAACAAGCAAAGAGATGACAATATATGGAAGAAGGTAAGGGGATGGTCATAATTTGTCAGGATATTAAAAGAATATTTTTGCTCAATAAATGACTGTCATTTGTGAGAATGTGTGAGAATATATAAGAAAGTGTTAATCTATTCATCATTCACTGTCTTAGAAAAGGTCAATTTGAAAGCATCAAAGCAAGAAGCTTCTGGATTCACCATAACAATTGCAGTTAGTGCTCATTTTATAGTACTTTCCCACTCTAAGACAAATTTTAATTTGATCCTTCCTATTGAATTTGGAAATGCAGTTATCACTACCTCCATTTGACAGATCAGAAAACAAGTTTATAGAGGCAAAGTGACTTGCCCACAATCACTGATCTAGTTGGGGCTAAGCTGAGGTCAATCATCCTGACTTCAAGTTCAGTGTTTTTTCCCATTACATATGCGTCTGTCTCTTTATTTACAATGAAGACTTAGTGAAGAATTTAAAATGTTGGCATTGATTTCACAGGAAGGTAGAGTTCTGCTTTCTGTGAAAATAATTAAAAATAGTTTAGGCTTTCAGCTGAATTTGCATCGAGGTAATTGAGGGACAGGCTTAGAGTATAAACTCTCCAAATGCAGGCCAGAGTCTGTAGTGTTTCCTTTATATAGCATCAAAATTGGGTGCTTAAATGTGTGCATTTGGATGATTATGTGAGCATAAATAGAAGTAAATGTGCCTCCAACTTAATAGAAACTCATTTAAGATTTGTTGAATTGAATTTGTTGAGAGCCTTCTCTTCAGTACTCTTGAGGGAGTTAGTACTCCCTTCATCTTTCTAAAACTCTATTCTCACTCTTGGGTCTTTTTCCAGCACACCCTCAAACAAGCAGGTACTCAAGGACTTCCATTCATTGATTCATTTTGGATTGTTCAAGACAAATGATAACTTCAGGAATCTTAAGACTTTTGATATTCTAGGATACAGAGCCAGTGGTAGATTGCGATGTCTAAGAAAGGAGCAATGTTCAGCATCAATCAGAAATATAAACCGAATCATCTCCTATAATTTTTACTGCTGGCTGAATGAAAGAGCATGATTTTGTTATGAAAAAAGACTAATTATTCAATGTCGTCTACTTCTCTTCCTACTCTCTCTTATCTCTACACAATGTGGCTTCCAACCTTATCATTTCACTGAAACTACTCTCGCCAAAGGTACCAGTGATCTCTTAGTTGTCAAATCTATTATTTTCTCAATCTACATCCTTTTTGACTCTCTCCCTTTGAACAATGCCCATTACCATCTTCTTGATACTTTAAATTTTCTCATAAGTATTCTTTCTTGGTTTTCTTCTCACCAATTTGATAACTCTATAGTTTTCTTTACTGGATCTTCATCCAGGTCATTCTCCCAAAACCATGGGTGTCCACAAAGGCTTTGTTCCAGGCAGTCTTCTCTTCTCCTATAATTTCCTTAGTGATTTAATCATATCCTGTAGATGTAATTATCATCTCTATGAAGATGGTTCTCAAATCTATTTCACCAGTTCTGACTTCTCTCCTCATCTCCTGTCTCACATTTTTCAGCTGCCTATTATTGGCCATTTGGAACTGGATATCTCATTAATATCTTAAATTCAATATGTCAAAATTCAATTTATCCTTTCTTCATAAACTCTTCTGTTCCTAACTACTGCATTACTTTGGAGAACACTTCATTCTTTTAGTTACCTAGGCTAACAACATAGATATGACCTTCAATCATTCTATCTCCTATTCCCATATCTAATATGTTGTCAATTTTCATCAATGCTACCTTTACCACTCATTCTACTTTGCTTCTGATCTTTTGACACTGTCACCATCATACAGAAGGACCTCCTCATCTTATGCATGGACTATTCCAACAGACAGCTGGTTGTTTCTTCCCACCTCAATTTCTCCTCACTCTGGTACATCCTTAATTCAACTGTCAAAACAATCTTCCTAAAGCACAGGTCTTATCATAACATTCCTCCTTACATCCCCAGTAAACTCCGATGTTTTCTATTACCTGTAGGATGAAATTTAAAAAAAAATTGTTTCTTAGAATCTTAAGCCCTTTATAACCTGGCCTTTTTCTTCCTTTTCAGTCCTCTTATACTTTATGCCTTTTAATGTACTCTGATTTAATGACTGACTCTCTTGTGTTCCTTGTACAAGACAATACATCTTTTGACTGCATCTTCATTGGCTGTCTCCTATGCCTGAAATACTTTCCTTCCTCATTTTCATATCCAGACATCTCTCCTTGGCTTTAATTTTCATTTAAAAATTCTCTTTCTAGAAAAATTCTTTTCCAATGCCCCTTGATGTTAATTTTATCCTGTATATATCTTGTTTATAACTAGTTTTTTTTGCATATTTTCTCTCCCATTGCATTTGAAAACAAGAAATGTTTGTTTTTTCTTCTTAAATCCTTATCTCTTACCTTAGTGCCTTGTACATAGTAGGTATTTTTTAAATGCTTATTAATTTGGCTCTATAGGGATTTATTTTACTTTGTTTCAAATTGACAAGAAGGAGTTGAGGAAGGAGGATGCTAGGTTGACAAGTGGAGATACTAACATCCATCAATATAACATTGAGTCATAGATTTAGTGCTAAAAGAAACTTTGGGACTCATCTAGTTCAAAACCCTGATTCCAATGATTGTTCATAAGGCAAGTGATGCCAGAGAAGCTAATTACTTGCTTTTAAAGTTAGTGATCATAGAATGATAAATTTAGATCTAGAAAGAACCTTGAAATTATTTCATTCAGTCTTCCCTATTTCCCCTTATTGTTCAGATAAGTAAACTAAGTCCCAGATGATTAAATGATTGCCTAAACTAGGTCACACAAATAGTAAGTGACTATGCTGGTATTCAAATGGAGATCCTCATAATCAAAATCCAAAGCTTTTTCTACTTATGTTAGGACTTTCTGTATACTTTCTAATATTGCCTTTCTATGTTAAGAGAACACCTCTCTAAAGAGCTCATTGCATAATGCTAGAAATACAAATTCTAATTAAGCGTGATGAAAGAAACCTGAATTTGGAGTGTAAAGAGTTAGATTTGGGTCATGGTTAATAGGCCTAGACTTAAAAGGGAACTGAGAGATCATCAAATCTAACCTTCTCATTTTATAGATAAAGACACTGAGATCTAGAGAAATTGAATATTTTTTAAGGTCACTTAGCATATATGTATAAAAAGCAGGACATGAAGCCAGGTCCTTAAACTCCAAATTACTTGTTTTTTTCCAATGTACTATACTGTATCCTTGACACATTTATACCCCCATATGACAAAAGGCAAGCTACTTTAAATCTGTGAACCTTCATTTCTTCAGCTATACAATGAGAAAATTGGACAAGATCTATAAGTTCCTTTCAACATTAAGATCCCACTTGTTTCACCTTATCAATTGAGAAAACTTTCAACTTGTATTTAAATAAGACCCCAAACCAGCTTGGATCCCTTAAAAATTTCTGGAGAATATTTTCATAGTTATTTAATAAATGATATTGAATTGGTTGATCTGGGAGCTAAAGTTACTAAAGGCAAATTTGAAAGATATTGAAATAGTTTACCATTTTCTTAGAGATGAAGAAACTGAGTCAATCAGAGTTAAATGACTTGCTCAGAATCACACCACTAGTACATGTCTGAAGCCATATTTGAACTTAGGAAAGTGCCCTCATGACTCTAGATCTGGCATTCAATCCACTGCACCAACTAACTGACTTAACAGGTTTCTAATAATCTAAAAACTGTTCTCTCAGTATACAAGGACATATCAACAATCACCCATAGCCACCAAGGTATTTGTGCTTCCATTCTTCATATTTGAAAGAGCACATTTGAGAATAAGTATTTTATCCCTAAAATATTCCCACAAAACTCTGCATTCTAGGGCACCTCTGTTTATGTATTTTTTACACTATATCAGACACACACAAAGAAAATCATATGATTTATAGCTGAAAAGTCTCATATAGACCTTCCACTACAATACCATCTAAAATGAGTTACCCAACATGCCATGACAATGTGGAAAGGAAAACATACATACATGTGCATATACATGACATGTGTACACACATATATCTATAAATATACATGCATTCATGCATACATATATACATGTATGCATACATGAGTATATACACATATATACATACACACATACATCTGTGTAGACTCCCAACTATTCCATCATGCTTCAGCTGCTTCTTGACTGCTTATTTAGGCCTCTTCTCCCATTAGTGATTTTTCCCCAGAACTTCCATTTTAGGGAAGGACAACATAATAGCCCCCATTCATTATCTGGACTTAGCATGCCTTTCTTACTTACTAAAAGTTTTTTTTAGCTCTTTTTAAAAATGTATTGTCTTTTCTCTTTAAAAATGTAAGCTACTTTAGGTGAGAGACTGTGGGATTCTTTTGCTTGTATTAATCCTAAAAAGGATCACTTCTGTAATATTCTGGACAAGTGATTAGCCTTTGCTTAGACTTAGAATATAGTTTATTCCCTATATACAACAATAAAGGCAGCTTGGTATAATGGATAAAGAGATGATCTTGGATCCAGAAAGAATGGCTTGAAGTTCTTGACTCTGACATCTGGCTGTATGACTCTGGGGAAGTCCCTTAAACTCTCAAAGCTATAGGCAACTCTGTAAGACTCAGTTTCAGACTGAGGGGCTGCATTCAGAAACAGTGCTCTCGTCCAGATTCTATCCCTATTTTTAAATTTTAAAAAGACTAACCATAACAAAATGATCAACTTAATTCGGATGATTTCCCAAAGAAATTGTGCATTAAAAATAATAATGTGAGTACAATGGAACAAAAAGGAAATGGTTCAACTGATACTTATTATTTCTTGTACAGACTCTCCTTAAAATATGTTAAAAGTAAATGAATGAATAAAGGCATCACTGTCGATTACTCCACATTATGGACTGCTAATCAGATTAGTAGGAAGGTCAGGCAAAGAATATCTAACATATAAGAATTATTCAAAATATGTATTTATATCTATTTTTGTTAGCAATGAAGCTTATCTTAAGTGGGTATCGTACCTTAAAATAATAGCAAATGGTAGGATAAAGTAATCATGATAAACCAAACTTTTTGTTGCTTGATACATGTGTCACTTAAATGTGACAATTTAGTTCATTTACAAACAGAAGTAGGCTTCTTTTCAGAATAGCTAAGGAATGGAGGAAAATCTGGAGACACCATGTCATGGTTTTTCATTCTCTATCTCTACCTTATCACTCCTATTTTCTACTAAGCAGTCAAAAAGCAGCTCTATGCAGCTAAGTGATGAGGATGATAAACTGATAGAGCTATGAAAAGAGACAATGCCAGGCAAAGCAGCTGCTCCAACACCACACTAATGGCAGAGTGGCAAGGAAGGTGACACTGGAGTCTGGAGGTAGAGCCACTGAAGGGATGGCAAATGTCCAAATCCAGGGATAGAAGCAAATGGGACCTTGAGCTATTGGTTCAGCTAGTTCTAAGTGAAACAAAGTTGAACCACCTGCAGCATTTTTTTGTCAGAAACACATATCTATGTTTTGGTTTCTTTTCTGGCTTATTATTTATAGGGAAATCTACTGATATTAAGGAATTTAAACAGCACAAATTTCCTGCCTTGAACTTGAAGAGGTGCTACTCTGAAGTTATTCCAGATCTAATGTAGTAACGAGGAATTAGCTTCCCTCGGTACTATGACAGAGACTTTTAAGGACCACTTCCTATACTGTATCAGGACAAGGAACTCAAAACACTAAGGGGAAGTGTTAGAAGCAGAATAAAGAAGAATGTTAGTAATAGATGTAATAGTAATACTAGTAGTAGTACCAACACTTACATATTTATATATTGCTTTATATCGCAGCAATTAAAAATATAGTAATAATAGAACTTCCATATTTATGTATTGCTTTATACTGTAGCACTTAAAAAGATTTAAGAAATAGTTTCTGAGTAATTTAATAATTTTATAAAATTGGGCAGCATATTTATTAGTAAAATGATGATCATTTAGCCATCTCTTAGAATCCTCATAGCGGAGGGTTTACAATTCACATTCCTGTCCAAGAGCAGGTATTTCCCAAGTTTGGTTTCTGATTGGTTAAGAATTAATGAGAGAATGAATATTACAATAAAAGGGTTGGCTACATTACAATGATGGTCTTGGGGTACATGAGGGGTGACCCATATCTTGATGAGAGAGATATCAACTTCTACAACAAAAGGGAGAGGATCTAGATTTTCCAGACTTGTCTGAGCAAACACAATGAGCAAGAATGTAACAATTAGCCAAAACTTAAATTTTATTTTACTGTCTGATTAGATTTTAGTTTGGAAAAAAAATTAAGAGAGATTTCTCACCCTGATTGGCCTTAGTTGGTTTCCAAATGAGAAAGTAGAAAAGGAGAAAAACTTTGCCCTAATACAATATTAGTTATTAAATAGAAGAAAGAAATAATCATTGCTTAAAATGTATGTTATCAATTTGATCCTTATAGTACTCCTATGTATTATATGTCATTACCATTTTATAGATAAAGAAACTGAAACCCAATGAATATAAGTAATTTACCTAACATCTTTAACTAGTAAATATCAGAGGATATGTTAAAATCCAGGTTTTCCTGACTCCATACCTCCACAAATCTGGAATTTAAAATATTATATGGAATCAAAATAAAGTATCAAGATTAGTGTACATCACAGCAAAATAATTGTATGAACATGTATACATATATTGTATGTAACTTATACTTTAACATATTTAACATTTATTGGTCAACCTGCCATCTGTGGGAGGGGGTGGGAGGAAGGAGGGGAAAAGTTTGAACAAAAGGATTTGCAACTGTCAATACTGAAAAATTACCCATGCATATATCTTGTAAATAAAAAGCTATAATAAAAAAGATTAATGTACATCCTGAATATTTGTGCAGAATCATAGAATCTTAAGATGGGAAGTGACCTAGAAAGATTATCTAGTCCTTCCCCCAGCACCTCAAAGCTATTACTAGTTCAGTACAATCAGGAGTTTGATTCAGTGCAACAACTTAATTTGGTGTCAACAGCATTTACAATCTTTTAATAGCATGGAAATAATATAGTTTAGTAACTAGTCAGCATGAGTAGTTAAACTAGTAAACTACCAGACCATAGGCAGTGGTAACACCCTCCCTATCCCGAACGTATTCTTTTCCTTTTAGCAAGCCTTTTCAGTAGAACCCTTGAACTGATATAGAAAGGTTTCTCTCTTCCCCAATAATATAATGTCCCTTGGAGCTTACTTCTTGCCTTGTGTCCCAGGAGTATTGATATTTAGTTCTTCCTGCTCTTTGTGACTCAATTTGGAGTTTTCTCAAAAAAAAATATACTATTTTCCATTGCCTTCTCAGCTAATTTTATAGATGAGAAAATTGAAGAACACAGACTTAAGTGACTAGTCCAAGATCACACAGCTAGTAAGTATCTGAGGCCAGATTTGAATTCAGAAAGATGAGTCTTCCTCACTCCTCACTCTATTCATCACACCACCTAGTTGCCCCTGGAATATCCCATAGTATTTACTTCTGATTGCAAGAAATTTCAAGTAATATGTCTACTTGAAGCACCGAAGAATGTGTCTTTTAATTTTTAGATTTTTATTTTATTTTTGACTAATCAGATTGTTGTATTATTATTTTATATGCCTTTTTTTTCATTTTATGAGACCATTTAATCCATTCACATTTAGAATGTGTAGTTTTGAATGGTAGACTTGTTTCTATCCACTTATTTTGTGTTGATTTTTCTTGTTCGTTTAGGTTAATACTTAATTTTAAGTCAATGCTTAACTTTTTAAACATAGGTTTGTTTTTCATCCCTTTCCCTCTATTTAGCTGTTTTGTTCCAAGTTTCTAAAATACCCAAAATAATTATTTGCTTCTTAAAAAAATATCCAAATGAAGAAATTCTCTAAACTAAGCTTATTTGCATTTTCAAATTCCATACAATTTTAAGTGTCACAAAGTTCTTCTGCTGTTTGACCCAAATGCCCCAATTACAATGTAAATCCATTCTATCTTGTCCTTCCCTTGATTTAAAACAGAGACTGTCACATCACTCATATGATATATTTTTGGACCCATCAAATTATCTATGGATATAGCTCTCCCAAATAAGATGCAGGCACAATCAATTGTATCAGCATTAATAATGCTATTACTTTAAAATACTATTACTACTATGACTATTCTTAAAGAATACATTAGAAGTATGTTTCCTTTCTCATAAACAAGTTTATTCTCTCCCAGACATTGTTTCTGCCCAGAAACTCTCTTTTCTTTATATCAAAGCAAAGATTCTTCATACTCAAGAAATTCAGGAAATATTTTGGAAATGTCTGTTTTTCCGTCTGGGAAAATGAAGTTCAAGAATTCTTATCACTTTTACCTTTGGAAAATGAAAGTATGACATATGACAGTCACTCTCTTTTTCCGGGTTGTGTCTAGGGGCTTAGGATCCAGGGAATTTTTACCCATTCAGCCACTGCTATAGTTGCTTCTTTTCTGAAACTAAGATGGAGAAGCTCCCTGAGGAGGGAGTTATGTTAACGTACAGGGCTCTTCCCCTCTCCCACTCCATGTTTGTTCTCAGTTCTCAAGGGCTGCATCTCGCTGGATTTTTCTCCCTCTAAAAGGAGTGGGGAGGGAGTTAACAAAGGATAATTTTTCAACTGAGTCTTTTTATAGATCCAAAACAAATGGAGGGAACTAACTCACAATAGTCAAATCCAGTCAATTCATTTTCCATTGATGATAATCCAAAATAATCACTAAATCTTATAATGAGTGAGATTTATGGATTTTTTTTATCCTTAATGAGTTAATCATTTTGATCAATTTTTCATACACATATACACATTTTAACATGAAATTTCAGAATTGGGAGTCATTTTAGAGAGTTCAACTAATCTACAATTATCATTTGACATATGGAGAAGCTAAAATTCTAAGAAAAAAATCACACAGCAAGTTTTTGGCAGAGTTGGGAGTGGAGAAAGTAGAATCATAGAAATAACTCAAATGGATCTTAGAAATCATCTAGAATAATCTCCTCACTTTATACAGGGGAAACTGGGACTCAGAAAAGGAAAGTGACTGACCAAAGTAATATAGAAAGGCAGAGCATAGATTCAAATCCAAACCCCCTGACTCTGAAGCCAACACTCTTGTCTACTTCAACATACTACCTTCAAGAATTAATTTATTCAGATTGATTTTAAGAGGTTAAAACTATTAGCAAAGCCTCTCAAAATCTCTGGAAATAATAGAAGCACATCTCAATGACCTCAAGTCTAAAGATGGTCCAATCATCTCAAAATCAGAACATGTAGAATGTGACACTTTGTGAATTTCAGATGAAATCCAGAAGCCTTTGATCAGTGTCCACATGAAAAAAAGGAGGGGAAACTCAAGTCCAAAAAGGTTCATTCATGTCGAATATCCTGTGAGTATTTCAAGTCACTAAAGAAGCCTATTCTTAATCCCTCTGTCTGACTCAATGGAATCCTCATAGGTTAAAACAATTAGATGTTGACAGAGTTGTGGAAGAATAGAGATGAAGCAGGCCACAGAATGATGAAAGCAGTCCTATCCTTATTCTTTTCATTGGAATTGGCTACCTGCTTCCTCTATGCAAAGAGAGACATATGAAGCAATGATGTCAGGTACCAAGAGCTACACGGAGCACAATGTTAATATATGTAATGATCCAGGAATTGTAATTATCCACTTCAACATAAGTACCTATGTTTACTATCGCAGATATATTATAATGGGAAAAAAGAAAAACTCTTAAACTGTTATTGTCAAGTTCTTCTGTATGCTCTTAACCCACATTTCCATCTATTTATATCTCATATTACTTGTTTACATAAACCTTATGCTGCCAATAAATTAAAATCCAACATTCTCTGATTTACTTGGTTGTTCTCCATTTCTAAACTTAATTCCTTTCATTCTAATTCTCTCCATTTCCCTAGTCTTTGTCTATCAAAATCCTATTGAACGTTTCAAATGCCTACTCAAAGTTGTTTTAGACACACGGAGGACAAAGATACTCTTGCTTTTTTTCTGCTTCATTTACTTTTCTTCTGAAGTCCCTCTTATTGATTTTGGTCCTTAGGGCTCTTCTGAAAAGTTGTGAGAGGTACTACAAGGAGCAAAATACTGTCAAATTATAGCTCTCCAGTGAGTCTTCTTTCCATTGCTTCCAGTAGCTGTTCTCCACAAATCACATCCATTAAAAACCAAACCAAGCCTAATTTCTGTTCCTCAGCATGAAAATTAGTGTCAGATTCTTTTAGGCAAACTGGATTCCATGGAATTACAGGGCTTGATGATTCGATACTGGAATGAACATTTAAAGTGTATTAATAGAAGTCTTTTCTGTTCTCATTCAAGAATATTTTTGCTTTGCAACCAACTTTAAAGGCTCCACGTGTTTAACTGAGAAAGGATTTGAGAGATGGATTGCTTGGGTTTTTTTAACCACCAGATCAAGTAGTAAAGTATCAATATTTTCTCTGAAACTTTTACTATACAGTTGTTTGAAGGAAAGGTATCAAATGCATACCTGGGAATAACTCATATTAAGGTGGATGAGGCTTGTGCCACAAATATGGACCATGATTTGTGTAGTCATGGATAAATCACTGATGCTTTTAGCATTCTTCAGCTGTCTCTCTTAGACTCAAAAAATGTTTGTGGTTCCCTATTACCTGTTAAGCAAAGTTAAAAGTAGAGGAAGAATAAAAGATATTGTAAGATTCAAGGAGAAATCAATAAGACAAGGTCACTAAGTTGATAAAACAAGGCAAGAGGAAGAAAGAAAAGTAAAAGATGAGTTTAAATGGTAAAGTTCTTAAGAAAGAAGGAAAGTGACCTCTGAAGATGAAGACCTCAACTAGTATTATTTTTTTTTCATGGGGGACTACTCTAAGAATGGCAAAGGCTGAAAATTTGCCTCTAGGAAACATTGAGAGGAGAGAGAATTTTACAGTGATTTGTATGAAATGTGTTATTTTTGCATTTCTGGCACAACTACCCAGCTGTTCTCAATGCTCAAAGTGCAGGCTGGTCTCCTTTCTAGAAGAGTGAATGTCGAGGAATGTCTTCCTGTTAACCTCTAGACTATCAGAGAAGATGGAGTATTCCTTTTAAAATGAAAGATTTTGGCATAAAGACAGAAGAGGGAAAAAAAGAGAGAAGGCAGAGAAAGAGCTATGTCAGGAGCTTGGATTGTGAAAGGATGTCCTAGAAAGAGGAGAGGGAAAATGGACTACTCTCTGGAACAGAGGAGGTACTTAATAAATATTTGTTCATTCTTTATCCATCCATCCATCCATCCATCCATTCAAGAAATATATGAAGAGGAAGAATCAGTATGCTCTTAAGAGAGGTAGCTGCTTCTCCTCCAAAGAATGAATTTGTTTTATCCATCAGTGATATGGCAAATAATCATCAGAGGAAAAAGAGTTCAAACCACCCAAATGAGGGGACCTGATAAATCCTGAGTTCCTTTTTTGCTTTCATGTTCTATTATTTATGGGCTTATTACTTCTTAAGGCTAGATTTACACATAGGTACAGCATCATTTGGAAAGTATGATTTTACTAGTGTCTAAGATGGCCCAGAAACTATTTTTTCCTTTTCTGCCATGGCACTTAAAATAACCATTAAATGCTTGTTAAATACCAACCATATGCTACATACTAAGGAAAATACCAAGATAATTAAACATGACCCTTACCCTCAGGAAATTTTATAGCTTACCATTATATGTAATATGTGCACAACTAATTATAATATGAAATATAATATGTAAGGAGACCTAACATGTTGTGATAGCTGTCCCCCTATGTGAAACATGATGGTACCATTGTTCAGCTCAAAGGGAGACAAAATATATTTTTCTAGCCTTTGTTGTTTTTCTAGGTGGTTGTCATTCTAGGGTCACTTCTGATTCTTTGTGATTCCATTTGAGGTTCTCTTGGCAAAGATTCTAGAAGGGTTTGCCAATTTTGTGTCCAGTTCATTTTGTAGATGAGTAAACTGAAGCAAGTAGAGTTAAGTGACTTGCCTAGGGTCTGAGACCACCTTTCCTGTATCCAGTCTTATTATATCTCAAATACTTAACTATTCGGGATAGGAATATTATCAAGCAAGGTAGACCTTCCTTTAAGGAGATTACTTTCTAATGTAGGGAGAGAACATAAAAGGAAATGTAAGGTGGGGGGCAGCACAGCCACTTGGGGCAAAGCAGCCAGCAAGGAGGAAGATCCTGAAGAGAGTTCAGGTAAGAGTGAGTTGAATCACGGTTAGGAAAAAATGATTGGAAAGAAGGGAAAGAGGAGGTCTCTAGGGCTTAAGTTACTTAGGATATCAGTAAGGCAGATTGTAATACTGCCAAAATTCATTTCAAAATAGGAAAATAAGGAAAGGTTTTATTTATACATAAGATAGTATTTGAAGTAGGTCTTTAAAATTTGATAGCATTTTAGCAGACAGAGATGAGGAGGGGTAGTACATTCCAAATATAGAGGAAAGAAGGAAGAAAAATAGAGATGAGGCAGCAAGGGGCATGTTTAGAAATAGTAAGTAATCTCATTTTGCTAGAGCTTGGAATGTAGAAAAGGAATAAAAACTGGAAGGCATAAGTACAATTATAGATTTTAAAGCTGGGAGGGGCCTTAAAAGGCTTATTGAATCTTCCTGCACCTCCACAAGCATCACCCTGCCCAGTTTATTCAAGAGAAAATTGAAACCCAGAAAAGCCAGATGACTAGACGAAGGTTCAGAAGGTAACCAGCAGAATCCATACTTAAATGCATGATCTCTGCTTCTACATCTGGACTCTCTCTTTTACACTTTGAATTCTGCAATGCTGGTGCCCACTGCTTCCTGGACCCAGGAGATTATTGGAAGATAAAGAGGAACTACTTGAAGGTTTCATTTAATTATTTTAATGAAGTTCAGCTCATAAAACTAAGCTAAGACTTGCCTCTCCTTAAGTCAAAAAGGCTAACAATTTGGATTTAAAGTAGGGAGGGAGAAGACTCATGTTAAACTTCCTTTTTTCTGCCAGCTCCTGTTCTTTAGTAATATCTCTCTCTCTCTCTCTTTCTTCTCTCTCTCTCTCTCTCTCTCTCTCTCTCTCTCTCTCTCTCTCTCTCTCTCTTCTTTTCTCTCTCTCTCTCTCTCTCTCTCTCTCTCTCTCTCTTTCTTTTCTCTTTCTCTCTCTCTCTCTCTCTTTTCTCTCTCTCTCTCTCTCTTTCTTTTCTCTCTCTCTCTCTCTCTCTCTCTCTCTCTCTCTCTCTCTTCTTTCTCTTTCTCTCTCTCTCTGTCTCTGTCTCTCTCTCTCTCTTTCTGAATCTTTCTGTCTTTCTGTCTCTGTGCATCTCAATCTCTCTCTCTCAGTGTCTCTGTTTATATCTGTCTCTCTATGTCATACACATACACCAATGGAAACTTTCTTTTTGAAATACCAGAACCTTTAAAACAATAATATTAATGGCAAAAACAGTAATATAGTTGTGGGACTCATTTCTTCTGCCAGCATATTAAAGCTGAAAAGAAAAAAAAAAAAGATTTTTGTAGTAGATTCTCTCAGCTAAAGCACACATTTTAAAAAATGTCTTTGTTCCTAGATGGTTCCTGATTTTATTGGTTATGTCACCTTCAGGCTACTAGTTACTAATCCCTGTAAATGACTTTCTTTACTTGGCCTTTTCAAGGCAACACACAGAGTGAATTCTCATATTGCTTTGAATGAAACTTGTCAGCAGAAATCCCACACTGAGATCCATTTCAGAAAGAGTTTTCCAATGTATCAAGAAAACATGTTGTTAATATATTTTGTAATTTTCTAGAAATAGGGGACAAGTCAGAAAGAGCTTCAGTATCCGATGAATGCAAGCATCAGTACCAGGCAAACATGGGAAATTATCATCTCAGAGCTGATTGGAACTGGCTTGTAATGAGCCTTGAATGCCAAGCTAAGACACTGGATATTATTAATGTGATCTATGATGAAGGATTTGTCACCAAATGATGGCAGACACCAAAAGTTGGGATTCAATCATGTGAAGATATTCAGCAAAAGGTAGATTTATTTAGGGGAAAAAGTCACAAGCAAAATGAAGGAATATAATAGATGCTAGGAATGGTAAATATGAAATAGAGTTGGGAGAACATATGAAAGACAAGTTCCTTAGTGGAATTCACAATTACTCAGGAGAAAGGGAGCACCCCATGAGGAGCCCTTAACTGGCAGGTTAAATCCTGAAAGGGACTTCGCTCCCTAAAAGAGTTAATTAGCTGTAAGGAGAAGAGGTGGGGTTGGAAAGCATAGTGATGTTAGGGGAGATACCAAATGACATGAGGAAAGGGAAAAGAAACCACAAGACAGAATGCTGTAGTTGGCTGTCCCAAAGGAAGGTAGCAGCCATGGCATGGTCCGCAAACAGGTTTTATAGAGCAACTTTAACCTTAAGGACATGATTGGGATTTCTACAGAAGGTGATTCTCAGGAGTTTGACATAACTTGG
The DNA here is from genome assembly GCF_016432865.1 of Antechinus flavipes. Classification (NCBI taxonomy): domain Eukaryota; kingdom Metazoa; phylum Chordata; class Mammalia; order Dasyuromorphia; family Dasyuridae; genus Antechinus; species Antechinus flavipes. The sequence goes on along the minus strand of NC_067399.1, from coordinate 627,771,918 downwards.
ATTTTAGACTGGCTATCTCCCCAAAGGGTGAGACCATGATACTAAACTGATCCTTATCAAAACCTTCTGCCTGCTTGGCTCAGGGATCAATTCTTTAGTTTCTCTTAGTCCAAAGCAATATTCAGGGTCTCTTCAGTATTACACAGGCAATGGAAAAAGTTTTTTTCCCTTGCCCAAGACATGACTTTATCACCATGTTATTTAAGAATAACATCAATGTGGAAGATGGATTGGAGGAGATGAAAGGGAGGAACTAGAAACAGGGAGATAAAGAAGAAGTTTTAACAATAATCTAGGGAAAGATTTTTTTAAAATTATTAATGAGAATGGTAAGAAAAACTCATTCTAATTGCTCTTCTTGCCTCCCCTTCCACTAGTTGCCAAAAGGTTCTTCCTAAAGTACAAGTATGATCATGTCACTCTCCTATTCAACAAACTTCAGTAGCTCCTTAGTTCCTCTAGGGTTAAATATAAACTTCTTCAATTAAGATTTAAAATTCTTCCCAGCCCGGCTTTGTAGCTTATTATGCAGCAGTCCTCTTCAAACACTTTACAATCCAGTCAAGCTGGCCTATTTCTATATCTGTATTATTGCACAAGCTGTCCCTTATTCCTAGAATTCATTGCCTTCTTACCTCTAATTTTCTCTTTGGTTTTTGTCAAAGTTTATCACTTTCTATATGATCCTTTCCCTATCCCTTCAGCTGCTAATGCTTGTATTTTCCTTTTACCAAATTATCTTTATTTATTTCATTTATACATATTTACATAAGTAAATCTGGTATAATTAGCATTTTAAGATTTGCCAAGCATTTTACATGTATTATTTCATTTGAACTTCACAAACCCTGTGATGTAAATAATATTAGTATTCCCATTTTGTAGATGAGGAAACTGAGACCCAGAGAAGTTATGCAACTTTCCCAAAGTTCAACAGTTAGCATGGGTCAGTTGGCTACATACATGTTATCTTATCTAACAGAATACAAACACTTTTAGGGTGTTTTTATTGTATTTCTGGCATCTAGTAGGTGGTTTTTGATTTATTGGTGAATAAATGAGTATATAATCCTTGGTTAAAGAGAAAAACATTTGCCTAAGTTGGAGATTGGTGGAGAGAATGATAATATAAATCAGTATACATGAATTAGGGGCAGACTTGGTGAGAAAGCTAGGGATAGGCATTTTTCTTCCTTCTTGTTATGTGAGAGGATACACATAGTTTTCAATTAGAGAGAGAGAGAGAGAGAGAGAGAGAGAGAGAGACAGAAAAATGAGACAGAGGACAAAGAAAAAGACACACACACACACAGAGAGAGAAAGAAAGAGAGAGAGAGAAGAGAGAGAGAGAGAGAGAGAAGAGAGAGAGAGAAAGAGAGAGAGAGAGAGAGAGAGAGAGAGAGAGAGAGAGAGAGAGAGAGAGAGAAAGAAAGAGGGAAAAGTGCCTCAACATGTCTCTAATTTTCAGTGTATGTCCCTAGAGACTTCAGGGAATTTCCCCTTAGATGAGACTAAGACTCTCTTTGTTAAGCTGATATATCTCACTCAGCAGGAGAACTCAAATCCTCAGTGTATTGTTTTGTATATTCTAATCTATATATAACTTCTCTCATTTTAGTTTGTTGTCTGCTTGGCTAAATGGGTTTTCTCTATTCATTTTTTTCTGATAGTCTTTTATGTGACTAGTGCTTGCTCTATCAAGTCTTTGGATATAAACTTGGAATCCCCATTCCTTCTTAAGGGATAGACTAAGAAGCAACTTGAAACTAAGAAAAAAAAATGTTCCCCTAGATTGGCAATATATAGGACAGTTAGATAGAATTATAGTCTATTATCCTTTCTCTAAGAAGAGAAGTGGGACCAGTATCACGGCCCTTTCTCTTGCTCCCCTCAATGCAGGAATTAAAGTTTTCTTTGCAGAGGAATGAGAAAGATTCCACTGAAATCCATTCATTTCTTCCCATGAGCTATCTAACAACTGATGTTGATATACATATAACCCACCTGGGTAAAATATATATACTCTGCAAAGGTGAGAGAAGGTGGAAACAAACTGCATTGTATTCTCTAGGCTGATTCTATCTCTATATAATCTCATTCACCGTCAGGTGAGTGATTCTACTCCCCTTCAGTGCCTGTACTTCCCCTTGTCCCAAGATTGGCTTCTGGCCAGCTGTTTGGGGAGTCTCCCAGAACTCCTGACCAATCTGACCTGATTTGTGAAGTGAAAACTTTGCTTACACACTTCTTTGAATAAAAAACAGCTTCATTGACTGCAAGAGGGCAGGGACAGAATGAAAGTAGGAAAAAAAAAACTATAGTTCCCATGACTATTTGTAAAGCAGAAAGGGTAGTGAGCAGATGTCATGAATATACTTGCTCCATCTTTTTCAGGTGTTACTCTCTGTTCTTACACTAGTCTTCACTTTCCCACACCAACATGTGAGTGCCTTTCTCCTCCCATTAAGTTCCCACACTCCACTGTGGGACTAGCTCCAGTTTGTTCTTCAACCACCTCCCCTACTGTCTTATAAAATCTTGGTTTGTGGTAAGGATTATTGTGGGGAGAAAAAAAGATGACAAATTGTATTCCAAGCTGCTCTGGTATCCCCACTTCTGACTCTATTCATCAGGTCACAGACAGTTCAGGGCTCATTTTCAGTTTACTCTGAGACCACAGGATCCTTCAGTTCACTAGAAAACCTGGACAGAAAAATGATATCAAATTTCTGCTCATTTCAAAGGAATAGGAACAGTTCCAACCTCTCTAAACAGGAAAGTGAGGATATAATATAGATAGATGCCTTAAGTAAGGAAGTCCCTTGTGATTATTGTAATATGTTTCATTAGGTTCTCTGGACTATGATTTTCTACTACTGAGTCCATGTCAAGGCCAACTCTACCAATAGGAAAAGTAGGTAGTTGTCTAATACTTCATGATATGATGACATACATATGATGTAGATGTTTTTGACCTAAAATATCTCCTTTACTAGCTTTATGATATTACCTAAAATAACACTGCCATATTTTTTAGGTCTTCAAGACCAATTCATCCTCAAGAAGTGCTTATGCCCCCTAGATAGTTGATGGGGAAGCTTGAGACATTCATTGTTTTTTGTTGTTGTTGTTTGTTTGTTTTTTGTTTTTTTTAACTAAAACTATTGAGGAAGAACATTAGTGAATAATTAGCCGAGGTCCAGATGGAGGCTGAAGGAGACACAGAGTGAATATGGTACAAGGTCAGAGACCCAAAATTCTGCAAACATTTACTGTACGTGCTGATTCTCAATATCAGAGGAGAGAAAGTGGGCAGAAATAGGCACTAAAAAGAAAAATGGGAGCATTGAAGGCAAATTTCACTTTCCTTATAATTTTCTAAAGGAAGGACTTAGAATTTGTCACCTTAAATCATCGCCTTATTTGCCTTCCTCTCTGCATTTGGAGAAGTTTCAACTACTCAACTGTAGAGAAATGTGTGTTGGTATAGAAGAAAGTCAAATTTTGTTTTGTTTTAAAAACAGATTTCATGAGCACGGCTCAGAGATGTTTAGTACAGTTTCTCACTCCTTTTAAGGCTAATTGATTGTTCCAGAAGATTCTTAATGAGATTTGGCAGTACTATGGATATTGCATGGTGACTTTAGGTTGCAACAGTGTCTAACTTCATTTATAAAACCTGGATATAGCTGCTTCTTTTTGAAGTACCCTTTTAAATAATTTATTATGCACTTAACTTTAAACAGCACCAAAACCAAATAAACATATATTTAGCACTATTCACATTTAAGCATTGATTTCTACTGATGATGCACCCATAACATCTCATTGGTTATTCTCTCTCTGTTGCTAGCTATTCTCTGCGTTTCTATTCATTTCTGAATTTGCACATACAATTTTCTTTATGTCATAATTTAGAAATAGATGGTCTAGCGCAGAGGTATATGCCAAACACAATGGTGCTGAATCTCATGTGGCTGCTCTCTCCCAAGTCAAGAATCAGATTAAAATGTGATGGGAAAAATATTTAACAAAATAAAAAAATATGTAATAGACCATATATAAAATTAATGTCTGGTTTTCTGAGTCAATATGTGGTTAACAAGGGTGCTTGTGCATGATTTATGGCTCTTGTTTTTATATGAGTTTGACACAACAGCTTTAGTGGATAAGGTACTGGCTATGGCTACACAAGGGACAGCTAATAGTGCAAGGGATAGGGGGCCAGCTTTGTAGTAAAAAGAGCCTGAGTTCAAATCTGTCTTCAGACATTTACTAGTTGTATGACCTTAAGCAAGTTGTTTAATCTGTTTGCCACAGTTCCTCAACTATAAAATGAACTGGAGAAGGAAATGGCAAATCATTTAAGTATTTCTGCCAAGAAATCCCACAAATGGAGTCACATAGAGTTGGACATGACTGAAAATGACTGAATTACAATGGCTGCAATGTATCCTCTGATACATTGTCTCTCTAAGATTACAAAGAAATTCATTAACTTCTTGATCCCTCTGATAATTATTTAATACTAGGGTTTACAGATTACAAACTAGTTGAAAACAAAACAACAAAAGGAGTTTGCACACTTGGAGAACCCTAACACAAATTAAATCAGGAGTTTAGCTCCCTTGACCTCCTCCTCCAAAAATATTATAATTTGATTAATTATCATGTATATTTCATGTATATATCACTTAGAATTACTTCAAGCTTTTCTAAATATTGTTATATGTCATATTTATTACTTTTAATGGCAGGAAGACTTCTTCTTTTTTTTTTTTCTTTTTATAAATTTTTTTATTTAATAATTACATTATATTTACACTCATTTCTGTTCCGATTTTTTTTTCCCCTCCCTCCCTCCACCCCCTCCCCTAGATGACAAGCAGTCCTTTATATGTTGGATATGTTGCAGTATATCCTAGATACAATATATGTTTGCAGAACCGAACAGTTCTCTTGTTGCGTAGGGAGAATTGGATTCAGAAGGTATAAATAATCCGGGAAGAAAAACAAAAATGCAGATAGTTCACATTCGTTTCCCAGTGTTCTTTCTTTGGGTGTAGCTGCTTTTGTCCGTCATTTATCAATTGAAACTCAGGTCTCTTTGTCAAAGAAATCCACTTCCATCAAAATATGTCCTCATACAATATCGTTGTCGAAGTGTATAATGATCTCCTGGTTCTGCTCGTTTCACTTAGCATCAGTTCATGTAGGTCTCTCCAAGCCTCTCTGTATTCATCCTGCTGGTCATTTCTTACAGAACAATAATATTCCATAACATTCATATACCACAATTTACCCAGCCATTCTCCAATTGATGGGCATCCATTCATTTTCCAGTTTCTAGCCACTACAAACAGGGCTGCTACAAACATTTTGGCACATACAGGTCCCTTTCCCTTCTTTAGTATTTCTTTGGGATATAAGCCCAATAGAAACACTGCTGGATCAAAGGATATGCACATTTTGATAATTTTTTGGGCATAATTCCAGATTGCTCTCCAGAATGGTTGGATTCATTCACAACTCCACCAACAATGCATTAGTGTCCCAGTTTTCCCGCATCCCCTCCAACATTCATCATTATTTTTTCCTGTCATCTTAGCCAATCTGACAGGTGTGTAGTGGTATCTCAGAGTTGTCTTAATTTGCATTTCTCTGATCAATAGTGATTTGGAACACTCTTTCATATGAGTGGTAATAGTTTCAATCTCATCCTCTGAAAATTGTCTGTTCATATCCTTTGACCATTTATCAATTGGAGAATGGCTTGATTTCTTATAAATTTGAGTCAGTTCTCTATATATTTTGGAAATGAGGCCTTTATCAGAACCTTTAACTGTGAAAATGTTTTCCCAGTTTGTTGCTTCCCTTCTAATCTTGTTTGCATTAGTTTTATTTGTACAAAGGCTTTTTAATTTGATGTAATCGAAATTTTCTATTCTGTGATCAGTAATGGTCTCTAGTTCATCTTTGGTCACAAATTTCTTTCTCCTCCACAAGTCTGAGAGATAAACTATTCTATGTTCCTCTAATTTATTTATAATCTCGTTCTTTATGCCTAGGTCATAGACCCATTTTGATCTTATCTTGGTATATGGTGTTAAGTGTGGGTCCATGCCTAATTTCTGCCATACTAATTTCCAATTATCCCAGCAGTTTTTATCAAATAATGAATTCTTTTCCCAGAAGTTAGGGGCTTTGGGTTTGTCAAACACTAGATTGCTATAGTTGACTATTCTGTCTTGTGAGCCTAGCCTTTTCCACTGATCCACTAATCTATTTCTTAGCCAATACCAAATGGTTTTGGTGACTGCTGCTTTATAATATAATTTTAGATCAGGTACAGCTAGGCCACCTTCATTTGATTTTTTTTTCATTAATTCCCTTGAGATTCTCGACTTTTTATTGTTCCATATGAATTTTGTTGTTATTTTTTCTAGATCAATAAAATATTTTCTTGGAAGTCTGATTGGTATAGCACTAAATAAATAGATTAGTTTAGGGAGTATTGTCATCTTTATTATGTTCGCTCGGCCGATCCAAGAGCACTTAATATTTTTCCAATTATTTAAGTCTGACTTTATTTGTGTGGAGACTTTTTTATAATTTTGCTCATATAATTCCTGACTTTCCTTTGGTAGATAGATTCCCAAATATTTTATGGTATCAACAGTTATTCTGAATGGAATTTCTCTTTGTATCTCTTGCTGTTGGGTTTTGTTGGTGATGTATAAAAATGCTGAGGATTTATGGGGATTTATTTTGTAGCCAGCTACTTTGCTAAAATTATGAATTATTTCCAATAGCTTTTTGGTAGAATCTCTGGGGTTCTCTAGGTATACCATCATATCATCTGCAAAGAGTGATAGTTTGGTTTCCTCATTGCCTACTCTAATTCCTTTTATATCTTTCTCGACTCTTATTGCCAAGGCTAGTGTTTCTAATACGATATTAAATAATAATGGTGATAGTGGGCAACCTTGCTTCACTCCAGATCTTACTGGGAAAGGTTCCAGTTTTTCCCCATTGCATATGATGCTTACTGATGGTTTTAAATATATGCTCCTGACTATTTTAAGGAAAAGTCCATTTATTCCTATGCTCTCAAGTGTTTTTATTAGGAATGGATGTTGGATTTTATCAAATGCTTTTTCTGCATCTATTGAGATGATCATGTGGTTTTTGTTTGGTTGGTTATTGATATAGTCAATTATGCTAATAGTTTTCCTAATATTGAACCAGCCCTGCATTCCTGGTATAAATCCTACTTGGTCATAGTGTATTATCCTGGTGACAATTTTCTGTAATCTTTTTGCTAATATTTTATTTAAGATTTTAGCATCAATATTCATTAGGGAGATTGGTCTATAATTTTCTTTCTCTGTTTTCAGCCTACCTGGTTTAGGTATCAGTACCATATCTGTGTCATAAAAGGAGTTTGGTAGGACTCCTTCAATCCCTATTTTTTCAAATAGTTTATATAACATTGGAGTTAATTGTTCTTTAAATGTTTGGTAGAATTCACATGTAAATCCATCTGGTCCTGGGGATTTTTTCTTAGGGAGTTGATTGATAGTTTGTTCTATTTCTTTTTCTGAGATGGGACTGTTTAGGATATTTACTTCTTCCTCTGTTAGTTTGGGCAAGCTGTATTTTTGGAGGTATTTTTCTATTTCATTTAAGTTGTCGAATTTATTGGCATAAAGTTGGGCAAAGTAACTCCTAATTATTGCTCTAATTTCCTCTTCGTTAGTGGTGAGTTCTCCCTTTTCATTTTTAAGACTAACAATTTGATTTTCCTCTTTCCTTTTTTTAATCAGATTTACTAAGGGTTTGTCTATTTTGTTGGTTTTTTCATAGAACCAACTCTTAGTTTTATTAATCAATTCAATAGTTTTTTTACTTTCAATTTTATTGATCTCACCTTTTACTTTTAGGATTTCAAGTTTAGTGTTTGACTGGGGGTTTTTAATTTGTTCCTTTTCTAGCATTTTTAATTGCAAACCCAATTCATTGACCTTCTCTTTCTCTATTTTATACAAATAGGCCTCTAGAGATATGAAATTTCCCCTTATTACCGCTTTGGCTGCATCCCATACATTTTGGTATGATGTCTCATTATTATCGTTTTCTTGGGTGAAGTTATTAATTATGTCTATGATTTGCTGTTTTACCCAATCATTCTTTAGTATGAGATTATTTAGTTTCCAATTATTTTTTGGTCTACTTCCCCCTGCTTTTTTGTTGAATGTAATTTTCACTGCATCGTGGTCTGAAAAGGATGCATTTACTATTTCTGCCTTACTACATTTGAGTTTGAGGTTTTTATGTCCTAATATATGGTCAATTTTTGTATAGGTTCCATGTACTGCTGAAAAGAAAGTGTATTCCTTTCTGTCTCCATTACATTTTCTCCAGAGATCTATCATATCTAGCTTTTCTAGTATTCTGTTTACCTCTTTGACTTCTTTCTTATTTATTTTCTGGTTTGATTTATCTAATTCTGAGAGTGCAAAGTTAAGATCTCCCACTATTATAGTTTTACTGTCTATTTCTTCTCGCAGCTCTCTTAGTTTCTCTTTTAAGAATTTAGATGCTACCCCACTTGGTGCATATATGTTTAATATAGATAGTGCTTCATTATCCATGCTACCCTTTAGCAAGATATAGTGTCCTTCCTTATCTCTTTTAATTAGGTCAATTTTTGCTTTAGCTTGATCTGAGATCAGGATGGCTACCCCTGCTTTTTTGACTTCACCTGAAGCATAGTAGATTTTGCTCCAACCTTTTACCTTTAACCTGCATGTATCTCCCCGCTTCAGGTATGTTTCCTGTAAACAACATATTGTAGGATTCTGGCTTTTAATCCATTCTGCTAACCGCTTCCTCTTTATGGGGGAGTTTACCCCGTTCACGTTTATGGTTAGAATGACCAATTCTGTATTACTTGCCATCTTGTTAACCCCGGTTTATGCTTTCCTCCCTTCTTTCCCCTTTCCCCCCCTTCCAAGTATTAAGCTTGTGAGCACCCCTTGCTTCTCACAGCCCTCCCTTTTTAGTATCCCTCCCCCCGCCTTAGAGTTCCTCCCCCTATCTTACCCCTTTCCCTCCCAGTTCCCGTATTCCCTTCCGCTTAGCTTATTCCTTCCCTTTCCACTTTTCCCTTCTCACTTTTCAATGAGATGGGAGAAGTTTCACCATAGATTGAATATGTCTTAAGATTTTTCACTTAAAGCCAATTCTGAAGGCAGTAAGATACCCACTATATTCATCCCCCTCCATTCTTTCTCTCAGATATAGTAGGTTTTCTATGCCTCTTCATGAGATGTACTACCCCCACTTTACCCTTTTTCTGGTACAATGTCCTTTCCACATCAATTTCTAGAACAAGGTATACATGTATTCTTTATACATCTATATAGTCAAAATATAGTTCCCAAGATTAATCTTTACCTTTTTAGATTTCTCTTGAGTTCTATATTTGTAGATCAAACTTTTTGTTAAGTTCTGGTTTTTTCATCAGAAATAGATGAAATTCGCTTACTTCGTTGAATGTCCATCTTCTTCCCTGGAAAAAGATGCTCATTCTTGCTGGGTAAGTTATTTTTGGTTGCATACCAAGTTCCTTAGCCTTTCGGAATATCATATTCCAGGCCCTTCGATCTTTTAATGTGGATGCTGCCAGATCCTGGGTGATCCTTATTGTGGCTCCTTGATACTTGAATTGGGTTTTTCTAGCCGCTTGCAATATTTTTTCTTTCACCTGAGGGTTCTGGCATTTGGCCACTATATTCCTTGGTGTTTTGATTTTAGGATCCCTTTCAGTGGGTGATCGATGAATCCTTTCAATGTTTATTTTTTCCTCTGTTCCTATGACTTCTGGGCAGTTCTCTTTGATAATTTCCTGGAAGACAGTGTCCAGGCTCTTTTTTTCATCATGTTTTTCTGGGAGTCCAATGATTCTCAGATTGTCTCTCCTGGATCTGTTTTCCAGGTCTGTTGTCTTCCCCAGAAGGTATTTCACATTTTTCTCCATTGTTTGATTTTTTTGGATTTGCTTGACTGATTCTTCTTGTCTCCTCGAGTCATTCAATTCCACTTGTTCAATTCTGATTTTCAGTGAAGTATTCTCTTCACTCACTTTTTAAAAATCTTTTTCTAATTGTCCAATTGAGTTCTTTTGTTCTGTGGAATTTTTTTCCATTTCGCCAATTTTGTTTTTTAGAGAGCTGTTTTCTGTTTCCAGTTCACTAATCCTATTTTTCAAGGATTTTACTTCTTTATCCACTCTCTCTTTAACTTTCTCCAGGCTCTTTTGCCAAGCCTCCCTCTCCTTTTCCCAAGCCTCCCTCTCCTTTTGCCAAGCCTCACTCTGCTTTCCCCATTTTTCTTCTAGCTCCCTTGTGAGAGCCTTTTTAATCACTTCTATGAGGTTCATCTGTGCTGAGGAACAGACGATCTCCTCCTTTGGGGAATCACCTGGGGACTGCCTATTTTTAGTCTCCTCAGGATTTAGAGTCTGCTCTCTATCTGTATAGAAGCTGTCAAGGGTTAAAGTCCTCTTCAGCTTCTTGCTCATTCTGTCTATTAATCAGAGACAAACTACCAAAGAAAAACAGAAAAAACTGGAGTCTTTCTTTGGGGGGTGGGGGGGGGGGCTGGGTGTGTTATCGAGCTTCCTCTACAGACTGCAGGGGGCAGCAGTGAGGCACTAGCAGGACTGTGCTGCGCCTGCGCTCTGAGATCCCAAAGCGTGCTGAGTCACTGAGGGGGGGGAAGGGAAGGGCGGCCAGGTCCTGAGAGACTCCAGCTGTTTGCAGTTGTATTCTTCAGCCCCGGTGTTTTTAGCTTCTCTGCTGGGCTGTTGACTTGCTGCAGGTTCCAAACCTGTAGCGAAGCTCTCCCCGCAGAGACGGCTACGATCACTCCCCACCCCCTCTCAGCTGGCAGGAAGACTTCTGTGAAACATATTAACTTTATGATTATAAAGAAGGTACAATCAATCCATGCTCTCTAAACAATTATTTTTTGTTTGTTTTTGGGAGGCAAAGTGTCTGAGGGCACATTTGAACTCAGGTCCTTCTGACTCCAGAGCCAGTGCTTTATCTACTGAACCACCTAGGTGCACCCACAATGCTTTAAGACTATACAGGTCACAAAGATGGTACTGGTCTGAATTGGTTTGAGGCATTTCTTCATGTGGGGTTTCCTTTTAAACAATGAAATTAAATTAAATTATGGTGGTAGCATGATGATAATGGCAACTAGTATAGTTTATATTTATCCTAGAAGTAATAAGGAGCTACTGAATATTTTTGAGTAGGGTATTCATATAGCCACACCTGTACTTTAGGACTAGCAATTTGGCAGCTGTTAGGAATGGATTGCAAAGGAGAAGGACTGGAAACAGGGAGACTAATTAGGAACTTATTGCAATAGTCCAAAGGAGAGCTATTTAGTTTCTGAACTAGAATGCTTGCTATGTGAATGGAGAGGAGTAAAAACAAATTATAGATCTTTTGTTCATCAAAATGATAAGATTTAACAACTGATTAGATGTCCAGGTGGAAGTAGAAGGAAGAGAATAGAACACTTCTGAGGTTGTGGATGAGGTATGTTGGAGAGGCATCTGCATATAGGGGCAGGATGTGGATGATGACTCAACAAAGTAGATCAGAAAAAAAGAATTCACATAGAAGAAAGAGAAGAGATAAGATAAGTCATGAAGGAGAGGACCATTTTTTTTTGACTCTTCTATTCACAGGATCTTCCAACTTTCATTGATGTGAATACCTTCAAAGATCTTATTCAATTTTTAAAATGCCCTGAGATTGTAATTGTGTAGGGAATTCCCCTGCTGGGAAATTCTTAAATATGACTTAGAAAATAAGGTCTAGGGAGTTGTCTGGATATGAATAGAGGATATGTAACTTAGATCATTGTATCACAAAATCTAGAAAGAACTTTAAAGATCATCTAGTGCAACCCCTTCATTTTCCATATGAGACAACTGAGGCTAGGAATGTAAACTGATTTGCTATTGTCAATAATAGGATTATCCATGGTACATTTTCATAGCTATGTTGTATAATCAGTTTATTCAGATAGACCTGCCTTTTCATTGATGTAGATATTTCCTTCAGTAATGTAGATTGGAAGCCACCTCTGCCTATGGAGAATCTTTTCCAAAAATTCCCAAAAGTTCACCAGAGAACATCTATCCATTGTGCTATAGGCCTTACTCATTTTCTTTTGACATTGAGAAGATGACCATACACACTGGCTATCCAGCATTCTATACATGACAGCATCTTTTTTCTATTGGACATTCAATTTATGAATTGATAATAAATATGGCCCTGATGTTTTTCAGCTTAAGGGAATAGCATTTTTTCTATTTTTATTATTAGTACCTAGGACAGTGCTTGATAAGAAATAAATGCTTAATATGTGGGCATGGGTCCTCTTAAGAGAAGGGTTTAAACTAACTTTAATTCTTCTTTGTCCTCCATTATCTGCATTGCAAAACCTTTCCTTGATAGCTTATATCTTCCTCTATTTCACAGCTGTATGCCCTGTATTCCCAATTAATATGGCCCTTGAGGGGAAGGGTTGTATTTTCTCTCCTATGGTACATAGAATAGAATGAGTTGGTTATTATATGCTGAATTGAATTGATTATTTCTTTTTTGCTCCTGATCTAGTAATATTCATTATGTTCTCTGAATGCTTTATTTTGAGAAGCTGATTGCTAATACCTTATTCTGATCTGGTAATCAAAGTGAAGGAGTTGAGGAAAAAAAGGATAGGTCTTCATGAGGCTGGGCAGCATGGCTGAAAGACTGAATTTGAATTCAAATGAGCTGGGCTGCAGTCCCAGTTCTGCCACTTAACTTTCCTGTGACCTCAAGCAAATTATTTTGGGTTTCTGGAATTCAGTTTCCTAATTCAGTTTCTGATTCCGTTTCCTAAACTGCAAAAATGCATGGTTTGCGCTGAATGATCTTTTCCCCACTTTAAAACCCATGATCCTGCATTAACCCCTCAGATCTCTCTATTCTTTTCTCACTTTGGCCATAATTATATGATAAAAGTGAGGCAGTTAGGTGGCACAGTGGATATAATACCAGCCCTAGAGGCAGGAGAACTTGAGTTCAAATCTAGCTTCAGTCACTTATTAGCTGTGTGACCCTAGGCAAGTCACTTAATCCTGTTTGTTTCAATTTTCTCATCTGTAAAACAAGTTGGAGAAGGGACCACTCTAGTAAATTTGCCCAGGAAACCCTAATTGGGATCACAAACATTGGACACAATTGAAATGACTGAACAATAACAACAAATTGGCAAACTTTACTCCCTTACTTGAGAAGTACTGCAGCTGACCAGTCACTCATGGTTCCTGCTATGATTATTCTGTTGTGATTCCCCATATCATTACTGCATAAATTGACTATAAGCTCATAATTGGAGCTTACGAAATTAGAGTAAAAGGTTAGAACAATAGTGTATTAGTGAGGGATGTCTTAATAAGTCTTAAAACTAGAAAAACTTCCTGATATCAAGTGAAAACTAAATTTTCTCTGTCTCTCTGTGTCTATGTCTATATCTGTGTCTGTCTCCAGATTCCTCATAATTCAAAAAACTATGATTTCCTCATAGTGAGTCTTTTTTCCCCAAAACTATAACAGTGGTTCATCCCCGGTGATACCTGTTTCTGTGTCTTGGTTACTCTCTGGTCCTGGTCTGTTACTCCCAGGTTCCTGCTGCCATATTGTGGTGAGCTTTTTCTTCTCAAAAAGCAGCCAGGTGATAAAAGTTCAGATCTTTTATTATCCCAATATAGCCCGGTTAGCTTAGAGGCCTATCTCTCTGCTTGGTTCCAAGAGCTCTCTCCGAATGTCACCAAATCCAAAGGTCCTCTCTCCAAATGTCTTTAAATCCAAAGGTCTGGTCCTTCAGCCTCTGCCTCTGCTTTTCTTCAGCCTCCAGCCAGCTCCAGTCTTCATGTCATTCCGGTGAAATCTCGACTTGTAGCGTCTTCCTCTCCAGAACTTCTTCGACTGGCCCATTGGCCTATTTATGCTCCTTCCAGAGAGAGGGATTATGGGTTTTCTCCCATAGTGCTCTCTGGTCCAAAGAGCTTCAAGGGAGGTATGAACTCATTGAACTCCAATGAGTAAAGGTGTGAACACAAGCCTTGTATTAATTAGTTCTACTTAGTACCTTGTTTCAGGTTCTGCCCAAAACATCTTCTTGTAAGATTAGATCAACTCTAATTAGTTAGCAGTTAGTAAGGATTCCAACATCTCCCCCTTTCTTTTGTTTTAAAACATAGGGGGTTTCTGAGGGGGTACACATAAATCCATCAATATGGGCCAGAACTTTGTAACAGATATACATGGTATACATAAATCCATCAATATGGGAGGCATTATACATAATTTACATAAGCACATAGCAATATAACACAGGCTAGTAGTAATGTAACAAATAACATGAATCATCCTGAAAATTTACACATGTCCATAAGTCCTAGAAACAGTCCAATAGGATTCCATTGTCCATTAGTTCATGTGCCAGGAATCTAATAATTCCTGTAAGCTCTGAAGTACTGCAAAAGGTCTCATCAACAATTTTTCATCTCAGGGAATCCAGTGGTTCTTGCTGGTTTTTCAGGAACTGAAAGCTGAAGATTTTAAAGTTCTTTTGACAGTCTCATTGTTAGCCTTTTCCACCTGTGGAAATATAAGCAGATCCTCTTCCCCAAGCAATTAACCTAATTCCCTTCTGTTTACCAAATTTGGGATTTCTTCTCATCATCTGGTAATTACATTGGAGTTGTTTGCATTGGATATTGTCTTGTCTTAAAAGGCCTGTATTCTTCCCAACTGTAATCCTGATTGCTTTTCTGTTGGTTGATGACATCAGAGTTCTGAATTTCTAAAGTCTCTCTGGGTGTAACCTCAGCTGCTATCATGCCCCACCTGTCCTTTGATTGATACTTTAGAGCTGGGCCCTGCCTCTCATTCCTCTGGGTCAATATACATTTAGAGGCCCAGTGAAAGCCTCGGTTACATTTTGGACATGGGGTTTTGGGTTTTCTCTCACCCTGTCTTCTCACTCTATCTCCATATCTACAATGAGCTCTCAAATGTCCAATTTTTCCGCACTGAAAACATCGACGAGTTTCTCTAGAATTCCTCTGCCAATAAGGACCTTGTCTTTCCATGTTCATCATAGTCTGGGCATAATAAGCATTTGTGCCCACTGTGGCACAGCATCTTATGATTTCTTCTAAAGGAGCATTTTTGTCTAGCCCCCATATAATTCTCTTGCAAATCTCATTGGCATTTTCCTTAGCCAAATGTCTAGTCATTATTTCTGTTGCTGCATTGTCTCCAATGGTTCTTATTACAGCTGTTTGTAAACGTCCCACAAAATCTGCAAAAGGTTCATTGGGACCTTGCTCTATTTTTGTGAAAGCATTATTTCCATCTTTCTGTCCAGGGAGAGAATTCCAAGCTTTTATTGCAGCCTTAGAAATTTGCTCATACACTGTTATGGGATAATAAATTTGTTCTGAACTCTCTGCATACTGACCTTCACCAGCTAGTTGGTCAAAAGCAACTTGTACAATAGCTCCTGTTTGCCTATTGCATTGGGCTTGAATCCTACATAATTCATGAAACTCTGAAAGCCACAATAAATTTTGTCCCGGTTCAAGACATGTTTTAGTGATGGATTTCCAGTCATTCGGGGTTAAGATTTCATAAGACAAATTATTCAGTAACATCTTCACATAAGATGATGTAGCCCCATAAAGAGTGCAACCCTTTTTCAAATCTTTAATTTTTCCCAAATTAAAAGCAGTGTATTTTCTCTCTTTTTGACCTGAGGAGTTGAGCTCTTCAATCACAGGATATGCATTTATAAAATCAGATATATCTTCTCCTTCATTTTTTGCTTTAATTAATGCTTTTTCTAATCTTGTCAAATTCTGCTTTACAGGAGAAGCTGACTGTGTTTCTGTCTCTCTCCCTCCCCTTGTTCCACCCATGAAGGGTTAATTGCGGGGGGAGGGTCATGAGATGTGGAATCACCTAATTCCTCCTGCTGTGAAGTATCATACTCAGAATTGTAATTAACTCCATTCTCATCTGATTCATCCTCCTTTTCACCTAGTAAAGTTGGCACTTCCTCCTGTACTTTCCTTTTCATCATTCTATCACTTAAATAACTTCTTATAGCCAATTGTATTACATTATATGTATTAATTATTGAGTTAGGCCCATTTTTATCATAGAATTGACAAAGATCCTCTCCAACCAATTTCCATTCATTTAGATCTAATTCCTTATCAAGAGAGAAACAAGGACATATGTCCTTTACAGTTTGTAAAAGTTCAGTGATTTGCTGTAAACTTATAATTAAACCTTGGCTTTCCATAACTTTAATAATGCTCTCTAAACATTTTCCTTGAACAGAAACAGGCTGTTTTCTAAATATCTGTCCCATCTTAGATGAAATTCTACTTTAACTCTTCTAACAAAATTTCTTTGTTGCACTCACCCTAATTTCTGGGTTGAAGTTTTTTCCACTGGATCAGGATCAGAGGCTTTTCCACTTGAATCAGGATCGGAGCTTTTCCACTGAAATCCACTGAGGGGTCTGTTTGTCCCACGTTCAGGGCGCCAAAATGTGGTGAGCTTTTTCTTCTCAAAAAGCAGCCAGGTGATAAAAGTTCAGATCTTTTATTATCCCAATATAGCCCGGTTAGCTTAGAGGCCTATCTCTCTGCTTGGTTCCAAGAGCTCTCTCCGAATGTCACCAAATCCAAAGGTCCTCTCTCCAAATGTCTTTAAATCCAAAGATCTGGTCCTTCAGCCTCTGCCTCTGCTTTTCTTCAGCCTCCAGCCAGCTCCAGTCTTCATGTCATTCCGGTGAAATCTCGACTTGTAGCGTCTTCCTCTCCAGAACTTCTTCGACTGGCCCATTGGCCTATTTATGCTCCTTCCAGAGAGAGGGATTATGGGTTTTCTCCCATAGTGCTCTCTGGTCCAAAGAGCTTCAAGGGAGGTATGAACTCATTGAACTCCAATGAGTAAAGGTGTGAACACAAGCCTTGTATTAATTAGTTCTACTTAGTACCTTGTTTCAGGTTCTGCCCAAAACATCTTCTTGTAAGATTAGATCAACTCTAATTAGTTAGCAGTTAGTAAGGATTCCAACACCATATCACTGCTTTTCTGGAACCTGCTCACCACCATGCCACATCTCTGCCTCCAAATGGTATTTTCAGTACTGAGGATCACTCCTAGAATTCCTTTTCCATGCTTTGTAATGTCAGAATTCCTCAGAGAGGTACTTTGCCTACTTCTGCCCTTTCTTCTTTTCCTGTGGAATAGAAGCCTGAAATTAAAGTTCTTATTTACCAAGATTTCCTTCTACTCCACATTCTTCTTAAATGACTCTTCCCACAAAAGACATTGGCCAAAGAACTTGCCATTTTCCCTATAAATGAACTTAGGAACAGTTCTACTTCTATAGAAGAGTTGTGGAAGCATTCTTAGCCATCTTTGTGAACTTGATCTGAAGGAGATGAACTGCCCTTGTTTGCTGTGAAAATGAAAGTAATATGTCCTGTACCAGTTGACTGAGGTCTCCAAACCAAAATCACATCCCCAATTAAATCAGTATAGCATATAGGTAGCAACTATAGTTCTCTCTGTTTCCAGTACTCTTTTGCCTCCTTTTTTGTTGTCTTGACCAAATTCAGCTGGTACTTATAGGCCAGAAGAGCTTTTTGGTGACAGGTAACAAAGTATAATGAAAGGATACTTATTTAGGAGATGAGATAAAGTAGGTTCTCATACTTATTATCTGTGTGGCCAGAAACAGACAGTTATTTATTCTAAAACTCAGTTTCCCCACCTGTGAAATGTAAATAGTACTTATTTCATAAGACTGCTATGAAAATCCAATGAGTTAATATACACAAAGAGCTATATGGACTCTAGAGTTCTCTTGTTAGGCTCTGGTATCCCACTCTTCTCCATCCTTATCTTTTCCCACTCCTATTTTTCCAGAGAGTTAGATGGATTACAATATACCAAGAAATCTTGAAATATAATAAATTTCACACCATCAAAGATAGAGCTGCAGTATCACTCAATTCTCCCTATTCTGATGCATATAATATATGTCAGAATGTAGCCTCATCGAGATCCTTAGAAACACACCACCCTCAACCCAGGGAAGACAAAAGAGGGAAAGACTCTTAAGAGGTTCTATTGCCTTTATTTTCAATCTTGTTCAGTTTCCATGCCTGCACTCTCCTCACTTATTCCTTGATCGCCACTATATTGAGGCTCCAAGTTTCATCACCGATAGCCTGACTCCATTTCCTTTATTTTTTTTCTTCTAAATTTAGAGGTCTAAATTTAAGTCAGCAGAACAATGATCCAATTATACTACACCTAAACTCAATGTTTTCCTGAGCCTCAGGATACTTTCAATTCTCTAGCATGTATAAGACTCTAATTCCATCTTCTTTCTCTTTTCTCTAATAATTGCTATTTCTTAATATTCCCAGCACATCTGACCCTCTCAGCAAATCTTCCCTGCTAGACTGTCAAATTACTAAACTTGTGTCCCTAAATCTAGACCTAATGCATTTCGTTCAAATATGCTGCCCTTCTCTAGTGAACTATACCCTTACCCACGTCCATAAGCTGAACTTACATCCTTTCCTCCCCTTTGCCTCTACCACCATCTTTCCACCTTTCACTGGATTTGTGTCTTCCTAAGAAAGAACTAGGAGAAAAAGGAAAGATCAGCTACTGTCCTGTAGGAAGGGCAAACTTTGGCTTGCTTTCAGCAATGTTTGCTTGTCCATGCCTGAGAGATGGAAGTTAATGAAGCAGAGTTGTCATTCGTAACTCATTGACTTTCTGGCAAATGAATAAATAAATAAGTGGGCGCTTTATTTGGTGCTTAGAGACACTTGAGGCATTGATTATCCCATAACTAATGGGTTTAGCCATCCTTACCCTATTAACACTCATACTCCTCCCATTACAAAGAGTCACACAGTCTGGGCAGACAAATGATCCTATTACCATGAGCACCAGAGGCCCTGAACCCTAACTTAGGGCTTCTTCTGGATAATCCTGAGAAATTGTAACAGTCAGGGCCTTGCGTTTGCTGCTGCTCTCTTATATAACTGTGTAGATAGATACTATTGATGGTTCTTTGTGTATATGAAGGAGACAGTGGCACAGTGGAAAGAATCACAGATTCTTAGTGTTGGAAAGGATTTCAAGGACCATCTAATCCAAACTGTCTCTGGGAGTAAAAAATCTCCTTTATAACTTATCTTCAAAAACAAATCAAGATAATTGGACATGAAGTCAGGAGACCTGGTTTAAGTCCTAACTCTAACACTAAATGCTCCATGTGAGCTAGTTATTAAATCTCTAGAAACCTCAGTTTTACCATCAACAAATAGGGAGTATACTGCTCATGTGGAGAAGCAGCATAATAGAAATCTGATGTGGAAAGTTCAAACCCTTCCTGTAACCCTTATCAAGTTATTTAGTACTCATTGTACTAAGTAATTCTCCAAGACTGAGATGCAACC
Source organism: Antechinus flavipes (assembly GCF_016432865.1). Classification (NCBI taxonomy): domain Eukaryota; kingdom Metazoa; phylum Chordata; class Mammalia; order Dasyuromorphia; family Dasyuridae; genus Antechinus; species Antechinus flavipes. Next base: position 627,752,273 of record NC_067399.1, on the reverse strand, counting down.
TGCATTGGTAGAAATGACATTGAAATCACAAGTTTAGGCTCTGTCCTTGTCCCTAACATAATAATAATCTCATACTGTTGCTAGGGGGAAAATATTTCATGAAACTTAAAGTATTTTATATATGTAAGCTAATATTCCACACTTCAAAGTATAACAGGGTATAATAATATATTCAGAAATTATTCTAACATATCCTAATAGAAATTAACATGAGCCTATGTGAATACTCTGTTATATGAGTGACTGAAATCAAACTAGCTTGAATATTTCTTCATATGGGCAAGGATGGGGTAGAAAGCCTGGAATGGACAACACCTCCTAAGTGATGTTGAATTGAGATAGGGTCAAGCACACCATTGACAAGATCTGCATTGGGGTTGGAGCATCAGTGGACATTAGAGATTAGGAGGAGAAGGGAGGAACATTGTTTTTGCCCTTCCTATTTGGTACTATCAGTTCTGCTATCAAAAATTTCCCCCTACAAGAGCAGCCCAAAGGTTAATGTCAGAAATAGTGCACAGAGGAGGAAGAGTTCCCAGGGAGTAACAGTTGACAAGGAAATATAGAGAGGAAGGATGGGAAATGGAACTCTTCTGTATATCAGCACTTTCCCCTTTTTCCAATAACAGCAGCTCTTTGTCCCTTACTAGCTTAACCTGGAAAGGGAGGGAACCAATCAGAAGAGACTTTCAAGAAGGCAGCTTTTGTTAACCTTATGGCATAGAGTTATCATACTCAGTTCCTTAAGTTGTTTCTCTATGTCCAAAGCATCTAACGATAAACAGTGGACATGTGAAAACACATAGACCTAAAAATGATATAAATGGAAACAGCAGAGAACCAGGGACAGGTCCTGAAATTGCTAATCAAATTGAGGTCGGAGTGAATAGAAGAAAGAAGTAGACCAGAAATTGTAGCTGTTAGAGCTAGTACCGTTTCTAGAGAGATAAAGGACTCTAGAAGCAAGTATGTAGAGTCAGGAAGACTTGTTAAAATCTGGCCTCAAATATTTAAAAAATATTTGAGCTTTGGCTCAGTTTCCTCCTCTGATCAAAGGGGATAATCGTCCTTGCAGGGTTGTTGGTATAAAATGAGATAATAATTGTAAAATGTTCTATAACTCCCGAAACATCATATAAATGCTAGCTGTCATCATTTTTGTTATTGTTTTAGCAATATAATTGAGAGGAATAAAGTAAAGTTAATACAGTCTAGAAGCCATTAGTCAGGGAGAGAAGGGATAGTCCTGGATAGGAGTGAGGCAAGACAAAAGCAAATTTTAAAAGCCAGCAATTGCTCACAAACATCAGTCAAGAGATTGAAATCTAAATTCTTGTTGAAAGCAAGCTGGAGACTATGACATTAGCAGGGTCAATAGCCAGGGTAATGGACAGTGGCTGAGGTCAAGGAGGTTAATTCACTCAAGTCAGATCACAGAAGCAGGTCAAGGCAATGGCAAATGTCATTGACAAGGGCTTAGTGGCCATCATTTTGAAGCGGTTTCTCACATTCATTGGCATTTGCTACAGATAGTCAAGATTTAAAGAATTGCTAGCATACCAAGGAACTATATAGGCTTTGAAGGTAAAGTCATTGTTCCTGAATTATGATTTCTTGAAACAAGATCAGGGAGGGCAAGGTTGAAGAGAGATACTTTAGGTAAGCAGGAGTCTCACAAGATCATAGATTTAAAGCTAGGAAGATCATTGAGTTCAACCCTAATTTTATAGATAAAGAAACTGAATCCAGAGGAGTTAAATGATTTAGCTGAGGTCACACACACCTAATGAATGTCCAAGGTGGGATTCAAACTCAGGTCTTCTAGATCCCAGGCCAGTGTTTTATTTGGTGCATCATTTTCACTCACTTGTTCATGATTCCTTCATTAATCTTAAGCACAAGACCACATAGGTCAAACTTGAATTTGCAGTGAATATCTCATTTCATAGAATATAAAGAATCTCTAAGTGTTTATCAGTTTTGCTATTATTCTGGAGAATCTCTTATAAGCTTCTTAATATGACTTTTAGCATTGTGTTATACATATACACACATATGTGTATATATATTTGTGTGTATACATGCAGGTATCTTTGTTTTCGTTTATGTAACATGTGAAATCAAAGAGAAATATTTAAAGCATTAATAGATCTAGTTTCTCATCCATTTGGCTACTCACTCTACTGGAGCAGATTGCAACCCAACCACTCTCGTTTCATTCTTTGTTAGTCTTCTCTATGTCTTTTTTTAATACTCAGAGAGGATCTACCCAATTGACTGGAGACATTCCTTTTATTCTTGTGATATTTCACATGTAGATTTCTGCCATCCCTCAGTCTCACTACATGGCTGGATTTTCCCATCAGAAATTAGTTAGATATTGTCTTTGTACTTCTTGAATGTAAGTTATCATTGACAATATATTGCTTGTACCCACCACACAACTCTCCATTCCCTTAATGTCACTTGTAATTGTGATTCTTCTTAGATTAGAGTATTCCATTATTTATAGTGCTATGGAATTAGTAGGAGAATATTCCACTGCTCCAATGGTCAATTAAAGTGAGTATTATCTTTAGTGATGCTCAGGGTATGGCCCACCATAACTATATGTTCTGTGTGACTCATCAATGTCCTTCCATAAATTTACTTCTGATGGATTGGTCATTCCAATGGCTGTGGTCCTTCCTTATGTTCTTTCAAGAATGAGCATACACAAAAAAAGGCAATTGAAAGCCATCAATTGATTGTCCTTTGCTCTTAGTATATGACCAATCTATCTTTTTTTTAATCATATATTTATCAGATAACATCATTTATACTGCTTCATTTATCTATTTCCTCACATTTACGTGTTTTTATCACAAGATTTTCATACTCACTATAAGCTTTTTCACTGGCTTTTGAGTGAGAACTTTAGATCTTTGAAGACTGAAGAATATTGGCTTTTTTTATTTTTTTTTTATTTTTTTTATTTTTTTTTAATTTTTTTATTTAATAATTACATTATATTTACACTCATTTCTGTTCCGATTTTTTTTCCCCTCCCTCCCTCCACCCCCTCCCCTAGATGGCAAGCAGTCCTTTATATGTTGGATATGTTGCAGTATATCCTAGATACAATATATGTTTGCAGAACCGAACAGTTCTCTTGTTGCGTAGGGAGAATTGGATTCAGAAGGTATAAATAATCCGGGAAGAGAAACAAAAATGCAGATAGTTCACATTCGTTTCCCAGTGTTCTTTCTTTGGGTGTAGCTGCTTTTGTCCGTCATTTATCAATTGAAACTCAGGTCTCTTTGTCAAAGAAATCCACTTCCATCAAAATATGTCCTCATACAATATCGTTGTCGAAGTGTATAATGATCTCCTGGTTCTGCTCGTTTCACTTAGCATCAGTTCATGTAGGTCTCTCCAAGCCTCTCTGTATTCATCCTGCTGGTCATTTCTTACAGAACAATAATATTCCATAACATTCATATACCACAATTTACCCAGCCATTCTCCAATTGATGGGCATCCATTCATTTTCCAGTTTCTAGCCACTACAAACAGGGCTGCTACAAACATTTTGGCACATACAGGTCCCTTTCCCTTCTTTAGTATTTCTTTGGGATATAAGCCCAATAGAAACACTGCTGGATCAAAGGATATGCACATTTTGATAATTTTTTGGGCATAATTCCAGATTGCTCTCCAGAATGGTTGGATTCGTTCACAACTCCACCAACAATGCATTAGTGTCCCAGTTTTCCCGCATCCCCTCCAACATTCATCATTATTTTTTCCTGTCATCTTAGCCAATCTGACAGGTGTGTAGTGGTATCTCAGAGTTGTCTTAATTTGCATTTCTCTGATCAATAATGATTTGGAACACTCTTTCATATGAGTGGTAATAGTTTCAATCTCATCCTCTGAAAATTGTCTGTTCATATCCTTTGACCATTTATCAATTGGAGAATGGCTTGATTTCTTATAAATTTGAGTCAGTTCTCTATATATTTTGGAAATGAGGCCTTTATCAGAACCTTTAACTGTGAAAATGTTTTCCCAGTTTGTTGCTTCCCTTCTAATCTTGTTTGCATTAGTTTTATTTGTACAAAGGCTTTTTAATTTGATGTAATCGAAATTTTCTATTCTGTGATCAGTAATGGTCTCTAGTTCATCTTTGGTCACAAATTTCTTTCTCCTCCACAAGTCTGAGAGATAAACTATTCTATGTTCCTCTAATTTATTTATAGTCTCGTTCTTTATGCCTAGGTCATAGACCCATTTTGATCTTATCTTGGTATATGGTGTTAAGTGTGGGTCCATGCCTAATTTCTGCCATACTAATTTCCAATTATCCCAGCAGTTTTTATCAAATATTGAATTCTTTTCCCAGAAGTTAGGGGCTTTGGGTTTGTCAAACACTAGATTGCTATAGTTGACTATTCTGTCTTGTGAGCCTTATTGGCTTTTTTTTTAATGAGCTTTTGTGTTAGTGATCAACTTGAAATCATTGAAAGCACAGTACAATTTCTCACATCAAGGCCAACCTTCTGCTCAATAGTTTGACTTGATAAGAGCTCAGGATTACTACTTTTTGGGTGAGAAATGGAAGGCAAAGATGCTTTGTTGTAATATAAAAAGAAAGAAGTAAGATTGGGAAGAGCATTCTAAACAAAAAGTCAAGAGACCCTTGTTCCAATTCCAGTACTGCCCCTGACATACAGGGTGACTGTAAGCCAATAATTTACCCTTTCTTGTCCTCATTTTCCTTATTTGTAAAATGTATATGACCTAAATAATCTCCAAGGTTATTTATATTTCCAAAGGGTTTCAGGTGTAGAATCATAAAAGTTTGGAAATATAAATAACCTTGGAGATTATTTAGTCCTTAGAAAAGAAAAAAAAAATTCTATCCAAGATTCTATTATCTGTGGAGACATTTGGGTTATTGAGGGAACAATTGTGGAACCATCCACAAGCCTCAGGTAATACTTCTGAGCACAATGTTCATTCACTTAGTATGACCCTAGCAAACAGTGCAGATTTTAAGAACAAGAACTTTTAATTGTGTATGTATACTTTGCTCCCCAAATTGAGCAGCCTGATACCATGAGAAGATAATGAACCCCAAGATACAAAGTCATCTAGATTAGTTCGGCTTTATCTATATGATTCTGAAATAGAATATCCTAGATTAAAGGCTAGAATGGATATTGTTGATCTTGTTTAGTTATTTCAATCATGTTCTACTCTCTGTTCCCCCATTTGGGATTTTCTTGGCAAAAATACTATTTTGATATTTCCTTCTTTAACTTACTTTACAAATAAGAAAACTGAGGTAAACTTGAGGCCTCATATCTAGTTAGTGTCTAAGGCTGGATTTGAACTCATGAAGTTGACTCTTTCTTATTCCAAGCCCTATGCTCTATTCCATAAACAAAGAATGAGCTTTAAAGATCTTTAAGTCTTATCTTATCTTACCATTTTGTAAACTGAAAAATGTTGGCCCAGAGAGAAGAAGTGAATTGCTTAGGGTCACATAGCTAGTAAGTAGGTAAGAAAGTATTTGAATTCATGTTTTGACTCAAGTCTCTATCTCCTGGGCTACAAGTACCCTTGAAAAGAGAAACAAACCTATTCAACTTTGCATCTCCAAACTAAAATAATAGAAAATTTGGGTCATCAGTACATAATGCAAAGGACAAAGCCTCTCTTAAGGGCTTCCTGGCTTTAAAGGAAAACCACAGAAGGTATGAACGGACAGATTTATTGGAAGCAGTCAGTCTTGGCAGTGACAAATTAAAGGCATGATGTTAGTCCATTGGATCCCATAGGAGCAGAAATTACCCACCAGGACTTCAGAAATTCAGTGGCATGTGCCATTGGTCTAGAGAAATAGCACAAGAATGTAGCTTTAGATCCAAAATGGACCCAGGAGGTCATCTATTTGAACATTCTCAGCTTACACATGTGACCATGCTCTGGGGCATCTGAGACTATGCAGCTCACAGGGAAGCCACATTAAATAGAAGGAATGTGTGCAGTGAATGTATTCAGCTTTATTTATAAAAAAAGGACTTTGTAAGATAAACTAAGTATGTTATATTCTCTTCTAGACAGCTTTAGCCTCAAATATACATTTTCTTCATTGTCCCCATTGTTCTATAGTTTGCCTACCTTCCTGTAGGAACTCTCTCTATGGCTTCCTCATCTTTGTCTCATAACTTTCCCGGCTTCCTTCAAATCCCCCCTATAAGAAGGCTTTCCTTAATTCTAGACCTTTTCTCTGCTACTTATCTTCAATTTATCACACAAAGCTTATTTGTCTGTAGTAATCTGTATATTGTTTCTCCCCCTCCCCATTATAGACAGCGATCTCCCTGAGAGTGAAGACTAAATGTCTTTTGCTTTTTTTGCATCCTCGGAGCTTAGCAGAGGGCATGGCACATAGTGAACACTTAATAAATGCTTATTTACTGATTGATGTATGCCCCATGTGTCTCATTATTTCCTAAACCATTTACTTTGAAGCTTTGAACTCAGGTCCTTGCCTCTCATTTGCCCTTGGCTTTCAGGCCGTCTCTTTGATGACTTAACAGTTCCCATGAACTTGTTGACCTGTACTTAATTAACACAGAATTATAGCTTTCAAGTTAGAAGGGAGCTTAAAAAATCTAGTTCAAACTTCTTGTTTTATATTTGAGGAAATTGAATCATATAGATGTTAAATGACGTTCTCAGGGTCAAAAAGCTGGTCATTGCCTGATTTGAACCCAGAGTCTTTCTGTTTGTGCTTTGATTCAAATATTTGGATAAAAATTGCCCACTTTCAAAACTTGGGATTTGTCCTGAAAGCACACCTTTCCAGTGGGACTGGCTAAGGCCATTGAATTGCCCCTCCCATCGTGTAATATTGGTTTTCAGTAGGAAGATCTTACCTCACTGAAACAAATGAAAACTGACCCAACTATCCACTGATGCCATAGACAATTTATGTACCCTTTCCAAGATGGCTCCATTTTCTTCCAGGATCCTTGCAGCCTGAATTTCTTCTCTTCTTTTAAAGGGAAGAAGAGACCCTTGGCTGCTCAATGGTGTCTGAGCCTATGTAGCTCACAGCTGAGAAGCATCAAGGTGAGAGAATTCATAGAGCTTTGGAGTAAGCACTGGAAGGCTCACTTTGTAAGTCAGAATTTTTGGATTTTGCTCCTGGCTCCACCATCTAGTCTTCATTGGATCACAGACAGCATTTAGACCTCTTGACTTTTAATTTCCTAATTCATAAAATAGAGATAATATCTACTTCTATAAAAGCACTAGGAAACTCAAATGAGATAATGTATGTTCAACAACAGTACTCAACTATTAAATTCCTACTGTATGAAATGAAACTTATACTAGGAATGAAACAACCACCACCACCACAACAACAACAAAATGCAAACAATTCCCACCCTCAAGAAATTTACATTCTACTAGGAGATATAACATGTAAACAGAGAAGTAAGTACAAAACATTTTCAGACAAAGAGAATAATTATTGTTAGGAGTATCTGGAAAGGATTCCAGCTGAGCTTTAAAAGAAACAGTGAATGCTAAAAGATAATAAGGGAGAGTATTCTAGGCTTGGAGGGGTTGTGTGTACCAAAGACATGGATCTAGGAGATGGTAGTTTAAGTGTGGGGAAAAGCAAAGATATTTATTTGGTAAGCAATGTCTCTTACATAGAAAAAAAAGTGATCTCTGGATAAGAGCAACAAAAGACATAGGGAATAGGGAATGGATATGTGCTTTAATTAATATGAGAAATGTCTAGGCAAGGACATTCCTATTGTTATTGTCATTGCTCAGTTGTTTCATTATGACTCTCCATGATCTGCTTTGGGATTTTCTTGGCAGAGACATTAGAGTAGTTTTCTTTTTTCCTTTTTCTTTTCCAGCTCATTTTACAGATGAAGAAACTGAGACAAACAAGGTGTCATCATCATGATCATCATCATTATCACCACTGATATAATATCAAGACTTTAATTCAAATCAATGAGCTTATTTCTTGAAGGCCAGTCCCATTTTTAAAAAGTAAAAAGGATGGCCCATTTGATCTTATGGAACATTGATAATCAGAGCAGTTCTTTTCAACTCCTTCTAACTCATTTTTTTTCCTGGGCCAGAGAGAATAGTTTGCTATAACAGTTCCATTGTGGTGATGTTGCTACACTGGAAATGGGAAACATCTATTGTTGACAACTCTGTTGGAAATAGAATTTTTATCAGTGTAACATGTAATGGCACGAAGCTTGACGATAACATGTCTCTGCCAGAAAGCTTGTTAAAAATATTTATGAGGAGTTTAAATCTGCTTTTCACGACTATGACCCTCCTTCCATTCATAATGAAAGTCCTAGTCAGAGCCACTGACTGGGTTTCAAGGGACCTTGAGATGTATGGCAGTTAATAAAAAGCCTATCAAATGCAATTCAAAATGACACAATAAGTTTGATTTATTACAAGGGAACAACATGAATTTCTTTGTGATATGACATTCTCAGCCACAGAGTAGGTCATAATTTAATTATCACTTCCTTATTTATATTCCTGATAATTAAATAAGAGCCCTTCCTCCTGCAAATTGAACTTTCCAATCCTGCACCATCTAGTCCCACAGTGTTTAGTTGATGCCCAGGAATCTAGATCTCTTTAGAGATGGCAGTATTTGGTTTCTGTCTGGCATCTGAAGTATAGCATTTAGTTCTGGGAAGCACAGAAAAAGGAAAATGTTAACAAACAGGAAAACAGGTAGAGGAGGAGGATGGGGTGATTTGAAAGACCTTGAGACCATGCTGTGTAAGGATTATTTAAAAAATGAGGGACATTTAGCCTAGAGAAGAGAAAACTCAGGGGACTGGTATAAGAACTGGCTTCAAGGATCTGAATGGCTCTCCAGTGGAAGAGGGCTATGAGGTTTTTCTGTTTAGTTCCTCAAGGCAAAATTCAGAGGAAGTTGCAAGTAGAACATTTTGGGCATGTTATCAAGAGGAGAAAAACTTTTTAGAAATTAAAACCATCTTGAAATAGGCTGCCTCTCAAGGTGGTGAATTCACCATTGAAGGACTTTAAAGAGAAGCTACATTGCCACTTATTGTATATATCGAAATATGGATTCTTTATCAGGATAGTTGGAGCTGTTTGAATCTCAGAGATTTCTTTCGGCTCTAAATTTGGTGAATATTAGAATGACATTTCGTCCAGTAGAAAGGAAAAAATATTATTAACTTCTATTCACAGAAAATCCATCTTCTAAAGATGGGTGGCTAGATTGTTTGACAATGGGGTTGTTGTTACTGTCCACTTATCTTTTGTTCATGTCTGACTCTTTGTGACTCTAAATGTTTTTTTTTTTTTAAACAGAGATACTGGAGTGGTGCCACATTTCCTTTGCCAGCTCATTTTACAAATAAGAAAACTGAAGGAAACAGAGTTAAGTGACTTTTCCAGGGTCACATAGTATTAGTTTTGAATTTAGGAAGATGTGTTCCAAACCCTAGGCCATTATAGTTCCACCTAGCTGCCCATTTGGCAGTGGGATATGCCCTCAAAAAAAAAAAAATTAGAAGTCTTGCAAATTTGACTTTGGGGCTCCTGATTAACTTTTCAATTTTTCTTTTCTCTTCTCTAATACATGACTATATTTTCCCTAGGTCCTTAATTTTGACCCCTTGTTTCCCTAGTCCCTATAAAAAGATTAGTATATATATTTTTAATTTCTCCATCTCTTTCTTCCATCTCTGAATACTCAGTCAAAACCTGTTCTTTGGAAGCTGTCATTTAGAAAGCACTTAAGAAACTAAGTCACACAGACGTATTAATACCACCTCCATCTGTCACCCCCTCCCAGGGCAGCTGTTTTTTTTTTTTTTTTAAATAGGGTACAATATTTAAATCCAAAGAAATAAATCTATAATCCTACAATTATGAGTTAGTATGATTGCTTTGATGAACTTTCCCAACGCCCCATCCCCCAATTCCAGTCAGTGACTATCAACAGTGGGTGACTATTTACAGGTAAAGTAAGTCGTACCAACTAATAGCAGTAACATTCAATTTCCCATACTGATGATTTTGCAGGTTATTTTTATAAACCAGAAATATTGAGATGTCATGAGTTGTAACAGAACTTGGGAAATGAACCAGTGAGTTTGAATCAGGCACTAAGAAGAATAGAATGATCTGGGGAAATTTTAATGCTTTACAAATAAGTTCCAAATGCATTTCACTATCTCATCAAGAATGAAGAGTCTGATAATGTCTATATCCTACAGAGACTTTCACTTAGGGTTAGTTAAGTGGAATGGCCCAAATCCATTTCGAGAAGGCAGAATTTTACCTATTTCTTCTCTGAAATAGGATTCAGAATGAAGCTTTGGACTTTCGGTTATATCAATGCTCTTTAAGTCTCTGGAAAAATGATTTCTCCTCTTCTACTGGGAGGACTCTATTATTGGGTCACTCCTGGAAAAGGACGTCAAGCAATTGTGATTAGCTTGACTCACTGACTTGAAGATGGATGTGATATTTCATGAATCCAAACAGCCACCAGGTCTTAAGTCAAGACACTGCTCTGATAACCAACGGTTCCTGAATATTTCATCAATGAAGAAGCCACAAGGATCCTGCTCTGCTGTAGTTCTCACGTAGGGAGAGAGTCTATCAGTAGTATCTCTAATCATTTTGGAGTACAAGTTTATCATATGGAGGAAAAAGGCAAAATTTGAATCCTAAAATATGGATTTGAATCCCAACTCTTTCCCTTACTATCGTCATAATTTTGGTTGTTATCTTTCTATTCTTGGTCTTTCTCTCTTCCAGTCATCAAAGACCAGTGACAAAGCAAAAATCTAGACAACTGGCAATGGTATGGGATGTAGTGAGTGACCTTGGCATCTTGAATGTTTGATCAAGCTCTAAATGCTCTACAACACCTGCTTCATCTCCCTTTCTGGCCATTGGAACAATTTGTTCTGCTCATTCTACTAAGAGGAAGTCTTCACAAACTTGGGGGCAGACATTGGGAATAATTCATTGATGAGTCCCTCAACCTTGCCTATTCACCATGGCAATTTTTACCAAATTGTGTCCACACATATGCTGCAGTTTCTTGAAGCCACAAGTGAGAGTTGTGTGGAAGGTGATCACCAAAGATGGATGAAAATCCCTCACATCAGAGATGCTAGTCCCTCCTGAGTATCCCCTTCAACCCAACATATGAATAATAATCCTACCTACTTCAAGAGATTGTTGTGAGGAAATCACTTTATAAACAGTTTTTTTTTTTTTTTTAAGTACCATAAAAATGATCCCATGTTCTTGTTATTGCTAAGGGCTGAGCAGCTGGCATTTCTGTCCTAGACTTATCATTTTTGACTGAAGTGCCCTTATGTTCTAGCAACAGCAGACTTATTATACCTTCATTCCTAAGGCAAAGGGATCTCATTAGGATGTGCAGCATTTAAGTTTTCTAGTTCTTGATATTATTCAGTCATGGCTCCAGGCAAATACCCTGTTACAAGTCCCTCAGCTCCATTTCCCCCATCAGAAAACAATGGCCTTGTCCAGTCCAGCTGGGCCACTCTAGGTGAATTCAGTTTCTTTAAGGCCAAATTTTTCCCCTCTCCCCCAAGAAAAGAAGTTATTTAAAAGATTAAATGGCAATATTTGTTAGCAACTTGCTATCAGTACAACTTGCGCTTCTGAAAGAGACTAGATATTACCTTGGAGCAGTTTCTCTCTCCTAGCCTCAAGATATTTTTGCTCCTGACCTACTCATACATATTTGTCTGTTCTCCAATTTGCCTAGGGGCACCCTCCTCTCCCCCATTTTCACCCCCATGCAATCCTTCCATCCTTCTGAATTTCCCTGCCTTATTTCCCACTTGTTCAAAGTTATTAGAGTAGTTTGCCATTTCTTTCTCCAGTTCATTTTACAGATGAGGAAACTGAAGTAAACAGGTTAAAGTGACTTGCTCAGGATCACGTGGCTAGTAAGTGCCTGAGGCCCATTTAAACTCAGAGGAGACTTCCTTACTTCGGAACTGGTACTCTATCCACTGCCGCAGTGTATGACTACTTTGTTCCAATCAAATTTAGTTTTATAATACTTTAGCTTAATTTCTAGTCAGAAAAGATCTTTGTGGATTCTAATATGTTATTTGGGTTGGTAGCTATCCCTCCCAGCTTGCTGTGGTGAAGTCTGAGATATAGACCATACTTATGTTTGATATAACCCTTAGTGTAAACCACATTGCACAGTAGTGTGATGATAAAGTGTAAAACGTAGATGTATTTAGTTTGTTGTGGGCTGTACTGAAAACTACCTCACACAGCAAGCAGTGTGATAGGAAAGTCTCTGTTGTAGACCACCGTTGGGAGGCCAACCTTGGGACTGGCTAAGGCACAGTGGGAATGTAGGTCACAGGAGTTAAGGGATGGAGGAAAGGGACAGAAATATAGATATATATTTCTCCTATATAAAAATAAGGATATGGGGTGGAAAGAAAGGCTGTGTGCCAGTTATTGAACTGTTTGAAAAAGCAGAGTGAGTGGGAATCTGGTAGAAAGCAGATGGTATGAGTAAAAGTGCGTGCATATTCAAGGAGTATGGATGACTAGACCATTCTGGCTGCCGTGGAGAGTCCACAGAGGAGAGTGGGAAAGAAAGTTGGCAAGATGGTTGTGCCTGACTCTAAAGGACTGATGATAAACACGTTATTATCTACTATCTGGCACTGATCACTGCTTCTTTCATCTGAATCTTCACTCTACAGTGGGAGTATAAAGAAAGCCTTTAAAAGCAAGGCCATATCCCCAGAAACCAACTTTACTTTCCTGTAAGGGACTCCAAAATACCATCTGGAATCCTGCTACTTAACAGATAAAAAGAGAAAGCTGAAAGATACCTCTTGCTGAAACTCAGTTTCTCCCAAGCTTAGGACCAGAAGAATAAATAAATGGATCTCCCTCCTTTCTTTGTAGAGGTAGGGGACATGGGTGGGGAATATTGACCATGTACTCAAAGATGACTATAATCTTGATATTTCCATTATCAATGAATGTACCACTTCTGTGTTCAAGAAATCAGAAACTCCTTGTCTGACTATAATCTCTTGGTTTTTCACCTCTTCTTCCCTCCCTCCCTCCTTCCCCCCAACTCTGTCTCTCTGTGTATCTCTGTTTTTGTCTCTCTGACTCTCTTTCTATGTCTCTGTGTCTCTGTCCCTGTTTCTCTCTGTGTCTCTCCGTCTCTGTCTCTGTCTCTGTCTCTGTCTCCCCTTCCTCCTCCTCTTTGTTTCTCTTTCTCTCTCTCTCTCCTTTCCCTTACAAAACACTATTCTTCATCGATAGCATAATCTCCAGGCCTCACCAATCTCTCAATTCTATTCCAGTCCATTTCCCTTGAACTAGTCACATTCTCCTCTTCTTTCCATCTTGACTCCTTTATAAACCAATTCCACACTATACTGTCTTTTCTCTGGAATCCCTATCACTTGATTACACCCAGTAAAGCCTCAGCCTTGGATCACTCCCACTATTCATTACTTTTATTCCTTTACAGCTGCTAAACAAAGGTGGAGAAAATGACACAACCACTTTGACTGCCTCTACTACAAAATGATGTTACATAACCTCAATGGGGCTTCCACTGCTGCTAGGCAATACTACATTAGCACCATTGGCAACTTATTCTCCCATTCTGTACACTGGTTCTTTCAAACCTTTTTTATTTCTCTTCAGATCTCTCATGGCTCTCCTGATTTTCTTACTTGGCAACTTTGCCTCATATTTTAAAGAAAAAATTAAAACTATTCTCTATGAATTCTTTCATCCCTTGTCTTCCTCACCTTTTATCACTCAAGTGTCTTTAGTCACTTTCTACCCTCCTTTTATGTGAAGTGGCCTTCCTTCTTACCAAGGCTAAGCCCTGTATTGTTCAAGTGATCTCATTTCATCCCATCTTCATCAGATTGCTCCTTCTTTAATCCCCAGTGTTTCACTTATTTTCCATTTCTCCTTTTCTAGTGATTCCTTTCTCATTCCCTGCAAATAATCTTATCTTTGTCTTAGTCTGGAAAAAAAAACCTGATTTGCTCCTCCATTTTTTTAAAATTATTCTATGTTTTTTTTTTTTGTTTTGTTTTGTCCTTGGTGGCTAAATGGCTCAAAAAGGTCACCAATAATAGATGCCTCTATTGTCTCTTCTCTCACTCTCCTTTTACTTCCTTATGATCTGTCTTCTGACCATGTCATTCCACTAAAACCATTTCCTCCAAAGTAATTAATGATCCCTTAGTTGCCAAATCCAAGGGCTTTTTTTCAATCCTCATTCTCCTTGACCTCTCTGCTGCCTTTGACACTATTAATCACCCTCTCCTTCTTAATATTTTCTTTTTCTCTAGGTTTTAAAAAGCACTACTTTCTCTTAGTTCTTTTCCAATCTGCTTGACCATTACTTCTTGGTATCCTTTGCTAGATGTTCCTTCAGACCCCATCTCCTTACCATAGGTGTCCTTCAGGGTTCTCCCATGGGTTTAATTTACCATTTCTAAATTGATGATTCTATTTTCTATTCTATCCTAATCTCTTTGCTGACCTTCAATCTCTGCCTTTCAGAAAAGGATGCCCACTAGACATCTTAAACTCAATAAGTCCACTATAGAATGCGTTATCTTTCCCCCTTAAATCCCACCCAACACCCTATTACTGTAGAGGTTAAAACAGATTTTCCCAATTTCTCAGACTTACAATTCAAGAGTCATCCTGGATTTCTCTGCATCTCTGTTTCTGTTTGTCTCTATGTAGAGGACTGCAAATAGTGGGGGAACTCTGGGTAAGGTATAACACCCTTTAATCCATCTCCCTTTGGTGTTCTTACCTTTTCTGAGGATGTCAGGGAGGGCATGATCACCTGTATTCTACTTGAAAAAAGGGATGGAGATACTTATAGTAAAGAGACATTTATATATCAATAGCAAGGTGCTTATAATTAGCACTCGCTCAGTGTGATGTTATGATATAATGGTTCTCTAGTTAGCACATGCTTAGTGTGCTGTAATGATGTAATCATACCAAGGTATTTAAGGGCTGAGAGGACTTGAAATAAGGACTCCATCTTTGACCATCCTCATGGGTTTCTTGCCTTCATCACAACTCCACTAAGACCAAGGACTCCGGCTGATCCTAAAATCCTCCAGAGAGCTAGTCCGGACAATATATTTTGGCACTCCAACTTGGGGACTCTAGAAAGCATACTACATCTCTTTGCCTCTCTTTCTGTCCCCCTTCTCTAAGTTGTTGCCAAAGCTTCTCAATTTCACTTTTGCACTATCTCTCATATATATATATATATATATATAATATATATATATATATATATATATATATATGTATGTATGTTTGTGTGTGTGTGTGTGTGTATGTTTGTGTGTGTGTGTGTGTGTGTGTGTGTGTGTGTCTGTGTATACACACTGGCACTACACAAATCTGGTGGTATCACTTCACAATTGATAACTGCAACAACATGGAGGTGGGTCTGCCTGCCTCAAGTCTTTCTCCATACCAAACCTTTCCCCATTCAGCCACTGAAGTGATTTACCTAAAGTGCAAATCTGATTATGGAGCCTTCTACTTGGTAAACTCCAGTAGCTTTCTATTTCCTGCAGTAGCAAATATAAACTATTCTGCTTAAAAAGAAAAAAAAAAATCATTTTTCCTAGTATGCTCTTAGCCAATAATTTCTTTCATTCTCAGATTTTGTTTTTTATTTCAGGGTAGTTGGGTTTGAGTCTAGATGTATGATTTCATTGGTATGGAGAACTCCCAGTGAGGAAATTCCCTCCACCAAACAGTAATTTATGTGCAATTTATAGTCTCAGTAATGTGAGGTACTAAAATTTTGGAATTAGCTGTGTGCTTATTATTTGAACATGGCAAAAATTGAACTTGAAATCATTTCTTCCTCATTCTAAGGGTGATCATCTTTTCAGTGCATCAGATTGAGGCTAATAGCATTTTATTTTATGCCTCTCTAATTGATCTATTATGAAAGTTTCTGCTTTATGGACACTAATTTTAGTTCTCCACTAGATTTCAAACTCCATGGGAAGGTTGGGGGTCATATCTTAATCAAAATTTGCATAACTCTCTCAGCACTAAGCTATGTCTTTGTACACAATAGGAGCTTAATACATGTTTGTTGAATGAATACATGAATCAAAAATCCTACAATGCTAGACACATAATAGGCACCCAATAAATTCTGTGGAATCAAATGAATCCACTTTTCTATTCTCAGGAAAATATAAAATCTAAGCCTCTATCTCAACCACCCACTCTTCTTCTCCTCTTGATTTCCCATGGGAAAAACAAAAATACCCAAGAATTGAAAGAGATACTGTGAGAGGCTTGGAAATCTTTTTATTAAAGGGCCAGACACCTCCTTCCTACATCTCCAAGTATCGACTGTCAAATGCCACTTTCATCTCCACTGTTTGCTTCCATTAGCTTCCTATAGTAGAACAAAGCAAAACCCGTCAAAGCATAAACTCAATTACTCCATTTGCACTGCACTGAAAATCTGCTGATCCATTTTCTAGTCACTGAATTTACAAGGCAATAAAGAGATGCATGCTGATGAGCTCTGACCAAAGATGGAGGTGTTGGAGCTTAGGACTTACATATGCAGGTAAGAGCTAACCAACCAGTTGTCTTTACAACTGTTTTTATTGTAGCAAATGTTAAAATAAAAATCATATTTTCATCTCTTGCTCCCCTCTTTATTTTTTAATGCTCAGCTCCCATTTAGCAGTACCTTCTAAGCCACTTATGCTTCCAATCAAACAAATTGCATCAAATTGGATTCTATTTAAATATTTAATTTGATTGATCATGTGCATATAAATCCCAGGAAAGGAAGTTTGTTTGGTGAGGGGGCATTTAGGAATGATAAAAAGCCCTGGTTTTCTTTGAGAGTATCTGACTGGTAGCCATCAGAGATGTAATTTTTTTTCAAGTCAAGTCAAGAAACATTTATTAAGCAATTATGATGTGCCAGGAACAGTGCTAAATCCTGGAGGATAAAAATAGAAGTGAAAAGAGAGGCTTCAAAAGGTTTGCATTGTTATGAGAGAAGATAATACATGAAAGGGGTTAAAAATGGGTGGAGGGTAGAAGAAGGTATCCATGGATTAAGATGGTAAAGAAGTCTGCAGAAATAGGAATGTAGAAGGATGAAGATGGGGGCGGGGGAGAATGGCTGTGTTGGGCACTCATCCTTGGGGACTTGGGGAGGAATTTAACAATTAGGGAAGGGGGCTATGGCAGCAGAGACATGTTCTAGAATGAGAAAAGGTATGTGAAATGTGGTATCTTCCAGGGTGAGAAAGCTTTTAATTCAATATATTGCAAAGAGATTTCTTGGACTTGGATTCAAGAACATCTGGGCTCAAATTCTGCCTTTAAAACTTAGTAGTTCTTTGACCCTGGGTGGATAAGTTTCCTCAACTTTATTTATTTATTTTTGGTTGCCTTTTTTTTTTGAGATGCAAATGGGGTTAAGTGACTTGCTCAGGGTCACACAACAAGTTTTAAGTGTCTGAGATTATATCTGAACTCAGGTTTTCCTGACTTCAGGGCCAGTGCTCTATCCATTGTACTACCTAGCCCAGCCACTGAAGTTTCTTCAACTTTAAAAAAGCAATGGCAATAACATTTAATTTATAGGATAGTGAGAATCAATAAATGATATATTTAAGTAATGTAAAGACTTTTGTAAATCATAAAAGACTATATAAATGTATGACATTATCATCATTATTATTAGGAATCTAATTAGTTATCATCACTTTGTTTTTCCCTATTACTAACAATCCCTTTAACTTCCTGGGATCATTGAAATTTAACCTTTTAAGTGACCTAAAGTTATCTAGTCTGGGGCTTCTTAAACTTTTTTCCCATTCTTCAGAAATTTTTATGTGACCCCAGATACATAGGGGTATAAAATAGGCATACAAATCAAACATTTACTGATAATAAATCATAATTTCATGAACCCCACATTAAGTTACAAGGCCCCCCAGTTTAAGAAACTGGATTCTAGTCTACCCCCCCAAATCCCCCTCATCTCCCCCCCACACTATGAATTTTTTTTTTTCCGATGAAGTAACTGAATCCCAAAGGAGCTAAATGAACTTTCATATAATCATGCATATATTAATTGGCAGGAACAGGGCAGAAACCCAAGTGCTCTTCTTCAAAATTCAGGATATAACATTGGCTCTTATTCTCAGGGCTCTGCTTCTCAAGCAAAACTTGCTTACTTCCAAGCACATTGACTTCACTTCCCCCTCATCCCAAGCACTTCAGCTTCTCAGTATGAAAAAAGACTTGAGCAACGGCTGCAATTTGAACCAATACAACCTCAATTCTATCATCTTGTTGAATGGTTAGTCCAAGGTGATAAATGCACAACTATAAAACCTGCCCAGCATGTGACCAAATGAATAGCTAGAGCCCAGTAAATTAAAGTGGCAAGAGAACAATGGTGATGCATTTAGCAATCAGGCTTAATTGAATAATTATTTAATTTGCCCTCTTTGTCTCACTGGGGTGAGTCCCAGAGGATGCCCCATGAATTTGCCAAGTGAAGGCAGTCCCAGCTTTGTGCAGGAAGCTAAGGAGTGATTCAGGAGCCCTTCTGCTATGCGTGATTATGGGTGGAGTGTTCTCCAAGTTAGGCTTCCTGGCAACATTTCTGCCCACAAGAACCTGGATTTCTGAGTTATCTATCATTCAAATTTAGTGTTTGACATTTTCAAATAATTCCAGAGTCACTTTCCACCCCCCACCTCCTCTGAGATGTGTAAGTACAGACAATTTACTCTGTAATCCTGGACCACCTGAGCCCAGAGTTATGTGGCTGACCAGAAAATAACACCCTTCCCCCACAGTCTCTGTCTCCATCTCTGTCTCTCTGTTTCTATGTTTCTTTCTCTGTCTGTCTCTGTCTATCTGTCTCTGCCTCTCTCTCTCTCACTCTGTCTCTCTTTTGTCTCTGTCCCTTTTTTGGTCTCTATTTCTGTTTCTGTCTCTGTCTCTCTTTCAGTCTCTGTCTCTCTGTTTCTCTCTATGAATCTCTCTCTCTCTCTCTCTCACACACACACACACACACACACACACACACACACACACACACACATTCACTTTAGGTGAGATTATACAAAAGACTCACAACAAATAGTAGTTATGATTCCGCAAATCCATAGATTCAAAGAATCATCAATTCAACCTTCTTCCACTTATAGAAATGAATTATCCAAAGTCACAAAGGCTTTGGATTTTGTTGCTTTGTTCTGTTCTCAACCTTGTGAATTTACAATTCAAATAGGGAGTAGAAATCTAATGTCCTGACTCTCCACTAAGCACTATTACCTTTATGCCATATCATCTTAGTTCTTTAAAAGACTTTCTTTTTTGAGTTTGTATTTCATGTTCTATGCCTGGCACAGTTTTCTCCAAAATGTGAGGATATGATTCCTTCCTTGCAGGGATTATTTGCCTTCTCTATAGGTAAACAATCAAACATCCACAAAATAGGTAACAATATAAGACAGTATATAATATGTATCAATCAACATGTATTTATTAAGATCCTGCTAAATGCCAGACATTATACTAGGTCACAGGAACTCATATATATAATATGATTCTGTATATAATGCTTTCCCTCAAGGAGTTTATATTTCCTAGGGAAAGACAAATATATAAAAATACAAGTATATACAACTTAATAAGAGGTAGGGAATTAGAACTTGGGAGAAGAAGAAATCAAAAAGCCTTCATATAATAGATGGCCTGTAAACTAAGCTTTGAGAAAAAATAGGGATTCTAAACAGGAGATGAGAGGTGAGTACATTCTAGGCATATGCAATAACCTATCCAAATATACAAAAATCAATGCAATAGAAGATCAGAGGATGTTGTGATGAGATTCAGGCAGGCTGGAATATATAGTCAGAGAAGGTTTCATGGAGGAAATGGGACCTCAGCTTGACTTTGAAGGTTGGGTACGATTTTAAGAACAATAGGGAGACAGTTTAGGAAACAACATGAATCTAGGTATAGGTGTAGATATGTTCAGGATGTTGTGGGAAAGGTGAGAAGGAAGAAAAATAAGAAGATTGGTGTGTTTATCTGTTGTTAGGAAACACTGGTTATGGGAGAAATTTCCTAGGGATAATATGATGACTGGTTCTATCCAATGGGAGAGAGCCTTCCATGTCATTTTAGATACTTATATTTTCCCAGTAGAAAAAAGAGAGAGAGATTACAGCATTTTGAGCAGGCTAGTACTACTGTGAAATTTGGCAGTTATTCAAAATGAGGTATGGTATGGATATAGCAAGCATCCTGCCTCCTGCATCCTGTATCCTGCAAACTCAGATTTTGTTTTTCTTTCCCCTTTCCCCATCAGTAGGCCCATTTCTCTCACAGGTGCAATTTTCTAGCTGCCAAAACTTTTCCTTGTTTAAATGTTGTCCTATAAACCACGGATGAGAGTATACCAACGTCTTAGCTAACTTCAGGAAGATTTAATATTAATCATTTTACAAAGCATACAATGAAGAGAAGAGAAGAATCAGTAATAGAGGGGATCAGATCAATTAATCCTAGTCCTCTATCTCAACTGGTCAATTCTCTTCTAATTTTTTTTCTTTATAATCTCAGCCTTGAAATTCTGGTTCTAGTTCCATTCCCCTGGGTTGAGTTGGCTTGGAACTACTAACCTTACACTTTGGGCATCTGTTTCTTTAGCTCACAAAAGAAGTCTAGGAACTTGGAAAATTTTCTCATAAGCAGCTTATGTTTGGTTAATATGGCAGAGTTAAGAGAGCTCTGGATCTAGAGTCAGGGAAGGGCTAGTTTGAAGTTTGAGGGTTGATGCTTGCTGTATGAACATGGCCAAATTGCTCAAACTCTCCGGGCTTCCATTTTTTTTTATTTCTAAAGCAAAGATTGTTGGGCTAGATGATTTGAAAGATTGTCTTCATCTCCTAATCGATGAATTCCATTTAACTCATGAGCCAAAGTATGGGAAAGCCTAAAATCACAAATTCCTGTAATCACTTTATCCTCCTTCCCATCTCCCACCTTCTTTGAAGAGTGTGAGTTTTGTCATGCAATCTTGAGATACTTGGGCCCAGAATCATGTGCCTGACAAACAAGTGATGTCATTTATTTACCTCTATCTCCAACAGGTTATAAGAACTTTTGAGTGCAGGGATTGTCTTACTTGTATTTATATTTCTAACAAGTAGTCAATACCTGGAATGCAGCAAGTGCTTAATAAATGCCTTTTCATTTCATTCACAAATATCCAGATTTTATCACCCCTTATTAGTGGAGCAGAGTAATTTCATCACATTGGGTATATATAATATATTGTTGATAAAATGATATGGAGAGACCCTGACCTCCTTTCACAATGCTTTTGAAATTCTTTCCAACTCACAGGTTTCAAGGTCATCTGGGAAAGTCAGCATAGAGGGAAGTTGCCTTTTTTCCTAGACCGGTATTGGGAAGAGATTGGTCTCTTCCTGCTGGGTTTTAAATCTCTTCTTTTTATTGACTCAGCTTTGGTTAAGAGATCCCTGCATGGTTAGTGAGTAGAACTCTGACTTTTAGGACATTTTGCTGTTAGATTTTTATCTTCTGCCTGTGGTGGAGTAGGTCTGTGAGTTCCCCATAATGAAAAGCAGAGCACTTCTCTAATGCTAAAAATACCCACTTCGCCTACAAACACTCTGCCTAACTGAGCTCTGAGCAGAAAAGGTATGAAACAGCTTTGAAAGTTAACACTTTCCTTAGAACTTAAGTGGGCTTGAGACCTGTGTTAATGTTGAGGGAGTGGAGAGGAGAAATGGCATCTCATGAAAATCTCACTTTTCCCACGTTCATCCCAGTGCTCTGATGTCTGACAAGTCTTTGGGAAGGTTAAAGGAGGAAGTGTTAAAATGACCTGTGTTACTGCCTATGCTCCTGGACAATGCTTATATTTGTAATAGATCTATGACTTCACTACTATTGGGAAATACCTATGAGCAGGCTTCCCCTGCCAAAACAAAACTTCAATTTGTTGTCTTAGATGGTTACTAAGGGCACTGAGAGATTACAATTAGCTCACAAGGAGTAAACTATGAAGGGATAATGATGAAATTAAGGGGTGAGAGAGGAAAGTACTGGGAAAAAGGAAAAGGGAGACGTGGAATGGTGCAAATTATCTGCCAGAAAAAAAGAGGCCAGAAAAAGCTTTTACAGTGGAGAAGAGAGGAAGAGAAGGTACTGTTCTCATCAGAATTGACTCAAATAGGAAATAAGATACATACTTAATAGGGATATAGAAATCTATCTTAACCCTGAAGGAAAATAGAAAGGGAAAAGGATATGGGAAGGGAGGGTGATAAAAGAATCTAATCATTTCATTTTGGGGGAAAGAGTGGTCAGTAGCAAAACCTCTTTTGAGGAGGAACAGGGTGAAAAGAGAGAGAGAATAAATAGGGGATATAAAATTAGCAATAGTAATTGTAAAAAAAAAATTAAAGCAAGTTTCTCTGATGAAATAGTGTTCTCTGGAAAATGATATGCAGGATGCTCTCAGGGAAATATACTGTATACAAAGTAATAGCAATGTTTTAGGATGGCCAGCTGTAAATGACTTTGTTATTCTCAGTAGTATAATCATCCACACCAACTATGAAAGACATATGATGAAAAATCCTATCCATGCCCACAGAAGGAATTGATAGAGTTTGAATATAGATTAAGATATTCTTTATCACTCTATCTCTCTCTTATTTTTAACTTAATATTTCTTGATGATTTTTATTTTCATTAGGGTAGGAGAGCTATGTTTTCTTTCACAACTTGAGTATTATGGAGATGTTTTGCATAATTCCACATGTGGTTTCTTAATTGTGGGTAAGGATAAGAGAGAGAACCTAGAACTCAAAAATCTTAAAAGCAAATGTAAAAAAAAAAATGTTTTGAATGTAACTGGGGAAAATATTAAATAAATAAAATTTTACAAATGTGCTCACAGGTATCAGAAATAGAAGTGCAACATAGCCCTTCCTAACTCCAACTCTGGCTCTATTTTACCACCCATGTTTTTGATTTGCCAAATTTAAGACCCTAAAAGAAGTATCATATAGTGCTATTGAATTGTATCAGGATCTGAAACTATAACCTTTTTAAAGGGGGCCAATTAAGTTGGTTTGGATTTCTAATATAACACATTTGTCTATCACAAATAATATAAACCATTCCTCTGGTAAAAACAATAATACCAAAGTCTCTTGGTTTTTCCAATGCTTAATTCAAGCATGCAAATTTGGAAATTTGGGAAGGTTAATTTTGGGGGTATGCTTCTCTCCTTCCCTTTTGGTGTACCCCAACTCCATCCCTTCTATGGATATTTTTTTAACCCATATAAATTGCCTTATGTCTTTTCCCCATTATCTGTATCAAAACCTAACCTCAGTACTTGATCCAAAGTGTTATTCTAAGTTAGGCGCTGTTTAAACTATTGCCTAGTTTATAAGATGTAAGTTTATTCTGTTTATCTCTCAAGAGGACAATTGCAAGCAATGAGTAAAGATCAGAAAGAGGCAAATTTTGAATCCACATAAGGAAAGATACTCTAATTAGAGCTATCCAACCACAGAATGGAAAGCCTCGGAAATTAGCATCTCCCTCATCACTGGAATTCTTCAAGCAAAGATTTTTTGACTAGTTGTTTGAAATATTATAGAATGGATTCTTCTACTATGTAAAAGGCTAGACTAGATGACCTCTAAGGTCCCTTCTCATATTCTGTGCTGCTGAATAAACTTCACTACATTTATAATCTGTTTATATCCTATAGCATCAGGGAAATATTTTTTAAAACATCAATGTATACTATCATAGACTGCTTTATGATGTCATTTTCTGGATATTGAAAACTCTTTGATTATAAGAGCTCATCTATATATCTCTGAAAGACTATAGACCTTGCATGAACCTCAGAGTTTATTTAGTCTAATCATCTCATTTTTGCAGATGATGACATTGAAGCTCAAGTTGGTTATCAGTTACTCCAGTTCACACAGTTCCTATTTCAAAAATCATTTGAACCTAGGTCCTTCAGCCCCAAATTAGGCTGCCTATATTGAACTCAGGATCTAGTATATCCTTTTATTGTAACTTTTTACAGTTGCCCAATAAGGCAGATAGTGGTATTATTACATGTCCCCAAAATCTTAACATAGTTCTGAGTTCTAAGACTTTTAAACTGCACTAAGACTTTTGGGACCCTCTATATTTTCCCTATTTTAGAAGTATGGAAATTGAAGTTTTATTATGCTTTTCCCAATATCAAGCCTAGATTAGTAAGTCTAATTCTTTAGAGAAGTAGTGTATGGCAAAAATAATAATAATAATAGATGTGGAGTCAAAGGAGATTCTGTCCCTAATGCTTTTCTAATTATGTGACTCTAGGTAAATCATTTAAACTATCTGTAAATTGGAGATAAACACACAAGCAGTGCTTACTTCACAGGTTTGAGGGAGATAATGGATGACCAAGTCTTTTGAAAATCTTAAAGAACTATACAAATATTAGCTATTAATAATAAATTCTAAAAATCTAGCATTTACAGAGTACATTGAGGTTTGCAAAGCACTTTACAAATATTACACTGGATCTTCACAACTGTGGGAGGTAAGTGCTGTTATTATTATTATTTTCTAGGTGGAGAAACTGAAGCAGATGGGGACTAAGGGACTGGCTCAGACTCACATAGCTAATTAATTTGCTGAGACCAGATTCAAACTCAGTGTTTTATGTCTCTAGGCCCAGTTTTCCATGGGCTATACTACCTAGGTGCCTTCCTGCCATCATAGCATGACACTAGCTCATAAAAAATTACATTAAATAAGTGTTTAATGGTTGAAAGTCAGGGCTCTAGGTTATAGTACAAAAATGAACTTTATCACATCTGAGATAGAAGTGTTGTTTCTCCTTTCTTTGTTGAGTTTATATTAAGCATTTTTATTTTAGAAAGTGCTATTCTGTGATCACATAACCAGCATCTGATATAATGTTACATTGTCTTGCGCTAATGATGATTATTGTAATAATAATAATAATAACTAACATTTACATAACACTTACTATGTACCAGGCACTATGCTAGGTGTTTTAGAATTATTATCATGTTTAATACTCAAACCCATGAGGTAAGTACTATTATTATACCTATTTCACAGATGAGGAAGCTAAGGCAAATAGAAGCTAAGTTACTTGCTCAAGGTTTCACAGTTTAAAAGTGTCTGAGACCTCAATTTTCCTAATTCTATGCTGAGCACTCTATCCACTATGCTATTCTATCCCCAATAGGGAATAGAATAGTAAGTTGGAATAAAGAGAAGATTGAGCTGAGTAGGATCTCAGACTTTGGGGCTGCTAATCTCTGAAGCTTAATTCCATAAAAGAAATTTCCTGGGAATCATGCTGCATATGGCCAAAAGGATTTGTTACTGTCCATAAGGAGACTACCACTTAGCTATCCTACAACCAATCATTCATATTATAATGAATCTTTTCTCTTCACAACCAAAATCCAATAAGAAAATTCAAGGTTATCATTTTCCCTCTTTCTTTAAGCAGATGATGATGAGAAGTTATTATTATTATTGTTAGTACTGGTGTTTTTATTTACTCATAGGAAGCATCATTTGATCTCTAAAGAAAGGAAGCAGAAACTCTTAAAGTCTGGGATGACATGACTCCTTTTGTCAACAAGTACAGTGATGGATTACGGTATCTGCCACCTGAGGACAAAAGATTAAGTTTGGACCAAAAAACTGGTCACCAGGTATTGAATTTGGATGGGGTTAAGGGGCAGACAGCAACCCACAAAATTCATTATTTCTAAGATGTGGAGGAGTTAAAATTTGGTTCATTGGAGAGAAAAGACAAAGGTCACTTGTAATCAAAAAAATCACAAATCTCTTTGGAATTCTTAAAGTAGAGGGGTAGAAAAAAAAAGAATTCCAAGGACCAGGGAATCTTATGAGTTCTGCTATGTGAGTCGGTACCAAGGGGATTTAAATAGCATTCTTTTCAGATATTGCCCTTCTATGAATGTCACTTTGGCTACCTGGATGTCCCATTTTTGCCTAAGGTTCCTGGGGGTGTAAAAGGAAGCTGTCAGTCCAGAATCATTATTCCTAGGATTAGGCATATATGTCTTATTTTTCTCCTGCATGAATTATGGAGGCTGTCCAAGAGTGCTACACTAAATCCCAGTGTCAACACAGCATAAATTGTTCATAAATGTTCTGGTAACACTGAGTAATGTCAACCTAGCCTGCAGACAAAATTGTTTACCATGGGAAAGCATGACATAATTTTAATAAAGTAGAGATGGAACCCAATCAGGTATATAGGTCAGTTTCTTCAAAACAGGCTAATCCTCAGGCTTATGGCAGTTAAGCCAAAACCGTTCTTCATGGTTGTGATAAGTTTTTGTGTTTTTTTTTTCCCTTCACTAATTACTGTGGGTCCAGGCTTGAAGCAAAGCAAATCCCAGATTGATAGTTCAAATGAGTCTGAAGTTTCATGCTAACAGGAAAAAAAGAAAGTGGACATGGCTAGAATTAATAAAAACTCAAGAGGTAAAAATTGGCAGAGCAAAAAGAAGAGCTTTGCTTTCAGTAAGACTATTTCTTCCCATTTTCTTTTTGGTACAGATCATTTGGTCTCATTGATGTACATTTATTTATGATATCCATTCCACAAGGAAGCAACCATTTTCATTTTATTTGAGAGGTAGAGTAGCACTTAATAAAAGAAGTATTGGGATGAGAAACCTGAAGATTCAAGCTCTACACTCTTACTACCCAGATGATCTCAGACAACTCAATCACTCAGCAAGCATTTATTAAGCTCTTACTATGTCCTAAGCATTGTTCTAAGCAGTGAACTTACAAAGAAAAAAATTACATTCAAATCTCTGCCCTCAAGGAGCTTACAAATTAGTGAGTGAGACAATGTATACCTAAGAGGTGCATACATGATACAGAATGGATAAAACCTTAGAAGGAAAAATTAAGGTAACTGAGTGAAGTATAAAGGCCTTAGTCGGAAGATAGCACTTGAGTAAAATTTTGAAAGGAGTCAGGAATGTAGACAGAGGCAAGGAAAAAGAATCTTGTAGGCTCATTGACACTCCAGTGCAAAAACACAGAGATGAGAGATGGAGAATTTAGGTCATTTGCAAGCAACAGGTAACAAGACTGATATAACTGCATCATGGAGTACATGCAAGGAAGATGTGTGAAAATAGAAAAAAAGATAATTAGGTTTAACAGTTATGAGATCATTGGTAGCTTGGAAAGAATTGTTTCAGCTCAACAATACTGTGGAAGCCAGACTATAGTGATTTTAGAAAAGAGAATGTGAAATTGTTGGCTGGCTTTTCAAGGAATTTAGCAGAAAAAAGAAGGGAAAATATAGGATGATAGTGAGTTGGGGATAGAAAAATCGAGTAAGAGTTTGTTTAAAGAGACCTGAAAATTTCTAAGTAGTGTTAAGGTAAGGAGGTGAAAACAGGGAGAAATTGAAGACAAGAGAAAGTGAGGATAGTAGAGGCAATCTACAGAAAAAGATGGAAGGGGAAGGGATCAAGGGTTCATTTAAATGGGTTAGACTTGGCAAGAAAAAAAAATTCCTTTTCATCTGAGACTTAAGAAGGAAGAGATGGTGGCTGATAATGTCAGAGGGATGTTATATTAGAAAATGAGAAAAGGACTTCTTAGTTGATCACCTCAGGTTTTTTTTTAATGAAATATGAGGCAAGTGGAGAGGGTGAAAGGAGATGGGTGCTATGAGAGGCTTGAATACAGATATCATTTGGACCAGGTGCAATAATGAATGGGAGAGAGAATCAGTGAAGGAGTTGATGAGGATTGTAGTTGAGATTAGATAAATGGACCTAATCAGCATGGCTAGCAATATGTGAATAGGAATAAAGTTGAATAATAAGAGTAATCCAAGATCACTGGTATGAGAAGGGATCTAGGTATTCATGAATAGAGGATAGTGTACAACTGAACAAGTTCACTAAGAAGTCATTATCAGTAAAGAAGTGAATGCCTAGGAAAGTATTAAGGATGGGGGATTTGAAGCTCCTAGTGAAGATGATTAAAATTATTAGAAGAAATTGGGAGACTTCCAGGGGTGGAGCCTAGATGGCAGAGTAAAGCCTGGAAGCTCCTAAAGCTCTCCCATTTTCTCTTGAAAACCACATGAAACCAAACATTTGAACAGAATCTGATAGAATGAAACCATCCTCCAACTCAAGATAGACTGGAAAAACTTCAAGAAAAGTCAGCCTCACTGGAGTAAAAGATATTTAGTCCAGCTCAGATAGACTCTGGGAAAACTGGTGAGAGGGTCTTAATCACAACAAATCAGCAACTAAGACTCTGAGTCATGGCTTAGTAGAGAAGGATATCAGTGCAACAACTTCCGGTTCCAACTCAGAAGGCAAAATCTGGGAAATCAAGCTGTTTCCTGTACAAAGCAGGCAAAGCTACTCCTTGCAAATCCAAGGGGTCCATGTGCTTGGAGCCAGATCTCAGAGCTGCACAGGAAGCTTGGGACAATGCTATCTTTACCCTTGGAGCAGAGCTCAGCTATTAAAAATAAAAAAGAAGAAATACCAAAGGAAAAGGAAAGAAAATGAGCAAAACCAGAACAAGACCTTTACCACAGAAAGCTACTCTGGTGACAGGGCAGACCAAAACACAAACTCAGGTGAGGAAAAAATTTCAAGGCAAGGACAAAATTTCAAATAGTGATATGAATCAGCCTGAAGTCTAGAGAAGCTTCTTGGAAGTGCTCATAAAAAACTTTAAAAGGCAAATAAAAGAACTAGAAGAAAAAGTGAGAAAGGAAATGAGAGAGATTCATAACAAAGTCAACAACTTGGAAAAAGAAGGAAAAAATTGCTTGAAGAAAACCAATCCTTAAAAAATAGAATTAATGAAATGGAAAAAGAGATACAAAAGCTAACTGAATAAAATCACACATTTAAAAATAAAAGGCAAATGACACTGTGAAACAATAAGGATCAATCAAATAAATTAAAAGAATGAAAAAATGGAAGAAAATGTAAAATACTTCATTGGAAAAACAGCCCACCTGGAAAATAGATCCAGAAGACACAATTTTAAAATTATTAGCCTACATGAAGGCTATGAACAAAAAAAGAGCCTGGGTAGCTTTCTTTAAAAGATCGTTATGGAAAACTGCCCCAATATTCTATGAGCAGAGGGGAAAATACTTACTAAACAAATCCATCTATCACTTTCAGAAAGAGATCCCATAAGAAAAACCCTAAGGAACATTGTTGTGAAATTCCAGAATGACAATCTCAAGGAAACAATACTGTAAACTGCCAGACAAAATAACAATTCAAATATCAAGGAACAACACTTAGGATTATCCAAGATCTGGCAGCTTCTATAATAAAGGATCAGAGAGGTTGGAATATCATACTTCAGAAGGTAAAGGACTTAAGACTGCAATCAAGAATTAATTACCCAGTGAAACTCAGCATCATCTTTCAGGAGAGGCAATGGAATTTTGACGAAGTAAAAGACTTTCAATCATTTCTATTGAAAAAAAAAAAAAAACAGAACTAAAAAAAAATTTAATCTACAAACACAGGACTCAAGAGAAGCATAGAAATGTAAACAGAGAAAAATGTATATTATTTAAAGATTAAACTGTTTACATCCTTAGATGGGAAAACAATAGCTGTTAGCTCTTGAGAACTGTATCTGTCACTGAGTTAGACAGAGAAGGGCAGCACGTGGACCGAGGGTGTGTCTCTGAATGGACTCTGATGTGATGACATCAAAGAACAAGACATTAAGGGATGCGAAAAGGTCTGTAAAGGAAAAGAAGAAAAGGGGAGGTATAATGAGACAATTGGTTCACATTAAGTAGTGTGAAAAACTTAATATACAATAGAGAGATAAAAGGGAGGAGGATGAGAATGTCTGATCCTTGATCTCTTCAGTTCTGGCTCTAAGAGGAAATAATCATTCAGTTGGGTACAGAAATTTATCTAACTTTATAAAGAGATTATATAAGGTATAAGGAGGAGAAAAAGGAAAGAAAAGAGAGGGAGAGGATAGAAGGGAGGGCAGAAAAGCTAGGGGGGAAAGTAAGAGAAGGGAGGAAGGGGAGAGAGATAAGTAATGAGTGAAGTGGGCTAAAAATACTACAAAGAGAAGGCTGAGGTGTGATAGGAGATAAGGTAGTGGAAGGGGTGGATTAAAAAACATACAATTAAGGACTCGGTGAAAAGAAAGAACAAAGGTATACAGAGGGAAAAATAGGATGGAAGGAAATACAGAACTGGTAATCCTAAATGTGAATATGAATGGGATGAATTCTCTTGTAAAATGGAAGTGAATGCCAGAGTGTATTAAAAAACATTACCTTACAATATGTTGTTTATAAGAAACTAATTTGACACAAAGAAACACATAGAAAGTAAAAGTAAAACAACTGGACCAGAATTTATTATGTTTCAGCTGAAGTAAAAAAAAAAAAAAAAAAAAAGTATTGGTAGCAATTCTGATCTCAGATAAAGCAAATGTAAAAACGGATCTTATTAAATGAGATAAGGAAAGAAAATACATAAAGTGTACTATAAACAATGAATTAGTAATGATACCAAGTGTGTATGCACCAACTGGTACAGTAGCCAGATTCCTAGAGAGTTTAAGCCATTTAAAGGAAAAATAGACAACAAAACTATACTAGTGGGGGACCTTAAACTTGCCCTCTCAAAATCAGGCAAACTAACCAAAAATTAAACAAGAAAAAAAACTAGGGAGGTTAATAGAATAGTAGAAAACTTATATATAATAGACCTCTGGCAAAATTGAATAGGAACAGAAAGAAATATATCATTTTCTCAACAGTACATGGCACCTACACCAAAATTGACCATACTGGGGCATAAAAACCTTACAATTAAATGCAGAAAGGCAGAAATAGTAAATACTTTGTTTTCAGAACACAGTGCAATAAAAATTATAGTCAATAAAGGGCCAGAGAAAGATAGACTAAAAACGAATTGGAAATTAAATAATCTAATTCTAAAGAATGAGTGTATCAAACAACAAATCATAGAAACAATCCATAGTTTCATCCAAGAGAATAACAATTATAAGACAACATACCAAAATGTAGGGGATGTAGCCAAAGCAGTTCTTAGGGGGAAATTTATATCAGTAAATAGCTACATGAATAAAAGAGAAAGAGGAGATAAATGAATTGGGCATGCAATTAAAAAGCTAAAAAAAGAACAAATTAACAATCCCCAGTTAAATACCAAAGTAGAAATTCTGAAACTTAAAGGAGAAATCAAAAGAGAAACTAAGAAAACAATTGAACTAATAAATAAAACTAAGAGTTGGTTTTATGGGAGGGAAAACAACAAAATAGTTAACCCTTTGGTTAATTTGATCAGGAAAAGTAAAGGAAAAAACCAAATCACCAGAATCAAAAATGAAAAGGGTGAATATACCACTAATGACAAATAAAACAATTATTAGGAGCTATGTTGCCCAACTCTAGGGCAGCAAATCTGACAATCTAACCAAAGTGGATGAATATTTACAAAAATATAAATTGCTCAGGTTAACAGAAGAAGAAATTAATTAATTAATTAGTCCCATTTTAGAAAAAGAAATTGAACAAGTCATTAATGGACTCTCTAAGAAAAAAATCTTGAGGGCCAGATGGATTTACAAGTGAATTCTACCAAACATTTAAAGAACAATTAATTCAAATGTTATGTAAACTATTTGGAAATATAGATAAAGAAGGAGTATTGTCAAATTTCTTCTATGAAGCTGATACCTAAACTAGGAAGAGCCAAAACAGAGAAAGAAAATTACAGACCAATCTCCCTAATGAATATTGATGCAAAAATTTTAAATAAAATATTAACAAAGAGATTACAGCAACTTATCAGCAGGACAATATACTATGACCAAGTAGGATTTACAGCTTATTCAATACCATAATTAATTACCATAATTGACCATATTAATAATGAAAACCAACATAAATCATATGATAATCTCAATAGATGCATAAAAAAGCTTTTGATAAAATACAGCACCAATTCCTTTTAAAAACACTGGACAACATAAGAATTAAGGGAGCTTTCTTTAAAATAATAAGTAGTATCTCTTTAAAACGTGTAGCAAGTATTATTTGTAATGGAGAGAAGCTGGATGCATTCCCAATAATATAAGGAATGAAATAAGAATGTCCATTATCGCCATTCTTACTCAACATTGAAACATTGGCTTTAGCAATAAGAAAAGAACAAAAAAAAATTAAAGGAATTAGAATAGACAATGAGAAAGTAAAACTATCACTCTTTGCAGATGATATGATGATATACTTAGAGAATCCTAGAAAATCATCTAAAAACCTACTGGAAACAATTAAAAGCTTTAGCAAAGTTGCAAGATACAAAATAAACCCACACAAATAATCAGCATGTCTATATATAACTGATTAAGCCCATCAGCAAGAAATAGAAAGAGCAATTCCATTTAAAATCACTGTAGACAAAATAAAATACTTGGGGATCTATCCACCAAGAGCAATCCAAGAACTATATGAACAGAATTATAAAACACTTTTAACACAAATAAAGTCAGATCTAAACAATTGGAAAAATATCAATTCCAAAAATTTCATGGCTCAGTCAAGCTAATATAATAAAAATGACAATTCTGCCCAAATTGGTCTATTTGTTCAGTTCCACACCAAACTGCTAAAAATTACTTTATGGAACTAGAAAAAATAATAATAAAATTCATCTGGAAGAACAAAAGGTCAAAAATGTCAAGGGAATTTATTTCAAAAATACAAAGAATGGTGGCTTAGCATATACCAAACCTAAACTCTGTCTTTTTTTTTTAATTTTTATTTAATGATTACTTTATATTGACAACATTATCCCTTGCACTCGTTTCTTTTCCGATTTTTCCCCTCCCTCCCTCCACCCCCTCCCCTAGATGGCAAGCAGTCCTTTATATGTTGGATATGTTGCAGTATATCCTAGATACAATATATGTTTGCAGAACCGAACAGTTCTCTTCTAAACTCTGTCTTAAAGCAGTAGTCATCAGAACCATTTAGTATTAGCTAAGAAGTAGAGTGGTGAATCAGTGGCATAAATTAGGTACACATGACAAATAATCAAGGTCCCTAGTAATTTAATGTTTGATTAACCCCAAAACTCCAGCTTCTGAAAGAAAAACTCACTATTTGACAGAAATTGCTGGGAAAATTGGAAAGAATACATCAAAAACTCAGCATAGATCTACATCTCACACCTCATAACAAAATAAGGTCAAAGTAGATACATGATTTGGGCATAAGGGATGATATCATAGATCAGTTAGGAGAACAAGGGATAATTTACCTAGCAGATCTTTTGAAAAGGAAGGAATTTGTGACCAGAGTAGAACTAGAGAACATTATGAAAGGCACAATAGACAACTTTGATTACACTAAATTAAAAAGTTTTTTGCACAGACAAAACCAACAGAAACAAGGTTAAAAGAAAAATACAAAACTGAGAAAAAATCTTTATAGTCAGTATTTCTGATAAAGGTCTCATTTCTAAAATATATAAAGAACTGTATCAAATTTATGAGTAGAAGTTATTCCCCAATTAATAAATGGTCAAAGGATATGAACAGACAATTTTCAGATAATGAAATTAAAGCCTTCCATTGTTATATTTTAAAATGCTGTAAATTACTGTTAATTAGAGAATGCAAATTAAAACAACTCTGAGGTACCACCTCACACCTCTTACATCAGCTAAGATGACAGGAAAAGTTAACAAGTGTTGGAGGGGATGTGGGATAACTGGGCCACTGATACATTGTTGATAGAGTTCTGAAATGATCCAACTATTCTGGAGAGCAATTTGGAACTGTGATCAAAAGGTTATCAAAAAGTTTTGCATACCCTTTGACCCAGCAGTATCATTAGTGGATTTGTATTCCAAAGAAATTATAAAGAAGGGAAAAGAACCCACATGTGCAAAAATGTTTGTAGCAGCTATTTTTGTGGTGTAAAAATTGGAAAAGGAGTGAATTCCTTTGGCAACACTGGGGAATGGCTGAACAAGTTGTGATATATGAAGGTAATGGAATATTATTGTTCTATAAAAAATGATGAACAAAATGATTTTAGAAAGGCCTGGAAAGATTTATATGAACTAATGCTGAGTGAAAGAAGCAAGAACAGCAAGATTGTGTAATGATCAACTATGAAAGACTTGATTCTTCTCAGTGATTTAGTGATCCAAAGCAATCCCAATAAATTTTGGATGGAAAGTGACAGCTGTATCCAGAAAAAGAACAAAGGAGACTAAATGTAAATCAACATATTCTATATTCAGTTCTTTTTTCTATTTTTATATCTCTCCCATTTTTTTTCTTTTGCTATGATTTTTCTTTGCCAACATGATTCATAAAGCAAGGTATATTAAAATAAATAAATTCACTAAAAATAAAAATGCAAAAAAAAAGAAATTGGGAAAGATGGAAGGATTAAAGATTATGATTAGACAAAATAATTTCAGAGTTTCTAAACTTGGATGTCGAACATTTTGGGCATATTATCAAAGGAATGGGCCATCTTAATTTATAGCTGTGGTAGAATACAGACAGAGGGAAAGAAAATACTGAGAAGTGGAGAAGTCAGGCATATTTGAAGGAACAGCACTACATATATTAGTGCCCTTTATATGAGGGCAGGAGTTGACATGAAGAGAGACTCAGTGAAGAAAGGAAGGAAAGGCACTGGGAAATCATTAGTTACCTTCAGTTTCTTTATCTGCAAAATAAACATATTTGTCTATTTGTGTCAAACTTATCTGGCCTCAGAGGACATTGAATCAAAATCAAATCAAATAAAGTACTTAAATAGTTAGAAGACAGCATGTTAATGGGCTTATGATTCTTGAGATATTATGGTTCCTTTGGGCAAGCATATTTTTTTTAAAGGTAGAGTGATTATAATTTTTTTTTTACTATATAAGACAACTTTTTAATTTTTAGCATGCTTTTTTTAAATTAAAGCTTTTTTTTTTTCAAACCATATGCCTGGACAATTTTTCAACATTAGTCCTTGCAAAACCTTGTGCTCCAATTCCCCCCCCCCCCTTTTCCTATGTCCTTCCCTAGATGTCAAGTAGTCTAATAAATGTTAAACATGGTAGAAATGTATGTTAATAGTTCTAGCCATATGAAAAGATGCTCCAAGTCATTAATCAGAGAAATGCAAATTAAGACAACTCTGAAATACCACTACACACCTGTTAGATTGTCTAGAATGACAGGGAAAGATAATGTGGAATGCTGGAGGTGGGGGAATGTGGGAAAACTGGAACACTGATGCATTGATGGTGGAATTGTGAATACATCCAGCCATTCTGGAGAGCAATTTGGAACCATGCTTAAAAACTTATCAAACTGTACAGCAGTATTACTACTGAGCTTATATCCCAAAGAGATTTTAAAGAAGGGAAAGGGGCCTGTATGTGCAAGAATGTTTGTGGCAGCCCTCTTTGTAGTGGCCAGAAACTGGAAACTGAGTGAATGCCCCAATTGGAGAATGGCTGAATACATTGTGGTATATGAATATTATGGAATATTATTGTTCTGTAAGAAATGACCTGTGGGATGATTTCAGAAAGGCCTGGAGAGACTTACATGAACTGATGCTGAGCGAAATGAGCAGGACCAGAAGATCATTATATACTTCAACAACAATACTATATGGTGATCAACTCTGATGGAAGTGGCCCTCTTCAACAATGAAGATGAACCAAATCAGTTCCAATAGAGCAGTAATGAACTGAACCAACTACACCCAGGGAAAGAACTCTGAGCGATGACTATGAACCACTACATAGAATTCCCAATCCCTCTATTTTTGTCCGCCTTTATTTTTGATTTCCTTCACAGGCTAATTGTACACTATTTCAAAGTCTGACTCTTTTTATACAGCAAATTAATTGTTTGGACATATATACTTATATTGTATTTAACTTATACTTTACCTGCCATCTGGGGGAAGGAGTGGTGGGAAGGAGGAAAAAAGTTGGAACAAAAGGATTTGCAACTGTCAATGCTGAAAAATTACCTATGCATATATCTTGTAAATAAAAAGCTATAATAAAAAAGGAAAAAAGAAACATGTTGAATCTAATATATGTATACATATTTATGCAATTATTGTGCCACACAAGAAAGATCAAATCAAACCAGTTTTTTTTTTTAAGAGAAGCAAAATAAACAAAAACAACAAAGCAAACAGAGTGAAAATGCTATGCTGTGAACCACACTCAGTTCCCACAGTTATCTCTCTGGATGTAGATGGCTCTCTTCATCACTGAACAATTAGAACTGGTTTGAATCATTTCATTGTTGAAGAGAGCAACGTCCATCAGACTTGGTGATCATAAATCCTGACAGAAAATAAGAGAAACTCAATTTTCCTATTGAACTTCTGAGATAAATATATATAGATAGGTTGGGTTCAAAAGATGTCTATGGTCTAATTTGCTGGCCCTGATAAATTTTTGAGAAGCAATGTGGAATAGTGAGAAATGAATTGGATTTGAAAACAGAAGGCATGAGATCCAGGATTAATTTTGCTTCATATTAGCTAATCTGACTTTAGGCAAAATATTGTATCCCTCTGAGCCTCAGTTCCTTCAAAGGTAAAATGGATATTATTGGATATTTTATTGTTCTTCCTACCTATGTGGGTTGTTACAAATAAAGTGCTTTGTGAACCTTAAAGTTGTCTATAAATGTAAGTAATTATGATGACATAACTAATGGCCTGTGGTTTCTCACAAATGTAATGGGTATATAGTAAATGTCTTATACATACCACCTAATTTTAGCAGCATATCGACTCAGGCTTAATTGCCATACAACAGGTTTAGAATAACTTAATCCTACCCTGGGACCATGCAAACTAAAATTATTTCAAATCGATTAACCAATGTAGATTTTATTGGTGTAACTGGGGAAGCAAAGGTAGCAGGTCAATTTCTTTTTTGCTTTCTCTATTTGTTTAGCTGTGGATAAATTCTTGAGTGTTCTTATAGAGACTGAACCAACAGCTCATTACTGAAAGGGGACCTAGATTTGGTATGGGGAATCAGCAGGGTCTCTGTCCCACCAAGACTGCTTGGGAGAAGACCAGAGTTCCTATCGAAGATGAATATTTGGAAAATATGATTTAGAAAAGTCTTCTCCAATTTTCTTTGCAATAGGCAACATATGGCATCATAATGGCAAAAGGAGAAGGTACAAGAGGGTCTGGGAAACTAATTTTTTGAAGAGTTTTCTATTACTTATGTACCATCATGTACATGTACCAACAAACGATTCACAAAATGTAAGTAGCTATGTAAGGATGCTGACAATGAAAAGATGGTACTGAAAGATGACCCATTCCCGATTTTCAGCATCCTACCTATAATATCTCATTGTTAGAACTTTCTCACTTAATCCCACAAGGCTCTCAGCTTCCAAAGATGCAGTTATCACTTCACTGTAGATGGGGTACCACCTCTACATATTCCATTCTCATCTATCTCCTGAACTCTATAACCATATCTCTGACTACATGCTAGACATTGCCTCTAGATTTCTGGTTGACTTTACAAACTTAACATGTCCAAAATCATCTCATTTCCCCCTTTAAACTCAAATCTCTTCTCAACTTTCCTATTACTACTAAGATGTTGCCATATTTCTAATCATTCTAGTTCACAATTTAAGATTATCTTTGACTCTTCCTCTCCAATACGTCTCACCAATATTGAATAACTTGTCAATTCCTATTGATTCTACTTTCACAATACTTCTCATAGCCTTTTCTCTTCATTTATCTTTTAACCACCCAGTTTAGGCCCTCGTAACTTTTCACTTTTGCTTCCTTTTTTTTCTGGTTTGTGGTTAAAGTTTTTGCATTTGTAGAGATCATCACCGGTATCAAAGTCAAGAAAAATAGGGAGTCTTAAACACTTGTAAGGGAACCCAGTTAGAGTTAGTAGCTCATTAATGGGCAAGGGGAAGGGGAACTGGAGGAGAGAGAAATGGAATCAGCTAATTACTTTCCTTACATCTAGTCTCTTTTCTTTCAACTCTATCCTCTACATAAGTGCTAAAAATGATATTCTCAAAGCACAGTTCAGGCCTTAGTGCTTAAAAACCTTCACTGACTCCCTACTTCCCTAAATGCAGGTTATTACCTGGGCCTGCAAATTAACTATTGTAGGGAGGGAGATGGTAGAAAGGGACTCCCTTGACCAATGCAGGCTAATACTTTCTCTGTAACTCAAAATCTTAGAAAATTGCCTTGAGTACTGAGAGACTAATTGACTTAATTCAGTATTATATATCCCATATACCGCAAAGTTAAGACTCAAACTCAGGTCTTCCTTGCTCCAAGGCTAACTATCTCTCCATCATACCATATTTCCTCTCTATTATACCAGAATAAAATAGAAATTTCTCTATTTGACATTTAATGTGCCTCACAGTTTTAATCTTGACAATTTATCATACACTGTCCCTCAATGCATATTCTGTGTTCCAGCCACATGGGACCAATTTGTTTTTTCCCGTACATAATATTTCATCTCCTGTCTCCATATCTATAGTGTTCACCCTTTTCACTCTACCTCTTAGAAGTCCTAGCTCCTTCAAGACTTACCTTAGCCACCATATTTTACAAGAAGCATTTTCTGATCCCCCTGTGGTTAGTACCCCTTCCTTAAATTTATGCATGTTTAAATATATAGATATAAATATATTTAATGCATTTTGTATCTTTTCTATTTTCTGTGGGGTTTCATACACACAAAAAAATATTGTGGGCTCACAACTAGCCTGGCAAAATGCTTCAGAATGGAACTGAAATTGGGGTTACTTTTAGGACAATTGTATTTGCTTCTCTGTGTACATGTCATATTTGCCAAATAAAATATAACCTCTTTGAGGGAAGGGCTCATCTCATTCTTACATCCCGAGTGCATATTCCAGAACCCCTTTACACATAACAGCCCCTTAGCAAATGCTTACTGAAGAGAATTGGATTGACCCCAAGATCATACATCTAATACTAGGAGGAGTCATTGAGGTCACCTAGTTCAATCAATTCACTTTATAGGTGCAGAAACTAAGACAAAGAGAAGTCATTTATTCAAGGTCACATGAGTGACCTTGTAAATAGCAGAGCTGGGAATCAAACCAAGGTCCTCTGATGCTAGATTTGTTGATCTTTTTACTAAGCTATTCTCCTCACCAGTGAACACACAGGACTACTTAAAATCCAATTTACAGAAACAAAAAATTAGCATTTTTGAAACTGGCATAAGAAAAAACTGCACCTTGGTTTTCTCTTTGCATTCTAGTTGCCTATTTATTTTAATTTTACTTTGAAAGGCAAAATTTAAAAGGGATAATATTTCCTTTTCATCCTATACCCCAAGAATGGTAAGTCTTGCAATCTTTGGCTAGCAGATATTGTGAAGAGATGTGTCAACCTGGAACATTTAGGAAATAAACATACCCTAGGGTAAAAATGAATCATTTTTATACTTCTTTTCCCTCCCCTTTGAGCCTGCTGAGACCTCCCATGGTCTCCAAGTTATTAAATTAAAACTTCCTTGATCATCCAAAGGTCATGATGCCTAATGTGTGTTAATGTGATGAAAGTGTCAGATACAATTAGTTTCAGTAGTAAAACATGGTTTTATAGCTCTACATGCAATAAATTAGAACATGCCTCTTAGATTTCTAGAGTCAGGGAAATTTCTACACCATTAAGGCTTGATGAGAAAGTTTGTGCCCTCTTGGATACTGGGGAGATAATGGGAAAAAAAGGTACGAGCAACTTGAAGTTATTCTCATTGTTCCTAATTGGTGTTAGCAGTGGCTGTCAACTCATCAATTAATGACGCAACAAATATTAATCAAGCATCTGCCATCTGCAAAGTACATAACAAGATGTATGAGACCTTCATCTTGCCCTCAAGAAATTTATAGTCAAGTTGGGGAAATGGCAAATACATTTTGTTCACTGAAGAGCCCCTCAAGCCATGGTTGGTGTCATCTCTTTATTTTCTCCTTTATGAGAAAATGAATGAATACATATATATATATATATATATTAGAATCCTTTCAAGTAGGATTAAAACAGCTTGAAAATGAAAATTGAAGAATGTATTTTTACATTTTTTTCAGATGAGGGATTTGAGATTCAAAGATTTTGCCTAAATCTTTCTTTTACTTTCTTTTCTTTTTTTGCAAGGCAATCAGGGGTGTCCAGGGTCACTCAGCTTGTAAGTGTCAAGTGTCTGAGGCTAGATTTGAACTCTAGTCCTCCTGACTCCAGGGATAAGTGGGCTATTGACTGCATCACCTAACTGCCTTCTCAGTGCATTCTCTGCTAAATCTCATTACTTTCCTCCTTCTTACGTCAGGCATACCCAGTTGCTCCTACAAAGGGCATTGATTATCTCAAGAGGTGTCCATTATGATGAAAGAGGTAGCTGGACCTTGGGACATGTAAAATTAGCAATACAATTGATCACCGTAAGTAAACATCTTAAGTAAACATTGGTTTAGCTTTACATTATATTAGGAAAATTCTTAAATTTAATTTTGTATTTGAGGATCTTCTATCATCTAAGACTCAGGTCTGGTCAAAAATGAATTATTTCTTTTTTTCTAGTCAAGGTTTTTCAGAGGAGGCAGTTTAGTTAGAAATAGACATAGAATTCAGAAGCTAACAACCTAGGAGAAAGTAATAAGGGAGAATAAATTATAGAGACCTTTTATCTAATGGAATCAAATTATATAATGAGCCAATTTGGTTTCTATTTTTTCCTAGTAAATATGGCGTACACCTGAATAATACTCCAGTAGAGTGTGAGTGACACATTATTTATGAAAAAGAGATAGGGTATTAGAAATGAATGGAATATAAGGTATGGGAGTCAAGAGACCTTGGAAAAGTCACCTTAATTTTCTGAGTCTGTTTTCTCAAACAATGTAAATAATGAGCCAATGCTTTCTAAGCTTATAGAATCACATGAATCAGTTCTATTTGGGAGACTGACCATAAAAGTCATTTTTTTCCCTATTTGGCTCAGTGCCCCCAATTGGAAAGAATCTAAATAATATCCAAAATAAAATTTATATTTAGCTTGTATAGAGAATTCCCCAAATATGAGCAGCAAAGTCCTAAATTCCATACAAGCACTAAAGGTAGCAACACAGATAGGTAAGACAGTTTTTATTTTAAAACCACTCCAAATATTTAAGATGCAAAGTACAAACTGAAGACCATAAACAAATAAAAAGAAAATCACATAATACCCTCAATTATTTCACTATCTCCCTTTAAAAGGGAATTGAACTTAAGGTTGCCTTTGAAGCAAATCTTTAACATTTTGGTGGTTCCCTGTCCTTCTTAGAGCATCTCTATAGTTCGTCCAATAGTCATAGAATTACCCCCATCGCTTACATTTCCCAGGGGTCAAACATAGTTTGGTGTTACTGAACAATCAACACCCTTTCCATTAGACTCTCCAAATAACTCTCTGGATTTGCTTTCCATTGGGCTATACTGAATGATCCTTTTCCTTCAAGGGGAAAAGTCTATAATACTCCCCCCAACCATCACCATCTCCACACACACACACACACACACACACACACACACACACACACACACTTATTCTCAGACTTTCAAATTTGGAAATTCTTGAATTTGAGATTATCCATGAACAATGGCACTGGCCAGGATGTCTTCCTTCTCTGATTAGAAGAGTAGATTTGAAGATTTCATTGTTTTATAAGAAGCACAGAAGGATAGTCTCACTATATTGTAGTATGTGATAGGTTAAGATATAAGACTAGAAACATGACTCTATGATGTTCAGGTCATGATAGAATTGTGGCATCAGGTCCAGCATCCCAGAAATACTGATTGTAGCTCTAAAATAGGTTTATGTAACTAACTTACAGTCACAGGAATTTTCCTAATGTTTGGGAA
Source organism: Antechinus flavipes (assembly GCF_016432865.1). Lineage (NCBI taxonomy): Eukaryota > Metazoa > Chordata > Mammalia > Dasyuromorphia > Dasyuridae > Antechinus > Antechinus flavipes. The sequence continues at coordinate 627,709,984 of NC_067399.1, read as the reverse complement.
GGAGAGATATAATGTTACAGGATAAAAAATGACTCTGAATATATGATAGGAGAAAGCTAAAGGAACCAAGGCTTTGTAACGATCTTATAATTCTTTTCTGACCAGCAGTATTTCAGAAATAACCTGAAGAGAGCAGAGTTTACTGATCAAACAATTAGAAGGTAAGCAACTACAAAGGGAAAACAAGCCAGCATTCAGCATGATGGAGAAAATCAGGGAGCAAAGCAGAAATCAGTGGAAGGAGGTTCAGTCAGGTCAGTGGATAAGTAATTTACTTGCGTGGATATAATTTGATCCAAACTCATAAAATAGCACTGAGCTGTGTCAGATACAGAAACAGAATATAGCTTCCTTAAGTCCCAACCAAAATCCAATCCCCTACAGAAAGCTCTCTCCAACTTCTCTTAATTGCAGTGTTCTTCCCCCCCTGTTAATTGTCTACTATTTATCTTGCATATAACTTGCTTTGTAAATATTTTGCATATGGGAACAGGGACTATCTTTTGCCTCTTTTTGTATCCTCTGCACTTAGCACAATGCCTGGAATATAGTAGGTACTTAAATGTTTCTTGGATTGAATTGAAGAGTAGAAAATTAAGGCAAATGAACAACAAAAAAGGAAAGGAAAAGGAAAAGAGAAGTGGAAAGGATTATTCAGATCTAGTAAGTGTCTGAGGCCATATGGAAACAGTTTTCCTGACTCCAACACCAAGTGCTCTATTCATTTTGCACCTAGATGTCTCAAAGTCACAGGAAACATAACAGGAAAAAAGCATTTTCATTTAGGTAGAAAGCAATTCTGAATCAGGGATTAAAGAAGAAAGTGGTAGGAATTTGCTAGCTACAGAGGGAAAGTACTAAATAAGGAGATCTATGTTTCAAATTGGCCTTAAACTAGAATATTGATATAAAGTGCATCTGTTATTGGTGTCTCCCATGTAGAACTCTGGGTCCCCACTGGCAAATACTCCTCAAGAGAAGTATTCAGGTCAAGATCAAGATTTAGGACAATTAGGAAGATCCTGAGGTGATAGACATTTAAACTCTTCTATTTCCAGGTATAGCCTTGGAAGAACAAGAGCAGAGTCTGGCACCTTTTCACAGATGCTATTCTTCACATTGTCTTTCCTAAATTTGAGGAAAGAGGATTTTTCCATCATGACATCCCCTTTTTCAAATAGAAGTAGTCTAGGGAATAATCAAACTTCAAGTTGTTATCGGTTTATACCTTCATTGATAGCAGGAGCAAAGAAGAGAACAAAATTAGGGGGAGAGAATAAAAATCCACCTTTTCTGCTTCCACAATTCTACTTAGACTGATTCTGAATGTACCTTGGGCATGTACACCATAGGTTGATGTAGTTTAACACAGATTTTCCATGCTTGGTTGAAATTTGGTTTGATATTCTCTCATTTGTGGAAATCACAATGAAACATCATTCCTTTTAGAACTCCAGGTCTTGCTGATTCTATAAACTCTTCCAATAAAATTAAGCTGCTCACTCAGCAATTCTTTTCCCCTCAATCAGTGTTTCCAATACCCTGCCTCTTTCATCTCTGTCATCTACATCACTACCCTAAATATAAATTTTTTTCTACTACTCTCATCCTCATCCTTACCTTGCTTAACCCTCCCCCTCCCAAGCTCATTCTTTCTTTGTCAATCTTTTCTCTGTCCTCTTCCAATGTATCCTTTAAAATCTTTGTTCTAATGTAATAGGAACTACAAATCCTTCTCAGCCTGTTGAAACAATTTCAAGGGAAAATGTCACTCTTCTGCTTCCACTCATTCAAACAATAGATGCTTCAGAAAGCAACCTCAACTAGTTTGAAATAATTCACGGAACTGTCCCAGAGAAAACTATGAATGACTTAGAAATTGATATATTCTCCTGAGTCATTGGTCCTTCTTAGGAAGCCTGGATATGAGCAGGAGGAACAACATCTAGATATTAAGTAACCAAGGACATTTTCACCCTGGTCATGATATTGATAACACAGTCCTTGTAGGGATGAAATGTTTCTAATTCCTTGTATGCTTTTTCTATGAGATGTAAGTTTGTAAAAACCATAATTCAAGGGACAATTCTGATAGAATGTAAAAATCTTAGGATGGGAAGTGTTTGTTCAATGCTTAATCAAATTTTTGTAAGATTGAATGAAAATAGAGTATCCTGATCTAAATTCTCTGTGAACTCTCCTCCAGATTAAGGACCTAGGGGTTTTCTTTCTCTATAGGGTTTTGCTGTAGTGAGCTTGTTTCCTCTAAGAAAGAGTGATGACCAATTATCTATTCCTAACTGAGAACTGAAGAGTCATATATGTATGGAATGAGCAGCCTAAGATGAAAGGCACCATATGCAGAAGATCCCCAGAGTAAAATGACTAGAAATGACTATGCTGTGGAGCAGTGCCATACACTAAGAACTGATAAAAATTGTAGGAGGAGTGAAGGGTGGGCAGAAAGAGAAAATTGAAGTTATAATCTGCAGCCTGGGCAATACTGGAAAATGGCCCATGTTGATTGTTCTTAGGAGTTCTTAGGAGTATCTCCTTGAGATGACTGCTCTCATAATTCCAGTACAATAGGAGTTGATACTCTTATGTACATTTTCTTCACTGGCAAATTTATTTTCTCACATGGATTAGTGTAACAGCTCTTTTGGGATGATTCCCATGTCTTTAGCCTGCCTTTCTCTCCTAAGGACTAGTTCTACATTTCCTAATGGGTTCTATAAATGCTTTTGTATTTTGTCTTAAAATTGTAAGTTCCTTGAGGGTAGAACTGTCACTTTCTCATTTGTATCTTCAGCACATAGTATGGTGCTTGATACATAATAAGTGTTTAATAAAAGTTTGTTTGACATGCCCCAATTTGAATGAACTTCTCATTCAAACATTCCTCAGGATTTAGCTATTTCTATTAAAGGTACCACTATCTTTCAGGTTATACAATTTTGAAATATATGAGCTATTTTTGACCTCTCTTTTTTTTGTCCTCTATAATCAATCAGCAGTTACATCCTCATGTTTCTATTTCTTCCATATTTTTTCCATTCCTAAGGTTCCTAAATTCAAGAATCTGTTAAATCTCACTTGGACTTATTTCTATTCTATGGAACTGGACTACTGTCTGTTATATATACATAATTGTGGTTTTCAACCTTCATATATTTATTCACATTGTCACACCTGGAATGTGCTTTTCTTTTTCTTTATTTATCCAATTCTTGACCATCCTTCAAAAGAGATGACCATTCATCTTAGATTTATTGTACTATAGAATTTGGAACCAATAACCTTGACTAATGGATGTCTTTTTGATGTCTGTGTGTGTGTGTGTGTCACTCTCTCCCAGCAGAGCATCAGACACCATTTTAACCATTGAGAGAGAAAAGAACAAAGGATGTTCACCAGCTTGGGGAATAGAAAAGTGCCTCAAATGTAATTGTTTTTTAAGAGAAATTAAATTAACTCCCCCCCCCCACAATTACTACATGTGTTATATTACAAAGCTTTGGACGTAAGTCTCTTCTTTTCTCTGATTGATATATTGTCAACTTTATTGTTATATTCCATTATAATCACCTTCATTAGAGCAAAACCACATAATTATTTTCAATAACAGAATCTCTGAATGATGCTGTAATGAAAGTAAAATACCCCCTGAGCACAAGGGATCCTGAGAGGGACAAAGGGACTGAAGTTCTCTGCCAAAAGAGAGGAGGAACATGTAGGGTTCCCAGAGATTTATGAGCCATATTATAAATCCACAAGAAGAGGTGCTAAAAAAGAACAGGCCTTCACAAGATAAAATGTGTTTGACTTATTTAGATTTCTTATAACATTCTTATAAACATCAGACCTAGCTGGAGTAAGCAGCCAGTTCCTATTTACCTATTGTCAAGCTGTGAATCAAAATTCCTTCTGTCTTCCAATGTCAAGGATACCTATGATTTGAAATAGTCTGCAAAAGTCTTAAGGTGTGTTATGGAAACTTGTCATATCTTTTAAGTGACAAGGGAAATCTGTTCCCACTATTGGACAGGATCTACAAAATCAGCAATGATTCTGGTGCTCAGTCATGCATTTTGCAACTGGGATCAGATTGAATTGAGTACTGAGAAAGGGAGGGGACTATTCATTTCTAGCTTCCCTTGGTTGGCAAATATAGGATTGGTCTCATTCCCAGGCAAGCCAGGTGGCTCTGAGGACTACATGGAAGACCATTCTGCTCTACCATTAGAGATGCTGATCCTTTGGGTTAAAGTTTAGTCCTGTATTAAAATGCAATCCTTTCTCACCCAAATGATAATGAATCAGCCCATGATAAAATACTAATCCTTGTAAATTAGTTGCTCAGACTCTCTCCAATGTGATGGTTAGATTAAAAAATGTTTTGATATTTTAGAGAAAAAAAGTTAAAATTATTAAGTTATGTGGGGGAAGTGAGAAAAGGAGAAATCACAGGGAAGGAAAGACATTGTTTTTTTCTAATGGCCTGCATTAGCCCTGATGAGCCTCAGATTCCATTTGGACTAGAATGATAACTTTGAGGATATAGGAGTATTGTGAGTTAAGGATATAAGATAAAAAGTTGGACCTAATTCTAGTCGGAGCAGCTGTTCAACATGACTCTCTGTGCTCCCTCTGTCCCTCACAGAAACTTGTCTTGTATCCTGATAGCTGCCTGTTCAAATGGTAAGTATCTTATCATGTCTCATTCAACAAACGACTTTTATCCCTAAGTCAACCTAGCATCACTGGGATGACTGTCAAAGCAAGATATGATTTGTGGCTATATGTCTTGGAACTCTCCACATATACTATTTTACAAAAGCATTTCACAGTTAATTTTCCACTTTGCCATTGTCCGAGAGGCATTTCATTAATCTGATTTTCTTTAAAGAAACAGGAGTTGGTGGAGGTTGCAGCAAGGCTTATCCAAAGCCTACTAGGAAACTAATTCTGTCCAAACTTAGGCCAGATGAGAAAAGACATTCCCTACTTGTCTTTTCACAGATATTTGGCCTCTTTTTGCACATTCACAAGTGTCTGACTGAACCACTTAATTAAACTCAGCCTCTGGAAAGATGTAGGAGGATAATAGCACTGTGACACTGAAGTTCATTTAACTAAACAGAGACATGGGTCTTTCAAGAGTTTTCTTTGTAGTTTTTGTAGGCAATTGGGGTTAAGTGACCTGCTCAGAGTCACACTGCTTTGAGCTCAGATCCTCAGATTCAGGGCTGGTACCATCTAGCAGTCCCCCCTCCTTTTTTAAAGATGAAATAAACAGGAACTTGTCTAATAACTAAAAACAATTGTTTTTTTGGTGAGAAAAATAAGGAATTTTAAATCTTCTTGTGGTCCTTCCAATTTGTTCTATACTATAATTTGTTATAATTCATTCGCTATATGCTAATAGAAATTAGGATAGGACTGTTTTGCTAGAAAGGATGAATCAAGTTGAAAGCATATGTACATGTATATGAAAGCAAGTACATGTAAAAAGTACATTTTAATGAAATTGGGATGTTGGCATGCTGATTATGTGGCCTAAACATGTTATCAAGATTATAAGATCTGTGATTACTGGATTTCCCACTATTTCTGGCACATGCTCTAGAGAACAAGGGAAGACTTATTTAAAGCTGGTTGGAGTCAAGGCCAGTTTGTAAGACTCTGGCTGGTTCAAACCAATTTGAGCTTGAAAGACTTACCATAGGTCAGATACAAGTAGTACATATGAATACTTGGAGTGAAGATGTCCCTAAATTTGTGCATCTCGTGTTTCTTTTGAACTACTGCTATTTTGCTCATAGAGCACACTGCCTCTTTTGGTGTAGGCAAACCATGCTAGGTCATCCTTTGCCAATATCTCCCATATCACACAATTGATTCCAAAATTCTTTAAAGAGACCTTAAACATCTTCTTGTATTACTCTTACCCCATGTGAGTGCTACATAAAATAACCTTTTAGATAATTTTGTATTATAAAGCCATCATCCAAACTATGACATTAGGCACTTTGTAGTATAGACTAGTAAACAAACTTTATCCAAGAACACACAAGAGAACTCAGTCACATAAACAAAGACATACACAGAAAAGCCTTGGAAGAATGACCAACTATACTCTCGGGGTTGCAATACTGTCATTAAAAGGTCTTATCTAGCTCACCTCTTTCAATATAATTAGCTTTATAGCCACTTTATGGCTCTTTATGGGCCATTTTAGGAAGACCATTCTAGAGGCCTGGATTCTTTGCTTTTTATATAGTTCCTACAGGGATAAAATCATAAATGCATGGAATACAGAAGAATTAAAAGGGACTTACAGTTGCACTGGCCACTTTCCTATACCTTCTCTGACAATAGAGGTATATATCTGTCTCCAGTATTTTAGTACCTCCCCTGCTTTTCAAAGATAATTTCCAGAGGCTTAACAATCACATCACCAAGTTTTGGTGGGGCAAAGCCCCTTAAAATATAGTTTATCAAGGCTTAAAATTTTGAATTCATTGCCTGGAGAGACTTACATGAACTGATATAAGTGAAATAAGAGAACTAGGAGATTATACATGACAAGAACAAGATTATACAATGATCAATTCTGATAGACGTGGCTCTTTTCAAAAATGAGATGATTCAAGCCAGTCCCAATAGTCTTGTAATGAAGAAAGCCATCTGCACCCAGAGAGAGGATAGTGGGAACTGAATGTGGACCACTGTTGGAATCCTTACAAAGTGTTAACTCATTAGAGTTGATAGAGACAATAATTATCTAATTTAGCATGGTTCAGAATGATTGATCTGATCTTACAAGGAGATGTTACGGGCCAGAAGAAACAAGGTACTAAGTAGAACTGATAGAAACAATGCTTGTGTTCACACCTTTAGAGAACTCATATAAGCAAGAAGCTCTTAGGGCCAGAGAGCACGAGGCAGACACAGAGCACTCTGAGAGAGCCAGAAACCCTCTCTCAGAAGCAAGACAGATTTCTTTCTGCTCAGAAGCAGACAACTTTCACCTTGGTGCTGGCTGGAGACATTCGGAGTTGAGCTAGAGGAGTAAGATCCATTCCATTTTCCACCTTTGTGCTGGCTGGAGGCTGAAGAAAACAGAGGCAAAGGACAACTGCAAGAGCTCTTGCAACCAAGCAGAAAGATAGGCCTCCAAGAAGAAACCTGCTCCCAAAGAGAACCATTATATTATGTTAAAGAAGAAAAACACCACAGACCACAACATAGTATTTTCACTCTTTTTGTTGTTTGCTTGCATTTTGTTTTCTTTCTCATTTTTTTTTCTTTTGGATCTGATTTTTCTTGTGCAGCATAGTATTTGTGGAAATATATGTAGAAGAACTGCACATGTTTTACATATAGGATTACTTGCTGTCCAGGGAGGAGGTGGGGTAAAGGAGGAAAAATTAGAACACAAGGTTTTGTAAGAGTGAATGTTGAAAATTATCTATTTATATATTTTGAAAAAATCTTTAATGAAAAAAAATTTAACTCATCAAGCATAATTATGTGTTCTCTTATCACTTCACTTATCTTGAATTTAAATTTATTAGTCATTTTTTTCTCTACTTCTCAGGCTAAAAATCATTCTTTTTAGAGGTGAAACAAATAACTAAAGGCTTCATAATACACCTAGTAGTAGAAATTGTAGCTAGAGGTTTTGGTTGAATCCTGGCCCTGCACTTGCTACTTGTATTATAGAGCAGACAAATCACAACCTTTCTGTACTTTCACTTTGTCATTACAAAATAAAAGGTTGAGTTAAGTGACCTATAAGGTATCTAACCTATGCTCCAAAATAAGTCAAGTGGTTTTTCATCTGTCTCAAGTTTCCCATCTGTCTTGAAGCAATGGTCCTATCTCTTCTTTGATCTCTGACATCCACCCCATTGAAAAAGCTTTTATTGTCTTTAGCATTCATTTCAAGTCTCAACTCCATTCTGACCTTCTTGCACTAGCACACCAATCTATCACATTCCTGTTCAGTGACCTGTCCTTGTTTCTATTCATAAAACATATATTTTATAGGGATTTTTTTTAGTGTTTGAAATTTTTATGTGTTTACAATGGCCTCTTCAGGTATTTTTTCTGGTTCTTCATGATTTGGATTTTTAAAAAAAAATGTCAGAATGCAAAAGTTGAAACCTTATGCAAGGGTTATTTTCAGTAACTACTGTTATTTTGTTCCTCCAATTCAACTGTTTTGTCTGCCTGATTATGGCAACATCTCTTTAGTAGCCAGCCTCCTCTCCCAGAAGACTTTTATTTTTCACCATTGGGCAAACTTGTCACTCCCTGGAAATAATTGAATACTCTATGAAACATCACATTATTATGGAATGGGATTCAAGTTTCATGTCTATGAAATGAGATGATTGGACTAGATAATCTCTAATATTTCTTGTAACTCTAAGCTCTATGTTCCTCTAACTCTATGGTTCTCTACTCTTGTGGTTTTCTCCTGATAAATCTGGCTCCTATTTTGTTTTCCCTCCTCCTGAAGAGTAGGCATTTTGCCCTCAATAAATCTATATTCTTCTCAGGAACTAAAACAGTATCTTTCCCTTATCAAGCTTCTGATAGATTCATGCTGAAAGAATTTTGAAATATCAGAAAAAAAGAAAAAAATTTTAGGGTGTGGAAAATTAATCTTGGCAAGACCCATTTGAAGAGGAATCATTCTCTAAGTATCATTAAGTACTATGTAGTTTGTCGTTGCTGCTATTGTCTTCTTTCTGATTTTCTTCTCTCCTATTCTTTCTTTTGCTTCTAGGCACTTGATGCTTCCAGTCTTTTCAAAGAGGAAAGAATGTGATATCACTAACACCATAGTGTGAATTAATCTGCCCAGTAATATCAATATTTTATGGGGGGACCCACAAGGAAGGGTGTCCAAAGTAATTAATATCTAATAATAGGTACTGCTATAGATCCTTTGGGGGAAGAGGTAGGGCATTCTGGATACCTCTAAAAATCATTTTACATAATCAGCCAGTGACCTCATATATAAGTCTATCCTTGAGTAAAAAATAATCCTAAAACCCCAAATAACTAAATGGGGATGGTAGGAGTCTTTTTAAAAAATAATTCATTCATTTATTTACAAAGCATATGTATGAATGCTTTTTCCAACATTGACCCTTGCAAAACCTTTTGTTCCAATTTTTCCCATCTTCCCTCCACTCCCCTGTCCTAGCTGGCAGATAGTCCAATATATACTACATATGTTGAAATACATGTTAAATCCAATATATGTTTACATATTTGTACAGTTATCTTGCTGCACTAGAAAAATCAGATCAAGAAAGGAAGGAAAAGAAAAACTGAGAAAGAAAACAAAATGCAAGCAAATAATAATAGAGAGAGTGAAATGCTATGTTGTGGTCCACAATCTGATCAGTAGGAGTCTTTAGGGAAATAAATCAGCCCTTAGTTTATCAATCTGAGACTCATCACAACTCATCATGAGACCTCTTTGCAATACTCTCTTTCAGTGTTGGTGCTATATTTATCTTGCTTTTCTATATCAGAAATGGTAAAATGCCTTAAATTCTATAGTACCATGCTAATGCATTTTTGATGAGCCATGACTCAGTCCATCCATTCTTGAAAACAACTTAGAATCATGCTAAAAAGTCACTAAAATGTCCATCCTCTTTAATTCAGAGATTCCATTACCTGACCCATGTTCCAATGAGGGTGAAGACAGAAAAGTTCCTTATACATCAAAATATTTATGGAAGCTTTATTATTGTTGTTGCTGCTACTTCCACTGTAGGCAGGTTAGACCCTGGTAGGAATGGTTAAACAACCATGGAATAGGAATATTATTGTGCTATAAGAAATGATGAATATGAAGAATTCAGAGAAAAATGAAATGGCTAATATAAACTGATGGAGCAAGTGAAGTAAATACAAATGGAGAAAAATACATAAAGATGACAGCAATACAAGGGCAAAAATGACAAGAGAAACTCAATGCTAAGTAATTTTAATTACCAGGCTTGACCCTGAAGAAAAGATGAGAAAATACAATTCCCTTCTTTCTTTGCAAAGTTAAGGAAGTTGAGGAATGGGGAGGGACTGTGGGCTTGAAACATTGCATCTACTGTCAGATTTGGTTAATGTGCTTATTTATTTTAGTGAATTGCTTCTCTTATTTTCTTTCTCTCTGTCTCTCTGTGTATCTGTGTCCCTCTGTCTCTGTCTCTCTTTACTTCTGTCTCTATCTCTATCTCTCTCTTCCTTTCACTGAAGGGAATGACTCAGTAGGGAAGAAAGATGGCAATGATATATTCAGAACTGCATCTGTTATGTAAACACAAAAGATATCAATAAAATTATTTTTAAAATAAGTATGTTCTTATTCTTTTGCCAAATATTTTTAAGTTTATTTTTAGGGATCTTTTAAGATAATCTTAACAGGAGACTTGGAAACCTGAAAACCAATGATTTTTTTTAAATAAAGATTTTTCTCAAGAGAAATAGTAGTACTAAATAAGAACTAGAAATAAAATGAACTTTTGGAGAAATTTCTAGCTAAGTATAAATACAGAAAGATCATGTGGCACAATCATGTGCTAGAGAGCAGACCTCAAAGCCAGAAAGACCTAGGTTTAAATTGTACTTCTCATACACATGATTTGTGACTTGGGACATATCATTTAATGTCTAAGTGCATTAGGCAGCTTTCTAATAGTAGAAGTTACAGAGAAGATGTCAACCTACATTGATAGTTGTTTCCTTATCTGGGATTTTCTTGTAGAAATAAAATTCCATATCCAGATCCCATCCCTCATATAAATTGATTAAAAAATTCTTATTATTAACCACAAAGATATAGGAAACATAGTTATATAAATAGTTTGCAATTGTTTTGCATCTTCTAGGTTCATTTGGGCTTGCCTTGATATCTGGTAATGGGTGAAAAATATATCTTCTCAATTGAACATGTTTAACATATATTGGATTATTTGCCATGGAGGGGATGGGGGCAAAGGGGCAAGGGAAGGGAATTTGGAACACAAGGTTTTGCAAGGGTCAATGTTGAAAAATTATCCATGCATATGTTTTGAAAACAAAAAGCTTTAATAAAAAACAAATTTAAAAAAAGAAATATATCTTTTCTTGCATGTCCCCATTACTATTGTCCAGTCTATCCTAACCATTGAACAAAGTAATTGGAAAGTTTATTAGCCTTCTTTTTCTGAAAGATTATAAACCCTAGAGCAATATGACCTCATGCATGGCCCCAAAAATGTAGCATAGTACTAAGATCAAGAAATGATCTTATGATGAAAATGAAATAATCAATAGTGGATGGGTTGCATGAAGGGAGAATGAAGTTGAGGGCCAATAGGTGGACTCCTCTTCCTCTTTCTCATTACAATCACTGTTTCTAGGTATGTGTCTCAACAATGGAGAGGCAGCATAACATAGGCAATAGAAAATCAGCATTGAAAACCAGGAAGACCTAGAGTCAAATACCACTTCTGACACAGGATCCTGAACAGGTCACAATCTCTCTGTATCCTCAAGAAATTATCTAAAACTTTAATTTGAAGAGTAATTAGTGAAGGGTAGAAAGGGTTCTTTAACAGGAGTATACAATATCTATAAAATAATGTTCAAATAGGATAAAAAAAGAAAAAAAAATTAGCAGAACGTAATCTTTGAGAATTTCAATGTCTTCATTAAAGAAAAGAAAGAAAAAAAAAAAGTTCAACTTCCTCATATTTGGAGTTACCATTTTCCAGCTTTGGGGTTTTCCATGGATGTCTGAATATGGTTCTATGTCATGGAGGTGAGATTTCTGAGCTCCCCCTCCCCACTATGTGACATATTGAGACAGTATTATCTCTGACCAAGGCCTCTTATCAAAAACAATAGTCCCTGGAGAATAGATGCATTAAGGAGGCTATTTAACTCTATCTGACAGATCTACTCCTCCAGTTTCCTCTCTTCCTAGAGAACACTGTATTTGAAGAAGGCCTTTTTTCACTCCTGCCTTTTCATTTATCACCAGTAGGCAAGGCTTTGACCAGTGACCTTTCAACTTTCTGCATGGAATAGCTTGAGTGCCCCTATTGAAGCCTTTTTCTTCGAGAAGCTTCAGTTTTATGAAAGAAACCAAATACAAATGTTTTGTAACTAGAACTTAATAGTTTGAAAATGGCTTTCATGGGATCATCCTAAAGGACAAACCCAGGTTCCTTGAATGGATTAGATCTCATGACATTTTAATTAACTATTAATAAAATCAATTATGTAGCACTTTAAGTTTTGAAAAGCACTTTACAAGTGTTATCTCCTTTGAGATAACATAACATGTTGTTCTCAATTTGCAATTATTATCCCCAATTTTACAGATGAGAAAATTGAGGTTGAATAGCACATAAAAAGTTCATATTGATGTTGGGAAAACCTGACTTGCCTCAGACACTTACTAGCCAAGGGACCCAGGACAAGTCACCTAACCCCTCCTTATCATCAACAAGGTCTGTAAATCTTAAAGCATTATAGAAATGCTAACTACTATTGTTGTTATTGATGATGATGGTATTGCTGATGATGATGCTGATGAAGATTACGATGAGAGGTTAAGTGACCTGCTAAGGTGAAATAGCTAATAAGTATCTGAGATAATGCAGGGCTTCCTGACATCAATTTCAATATGCTAACTAGAAAACTAATTATTAATAAATAAATTAATTAGTAGCTTCTTCTGCCATTGAGTCTTCAGTTCAATTCACCAAGACCTTTAAAGTCATTAGTAATTTTGTTTTCAACTATCTTTTTATTCTTATTTCTTACTTCTTTCCTTCCAGTCTAAGTGGCCTGCTACCCATTCTCTATATATATTCCATATCCTGATTCCATGTCTTTGCACAAGTGGTCAGAGTCCCAGACTTGGAATGTCTCTCCCCCCAATTCTTTCCACACCTCTTGGTCCTGACACTTCATCTTATAGAATCTTGAGCTTCTATTAAAATATATCTCAGATGCTATTTTCTATACAAATATCTTTATCCTCCATAGTGAATAATTGAAGAAATAATCCAAGCTAGCAAAAAGGTATATAAAGTGATTCCCCAGTCAGTCCAAGTAACTTGAATACCGAGTGAGAGAGATTTTTATATATTAAAAACAATTAATTAAATATGAGCAATTAACTTTAAAACATCAACAGGATATAAACCATGATACAAATTCAGGTAATCTGATTTCTAATTGGAGGAAAGATTAAGGACTTTCCAAGTTGGGAGAGGGGAAGAGTAAGGTTTTTTTTTTTATTATAGCTTTTTTATTTACAAGTTATATGCAAGGGTAATTTTAGAGCATTGACAATTGCCAAACCTTTTGTTCCAATTTTTCCCCTCCTTCCCCCATTTCATCCCCACGATGGCAGGTTGACCAATACATGTTAAGAAGAGTAAGTTTTGGTAGAGTTGGGAGGGAATGAATGGGTGAGTAGATTTCAGGGTCTTTCTTTTCCCAGAATTAAGAGATGCTGATTAATTGTATCTACCTGCATTTATGAACAAATAGATAGCTTGTTTTGTAGAAAAACAACAAGATGGAGAATAAAACATGTGATAGCATAAAATGGAGTCACAATTCGTGAGATTGAAACAAAGTGGTTCTCTCAATTCCCACACCAACCCAATTCCATTTTGTAACTGGTCCTTATTCCATTTAATCACTTCCCATTTACTTCCCAGTTATTAACACTTACTCTTTTTTTGGAATTGTTTTGTAATACATCATATCTATTTTACTTATTTATATACATGCTGTATCTCTTCACATCAATGTAAGCTTCCTGAGGAACTTTTTGCTTACCTTTATACCTAGCATTGTAATGAGGCATCTTGTACTTAAGTCTCTTAAAATACATAAAAACTTATTAAAGTCTTGGTACATATGTCTGTATAGAAAATATCAGGGGAGTTTGGATGGGGTTGGAGAATAATAAAGTTGAACTCTAAGAGTTCTTTAACCTCTAAACCTAAAAAAGTATGAAAAGATAATCAGCTAATAAGGAAGTTAAAGAGTTTAGAGCAGGGGAAAAGTAGATGTGTATATCCAGTGGTATATAATGTTTACAATATGATGGTACCAATACAATATGGTGAACATATGGTTCACCATATGTGAACAAGTATTAGGCTGGAAGGTACTGATTAAGAAACCCTGGAAGCTCAAAAAGGGGGAGGACATTGTGGGATTGAGTGAAGGAAAATTTCATGAAGATTTGGGTGAACTGGACTCATGGGTTGGTTTGGTCAGGTCTAGAACGAACATTTTCAGAAATTCAGAGAGAAGGTGGCAATTGGCATAATGAAGAATCTTGAAAAACAGGCTAAGGAATTTGGAGCAGTCTATGTATATGTTTTAGTGGGAAGAATAATGGATCTGTTGGCAACTTCTCATTTTGTTTACTTAAATCCTGTTTAACCACGGACAAACCACAGAAGCCATTTTTGAACCAAATGATTGCTGAGGTTCCTGCCAGTCTGTGGTCCCTACCCATGAACCCTGTAGGAATTGGGAAGCATGGGAAAATTTTGAAAACAATGTCTTTTGTAGTGGTCACAATGCAGGTTTGACTCTGCCCCCTTCAAGAAAACCAAGCTTTTATTAAGCACATTTTTTCTATCCTGTTTTATTTTTAATGGTACCTCCAAATCCTCTTTTTGCCAGAGTACTACTTAATCTCAAGTGATGAAAACCTAAATGGTTAAGCCCAACTTCTTTTTTGGTTAGTAGGGTAAATTGTTCAAGACATTAAACTTCATTGGGATAGAGAGTTCCCAATTAAAATTCCTTCTAATAATGCTGATCAGCCCTTGTTCTTCAACTTAGTTATTTGAAATATTGAAAGGTTATCTCCCAGCCACCATGCATCTGAGGCAAATCTTGAATCTAGGTATTTCTCATTTTCTCACTCTTACTATTTTTCACTGTCTCTCTAGCCCATAATACCCAGTGGAATTTTTTTTTTGTATTCTAGAAGTTGATCTTTTGAACTTTCCTTGTTTCAAGGCTCCCTCACTATCCTATATACCAGTAAAAATGTCTGAATTCTAATTTGACAAATTCAGAAAAGCATCTATGGCTTGGGCATAGGAAGACAAATGAACTGAGAATGAAATGGTAAAAACAGGTAAGCAATATACCTGATGACTCCAACAATGTAAATTAAAACAACCAAAAGATAAACCTGAGAATGAAATAATCACAATGACCAAGTTTGTCTCTAGAGAATAAATGAGAAAATGAGTCTTCTTTTTTTGTAGTGGTAATGTGATTACCCGACCATAGGTGTGGAACATTGCACATATGGTCACAACCAAGTTGATGTGTTGATTAGTTTTGTTGAGCTACTTCTTTCCCCTTCTTTTTATTATCTATCTTTTTTTTTGCCAGAAATGGATCTCAGTAGAGAAATAAAAGTGATATAGAAACAAAATAAATAAAAAAATTTAATAACATACTTTACTAAAAGTTTATGATGTTACTCAAAATAGGGACTATGTGTCCCCAAATTTTATTAAGCAAAAGAGAAATAAATTCTTACCTTTTTATGTGGTATTCAGGTAAATTGCTTTCAATTTTCAGTTTTATTCTTTATTGCATGTTAAAACAGTTAATTTCAAATGTTTATTTCAATGATTATTAGGGACATTTGATTTTTTATTCACTCATTCAAAAATGATTTGTTCTTTGGATGCCTCCAATTGAGATTTCCCAGACCTTGCCTATTCCAAGGGAAGAAAAAAAGATGTATATGACAGACAGCAAGACAAGAGAGTGAGTCCAGAAAAGTAGACAATGAAGAGTCAAACATAACAAAAATGATATCTCAGATTTTCTGCCCAAAAAGCTTCCATTAACAGCCTTCAATCTGTAGTCCATATATTTCAACTAAGGCCACGCAATTTGCAATTGTCCATCAGAATTCTGCCCATTCCTTTGCCTTTCAACAAAAATCATGTGCTCAGTGGCCACTGATAATCTTGTGCTTCCAGCTTTACTATTAGTAGAGGTGATTGGACTCAATAAATAAAGATCTCTGGCTCAGCCACTTACTGTTTGGGTGACTTTGGGAAAGTCATGTAACCTAATGAAGTCCTAATGTCCTCACCTAATAAATGGAAGTTGAATCATTTGATTTTTAAGTAACCTTCCAGATCTAAATGCATGATCTTTTGATAATATGACTGACAGAAATTATGGATGGAGGGAATGGGCAGCCCAGAAATGCATTTCTGGAGTGTTGTCTCAGGATAGGAATTGTATGATGGTACCTTGGAAGGTGATAATAATAGCTAATACTTACAGAGCACTTTAAAGTTTGCACATCATGTTTACATATATTATCCCATTTGATGTTCCTGATAACTCTACAAGGTAGATGCTATCATTATATCCATTTATATAAATAGAAAATTGAGACTAAGAGAGTATTTTTAATCCTTATGACGGCCCGAGGAAGTAAGAGTGTTATTATTATACTCATTTTACAGATGAGAAAACTTAGATAGAAAGAGGTTAAGTAACTACTATAGATTCATACAACTAGTTGGTATTCCAGGCAAAATTTGAACTCAGGTCTTCCTGATCCTAAACTCAATGTTCTATCGACAACATCAGTTACCTGCCTCTCAAGGGAAAGATTTTGTAAATCATAAAATACTGTAAATATGAAACACAAACATTTTATTGTTGCCAATTGAGGAAGGCATCTGACCTTGCAGATATCCATATGGATGTCCTCCAAGGGATCTTGTGTGTCCTAAGAAGTTGACTTTGGTATGATGAAAAATGAAAAACCTAAGTGGTACATTCAGAGAGGGCAATGGCCAACCAGACAGGTGGACATGCTGAATTAAGACTTGAAAAATATAGGATTGTAACAGATTGTAAAGATGCACAATGGAGCAGATCATGGAGGATGTCAAATGTATTATCTCACTCAAAAAACATTACAATATGCTTACAATGGAACTTGAAACACCAAGGTTGGAACTAATCTTTTGTTTGTCCCTATTACAAAGTTAGACCAGATTATAGATACCTTAGAAGTTCATACTGGCCTATATTATATCTTCTCATGCTATCAAGTCTAAGTAGAAATTGAGGATCCCCATTGTGGATGATAATTATATTATGTGGGAGACAGTATAGTGGCTAAATCTTTGTCAACAAGATTTGGGTTCTAGTTCCACATCTGAAACTTGCAGTATAACTATTGAAAAATGACAAATTTGCTGAACCTCAGTTCCCTTAACTGTGGTATGGAAAAAAAATAATACCTGTATTATGTCCCTCACTGGGCTGTTGTAAGGGTCCAATGAAATTATGTTGATAAAGGTGCTTTATAAATCCTGAAAGTGTTATGTAAGTGGTTTTTTAATAGTAATTAAAGAATTTTTGTTCTATGTGCCTAAAAGTTCATCCTGAGATGAGAAGGCCTGAGGACAATTTAACTTACAGAAAGGGCTATAGTTCACATACCAACTCAAAAAAAAAAAGCTAGGCCTGTCTGTTGAGCCCTTTCGATGCTAAGGGATAAGATGAAGTGAAGGTCTCTCATCCTCCTTCTCTAGCACTCTGAGGAAAGAAGTTGCCCCATCCCCAGTCTTAATTTTTTGAGAGAAGACTTCAGAGTTACTAATATAAGCTCCCTATTTCAAGAAGCCGTAAATAATTCAACAGGTTTCAGGCCTCCAAGGCCTGAATTCTCATGAATACTGGATGACAGAATCTTCCAGGCAATAATATAGACTTAGATATAGGTATGACTACAGTATTAGAAGGTATCCAGCATCCTCTTCTCCCCTAGTTGAGATTTCTCTAGCATTAAAATAGATACAACAGTTGGGCTTCCTGCCCCACGGAATTCAAGAAATACAGGATTATTCTGAGCCTTGGGGTTTCAGGGACACACAGACACACACACTCTGCAAATCTCTTTTCCCACCTCTCAGCCAATTGCTTGGACACTCACCAGAGCCTGCTTTAGTTTGAATTTTCCTCTATTATTCTCTTTGAATCCAGGATCTGAACTTCTTTCTGTTCCCTCCCTGGCTGATGTCAGCCGCAATTGGCCCAAAAAGACCTGCAGGGAAGAAAAAAATCTTCAGTGATTTAGAGTTGTAGCCTTTCATCTCTATTTGCTACTGCATAAGAGTGGGGGTGAGATGGGGAAGAATCTTTGGAATATCCATTGGAAAGAAGTCATATGAACAGCTCTTAGGAAGGTAACTGATGTTGCATGGAGTTTCTGTAATTGCTTGGTTTCTGGTCTTTGATAACTTTTATTAATTTCCCCATTTGTCAATGACACTAATGCTTTGAGACACAAGGTGTTCCTGATGTTCCCATATGCTCCTGAGGACCAGGATGTGGGAGAAGGTATTAACATTGATCACAAGAGCAAAGGGATAAATTTCTCTGTTGTAAATCAGTAAATCTTTCCTTTGTGAATTCTCCAAATTGGTGACTGAGAAGGTTCATTTAAATAGTTCTGGATCCCGCGCACACACACACACACACACACACACACACACACACACACACACATTCACATAATAATAACCTACGTTTAGGGTTTCCAACATGCTTTGCTTTTATTAGCTCATCTGAGCCTCCCAAGAATCTGTGGAGTTAAGTATTTCAGATATTATTACCCTTCTTTTAGAGATGGAAAGAAGAACTTGTCCAAAATTATACAGCTAGCAAATATTAGAAGATGGATTTGAATCCAGGTCCCACTTCTAACTTCAAAGTCAGTATTCTATCCACCATAGCATGCTGCTACCTCATTACCTGGAGAACAAACTTCCTTCTCTCTATCTTCATCCAATTTATTTATCTTCCCATTTAGAAAATCAGCAAATGGGAGCAAGGAAAGAGTTGAAGTTCTTAAAGAATCAGATGCCAAATAACTCTTCACAGGTGGAATTTCCTCACCAGCACCTTGTAGGACTAAAGAAATAAGAGCAGTGAGAAAGAAAACAATATCTTTTCTATATTTATGGACTCACCTATGTATTTATATGGTTTTGCTCTTCTCTCCTCCCTTTCAAATAGAAGCTTCTTTTTTTTTCTCTACAACTTTGAATTTTATTTTTTTAAATTACTTTTTATTGACAGAACCCACGCCAGAATAATTTTTTACAGCATTATCTCTTGCACTCACTTCTGTTCCAATTTTCCCCCTCCCTTCCTCCAGCCCCTCCCCCAGATGGCAAGCCGTCTTTTACATGTTGAATAGGTTACAGTATATCCTAGATACAATATATGTGTGCAGAACCGAACAGTTTTCTTGTTGCATAGGGAGAATTGGATTCAGAAGGTATAAATAACCCGGGAAGAAAAACAAAAATGCAAGCAGTTTATATTCCAAATAGAAGCTTCTTAAGGGCAGGAACTGTGTGGGTTTTTTGGTTGTTGTTGTTTGGTTTTGTTTTTGTTTTATGTAAGAGGATGTTACCAAATACTAGGAATGTCATTTATCATATTGTCTGGCACATACTAGCTGCCTAATAAATGCTTGTTGATTGAGAAATTGCTGATGGTCTAAGACCATAAGTGGCAGTAACCCTGAGTTCAGCTGAATTCAATTAAAATAAAATATTTAACAAAATAAATAAAACTGTAATTGAAAATGGATAATGATAATATGTGGTTTGCTAAGTCAAGAGGCTGCTCACACAGGGATCTTTATAGATAGTTTAGTAACCTCTAATTCTATTTGAGGTGCAGTTGGATGGCACAGTGGATAGAGTTCTGGGTGTAGAGTCAGGAGGTTCTTGTGATTGAATTATTTCAGTAGCATCAGTTTTCTGTGAGGCTGGATTTGACCTTAGATGCTCCTAACTCCACTGTTTTATCCACTGCATCCTGGAATGTGGATAGCCTGAATTCAAATCAAGCCTTCCCCAATTTACTAGCTATGTGACTCTGGGCAAGTCATATAACCCTATTTGACTCAGTTTCTCCATCTATAAAATGAGCTGGAGAAGGAAGTGGCAAACCACTCCAGTATCTTTGCCAAATGGGATCACTAAGAGTCAGATGTAACTAATGAACTCAAAAATAACAACAATGAATTTCTATTTGAATTTGACATGATCAGTGTAGGGTATAAAAGAGAGAAATAAATAATCATTCTTCCTTGCCCAGCAGCCAATCAGAAAGCCTGGGTTCTAGTCCCACTTCTGGTGCTAAAAGCCCATTTCCTTTGAGAAATCACCTTATTTTCTGTAAAAGGGAAGGACAAGGTCCTCCTTACCCCACCTCCATCTGAGAATTGATGGGAGGGATTGGAGAAGGTCATAGGTCAGAGGCCTGAAAGCGCCAAAGAATTCTATGGATGAAAGAGGGCATGATGGACCTAACCTTCTGCCATAATGACTTTCTCCTCTGCTTCTCCACAAGTCAAAGGGATCTGTGTCTGACACAAAGGAGGCAAGATGGGAGAATGTTTTCTCTTATCACCCATCCCACCCAGACCCTCCTTCTGTGCTTCCTTCTGCCTTTGTCTGAGCTGTCAGAGAAGAATGAAGGCAGACATGCACTTGATCCAGAAAATAAGCCCCTTATTCCTCATTCACCATGGCTCATTCCTCATTGTCTGACAGGGCAATTGTCCTGACCACCCAATTGCTTCCTTTCCTTATTATCCTTTCTGCTCTCCCTCTCTTTTCCTCAACCTTCTGAGCTTCAATACTTCTGGACCATCTTCTTACCAAGTTAAGGCTGTGAGGAAAATTCTTGCCTCAGGCAAGGCTAGCCCAAAAACCTGGAAGATCTAGGGCCACAGGGCCAAGAAGGAGAAATGATCCTTTATACCGGCCTTGTTACTTTTCCCTATTATATAGTACATCAGAGCCAGTCTCCATCTCCAGTCTTCTTCAATACTCAAATCCCATCTTTTATGAGTCCTTTGATATCTTTCCTGTTCCCTAGATGCTGATGTCTTTCCCCCATCATCTCACAATTATTTTTCACTTGTCTATAGATATACATATTGTTTCTCCAAATAGAATGTGGGATCCTGGAAGACAGAAACTATTTTGTGTTTGTCTTTGGATCCTCAGTCTATTAATGTGCTGAGCAGAGGGCCTGGTACATAGTAAATACTTAAATATTCATTCTGCCTCTATGTATCTATAAATCTACCTATCCATCCATCCATCTGTCTGATCAAAAGTACCAGTCTTATTGGTAATATAAAATAAAGTAAAATAAAAAAGCAACACTTCACAAGTGTTGCTTAGAAGATGAAATAATATTTGTAAAGTATTTTGCAAGGTTAATTCTATCATCATCATCATCATCATTACAGGAATGGGTGTGATGTACTTTGAAAACTATGTTCTTTGACCCCTCTGTGTCTATTCCACTAATTTAGCCCCTTAGGGAGCCCTTTCTAAAGCTCAGGGCAGGGTCACTCTGAGCTCTCCTGCAGAGATAAGTGAAGTAGAGGAGACAGGGTGACTAGTAAGCAGCAGACAACTCCTACCGGAAAATTAAGCTTTTCTAGAAAGCCTCATTCAGTTAACAATAACAAAAACAAAACCTATTCTCCTTCATTTTAAACCATCATCTATTTTCTTCCCTCGCCATTATCCCTGAATAAACCTTGTTTCTGTCATCCTTGCCTCTACCTTTCCTGATCTGAGCTGGATGTTCTAAAGCAAGATTTTGAGTCATCTGCAAGCCCTTTCTATCTATGTCCCAGGGTATTTTGGAGACAACCTTTATTCCCCATTTTTCAGCTCCTGTTCCATGGCAACAACCAACAAGCTGGCTCTCTCCTTGAGACAGAAAAGGCAGTTTTGTATGCTGCTTATTAGTAATTATGTATCATGATTGTATCCTGAACCAAGCCTCCTTAACATGTCCCCACAGTGAATTTCATCTATACAGATGCAGAACAAGGGATATCCTGTAACAAAATAATCTTCCCCATGACACCTTAGACCTTTATCTAAGGTCTGAGCATAGTCTGATACATAATTGTTGGAATCCTTACTAACTGCTAACTAATTAGAGTTGATCTAATCTTACAAGAAGATGTTTTGGGCAGAACCTGAAACAAGGTACTAAGTAGAACTAATTAATACAAGGCTTGTGTTCACACCTTTACTCATTGGAGTTCAATGAGTTCACACCTCCCTTGAAGCTCTTTGGGCCAGAGAGCACTATGGGAGAAAACCCACAATCCCTCTCTTGAAAGAGCATAAATAGAGCTTCAATGGGCCAGTCAAAGAAGTTCTTCAGAGTGAAGAAGCTACAAGTCGAGATTTCACTGGAATGACATGAAGAGTGGAACTGGCTGGAGGCTGAAGAAAGCAGAAGCAGAGGCTGAAGGACAGAACCTTTGGATTTGGAGATATTCGGAGGGCTCTAAGCCTCTAAACCGGCTGTGTTTTGAGAAGAACAAGAACTCCAACATTTGAACTCATAACATTTGGGAGATAATAAAAGATCTGAACTTTTATCACCTGGCTGCATTTTGAGAACAAGATCACCACATTTTGGCGCCCGAACAGGAACCGACAAAATCCTGATTCCAGGGAAGGCACCCAGAGAGAACTTTTATAATATTTTATAGAAGAACAAGAACCCAACATTTGAACTCCAACACATAGTGAGCTCTTAAATATTCACTCTGCCTCTATCTATCCATCTATATATCTACCTTACCATCCACCTATCTATTCATCCATCCATCTTTCTGTTTTTCTAGCTAGCTAGCTACATGGCACAAGGACAGAGTTCCAGCCTGAAATCAGGAAAACTCATCTTCCATGGTTCAAATCTGATCTCAGACACTTATTAGTTGTGTAATCATGGGCAAATGACTAAATCTTGTTTGCCTCAGTTTTCTCATCTGTTAAATGAGCTGGAAAAGGACTTGGGATGCTTTGGCCCCAAATGGAGTCACACATTGTCAGACATGACTGGAAAAGCTAAACATCTAAAATGTATTTGCCTCTCCCTGATTTATACTAGATGCTAGAAACTTGCCCCTGTTCTGGATGCTGTTAGAGAAGATGGCTAGTGTGGAAGGAAACCAAAATGTCTTTCATTCCTCCCTATTCTAGCAATTCCCTCTCCAAATCTCACCCATCTTCAAAGTGAAATTTGAGTCACAATCTCTCCATGAATACTTCTCCAAATATTCTAATCAATAAATATTGCTTGGTCTGGAGTTTGATAACAAATCATCCTTTGTCTATATAGGGAAATGACTGAAGTTAATTTATGCTTCTCCCCCCATCTCTTCATACCTAGAAGCTCCTTCAATGTGGGGGTTATCTAGATAGAGGTGGGAAAATATGACTGAGCTAATTAAAGAGATGATATCATTTCTTAAAATGGAAAGGATCTTGAGATAGGGATTCGATTCCTATAATTTAGATAAATCAAAAGTCTTCACAGGATACCTATAAAGAGCCCAGACTCATATTAGGCACTGAGGGAGGAATACGAGAAGATGATGAATAAAAATAGCCAACATTTATGTAGTATTTTAAGACTTTCATAGCACTTGGTATATATTATGTCAATTGATCTTCACAACGCTGAAAATAAATACCAGAGATATTGTTATCTCTCCCATTTTGCTAATGCATAAGATGAGGTTTAGGAAGATTTCCCACAGACCCTGGATAAAGGGCAATATCTCTCTAAAGTTGAAAGAGACCTCAGAGACCATCTAGTGAAATTCATCACATATTAGAGGTTAAAAAAAAAAAACACAGAGGCTAATGATTAAACCAAGTGTCAGAAGCAGAATTAGAACTTGATTCTCTGCTGACTCCAGATCCAGAGCTTCTTTCATTAGACAGTAGAATTTCACAAGTGTACAGCTATCATTCCTGACTCTTTGTCCAATTGGAGTGAGAAGGAGATTTAAAGAATGAGATCAGAGGATGGAGACACTGGGAAAGTCTCTTTACTTTAAGGAATCATGCTTCTTCTGAAAGCCTTGTCCTAGAAAACCACCAAAGATCTTTCTAACTCCAGTTCTGTCCTCTTATGATCCTAATATGGGGATGGATTGGAACTGGAAGAGAAGAATCCATGGAAGAAATTATTTAGGAGGATGGTTGGACATTAGAAAGGATGGGAGAGAAAATATTTCAAAGGTGGGAAGACAACTGTTCAAAGAGATCTATATGTATAGATCATGACCATAGGAAAAGGAAACCAATCTAACTCAATGAAACGGTTTGTATAATTTAGAAATAGGTGATGCTACCTCTCAGACTGGCTAAGATGACAGGAAGAGATAATTATGAATGTTGGAGGAGATAAGGGAAAACTGGGACACATACATTGTTGGTGGAGTTGTGATTTGATTCAACCATTCTGGAAAGTAATTTGGAAATATATCCAAAAGGACTATGAAAATGTGCATACCCTTTGATCCAGCAGTGTTTCTACTGGGCTTGTATCCCAAAGAAATCATAAAGGAGGGAAAGAGACTCTCATATGCAAAAATGTTTGTGGCAACCATTTTTGTAGTGACAAGAAACTGGAAACTGAATGGATGTCCATCAGTTGGAGAATGTCTGAGCAAGTTATGGCATATGAATACTCTGGAATATTATTTTTCTATAAATAATGATTTATTATTTATATAATGATTTTAGAGAGGCCTGGAGAGACTTACATGAACTCATGCTAAGTGAAATGATTAGAATCAGATCATTATACATGGAAACAGCAAGACTATACAATGATCAAATCTGATGCACATTGCTCTATTCAACAATGAGATAATTCAAACCAGTTTTAATGATCTTGTGATGAAAGAGCCATTTGCATCCAGAGAGAAGATTGTGAGAACTGTGTAGATCCCAACATAGCATTTTTACTCTTTTTGTTATTGTTTGTTTGCATTTTGTTTTCTTTCTCATTTTTAATCTAATTTTTCTTGTACAGCATGATATTTGTGGAAATATGTATAGAAAAAATGCACATGTTAACATATATTGGATTACTTGCCAACTAGGGGAGGGGATAGGAGAAAAGGAGAGAAAAAATTTGAACATAAGGTTTTGGAAGGGTAAATGTTGAACATTATCCATGCATATATTTTGAAAATAAAACATTTTAATTAAATACATACACACACACACACACACACACACACACACACACACACGTGTGTGTGTGTGTGTGTGTGTGTGATACATATGTATATCCAGAATGGGGATCAGCATGAAGAAAATCTAGAAGCCTGGGGCAAGGACCTGAGAATGAATATCATAGATGTGAAGGATGGTGATTTCCTAAATCAATTTTGGGCAATGAGGAAGTGCTTACAGCAGAAAAGTTTAAAATAATTCCTGTTCAAATGAGACCAAAGAAATTCTTCTGGGGGGTAGGGATAGAGGGTAGTATAAAAATTTTGCATTTTCTATAATAGGTTTTAACCCATTGGTTAATTAAATTGCTTTTTCTACCTAAAGACACAAAGCCATATCACCTCAACCCTTTCCTCCTGAAACACCCATAACTCTTCAAAACCAATTATTCTATCTTCTAATTCTGGTATCCTTTCTTAGATAAAGATTTGCATTTAGCCCCCTAGGTTAATAATAAATTCGGGGAATGCTGGATAATTCTCCTATTGCAATTGCCTCCTCCTACACCAGTTAAAATATTTTAAGAAACAGGCCCTGGTAATTAGTAGATAAAAGAAGCAGGTTATAGCCTGAAGACAACTTTAGCTGCCTTCAGGAGGGTAAAATGGATATTTGTGAATTTTGAATGAGTGGTTACTTGATTAAAGGGGACTAAAAGCCCAGCTTCCCAGAGGTTAGGGATTTCTAGCATCTTTCAATCTTGGTACTTTCTGCCTCCAATTTTCTATTGGCCCTGTCAAGAGGAGATGGAAACAGAAAATGCTTTAGAAAAAATCCTGGGAATATCTAGAGAATGTTGGGAATGCATAATAATTGAAATAAGTCTCTCTATATTTTCTAAATAAGGGATAATCAAGTTTCTCATGAAATGGAGGAAATTCATAGAATTTTATGAAAGTCTGCCTTTAAAAAAAAAAAAGCAATGTATGAAATTGGCCTAAAACAGACAAAAATGCCCCTCATTGAGTGCTGGAGGACAAAAAAGGTTCCCCTTTATTTATCTGGGACTACTTCTTTTTTGATAAATTTTGTTGAAGTGACAGTATCTGTTTCAAATTAAGGCAACTTAAATCCATAGTCTAACATGGGGCATCTATTTAAGGTGAAGACAAAGAACACTGAAATTTACTGGACAGGAGTTCATACTCTTGTTCTGCCACTCAATATTTTTGGGGCTTTGTATAACTCATTTAATCTTGGTGGGTCTTGATTTATTCATCTGTAAAATGAGGGAGATGGTCAAGGATACCTCAATGGTCTATGAGCCTAGGAAATATGACTTTGCCAAAATTGGAGGGAATCTTACAACTAAAAAAATACCAAAGAAGGGGAACAAGTAACTTTTGGACACTTATATTCCTTGTGTGTACCTCTTTCCCAGTTAATATTGTGGTAGGAGAATGACAAGTGTATGGGTGACCAAACTTTTCTAGTCACTGACTTAGCTATTATTTCATTAAATGCTTTTGCTATGAACTAATTGTGTTTTCAAATTGATTAATTTGTGTGTGTGTGTGTGTGTGTGTGTGTATTTTAAATAAGCTACTTGGGAGTAGGGACTATTTACTTTTCAATTTTTACCTCAAGGACTTCCGGTTAAGGTGGCAGAGAGGAGGCACACAGCTGTGTAGCTCCACGCTCTCTCTCACTATCCATTTCATTTTCATTACAAGCCTCTGAATTAATGCTTGACTGAAAAAAAAACAAAACCCACAAATAGTTACCAAGAGAAGCCATCCTTGAGATTCACCAAGAAAGGTCTGTCTTTACTGGAGGGCTGGGATGGTTTTAGATCGGGCGCAGGCGGCAGGCAGCGGCAGCGGCAGTGGCAGTGAGAGCACGGGAGCAGACTGGAGGGGGGTGGGGAGTGATCGCAGCTGTCTCTGCGGGGAGAGCTTCGCTACAGGACTGGATACTTTGCTCCGGCAGCAAGTCAGCAGCCCAGCAGAGAAGCTAAAAACACCGGGGGAGAAGAATACAACCCCAAACAGCTGGAGTCTCTCGGGACCTGGCCGCCCTCCCCTTCCCCCCCCCCCCCACAGTGACTCAGCACGCTCTGGGATCTCAGAGCGCAGGTGCAGCACAGTCCTGCTAATGCCTCACTGCTGCCACCTGCAGTCTGTAGAGGAAACTCGGTAACACACCCAGCCCCTCCCCCAAAGAAAGACTCCAGTTTTTTCTGTTTTTCTTTGCTAGTTTGTCTTTGATTATTAGACAGAATGAACAAGAAACTGAAGAGGACTTTAACCCTTGACAGCTTCTATACAGATAGAGAGCAGACTCTAAATCCTGAGGAGACTAAAAACAGACTGTCTCCAGGTGAATCCCCAAAGGAGGAGATCATCTGTTCCTCAGCACAGATGAACCTCATAGAAGTAATTAAAAAGGCTCTCACAAGGGAGCTAGAAGAAAAATGGGAAAAGGAGAGGGAGGCTTGGCAAAAGAGCCTGGAGAAGTCAATTAAAGAGAGAGTGGATAAAGAAGTAAAATCCTTGAAAAATAGGATTGGTGAACTGGAAAACAAAATTGGCGAAATGGAAAAAAATTCCACAGAACAAAAGAACTCAATGGGACAGTTAGAAAAAGATTTTTAAAAAGTGAGTGAAGAAAATACTTCACTGAAAATCAGAATTGAACAATTGGAATTGAATGACTCGAGGAGACAAGAAGAATCAGTCAAGCAAATCCAAAAAAATCAAACAATGGAAAAGAATGTGAAATACCTTCTGGGGAAGACAACAGACCTGGAAAACAGATCCAGGAGAGACAATCTGAGAATCATTGGACTCCCAGAAAAACATGATGAAAAAAAGAGCCTGGACACTATTTTCCAGGAAATTATCAAAGAGAACTGCCCAGAAGTCATAGGAACAGAGGAAAAAATAAACATTGAAAGGATTCATCAATCACCCACTGAAAGGGATCCTAAAATCAAAACACCAAGGAATATAGTGGCCAAATGCCAGAACCCTCAGATGAAGGAAAAAAATATTGCAAGCGGCTAGAAAAACCCAATTCAAGTATCAAGGAGCCACAATAAGGATCACCCAGGATCTGGCAGCATCCACATTAAAAGATTGAAGGGCCTGGAATATGATATTCCGAAAGGCTAAGGAACTTGGTATGCAACCAAAAATAACTTACCCAGCGAGAATGAGCATCTTTTTCCAGGGAAGAAGATGGACATTCAATGAAGTAAGCGAATTTCATCTATTTCTGAGGAAAAAACCAGAACTTAACAAAAAGTTTGATCTACAAATATAGAACTCAAGAGAAATCTAAAAAGGTAAAGATTAATCTTGGGAACTATATTTTGACTATATAGATGTATAAAGAATACATGTATACCTTGTTCTAGAAATTGATGTGGAAAGGACATTGTACCAGAAAAAGGGTAAAGTGGGGGTAGTACATCTCATGAAGAGGCATAGGAAACCTATTATATCTGAGAGAAAGAATGGAGGGGGATGAATATAGTGGGTATCTTACTGCCTTCAGAATTGGCTTTAAGTGAAAAATCTTAAGACATACTCAATCTATGGTGAAACTTCTCCCACCTCATTGAAAAGTGAGAAGGGAAAAGTGAAAAGGGAAGGAATAAGCTAAGAGGAAGGGAATACGGAAACTGGGAGGGAAAGGGGTAAGATAGGAGGAACTCTAAGGCGGGGGGAGGGATACTAAAAAGGGAAGTCTGTGAGAAGCAAGTGGTGCTCACAAGCTTAATACTGGGAAGGGGGGAAAGGGGAAAGAAGGGAGAAAAGCATAAACTGGGGTTAACAAGATGGCAAGTAATACAGAATTGGTCATTCTAACCATAAATGTGAACGGGGTAAACTCCCCCATAAAGAGGAAGCGGTTAGCAGAATGGATTAAAAGCCAGAATCCTACAATATGTTGTTTACAGGAAACACACCTGAAGCGGGGAGATACATGCAGGTTAAAGGTAAAAGGTTGGAACAAAATCTACTATGCTTCAGGTGAAGTCAAAAAAGCAGGGGTAGCCATCCTGATCTCAGATCAAGCTAAAGCAAAAATTGATCTAATTAAAAGAGATAAGGAAGGGCACTATATCTTGCTAAAGGGTAGCATGGATAATGAAGCACTATCTATATTAAACATATATACACCAAGTGGTGTAGCATCTAAATTCTTAAAAGAGAAATTAAGAGAGCTGCAAGAAGAAATAGACAGTAAAACTATAATAGTGGGAGATCTTAACCTTGCACTCTCAGAATTAGATAAATCAAACCACAAAATAAATAAGAAAGAAGTCAAAGAGGTAAATAGAATACTAGAAAAATTAGATATGATAGATCTCTGGAGAAAATGTAATGGAGACAGAAAGGAATACACTTTCTTTTCAGCAGTTCATGGAACCTATACAAAAATTGACCATATATTAGGACATAAAAACCTCAAACTCAAATGCAGTAAGGCAGAAATAGTAAATGCATCCTTTTCAGACCACGATGCAATGAAAATTACATTCAACAAAAAACCAGGGGGAAGTAGACCAAAAAATAATTGGAAACTAAATAATCTCATACTAAAGAATGATTGGGTGAAACAGCAAATCATAGACATAATTAATAACTTCACCCAAGAAAACGATAATAATGAGACATCATACCAAAATGTATGGGATGCAGCCAAAGCGGTAATAAGGGGAAATTTCATATCTCTAGAGGCCTATTTGTATAAAATAGAGAAAGAGAAGATCAATGAATTGGGTTTGCAACTAAAAATGCTAGAAAAGGAACAAATTAAAAACCCCCAGTCAAACACTAAACTTGAAATTCTAAAAATAAAAGGAGAGATCAATAAAATTGAAAGTAAAAAAACTATTGAATTGATTAATAAAACTAAGAGTTGGTTCTATGAAAAAACCAACAAAATAGACAAACCCTTAGTAAATCTGATTAAAAAAAGGAAAGAGGAAAATCAAATTGTTAGTCTTAAAAATGAAAAGGGAGAACTCACCAGTAACGAAGAGGAAATTAGAGCAATAATTAGGAGTTACTTTGCCCAACTTTATGCCAATAAATTCGACAACTTAAATGAAATAGAAAAATACCTCCAAAAATATAGCTTGCCCAAACTAACAGAGGAAGAAGTAAATATCCTAAACAGTCCCATCTCAGAAAAAGAAATAGAACAACTATCAATCAACTCCCTAAGAAAAAATCCCCAGGACCAGATGGATTTACATGTGAATTCTACCAAACATTTAAAGAACAATTAACTCCAATGCTAAATAAACTATTTGAAAAAATAGGGATTGAAGGAGTCCTACCAAACTCCTTTTATGACACAGACATGGTACTGATACCTAAACCAGGTAGGCTGAAAACAGAGAAAGAAAATTATAGACCAATCTCCCTAATGAATATTGATGCTAAAATCTTAAATAAAATATTAGCAAAAAGATTACAGAAAATCATCCCCAGGATAATACACTATAACCAAGTAGGATTTATACCAGGAATGCAGGGCTGGTTCAATATTAGGAAAACTATTAGTATAATTGACTATATCAATAACCAAACAAACAAAAACCATATGATTATCTCAATAGATGCAGATAAAGCATTTGATAAAATCCAACATCCATTCCTAATAAAAACACTTGAGAGCATAGGAATAAATGGACTTTTCCTTAAAATAGTCAGGAGCATATATTTAAAACCATCAGTAAGCATCATATGCAATGGGGAAAAACTGGAACCTTTCCCAGTAAGATCTGGAGTGAAGCAAGGTTGCCCTCTATCACCATTATTATTTAATATCGTATTAGAAACACTAGCCTCAGCAATGAGTCGAGAAAGATATTAAAGGAATTAGAGTAGGCAATGAAGAAACCAAACTATCATTCTTTGCAGATGATTTGATGGTATACCTAGAGAACCCCAGAGATTCTACTAAAAAGCTATTGGAAATAATTCATAAGTTTAGCAAAGTAGCTGGCTACAAAATAAATCCCCATAAATCCTCAGCATTTTTATACATCACCAACAAAACCCAACAGCAAGAGATACAAAGAGAAATTCCATTCAGAATAACTGTTGATACCATAAAATATTTGGGAATCTATCTACCAAAGGAATTATATGAGCAAAATTATAAAAAAAGTCTCCACACAAATAAAGTCAGACTTAAATAATTGGAAAAA
Organism: Antechinus flavipes; assembly: GCF_016432865.1. Taxonomy (NCBI): domain Eukaryota; kingdom Metazoa; phylum Chordata; class Mammalia; order Dasyuromorphia; family Dasyuridae; genus Antechinus; species Antechinus flavipes. The sequence goes on along the minus strand of NC_067399.1, from coordinate 627,678,613 downwards.
TATTAAGTGCTCTTGGATCGGCCGAGCGAACATAATAAAGATGACAATACTCCCTAAACTAATCTATTTATTTAGTGCTATACCAATCAGACTTCCAAGAAAATATTTTAATGATCTAGAAAAAATAACAACAAAATTCATATGGAACAATAAAAAGTCGAGAATCTCAAGGGAATTAATGAAAAAAAAATCAAATGAAGGTGGCCTAGCTGTACCTGATCTAAAATTATATTATAAAGCAGCAGTCACCAAAACCATTTGGTATTGGCTAAGAAATAGATTAGTGGATCAGTGGAAAAGGTTAGGTTCACAAGACAGAATAGTCAACTATAGCAATCTAGTGTTTGACAAACCAAAGCCCCTAACTTCTGGGAAAAGAATTCATTATTTGATAAAAACTGCTGGGATAATTGGAAATTAGTATGGCAGAAATTAGGCATGGACCCACACTTAACACCATATACCAAGATAAGATCAAAATGGGTCCATGACCTAGGCATAAAGAATGAGATTATAAATAAATTAGAGGAACATAGAATAGTTTATCTCTCAGACTTGTGGAGAAGAAAGAAATTTGTGACCAAAGATGAACTAGAGACCATTACTGATCACAAAATAGAAAATTTTGATTACATCAAATTAAAAAGCCTTTGTACAAACAAAACTAATGCAAAAAAGATTAGAAGGGAAGCAACAAACTGGGAAGACATCTTCACAGTTAAAGGTTCTGATAAAGGTCTCATTTCCAAAATATATAGAGAACTGACTCAAATTTATAAGAAATCAAGCCATTCTCCAATTGATAAATGGTCAAAGGATATGAACAGACAATTTTCAGAGGATGAAATTGAAACTATTACCACTCATATGAAAGAGTGTTCCAAATCATTATTGATCAGAGAAATGCAAATTAAGACAACTCTGAGATACCACTACACACCTGTCAGATTGGCTAAGATGACAGGAAAAAATAATGATGAATGTTGGAGGGGATGCGGGAAAACTGGGACACTGATGCATTGTTGGTGGAGTTGTGAACGAATCCAACTATTCTGGAGAGCAATCTGGAATTATGCCCAAAAAATTATCAAATTGTGCATACCCTTTGATCCAGCAGTGTTTCTATTGGGCTTATATCCCAAAGAAATACTAAAGAAGGGAAAGGGACCTGTATGTGCCAAAATGTTTGTAGCAGCCCTATTTGTAGTGGCTAGAAACTGGAAAATGAATGGATGCCCATCAATTGGAGAATGGCTGGGTAAATTGTGGTATATGAATGTTATGGAATATTATTGTTCTGTAAGAAATGACCAGCAGGATGAATACAGAGAGGCTTGGAGAGACTTACATGAACTGATGATAAGTGAAATGAGCAGAACCAGGAGATCACTATACACTTCGACAACGATATTGTATGAGGACATATTTTGATGGAAGTGGATTTCTTTGACAAAGAGACCTAACTGAGTTTCAATCGATAAATGACGGACAAAAGCAGCTACACCCAAAGAAAGAACACTGGGAAACGAATGTGAACTATCTGCATTTTTGTTTTTCTTCCCGGGTTATTTATACCTTCTGAATCCAATTCTCCCTATGCAACAAGAGAACTGTTCGGTTCTGCAAACATATATTGTATCTAGGATATACTGCAACATATCCAACATATAAAGGACTGCTTGCCATCTAGGGGAGGGGGTGGAGGGAGGGAGGGGAAAAAAATCGGAAAAGAAACGAGTGCAAGGGATAATGTTGTAAAAAAAATTACCCTGGCATGGATTCTGTCAATATAAAGTAATCATTAAATAAAAATTAGAAAAAAAATTTACCTCAAAACTTAATATATTGACTGGTACAAAATAGATGCATAAGAAGTATTTTTCAATTAATTTATTGAACACATAAGTAAGGGGGTCTTATGAACTATGGTTTTGAAAGGATGTAGACCCAGAGTACTTTGAACCTAGAACATCTTTGCTGAGGGGAAGGGGCATGTCTGAAGGGGGCACGCCAGCTGGTACCTTTGAAAGCCTTTACCTTCTTTTTAGCTTAGCCCTCTTAAAAACCTGTATCGCTACTAAAGAGTCTACTGGATCATCTACCTCCTTCCTGATACAGGTACATCCATACTGCTGCACATCTGCCATAGAGCAAATGGATAGAAAGCATGGATTACCTTTTAGTCCTGACACCTCACTCTATAAATCAACTAATCAAAGTCTTACTAGTATGTTTATTTAAAAAGACATTGCTTTTTCTTTTTCTCCCCATATTTATATTTCTCCTGACAAATTTTTTAAGAGTGTAAGGAGCTTATATATTTTATTTTATTTTTTATTATAGCTTTTTGTTTACAAGATATATGCATAGGTAATTTTTCAGCATTGACAGTTGCAAATTCTTTTGTTCCAACTTTTTCCCTTCTTCCTCCCACCCCTTTCCCCAGATGGCAGGTTGACCAATACATGTTGTTGGTGTTGGTATAAGTTAAATACTATATATATATATATATATATATATATATATCCAAACAATAATTTTGCTGTATAAAAAGACTCGGACTTTGAAATAGTCTACAATTAGCCTGTGAAGGAAATCAAAAATGCAGGAGGACAAAAATAAAGGGATTGGGAATTCTATGTAGTGATTCATACTTATTTCCCAGAGTTCTTTCCCTGGGTGTAGCTGGTTCAATTCATTACTGCTCTATTGGAACTGATCTGGTTCATCTCATTGTTGAAGAGGGTCACGTCCATCAGAATTGATCATCATATAGTGTAACGACTGTGCTAGCACCCAGGACACTCCAGAATCAGCTGGAGTCAGGATAAGCAAAAGTCCTTAATCTTTATTCTTGGTCCCCAGATGCAGGATTGAACAGGATAGAAGCAGAATCTCCACTACTATCTTCCTTCTCGTCTACCCACTGAGAGTGTGTCCCTGGCTAGTCTTACTCCACCCCCTAGTCCCTCCTACAATCCTCTATACACCAATCACTGAGCCAGTATGGATAGTGGAAAGAACCATTTTCCAAGCATATGCCTGTATTGTCCAATCAGTAGTTAGTCTCAAGCACTCAGTAGTCCTGACCTCAGTGCATCAACCCAATAGTTTCAGCCCTCTACAATATAGTGTTGTTGGTGAAGTATATAATGATCTTCTGGTCCTGCTCATTTCACTCAGCAGGCCTGACAAAATTGAGCACAGGATTGTATAAGCAGAATTGTGGTGAGCAAACATATTTCACTAGTTTCCATAAGGCACATCCTGTTTACAGATTTTGAATGTCCATGTTGTCCTAGTCCAGGTAATGAATCCTATGAAATTGCTTAAAAAGTGAATACCATGTGCTAATGAAGAACAGAAGTAAAAAGCCAAACAGCAGCTGATCAGATACTCCAGAACAAACTCCCTCCACATAACAGCATTAGTGAGTGGGAAGATACTTCTCAAATTGTGTCTCAATAAAAGGAAAGTAAAGAAGGAATAACTTACCTGCATGAGGCAGCCCATGCAAAGGCATAGCTTTGGAAGGAATCTAGTTGAAATCCTCATTTTGTAGATAAGGAAGCTAATTCTCAAAGAGGTAAAAGATGCAGTCCAAAACTGAGGTCCAAACCAAGGTCATCCTACTTGAAACTTGGGACTTCTCCTATATCACACAATCTCTCTTAGCAAGAGATCAATTTTTGTAGGGAAGAAATGTATATTGAGAAAGAAGCAAAAGGGGCAGAGCTAAGATGGTGGAGAAGACATAGGTAACATTCTAAGCTCCTCTCATACCCCTACTACTAATTACCAAATTTATCCTCAAAAATAGTGCTCGATTGGTAAAATCCACAAATATTGGAAGTACAACCAGCTGAAGATAATCTGGAAGATCACCAGAAAAGGTTTATCCTGATCAGTGGGAGCAGGCCAGTGCAAGTAGGGAGATAGAACCAGAAGCTAGCATACTGAGTAGACCAGGGTGAGTGTGGTCTCTGTGGCTGGAAAATTTATGAGGAGGACTCTACCATAGATTGGCTGCTCTGCTTTGGTTGCAAATTCATATGGGAAAACAAAAGTTCAAGAATTTCAAAGGAACTAATAAAGAAAAAAATCAAATGAAGGTGGCCTAGCTGTACCAGATCTAAAATTATATTATAAAGCAGTGGTTACCAAAAGCATTTGGTATTGGCTAAGAAATAGATTAGTTGATCAATGGAATAGGTTAGGTTCAAAGGACAAAATAGTCAATAACTTTAATAATCTAGTGTTTGACAAATCTAAAGACCCCAGCTTTTGGGATAAAAATTCAGTTTGACAAAAATTGCTGGGGAAATTGGAAATTAGTATGGCAGAAACCAGGCATTGCCCCACACTTAACACTGCACACCAAAATAAAGTCAAAATGGGTTCATGACCTAGGCATAAAAAATGAGATTATAAATAAATTAGAAGAACATAGGATAGTTTACCTCTTAGACCTTTGGAAGAGGAAAGAATTTATGACCAAAGAAGAGCTAGAGATCATTATTGATCACAAAATAGAAAATTTTGATTATATCAAATTGAAAAGTTTTTGTACAAACAAAACTAATGCAAACAAGATTAGAATGGAAGCAATAAACTGGAAAAACATTTTTATAGTCAAAGGTTCTGATAAAGGCCTCATTTCCAAAATATATAGAGAATTGACTCTAATTTATAAGAAATCAAGCCATTGATTTCTGGTCAAAAAATATGAATGGACAATTCTCAGACAAAGAAATTGAAACTATTTCTACCCACATGAAAAGATATTCCAAGTCATTATTAATCATAGAAATGCAAGTTAAGACAACTTTGAGATACCACTATACACCTGTCAGACTGATATGATGAATGACAGGGAAAGACAATGCGGAATGTTGGAGGGGATGTGTGAAAACAGGGACACTAATACATTGTTGGTGGAATTGTGAATACATCCAGCCATTCTGGAGAGCAATTTGGAACTATGCTCAAAAAGTTATCAAACTGTGCATACCCTTTGATCCCGCAGTGTTACTACTGGGCTTATATCCCAAAGAGATCTTAAAGAAGAGAAAGGGACCTGTATGTGCAAGAATGTTTGTGGCAGGTCTCTTTGTAGTGGCCAGAAACTGGAAACTGAGTGAATGCCCATCAATTGGAGAATGGCTGAATAAATTGTGGTATATGCATATTATGGAATATTATTGTTCGGTAAGAAATGACCAACAGGATGATTTCAGAAAGGTCTGGAGAGACTTACATGAGCTTATGCTGAGTGAAATGAGCAGGACCAGGAGATCATTATATACTTCAACAACAATACTATATGATGATCAATTCTGATAGATGTGGCCCTCTTCAATTATGACATGAACCAAATCAGTTCCAATAGAGCAGTAATGAATTGAAGCAGCTAAACCCAGTGAAAGAACTCTGGGAAATAAGTATGAATCACTACATAGAATTCCCAATTCCTCTATTTTTGTCCTCCTGCATTTTTGATTTCCTTCATAGGTTAATTTTACACTATTTCAAGGTCCAATTCTTCTTGTGCAGTAAAAGAATTGTATGCACGTGTGTGTGTGTGTGTGTATTGTATTCAAATATACTTTAACATATTTAACATATATTGGTCTACCTGCCATGTGGGGGAGGATTGGAACAAAAGGATTTGCAGTTGTCATTGCTGAAAAATTACCCATGCATATAACTTGTAAATAAAAAGCTATAATAAAAATTTTTTAAAAGGGAAAAAAAGGAGCAAACCAAGAGAAGTAATTATTGGGTAAGTATGGCTCCATGAAATAAAGGAATTTAGCAGTAGTCCTACATTGGAATCTTCAAAGTTAACAGTAGTAGGGAAATGCCTTAAATACTCATAAAATATTGTGAGCAACTGACTTTTCAGTTATCCTTCTTTTTATCCTCTTCCTCCTCCGTCTCCTCCTCCATTTTTTTCTTCTTTATCTCTCCCTCCCTCCATTTCTTTTGCCCTCTTTGTCTCTCCATCTCTCTTTTTCTTTGCCTGTCTCTCTCTCTCTCTCTCTCTCTCTCTCTGTCTCTCTCTCTCTCTCTCTCTCTCTCTCTCTCTCTCTCTCTGTGTGTGTGTGTGTCTGTCTGTCTGTCTTTCTTCTCTCTCTCTGTTTTTCTATCTTTCTGTCTCTGTCTCTCTCTGTGTGTATGTATGTGTGTTGTGTCTCTCTCATTAGCAAATGAGTATCATCAGGGCTTTCCCTTATTGTGCAGCTGAAAAGTGTCTACTTTGTCTTGGTCCTTCCAGAATATTGCTGAGCCCTATCCCCTCTAGTCCAAATCTATCCATACTCTGACCTTTACATTTTGTGCCTTGCTCAAAAATTTCTAAAGTTGAAGATAAATCAAGAAACTAATGGTCAGCCCATGTCCCTGGTATTATTATTGGGGGGAGGTGGGAGAAATAATAAAGGTAAGTTGTTGTTTGATAGTATTCACTGTATAGTTAAGGTCTTTCTCTTTCTCTTTCTCTCTCTCTCTCTCTCTCTCTCTCTCTCTCTCTCTCTCTCTGTGTGTGTGTGTGTGTGTGTGTGTGTGTGTGAAACCTGGAATCTTATACTCCAAAGGCAGTGACGAAGCCAAGATTCACCAACCTAAGGCTCTGAGTGGGGAGACCAAGAATAAGGAGGACTAAAACTTTAAACCATTATCAAATGGAATGAAGGTGTGTTTACTTGTCAAACTGCCTTTCAGACAGAATAAGGAAAAGACTGGAAACAGGAATACATGAGAAGGAGTGCCACCCCAAGGACAAAGATTTTGGATGGTAAAAAAAAAAAATGAGTCTGGAAGAGGGACCCCTGCTAATTGGCTATAAGGATGAGTCACAGTACATGACTTATAGACTCTAGAATTGGGAAGTACTTTAGAAGAAAGAGAATCCCTATGTGATTAAGTGATTTACTAAAGTCACTGAACTCATTAGAACTGGGTTTCAAATACAGATTTAATTTAAATTCAGAAATTTTCTTTGTCATACTGTTGTTCATCTATTGGTTCTTTTAGGGAAGAGAAGTAAAGAAGAATTATTTCAAGGGTCTAGAAATGTTGAAATTCTGTAAAGGCCAGAACTTCTGTATCTACAAGTAATGGGGTTAAAAAAAACATTTTGGGAGAAATTGAGGAAGAATGGGATGTAGAAAGACAGAGATGTGTCTCAGTTAACCAAGCTAAATCCAATCCACTGGATAGAGACCCAGATTGAAATGATATATAAGCAGTTAACTGTAAAATAGGAAATGGAGAGATTAGCCACTCCTACAGAAGTAAAACTAAATGTCAGAAAATTTAGGGGAATGAAAGGGATTCCTTCCACAAAAGGGCTTTATTTGTCTGGAGTGATTCATTCCAAAGATATTCTCTAAAATGGATTAAAATGATTCATTCTAGAAAAGGACTTATATACACAAAAATATTTGTTTTTCTTTCTTTTTTTATGACAAAGAACTGGAAGCTATGGGGATGCCCATCAACTGAGGAATGGCTAAACCAATTATGATGTATGAATATAATGGAATAGTACTATTGTCCTATTACAATTAAAAATAAGATGATTTTAAAGAAACCTGGGAAGGCTTGTGTGAACTGATTCACACAAATGAGAAGTGAGAAGAACCTGGAAAATAATATATGATAACAACAACATTGTAAAGACCAACAGCAAGTCTAGATGGAGGAGAAAAGACAGGGACTTATCTAAAAACTCCCAAATTCCCCTCTAAGCAACTTTAAAAAACACTTTAAAATGAAATTGGTATTAGCAGAACCCAAAAATGTGGGATCAATCAATCTTCCAGATCAAGACAACTTAGAAGGTTGGCAGGAAAGGTCTATCTCTATGGGTTCAGCGCACAGCACAGTGCTGACCATGCTAGCCAAAGCACAACCCAATAAACTAGCAGCAGACCATAAGGGAATTGAATTGGTTGTAGTGGCTTCCAGAGCTCTCAGCCTGTAGACAGTAAGGAGATTGCAAGAGTTTCTTTGTTGGCATTAGGTGATGGACTCTGATGCATTGCCCTTTTGGACATTTGAGCTACAAGCCTGGGTCACAGTATCAAGGTAAAAGGGAACTCTAGCATACTGGAGCTCACAAACACAATAAGGCAAAGACTGGAGTCATAGTTCCAAAATGGGAAAAGAGTGCTTGTGGTCACTCACAGACCAGAGCACAGGCCAGGAAGAATTGTGACTGTACCTCTCCTTACATTATACCAGCTTGGAAGAATTTAAAACTTATAGGACTCCAGAACTAGCTCTGAAAACAGTTGCATGAAAAAAGCATGAAACTTGGCACAGTGCCCTCTCAAACCCCAAGATCAGAGCCTAACTTCAATATAAAGTTAAAAAGTCAAGAAGTAGGCTAGAAAATGAACAACCAACAACAAAAAAGAAATTGATTAGAGAGAGTTACTATGGTGACAGGAAAGATCAAGACATAGAAACAGACAATGAGAACAAAGCAGCTACATGCAAAGCCACAAAGAAATATGTAAAATGGTCTCGCATTCCCAAAAAGAATTCCTGGAAGAACTCAAAAAGAATTTTAAAAATCAGGGGCAGCTAGATAGTGTAGATAGCAAATCCAGCCTCAGACACTTAACGTTTTCTGTGTGACCCTGTGATTCTGTGATAATCACTATCCCCAATTGCTTTGACAAAAAAAAAAGTTAAACAAGAAAGGCAGAGTTTAAAAATGGGGAAAGAAATTACATTTATGAAAGAAAATCATGAAAGAAAAACAGTCAGCAACCCGGTAAAAAAATCATTAAACTACTGGTGAAAATAACATCTTAAAAAACAAAATATTCTAAATGGTAAAAGAGGTACAGAAATTGACTGAAGAGAATTCTTGAAAAAACAATATTGGTCTTATGGGGGGGAAATGTAAAAATTTACTAAAGAAAACAACTCCTTAAAAAGTAGAATTGGCCATATGGAAAGGGAGATACAAAGGCTCACTGAAGAAAATGATTCCTTAAAAATTAGAATTGACAAGTGGAAGCTAATGACTCCATAAGATATCAAGAAACAATAAATAAAAATCAAAAGAATGGAAAATAGAAAAAATGTGAAATATCTCATTGGAAAAAGAACTGTCCTGAAAAATAGATTGAGGAGAGACAATTTATAAATTATTCATTTAGACTGATGCCAGTTCCAATGATCTTGTGATAAAGAGAGCCATCTACACTCAGACTGAATATGGATCACAATATTACATTCTCACTGTTTTTTTTGTTTTCTCACTGGCATTTTGTTTTCTCACTCATTTACTTTCTTTTTTTACCTGATATCTCTTGTGCAGCAAGAGAATTGTATAAATATGTTTATTCATATTGGATTTAACATATATTTTAATATGTTTAACATATATAGAATTGCTTGCCATCTAAGGGAGGATGTGGGGAAAAGGAGGAGAAAAATCTGAAACACAAGACTATGCAAGGGTCAGTGTCAAATTATCAATGTATATGTTTTGAAAATAAAAAGCTTTATAAAAATAAATGAATGTTTCAGCTACCTGAAAGTCATGATCACAAAAACAAAACAAAAAAAAGGAGAGGCTAGACATCAATTTCTCAAGAAATTATCAAGGAAAACTACTTTTCTATCCTAGAACCAGAGGGTAGAATCATATTTAAAAGAATCCATCAATCACCTCCTGAAAGAGATCTCCAAATGAAAACTCTCAAGAATGTTATAGTCAGATTCCAGAGTTCTTACATCAAATAGAAAATATTACAATTAGCTGGAAAGACACAAGTCAAATATTTGAGATAACACAAAATTTAGCAGCTTGTATGTTAAAGATCTGAGAGAATGGAATATAATATTTTAGAGAGCAAAATAGCTAGGATGACAATTAAGAATCACTGACTCAGAAAACTAGTATAATCCAAATATTATGGATATTTAAAATGGATATTTTAAGAGGAAAATGGATATTTGAGAAACAGAAATAGAGGATTCCCAAGCATTTCTGATGCAAAGATAAGAGCTAAATAGAAATTTGATTTTCTTTTTTCTTTTTTATTAAACTTTTTATTTACAAAACATGCAAGGGTAATTCTTCAACACCGACCCTTGCAAAACCTTTTGTTCCAAATTTACCCCTCTTTTTCCCCATTCCCTCCCCTAGCTGGCAGATAGTCCAGTACATGCTAAATATATTAAAATATATGTTAAATCCAATATATTTATATAATTATCTTGCTGCACAAGAAAAATCAAGTCAAGAAGGAAGAAAACAAAACTGAGAAAGAAAACTAAATGCAAGCAAACAACAACAGGGAGAGTGAGAAGGCTATGTTGTGGTCCACACTCAATTCCTACAGTTCTCTCTCTGGATGTAGATAGTTCTCTTCTTCATTGAACAAATGGAAATGGTTTGAATCATCTCAATGTTGAAGAGAGCCACTTCCATCAGAATTGATACTTGTATAATCTTGTTTTGCTCTGTATAATGATCTGCTGGTTCTGCTCATGTCACTTAGCATCATCAGTTCATGTAAATCTCTCCAGATCTCTCTTAAATCATCCTGCTGGTCATTTCTTACAGAACAATAATATTCCATAAGATTCATATACCATAATTTATTCAGCCATTCCCTAACTGATGGGCATCCACTCAGTTTCCAGTTTCTTGACACTACAAAAAGGGCTGCCACAAACTTGCACATCTGGGTCCCTTTCTTGCCTTTAAGATCTCTTTGGAATATAATCCCAGTTGAAACACTGCTGGATCAAAGGGTATACACAGTTCGATAACTTTTTGAGCACAGTTCTAAATTGCTCTTCAGAATGGTTGGATCTATTCACAGTTCCACCAAGTGTTTATATTCCTACATAGAAAAATGATATTTACAGTTTTCTCATTATTAGGGCAACTGAGAGTATTAACAAGCAAATGACACCATTATGAGTTTAATATGATCCAATGATATCTAAAAAAAAGAAAGAAGAAAGTACTGGGAGAAAGAAACAGGAAGAGGTAAAATGGGATTAATTATGTCACATAAAAGGTATGAGAGTTTTTGCAGTAAAAGGGTAGATAAGAGATGAAAATATTTGAATCTTTTTTTTTTTAGAATTGGCTCACAGAGGGATTAACATAACAAACTGAGTTTGGTAGAGAACTCTATCTTTCAAGAAAATAGGAATTAAGAAAGGAGAGAGAAGGGAGAGACTGATAGAAAGGAGGATTGTAGGTAGTAGTCAGCAGCAAAACACTTGAGTATGAACAGAGTGAAAAGAGAGAGAATATGATAAATAGGAAAATGAGTACATAGGGTTGAGGGAAATATACAATAATCAAAACTATAAAACCATTTTACAGTTAGTTTCTCTAACAACAGATTCATTTATCAAATATATAGAGAATTGAGTCAAATTTATAAAAATAAGAGTCATTTCCAAATTGATAAATGATCAAAAACATGGTCAGTTTTCAGGCAAAATAAGTAAAGCTAGCTATAGTCATATGAAAAAAAGATCTAAATCATTATTGATTAGAGAAACACAGATTAAAACAATTTTGAGACATTACCTCATGCCTATCAGATTGGCTAATATGACAGAAAAGGGAAATGACAAATGTTGCAGGGGATATGGGAAAATTGAAATACTAATTCATTGTCAATGGAGTTGTAAATTGATTCAATTCTTCTTGAGAGCAATTTATAACTATGTCCAAAGGGCTACAAAACCATGCATACCCCTTGACCCAGCAATACCACTAGTAAGCCTATACTCCAAACAGAAAGAAAAGGACCTACATATATAGAAATATTTATAGCAGCTCTTTTAGTGGTGGCAAAGAATAGGACTTTGAGAGAATGCTCATCAAATGGGACATGGCTGAACAAGTTGTAATATTTGATTGTTCTAGAACATTATTGTACTATAAGAAATGATGAGCAGGCTGCTTTCAGAAAAGCCTGGAAAGACTTACATGAATAGTTGCAAAATAAAATTATTAAAACAGAAGAACATTGTACACAATAACAACAATATTATAAGATGATCAACTGAATGACTTCGGTATTCCCAGCAAATAAATGATCCAAGCTAATTTGGAAGAACTTATGACAATTATATATATATATATATATATATCTGTATGTATGTATGTATGTATGTATATTATATCTCCAGAGAAAGAACTGTTGGAATCTAAATGCAGAACAAAGAACACTTTTTTTACTTTATTTATATTTCTTGTTTTCTTTCTTTGTTTTTGTTCTGGTTTTTTTTCACAAGATGACTAATATGGGAAATGTTTTTCATAACTGCAAATGTACAAGCTGTCTCAAACTCACATATTTTAAAAATGAATGTTAAAAGTTGTTTTTACCTGTAACTGGAGGAGGTATAGTTTCTATCAACAGTTTTCCCTAAAAGGGCTTAAAATATTTCCTTCTACACATGGACCTGTATGTATAAAAAATATTTATAGCATTTTTTTTTATTTTTGTAATGGGAATAACTGGAAGCTAAAAAGTGTCAATGAACTGAAGATTGGCTAAATCAATTACAATGTCTAAATGTAATAAGAAAATATACTTTTGAAAATTATAAAAGAGACTTGAGAGAAATCTCAGAAAGCTTGTATCAACTGATATAGAGTGAACAGAAACAGGAGAATATACATGATAATAACATTGTTAAGATGAGCAGAATTGGAAGACTCAAGAACCCAACTTTCAGGTCACATAATCAATAAGATAGAAGAAAAATCAAAATACTCCTGAGATCTTACTCCATATCTAGCACATTGTAAAAAATATTAATAGATAGGAATAATCAGTGTTGAGAGGGCTTTGAAAAAATAAGAGCAATAATACATTGTTGCTGGAGCTGTGAATCTCAATAATAATTTTGGAAAGCAATTCTTAATTATGCAAATAAAAATTAAAATGTTCATAACTTTGAACCAGAAATTCCACTATTAGATTTACATTCCAACAACACTATTGATAAATTAAGGAAGTTACCATATACATCAAAATATTTATGGTAGCACCTTTGTTATAGCATTTGGGGAATGGATTTTAAAAAATGTGGTTTATGAATTTAAAGTCTGTATTTTAGAAACCATGGTTGATAATTGTTTTTATATAGTTCTTGTAGGTATCTTAGTAGATAGGTAGATTACCAAATATTTTATACATTCTGAAGTTATCTTAAATAAAATTTCTCTTTCTATCTCTTCCTCTTTGGTTTTATTGGCATTATATAAAAATGTTGATGATATGTGTCAATTTATTTTATGTGGATCTTAGCGGAAGTTATTAATTTTATCAATTAATTTTAGTTGACTTTCTAGACTTCTTTAAGTATGCAATCATATTATCTAAAAAGTGATAGTTTTTTTTTCTTTCTTTAAAATAGAATTTGTTATATGGGATAGCTCTAGAATATGAAAGGAGAGGGAAATGGGAAATTTCTGGTGGTATATAATATTAAAAACATACACACACAAATATTTTATTTTAAAGTAAATATCAAAGACTTAAGAACTCTGACTAATGCAATGCTTCCATATGATTCCAACATGCTGCTAATGAAATATCCTAGCCATCGACAGAAAGGTATTGTATTCAAGTTGCAAAATGAGACATGTTTGGACATAGCCAATGTAGGAATTTGCTTTAATTCATTATGCATATCTTTTTTTTTTCAATTGTTGTAAAAAGGGGAGGAAGGGATTTGGTGGGGGAGGGGAGGCAAAGAATAGAATTGCCAAAAGAAGAAGAAGAAAAGATTGTTTAAATATTTTTAAATGCATAGAAGAGAACAGAAGGAAGACCAGAAGAAATCACAAACACAACAGCTTTGAAAGTTACATGTTGAATTTATTAAATATGTTAAAAGAAAAGCAAACTGTACATAATAAAGATTCACTGTTTCATGTATAATCTTCTGTTCTATGTATATAGAAATGTTCATTCTATTTGATATGTGTTAAGTTCAGGAAAAAAATTAAGTGGGGAAAAAAATCCTAAGATATCTTTGAAAGAGCTACTTTATGTAGAAAATAAAACTAGTTATGAGACTGTTATTTATTTCCTCCCCAGTGAAATAGATGTTTAAAATACATAACGTAATAACAAAAATTTAACTATAATCTATCACTTCTTATATTCTCCTGGGAAGTAAAGATAACATGCACATTGAATACATATTTTAATACTCCTTGGATCGATAATGAGATCAGACAGTCATGGCTTAGGCTTTTTTAGTCCTTTTTAGCTGTAGCATCCTCCAGGGAATAGGAATATTATTTCATAAGTAGTGGAGTTGGAAGTTAGATGACACAGTGGATAGAACACCAGCCCTGAAATCAGGAGGACCTGAGTTCAGATCGGCCTTAGATACTTAACATTAGCTGTGTGACTCTGGGCAAGTCATTGTCTTGCAAAAACTAAACAAATAGTTTAAAAAAAAATTAGGGCAACCAGATGGCACAATGGACTGTGCACTGGTCCTAGAGTCAGGAACACCTGAGGTCAAATCTGGCCTCAGACATTTACCACTAACTAATTGTATGACCCTGGGAAAGTCATTTAATCCAATTGCCTCAGCAAAAATAAATAAATGCATGAATGAACAAATAAATAAATTGTAGAGGTACAGGATCTACCTCCCATTGGCAGTCAGCATTATTATCTCAGGCATTTCTGATCTTTCAAACTCTTTCCCTTCCAATGAGATCAAAGAACAGGTCCTATCTACCTGCCTTGTTTTTGTGCCCTCCAGATTCCATCTCTGGCTTTATTATTTTACTTACCAGTGCAACTGGAGCTTAGGATCTTTCTGTCTGCTGAACCCCTAAAATTTCTGGACTTCACACTGCTATTGAAATTTCTTTTATGGGTTGTTTCCTTCTGAGCTACCTTGCTTTTTTTCTTTGTTATCACCAGCACTTAGTAGAATATGTTTCCCATATTCATATTTAAGATTTTTTTCTTTCATTTGTTCATTCAAAAAATTATATTTGTAGCCCCCCAAAATCAATATTGAGCACAGAGAAAGTAGGTTTTCATTGTCATTACATTAAGTTCACCTGAAAGGACACTATAATAGCAGAAAGATGGAAAAGAAGGAGCAGTTTATCCACTCCCCCTGCCCACTTTTCCCCTACCCCTCAAATCCACAAGAATTTGTCTTCTGAAACTCCCAAGCACTTTCTGCCTACATAAGCTCCAGAGTCAGACCTATACTTCAGTATGGAGAAGGGAAGGGAAAGAAGGGGGAGTATATTAAATCTGTGCAAATGAAGTGGGATGAAAAAATAAATTGATTTATTTGATAAGCAAGTTCTTGTGTGGCTTTGATCCAGAGTGATTTTTTTTTCAAGCAGTCTAGGCAGTGCATGGTGGTTAATGAATTCAATGAAAGTCCTATTTGATGATTAATCTCACCCCAGATAAACAGAACCTTATGTCCTACTCCCCATTCTTGTTAGCTGGAGCTGAAGAGCCCTTTAATTCAAATCTTATTACTGAATAAGGTCTGAAAGCAGAAAAGCATATTATGGAAGGGGGATGGAGGCAGAGGTCATTTACTGTTGCTCTACAAAAGCCAGCCTTGGATCAGTTCATAAACATTGAGTTTATCACTACCAATTTAGCACATAGCCTGACTCTGGGATTTTTTTCCTTCAGCAACAACCAATGAAAAAAAAAGGGATAACTTTTTTCCTTGGCTCTATTTTTTGCAATGTAATAGCTTAGCGTTTTTCTTCTATTTTCCATTTAATATGTCTCCTCCTTAGCAGAGAATAAGGATAGGAAATAGAGAAGATACTACACTTAAAAGACCTGTGATTTCATTGCTAGGTTTGTATGTTCATTAATTATCTCTGAGCATTCCCAAGTTCAACCTGTAATACATCATTCTACCCATGTTAAGAGAAAGGTTACTGTCTCCCATTGCATCTGGCACCATCTCAAGCCATCCTGATCTATATCTTGTACCCAGAAGACTCTGGAGGGTAAAGGAAGGCAGTTGACCTTGCACAGCCCACCCTCAATTAAATCTGACACACTTGAATGTCACAGATCTCTCCTAGAATAAAGAACAAATAACAACAAAAAACAACAGCAACAATTCATATTATAGAAAATAAACCAAACTCCAAAAAGTTCACAGAAATGGTTGCAGAAAAAAGGATTCTAATTATTTTCTACAAAGAATAGAAGCTTCTTATTTACTTCAATGCTGTCCAACCATCTTTTAAGTTACTATAGATTCTTAATTGCTTAAGAAAGATGGCAGCCTTGAATCTTGCAAGCCAAGTTTCTTACCAAGTTGTTCACTAAGAAATCAACTGCTAATTGTCTAATCAAGAAATTAATGAAATGAATGACTGAATCAATGGATTAAAAAAAAACTATAATTATTATGAACCAGATACTCTCTTAAAGGCAAGGGGCACAATATTAGTAAACAAGACAGTTCCTACCATCAAAAAATGTGTGTTCTAATGGGAAAAGATAACCTAGAAAAAGATGTTTGAAAGTATGGACATGGGGAGTACGATTTGTAGATGACTGGGAAGAGAAAACCCAGTTCTTGGAAAGATAAGCAATAAGGTTCAAGCTTAAGGTTCTGTGGGGAGGGAGATGAGGAACATGAAAAGGACCTGCTTCAAATTCCAGGTGTGGAGCCAAAATGGCAGAATAAAGCCAGAAAGCTAATTGAGCTCTTCCAGTTTCCCATGAAAACCACATGAAACCAAGCCTCTGAATAGTCTGATGGAATGAAACTGCTCTTTATCTCAAGATAGATGGGAAAACTTCAAGAAAGGTCAGTCTCACTGGGATAGAAAAGATATTCAGCCCAGCTCAGACACTCTGGGAAAACTGGTGAGAGGCTCTTAATCATAGTAAATCAGCAATTAAGACCCTCAGTCCTGGCTCAGCAGAGAAGCAGGTCAGGGGCGCAGGTTCTAATCCCAGCTAAGAAGGCAAAATATGGGAAACCAGCTGTTTCCTGAACAGAACAGGCAAAGCTACCCCTGCAAACACAAGGGGCCCCTGTGCTCAAAACCAAAGATCAGAGCTTCACAGGAAGCTTTGGGACAGTGCCACCTTTACCCCAGGAGCAGAGCTCGACCTTAAAGGTTAAAAAAAGAGGAAATACCAAAAGAAAAGGAAAGAAATTGAGCAAGAAACATAAAAGAACCTTGATCATAGAAAGCTACTATGGTCACAGGATAGACCAAAACACAAATTCAGATGAGGACAAAATGTCCACAAAAGAAATCTCAAACGGTGTTATGAATTGGTCTCAGGCCCAAAGAGGCTTCTTGGAAGTGCTCATAAAAGACTTTAAAAAGCAAATAAGAGAGATAGAAGAAAAAATGAAAAAGGAAATGAGAAGAATGCATGGGAAAATCAACAATATGGAAAAGGAAGGGAAAAAATTGTTTGAAGAAAACAACTCCTTAAACACACTAAAGCAAATGGACAAAGAGATACAAAAATTACTGAAGAAAATCACACATTAAAAGCTAGAATATAGCAAGAATCAGTCAACAAATTAAAAAGAATGAAAAAATGGAAGAAAATATGAAATACCTCATTGGAAAAACATCCAACCTGGAAAGTAGATCCAAACGAGACAATTTAAAAATCACTGGCCTTCCTGAAGGCCATGACCAAAATAAATAAATAAATAAAAAGATCCTGGATATCTCTCTAAAGAGATCATTAAGGAAAAATGCCCCGATATTCTAAAAGCAAAGAGGGAAATACACTTTGAAGAAATCCATCAATCACCTTCAGAATGAGGTCCCATAAGGAACATAGTTGTGAAAATCCAGAACTACAATATCAAGGAAAAAGTACTGCAAAGTGTCAGTAAACAGTTATTCAAATATCAAGGAATAATACTCAGGTTTATCCAGGATCTAGCAGCTTCTGCAATAAAGGATCAGAGAGCCTGGAATACCGTATTCCAGATGGTAAAGGACCTAGGATTACAACCAAGAATTAAATACCCAATGAGACTCAAAACCATCTTGCAGAGGAGGCAATGGAGCTTCAATTATTTCTATTGCAAAAACCATAACTAAACAGAAAATTTAATTTACAAAGATAGGACTCAAGAGAATCATAGAAAAGTAAACAAGGGAAATATATATATATATATATTTGACAATTAAACTGTTTACATCCCTAGATGGGAACAATATCTGTAAGTTTTGAAAAGTATCTGACACTGAGACAAGCAAAGTGGGAGGGGGTGGGAGAGTCCCATAGACTAAGAGTGTGGTGGTGAAAGAACTCTGATGTGATGATATCAAAGAAAAAGAAAGACATTAAGGGGTGGGAAAAGGTCTGTACTGGAAAAAAAGAGGAAACTGGAGGTATAATAGGACAATTAGTTTACACCAAGAGGCTCAAAAGACCAAAGGAAGGAGGATGAACTTTGTCTGAAGATTGATCTCATGAGTTTTGGCTCTAAGAGGGAATAAATTATTTAGTTGGGTATAGTGAGACTTAGCTGGGCAGTGAGGATAGAAGTGAGGATAGAAACACTAGGGGAAAAGTAAGAGAAGGGGGAAGGATTGATAGAAAATAAGGTAGTGGGTAGAGTAGGTTAAAAAAAACTACTAAGAGAGGTAGCTAGATGGCACAGTTGATTGAATGCCAGCCCTGAAATCAGGAGGACCTGAGTTCAAATCCTGCCTCAGACATATTATACTTTCTAGTTGTGTGACCCTGAGAAGTCACTTAATTTCAATTGCCTCAGCAAAAAATAAATAAATAAATAGATAGATAGATAAAACAAAAACAAAAACAAACAAACAAACAAAACACTACTAAGAGAAGGGGACAGAGGTGATAGGAGATAAAGTAGTGGGTAGAATGGGTGAAAAAAAAAACAGGACTAAGGACAGGGTGGAAAGAGGGAGAAAAAAAATTATATATAGGAGAAAATAGGATGGAGGTAAATATAGAGCTGGTCTTCATGACTGCTAATGTGAATGGGATGAACTCTCCCATAAAATGGAAGCAAATATCAGAGTGAATTAACAAAACATAATCTTACAATATGTTGTTTACAAGAAACATTTGACACAGAGAGATACATATAGAGTAAAGGTAAAGGGCTAGAACAGAATTTATTATCCTTCAGCTGAAGTTAAAAAAAAAGCAAAGATAGCAATTCTGATCTCAGATAAAGCAAAAAAAAATAGATCTTATTAAAATAAGAAGGGAAAGTATATCTTGCTAAAGGGGTTAGTAAATAATACAGTAATAATGAGAGTAAATGTATATGCACCAAGTGGTAGAGCAGCCAAATTTCTAGAGAAGATTTTAAGCTAGTTACTGGAAGAAATAGACAGTGAATCTATTCTGGTGGGGGACCTCAACTTTCCTCTGTCAATATCAGACAAATCTAACTACAAAATAAACAAGAAAGAAACTAGGGATGTTATTAGAATTCTAGAAAACCTGGATATGTTAGACCTCTGGAGAAAATTGAATAATGACAGAAAGGAAAACACCTTTTTCTAGGCAGTCCATGGCACATGCACAAAAATTGACCACATATTAGTGTATAAAATCCTCAAATCAAATGCAAAAAGCAGAAAGAGTAAATGTTTTCTTTTCAGACCACAATGCAATAAAAATTAAATTCAATAAAGGTCCAGGGAGTGATAGACTAAAAATCAATTGCAAATTAAATAATCTAATTTTAAAGAATGAGTGGGTCAAAGAACAAATCACAGAAACAATCCATAATTTTATCCAAGAAAAATGACAATAATGAGACAACATACCAAAATCTATGGGATGCAGCCAGAGCAATTTTTAAAGAGGAAATTTATATCTGTAAATAGCTACATAAATAAAATAGAGCAAAAGGAGATCAATAAATGAGGCATGCAACAAAAAAAAGCTAGAAAAAGAGCAAATTAAAACCCCCAATAAAAACCAAATAAGAAATTTGAAACTCAAAGGAAAGATTAATAAAATAAAGACTCAGAAAACTATTGAACTAATAAACAAAACTAAGAGTTGGTTTTGTGAAAAAAGAAAATAATAACAAAATAAATAAACCTTTGGTTAATTTGATGAGAAAAAGAAGAGGAAAAAAAAAAAACAAATCACCAGCATCAAAAATGAAAGGGATGAACTTAGCACAATTTCAAAAAGAAATTGAAGTGATAATTAGGAGTTATTTTGCCCAACTCTATGGCAGCAAATCTGATAATCAACCCAAAATGGATGATTATTTACAAAAATATAAATTGTTCCAGTTAGCAGAAGACGAAATAATTTATTCAAATAGTTCCATTTTTGAAAACAAAATTGAATAAGTCATTAATGTACTCCCTAAGAAAAAAATCTCCAGGGCCAGATGGATTTACAAATGAATTCTACCAAACATTTAAAGAACAAAGAATACCAGTACTAAGTAAATTATTTGGAAAAATAGTTAAAGAAAGACTAGTGCCAAATTCTTTCTATGACACACATATGGCAGTGATACCTAAACCGGAAAGAGCCAAAACAGAGAAAGAAAATTACAGACCAATCTTCCTTATGGATATTGATGCAAAAAAATTATATAAAATATTAGCAAAAAGATTACAGCAACTTATCAGCAGAATAATACACTATGAGTAAGTGGGATTTAAACCAAGAATGCACAGCTAATTCAATATTAGGAAGACTATTTCCATAATTGACTATCAATAACAAAACCAACAGAGCTCACATGATAATCTCAATAGATGCAGAAAAGGCTTTTGACAAAGTACAGCAACCATTCCTATTAAAACACTAGAAAGCACAGCAATAAAGGGAAATTTCCTTAAAATAATAAGTGCTATCTGTCTAAAACAGCAGTTATTATTTGTAAAGGAGAAAAGTTGGACACATTCCCAATAAGATCAGGGTGAAACAAGGATGCCCATTATCACCACTATTATTCAACGTTGTACTAGAAATGTTGGCTTTAGCGATAAGAAAAGAACAAGAAATTAAAAGAATTAGGATAGACAATGAGGAAATAAAACTATCACTTTCTGCAGATGACATGGTGATAGACTTAAAGAATTCTAGAAAATCATCCAAAAACCTAATAGAAACAATTCATAGTTTTAGCATAGGTGTTGGATATAAAATAAAGCCCCACAAATCATCAGCATTTCTAAATATTCTGACAAAGCCCATCAGCAAGATAGAAAGAGAAATTTCATTTAAAATTAGTATAGACAAAATAAAATATTTGGGGGTCTACCTGCCAAGACAAACACAATAACTATATGAACACAAATGCAAAACACTTCTCACATAAATAAAGTCAGATCTAAACAATTGGGGATATATCAATTGTTCATGAATTGACCAAGTTAATACAATAAAAATGCCAATTCTACCTAAATTGATCTACTTTTTTAATGTCATACTAATCAAACTGCCACAAAATTATTTTATAGAACTAGAAAAAATAATAACAAAATTTATCTGGGAAGAACAAAAGATCAAAAATATCAAGGGAATTAATGGGAAAAAAGTACAAAGAATGGTGGTTTAGCAAACCTAAAACTATATTATAAAACAGCAGTCATAAAAACCATTTGGTACTAGCTAAGAAATAGAGTGGTGGATCAGTGGAATCGATCAGATATACATAACACAATATTATCAAGATCTATAGCAATCTAGTATTTGATAAACTCCCAAGCTCTAGCTTCTGGAAGAAAAACCTCACCATTTGACAAAAATTCTGGGAAAACAATGTTAGAAAATGAGCATAGACCTCCATCTCACACATATCAAAATAAGGTCAAAGTGGATGCATGATTTGTGCTTAAAGCATGATACCATATACATATTAAGAGAACATTGGATAATTTGCTAAATCTTTGAAGAAAGGAGGAATTTATGATCAAAGAACTAGAGAACATTATGAAAGACAAAATAAACAACTTTAATTATATCACAAAGGTTTTACACAAACAAACCAACAGAAACAAGATTTGAAGATTAAAACAAACTGATGCTGAGTGAAATAAACAGAACCAGGAATACTTTGCACACCGTAACAGCAAGAATGTGTGATGGTCAATTATGAAAGATTTAGTTCTTCTCAGTAGTTCAGTGATCAAATGCAATCCCAGTAGACTTTGGACAGAAAATGCCATCATTTGCATCCAGAAAAAGAACTAAGATGACTGAATATAAATCAACAATAATGTGTTCACTTTTTTTTCTGTTTTTCCCCCCAGCTTTGGGGGGAAAATCTTTATATCCAATATTTCTGATAACAGTATCATTTCTAAAATATATAGAAGCACTAATGCATTGTTGGTGGACTTGTAAAATGATCTAACCATACTAGAAAGCAATTTGGAACTATGCCAAACTTTGCAAACTTCAAAAGAAGTGTTCACTTCTTTTTTCTGTTTTTTTTTTAATCTCTCCCATGATTTTTTCCTTTTGCTCTGATTTTTCTCTTCTAACATGCTTTTTAAAGCAAAAGTCATATGAAAAATGCTCTAAATTACTATTGATCAAAGTAATGCAAATTAAAACAACTGTGAGGTGCAATCTTATACCTCTCAGATGTGATAAGATGACAGGAAAAGATGAGAAATTTTGGAGGGTATATGGGAAAACTGGGACACTAATTCATTGTTGTTAGAGTTCTGAAATGATCCAACTATTTTGGAGAACAATTTGGAACTATGGCCAAAGGGCTATTCAGCTGTGTATACTTTTTGATCCAGGTCTGTATCCCCAGGAAATCAAAAAGAAGGAGAAAGGATGTGTGCAAAAATGTTTGTAACTCCTTTTGTGGTAGAAAATAATTGGAAAATGAGTAGATGCCCATCAATTGGGAATGACTGAATAAGTTATGATATATGAAAGTAATTTAATATTATTATCCTATAAGTTGATGAACAAAATGATTTTAGAAAGGCCTGGAAAGATTTACATAAATTGACACTGAGTAAAACAAATATAATCAGGAATACAGTATACACAGTAATAGCAAAATTGTGCAATGATCAACTATGAAAGTTTGGTTCTTCTCAGTGGTTCAATGATGTAAACATTCACAATAAGCTTTGGATAGAAAATGTCATCTCCATCCTAAGAAAATTATGGAGAATGAATTTCACATGCCATATTCACTTTCCCTCCCCCTTTTTTTCTTCTTCTTTCTTTTATTCTCATGACTTTTTCCTTTTATTCTGATTTTTCTCTCCCAAAATGATTCATAAAGTAATGTGTATTTTAAAAAATAATATCTATGTATAACCAGAAAAAAGAAAACAATAAAAAAAAGATGATAAGCTTCTAAACTAGATTAGTGGAATGGGGAAAAAGAGAAAATACATAAAAACATTTCAAAGGTAAAAATAGGCAGGACTTGTGAAATTTATGAATGACTTTTCTATTAGAAAGAATGGAAATTCTTTTCAAAAATCGATTTTAAAATTATTTTGCCTACATCTAAAGTGAAAAGGACAAATTTCCAAAGCCTCTTTCACCATTACCAAACTGCTTGTTGCAATTCAATTATGTGCATGCAAATTGTCAACATTAACAAGTTTGTTATATTAGGATTTTTTATTTATTTCATTTATTTATTTTATTTTTATAAAGTGATTGGTGCTTAAGTCATTGGGGAAATAGGTTCATTTTGACAACTACCCAGGTTATTTTTCAACTGCTGACAAACAAATATTTTTTTCCCTCATTGTATTTCCTTAGCCCCAGGCAAATTAGTGAAGGAAGAATCTAATGGAGCAGAACATACTCTGAAGCTTTCCCTAGCTGGTTACTATAAGCCATCTCCCCTACTTTTACTGGAATTTAACAAGTATTTTGACTGGACATTTGAAAGGTAGTATAGTAAATGAAATATATGGTAGAGGGGAAAGACAAGTAGTTGGAGGGTGGCTGTGTTAAGATACAAAGATCCTAATTCAAATTGACTGCTCAAAGGCATGGTACAAATAGTAAGTTTCTTTATTTTGATTATCATGAAAAGTGGGGCAGTCCCTTCACCAGAAAATCTGAGCAGAGAAAGCCAATTTTACAGAAGTAAGGAGCTTACTTATATAGTTAAGGTTTACAGAAGCCATTAGCACACCCATCTCCTGTTAATACCATTGGCCAATTTGATTTTTATTCCTTATTTGTCTTTGGAATACAGGTGGACTTTTTGTGGTATCAGAATCTTGGTTAAGCAATAAATGTTTCAAAATGTTATTAAGAAAAAGTTGTCAAAATGAACCTATTTCCCCAATGACTTAAGCACCAATCACTTTATAAAAATAAAATAAATAAATGAAATAATTATTCTGTTTTACTTCAGAGGTAAGTAATCAATTAAGCAAGAGGGGTTAAAGGTTTCTAAATTACTGAGCTAGTAACTAAGGGGCTTTGGTCTGTTTCAGGCCTCAATCAATCATAAATTTGATAGCCAGTTTGGAGACTGCTATCTCCAGGCCATTAAACAATAGGTCAGGGTGTTTTTTTTTTTTCTCTAAGCAATTGAACAAGGGTCAAAGGGGATTACCTCAGGTATTTTCTGCTGGAAGAGTACATCTTTGATCTTCTCCCAGAGCCTTAATAATTAAACGGATCCCTAATGTTGAGTTTACTACCCAAGGTTATTATTCTGAGAAATCCTCAGTTTCCCGTTTCACTCAGCTGTTTAAGTTCCAGCTATGCTTAGTAGCTGTGTGACCTGAGCAAATCAATAAAACCTCTGGCCTCTATTTCTTTAACTGATAAAAAAGACTGAGGGACATAGGAACATGGCAGACTAAATGACTACAATGGAATTCATCACTTAAAAGACATTGATAGAAACAAAAAAAAAGCAAAACTGATAAAAATCATCAAAAGGAAAATGTTAATCACTTACATGAACAAAATAAAGTCTGACATGATGATAACATAGAGAGAATACCAGCCTAGGAGTCAGGAAAACTAGAGTTAAAATTTGGCCTCAGACACTTGATACTTACCAGCTTTGTGACCCTTAGCAAGTCACTTAACTACAATTACCTTGCTACTCACCCAAAAATATGGATTTAATGAAGCAGAAAATAAACCACAAAAAAATCTATTGAAAGTATACCAGGAGTATCAAAAACAAAGCTAAAATTTTCTCAAGGTATTATAATAATGGATAATAGATTTACACACACACACACACACACACACACACACACACACACACACAAATTTCTGAAGCTACTTCCTAATTCGTTGATACAACAAAAAAAGTAATTTTATACATATGGGTCCTTTATCTTTGAAAACAAAAATTCAGGTATGTTTGAAGCAATTCATTGAAATTTAATCTAATCTGATGGAATGAAAGAGGCTGGAGGATTCCATTCCTGACATAGCAGTGATGATGAGTAATGGAAGTTCATGAGAAAGATGTTAGTGTGTGTAGATATAATGTAATTGGTTCCAGTATACTAACAACATGGTGGACAACTGTCTCTTTCCCTGGATAATGTTGTAGAAATGGAAGTGGAGATACTTTTTAAATGCTATTCTCCTTGGTCCTTCTTTTTAGTCCTTAATTGTGACTCCTTCACTAATAGGTTCTGGTGACAGACAATGCTGTCCTCTCCCTCTTTTTTTTCAATATATGTTCAAAGTAAACATCCCTCTCTAAAAATTAATGGATGTTCATTGGTTAAATGGAATTGAGACTCAAGTCATATTGGCTAACAGTGAGGAAAATTTATTCAGATGGAGCTCAAACCAATGACAATAGAAAAACACTGCGCAGCTTTCAAAATACCTTTAGAACTCTGACATAGAAATATTGTCCAGGCCAAATACACTATACAAAAATGCTACAATATGCATATTGAGTATGAATCAGGATTAGTATAGCAAAATGATCATGAAAAAGTTTCAGATGTAAAAGGCTTCAAGGTACAAATGGAAAAAGTCAGTAATCCATAGATGAAATAAAAAATAAAAATAACTTTACTAAAGGGAAGATTAGTTGTAGTAAGCTCCCAATTTGTACCATTGCTTTCTAGAGCCTCCACATCGGGGTGATTAAAATATCTTGCTTTCTAGACCCTCCAAGTTGGGATGACAAAATGTACTGCTACTTTCTAAAGCCTCCACATCAGGGTGATTAAAATATACCTTCCAGACTAGCTCTCTGGAAGAACTCAGATCCAACCCGAGTCCTTGGTCTTAGTGGAAGAGTGATAAAGGCAGGAGACTCACAAGGATGGTCAAAGATAGAGTCCATTTATTTCAAGTCTTCTAAGCCCTTAAATACCTTAATAGGATTACATCACTACAGCACACTGAGCATGTGCTAACCATAGAACCATTACATCACCACATCACCACAGCACACTGTGCATTTGTTAACTATAAGCATCCTGTTATAGATATGTAAATGCCTCTTTTTACTGTAAGTATCCCTTGCTTCAAGTAGAACACAGATGGTCACACCTTCCTTGACTTCTCAGGAAGAGTGAGATGCACCAAAGGGATATGGGGAGCCAAACCACATATTGTCAGCAGGTTCTTTCTGGGCTGAAAGGTTTTATATCTTACTCAGATATCCCCCACTCACCCCACTATCTGTGGCCCTCTACAAGTAGTCAGGGAAGAAAAATCAGAAACACAAAAAAACTCCCCTCTCCCAAATTATTTAACTGAAAAAAGGAAGTAATAGAGAAAAGTATTGTATCTGAAGGACAAATTAGGAGAGGACTTAAAGAATCTGTGATTTGAGCAGCTAGGTGGTGCAGTGGGTAGAGCACTAGCCCTAAAGTCAGAAGAACCTGAGTTCAAATCTGGCCTCAGATACTTAATGCTTCCTGGCTGTGTGACCTGGGCAAGTCATTTAATCCCAATTACCTCAGTTTAAAAAAGAAAGAAAGAAAGAAAGAAAGAAATTGTGTGAATTTCCTATAAATTTAAAAAAAATAACCACAATAAGTTCAACAAAATGCACAAGTAGATTTCTAAGAAACACTGAAAATAAAGAATAGATTGCACATAGACATAATTAACAGGATATTAATAGGGACAGAGCCAAATTTCAACTTACCTAGACATATTATGTCAAATTTCAGTTAAAGAAAGACAAGGAAATTATATAATAAATAGCAAAAGAGGAAATAAGTTTTAAAGCATCAATGTGATTGTTTCATGATGTTTTTTCTGCAAAATCAAGGAATAAGAGAAGTCAGACTATATATAATACCCTGAAAATCAAGGAGGAGGAGGAATATAACTTAATCTCAGGTTTTTTTTAAGCTAAGTATTATTTGTAAAAAAAAAAAAAAAAAAAATTCAGGAGTATTTTAGCAATTTGTGAAAAGATAATCCAGTCAAAATATGTTTCAAGATTTAAACCCCAACAGAAATACAGAACCTTTAAAACAGATTTGGGCAATCAAACTAAGTGCTTTAATGAATAAATACAATTGTAATCAGCTTCTTGCTATTCCAATTCAATTACCATAAAGAATTTAAAAACAATGCCTGTATTATTTTGGTTAACTGCTTTATCACAGAGTTAGAAGGAAGAATAAAAAGGAAGGAGGAAGCCAAAGAATAGGTTGATTATAGGTATTATGAATGGAGAAAGAAAAAGCAAGGAAATAAGGTGTGGGGGGGATAGGTGAAAGAGAACAAATTTAGATGGAAGCTTCTACATTAACCAAGGGTTAAGGTTTTTTCCCCCCAAGACATATAGCCTTAATGGTGTAAAAGAACAATATTGTTCAATGTTATGTATTTATATATAACTATATATATATGTGTGTGTGTGTGTGTATGTGTGTGTAATGTGTAATATGTATATATAATAGTATGTTAAGAAGTGTTCTTGAAAATAATCAAACTTAATCAAAGAATGATAGAGATTGCATCAAATTTTCCTCCAATTACTAGATTTGCTTTGGAGTCATGAAGACCTAACTGACAGACATTAGTTGTGGGACCATGAGTAAATTAATTATCCATTTGGTGTCCAAAACAATTCTATAGGTTTGTAAGTTGGAGATAAATCGCCAATCTATTGGTGGAGAATATTTCAACATTGGGAGTTCTCACTGATGAAATCCTAGGCCTGGACTAAAATAACAACAATAACAATCTTGAGAGTGAGTAGATTAAATTTGGTTATAATAAAAAAAAAATTAAAGACAAAAGTTGAGGACCCACATACAAAACTTTTTATAACAGCATTTTTTATTGCAGCAAAAACCTGGAAAAAATGAGAAAGTGCCAATTAATTTGGAAATGGTTCACCAAATTATGACATATGAATAAAATATTAGTGAGCTATAACAAATGATAAAAAGGAAAGATTCAGAGAAAATAGGAAGACTTCTCTGAACTGATCCAAAGTGATGTGAAAACCTGAACAATTTATATAATGACCATAATATCATTAAGAAAAATAATTTGTTACAAGCTGTTATCAATAGGATGATAAGGACCTGATTGATCCAGAATATAAATATATCCTGACAAGTAGTCATTCAGCTTTTATATGAAGACTTTTAGGCAAAAAAAAAAAAAAAGCCCATAGTGAAAAAAGTGGTAGGTTTGGAATCATAAGACTTGCTTTTGAAGTTTGGCTCCATCATTTACTATCTATGTGACCATGAACAGTCACTTCACATGTCTGAACTTCATTTTTCTCACTGATAAAATGAGAGATTTAGATTAGATGACATCCTAGATAACATTCTGAGATCACATGGCCTCCTAAGAAAGCTCATTTCACTTTGGAAGAACTCTAATCATTATAACATTTTTGCTCATGTTGAGTCAATATCTGTAACTTCTGCCTACACTGGAATCAAACAGAACATATCTAATCTGTCTTTTCAATGATAAACTTTCAAATAGTTTAATGCAACTAACATTGTTCCCGCAAAGTCTGATTCTTTAGGCTGAGTATCTCTAATTCTTTTAAATGATCCTTATTTGTCATGGCCACTTAGTCTTCCTTTAGATGTTGCTCAATACTATCTTAAAATCTATATCCTCAAATTTAACATGATGTTCCAGATAATATTCTCATAGAACTTGAAAGCTAAAAAGTATCTCAGAAACTATCTATTCCAGTCTGTAAATGAAAATAAGCTCTTCCATAACATGCCAAAAGTGATCAACTAGCTTCTTACTGAAGATTTCCAAGGAAGGATACCAGTGTTCTAAAATTTGTGCTTCTATTAAATGCAGTCTAAGGTAACACTGGACTTTTTTTTTCTAGGTAAGGGGAGAGAAGTGGTTTGGCTTCCATGTAACATTACTGTTTCATACTGATTCTTTAGTCCCTTCAAATTTTTTTTAATCAATTATTGTCTACTTGTACTTGCCTATCATGTAATTGTGAAATTGATTCTTTGAACCCTAATGTAAAACTTTTCATTTATTCCTATAAATTCCATCTTTATATATTTGATAATTGATTCTAACATGTTGAGATGTTTTTAAGTCCCACATTTATTTTACAATGATAGCTATCATTTAAAGCTCCTTTTCATCTGCTGCTTTGATTTACACCTTCATATCCAACTCCCTTGGATAGCACAATGGAAAGAGCACTGAAGTTGGAATCAAGAGATCTTATTGAGTTCAAATCTGGCCTCAGACATGTATTAGCTATGTGAACCTAGGAAAATCACTTAATCCTGTTTGCCTCAATTCTTCAGCTATAAAATGAGAAGGAAATGGCAAACCACTTCAGTCAGTGTCTTTGCCAAGAAACTCCCAAATAGACTCACAGAGAGTTGGATACTACTGAAATGAATGAATGATAAAATCCAATTCACTTATAAACGTGATCAGCAGCCCAAGGTCAAGGATAGAAACTTAGATAACTTCCCTAGAGACTTGTCCACTGCTCATGGAGCCCCTCTGGGTTCAGCCATTGGTTCAGTTCAAAACTGATGTGCTGTCCTCTTTCTATGTTCATAAGAATAGTATGAAAGTCTCTGGCAAAAACTCTGAGCAGTATTCCCTGCAGTCCATGTCTTCCCCTGGAAGAGCCATCTGTGAGTAGAGTCCTCTTATTCCAACTTCCCTTTCCAGCTTTTTTTCTTAGCATTCCTCTTCATATACTATATATTCCAACCAAACTGTACTGAAAATTCTTCCTCAAACTCAGCATACTAACTCCTAACTCTATATTTTTACATGCATCAGCTTGTAATGTATTCTCTTCTTCTTTTTAGAAGAATTATTTACAGGGTTCAGTTCAAGTGTGTCCTCTTATCTGAATCTTTTCCTTATCCCTCCAGCTAAAAATAGAAGTAGAATCTACTCTACTTCAAGTTTTCCTCAAGCACTTTGGGATCTCTCCTTAGTCTTCATTCCTAACCTTATATTATATCTGTCTGTGTATATAGTATTCCAATAAAACATAAACTTCAAGAGGACAGGGGTCTATGTGAGAATTTTTACCTTTTCTATCATCAGCATATAATAAAGTGCCTTGCTTAATAAATATTTGCAGAGTGGCATCTGAGAGTCTTTTGTCGCATTTTAATCATTTAATTTGTGCAATGTCTTTTCTCCAGCAAATTAGTCTTCTCTCTCTACAGCCATCTTTTCCTAGAATTCAGATCTGGGAGTTAGCCAGTGGTTCCTGAACCTATTTAGAATATTTTCTAATTAATTTGATGAATTTATTTTCTAAAAAAAGGATTTGGGCAATTATTGAGTCATTAATGCTTCCAAAAAGCAAATTGTTCTGATATAGAAAACATTTGTTCATCTTATGTTACCCCTAGCCAGCTTCTGTTTCACATGTGACATTTCAGAAGCAATCACTCCAAGAAAACTTAAAAGACCAAGGAATGAATGATAGACATTTTTATCAACTTTAAATGGCATTTTTTTAATGTTAAGAGACCATAACAGTCAGCAAGTATAAGGCTTTTATGTGTTTTATTGAGTAATATGCTTTCTTTTACAACTAGCATTACCAAACCATCTCTAAGGTCTCTTCCAGTTATTTCTTAAGATTCTATGAAGTAAGAGTGTTAATGTACCTGAAATCACCCCCAAAAGCAGACATTGTGGGATTTTATACTAATAATGACAGGAAAGGAATTTTTTTTTATTTAGTAGGGTATGTTTATGCTTAAATAAGTTCCTGATGCTTGGATGGCTTGGAAAGGCAATGGGAAAACCACTTTCAGAGTGGTCAGGTTTGACTCAAGTGCCTCAAGTCAAGTGCTTTTGACTTGATCAAGCATTCTAGAAAGCAATTTGTTACTATGCCCAAGGGGCTATAAAACTATACATGCCCTTTGATCTAGCCACTATTGGATTATATCCCAAAAAGAGCCACAAAAAAGTGGAAAAGAAGTTAATTGTATAAGGGTATTTATTTTTTCAATAACTTTTTATTTTTCAAAATGCAGGCAAAGATAATTTTCAACATTCACCTTTGAAAAATCTTGTGTTACAATTTTTTTTTCTCTTTTTCCTCCCTTTTTTCCTTTTCTAGAATCTTTTATGTTCCTAGAAAGCAAGTAATCAGTATAGGTTAAACATCTGCAATGCTTCTAAATGTATTTCCATATTTGTCATGTTGTACAAGAAAAATTAGACCAAAAGGCAGAAAAAAAACATGAGAAAGAAAATAACAAAAAACAAAGGTGAAAATACTATACTCTGATCCACATTCACTCTCCATAGTTATTCCTCTGGATGATCACAAGTCTATTGGAATTGCCTTGAATCACTGTTGAAAAGAGCCAAGTCCATCACAGTTGATCATCACATAATCTTATTGC
This sequence comes from Antechinus flavipes, assembly GCF_016432865.1. Lineage (NCBI taxonomy): Eukaryota > Metazoa > Chordata > Mammalia > Dasyuromorphia > Dasyuridae > Antechinus > Antechinus flavipes. The sequence goes on along the minus strand of NC_067399.1, from coordinate 627,646,782 downwards.
TGTGTGCAAGTTTCTCTTGGTTCTTTTTAGTTCGTTTAGCAGCAGTTCATGCAAATCTTTCCAGGCCTTTCTGAATTCAGTCTGCTGATTATTTCTTAAAGAATAAAAATATTCTATTACATTCATATACCATAACTTATTCAGCCATTCCCCAACTGATAGGCATCCACTCAGTTTCCTTTCTTGCTACTACAAAAAGGTTGGCCCCAAACATTTTTGCACATGTGGTTTCTTTTCCCTTTTTTATGATCTCTTTGGGATACAGATCTAGTAAAGACCCTGCTAAATCCAAGGGTATGTACAGTTTTACAGTTCTTTGGGCAGTTTCAAATTGCTCTCCAGAATGGTTGGATCAGTTCACAACCACCAAAAATATATTAATGTCCCAGTTTTCACACATCCCTTCCAACATTTATCATTATTTTTTCCTCACATTTTGGCCTATCTGAGAAGTGTAAGAGTTCTCTTAATTTGCATTTCTCTAATCAATAGTGATTCAAAGCATTTTTTTCATATGTCTGGAAAGACTATTTTCTTTGTCTGAAAATTTTCTGTTCATATACTTTTTGTTATTGTGTTTGTCCTTCATTCTTGAAGAAGACCATGACTTTCAAGGAAGTGATGCTATAACATTCAAATGAATTGGATTTAAATAAGGAAGGATAGTGCCATCCATTTATCAATTGGGATGGTTTATGCTCTTATAAATTTGAATCAATTATCTATGTATTTTAGAAATGAGTCCTTTATCAGTGAATCTAAAATTTTCACAAGTTTTCTACTTCCCTTCTAACTTTGGCTGCATTGATTATGTTTATACAAAATCTTTTTAATTTAATATAATCAAAAATTATTTACTTTGCATTTCATAATATTCTCTAGTTATTCTTTGGCCATGAATTCCTCCCTTCTTCACAGATCTGAGAGGTAGATTATCCCACATTATCTTAATTTGCTTTTAGGATCAACGTTTATGTCTAAATCATGAACTCATCCATTTCTATCTGATCTTGGTATACAGTATTGAGTTTTGTACAGTGCCTAGTTTCTGCCACACTATTTTCCAGTTTTCCAGCAATTTTTGTCAAACAGTGAGTTTTTATTCCAGAAGCTGAAATCTGTGGATTTATCTAACATTAAATTATTATAGTCATTAATTATTGTGTGATCTGAACTTAACCAATGATCCACTACTCTATTTCTGACCAGTACCAAATTGTTTTTGTGATGACTGTGTATTTAAAATCAGCCGGAGTCAGAAATTCAGGTTAAGGGGAAAATCCTCAATCTTTATTCTCAGTAGAGATAAAGGAGGATTGTGATAGCAATATGGACAGCTGCAACAGGAAGCCAGCCAGGAGAGGTGAAGGGGGATTGCAGTTGAAAAGAGGATCAGAGGTGAAGGGGGGTCATGGTAGCAATGCAAGCAGCTGTGTCAAGAAACCAGCCAGTTGTGTCTCTTTCCGCTTCTGCTTCCTTTTCCACTCCCCTGCCTTCACCCACCAAAATCATCATTTCCTATACAACACATCAGGACTTGCACAAAGAGTGGGCAGGGGCCTTTCTTTCTCCAAGCATATATATTAATAGAGTATGGTCCAATTACTATTTAGCCTCATGTGCTTGGGACCTCAGTGCATCAACTCAATCCTCAGCCCATTACATGTTTTGATGACTGCTCCTTTATAATATAGTTTTAGGTCTGATACAGTTAGTCCCCCTTCCTTTGCATTTTTTTTCATTAATCCCCTTGAAATTTTTGACCTTTTGTTCTTTGTTACTATTTTTTTATCTTTATAATGTCTTGATAGTTTGATTGATATGGAACTGAATATAATATAGATAGTATTGTCATTTTATTTATAGGATGGCTGTTCCATGAGCCAACTTGATATTCTTCCAGTTGTTTAGATCTAACTTTATTTATGTGAAAAGTGTTTTGTAATTGTATTCATATAGTTATTGGCTTTATCTTGGCAGGTAGAATCCCAAAGATTTCATATTATCCAAAATTATTTTAAATAGGATTTATCTTTCTCTTATTCCTGGACTTTGTTGGTAACACATAGAAATATCAATGATATATGTGAGTTTATTTTGTATCCTGACACTTTCCTAAAGTTTTTAATTGTTGCCAGTAGTATTTTACTTGATTCTCTAGCATTTTCTAAGTATACCATCACATCATTTGTGAAAAGTGATAATTTTGTTTCCTCATTACCTACTTTAATCCCTTCAAATTCTTTTTCTTCTCTTATTGCTTAAACTAACATTTATAGTACAATATTGAATAGCAGTGGTGATAATGGGCAACCTTATTTCATCCCTGTTCTTATTGGGAATGCTTTTAATTTATTTCTATTACATATAATGCTTGCTGATCATTTTAGAAAGATGCTACTTAACATCTTAAGGAAAACTTAATTTATTACTAGGCTCTCTAGTGTTTTTAATAGGAATCAATGTTGTATTTTGTCAAATGTTTTTTCTGCATCTGTTAATATAATCATATGATTTCTGTTAGTTTGGTTATTGATATAGTCAATTATACATGTAGTTTTTCTGATGTTGAACTAGCCCTGCACTGCTGGTATAAATCCTACTTGGTTGTGGTATATTATCCTGGTGATAACTTGCTGTAATCTCTTTGCTAATATTTCATTTAAAATCTTTGCATCAATATTCATTAGAGAAATTATTCTATAATTTTCTTTCTCTGTTTGGTACTTCCTGATTTAGATGTCAGCACTATATCTGCATCATAAAAGGAACTTGGAAGGACTCCTGTACCAGGGTATTTATACAGCTCTTTTTGTAGTGGTTAAGGGACTGAGGGGATGACCATCTATTAGGAAATGGCTGAGCAAATTTTGGTATATGATTGTGATAAAATATTATTGTGCTATCAGAAATGATGAGGCAGAGCACAGAGGCAAGATGACAGAGAGTAGACACATCTTTATCTGAGCTCCTCCTGGCATCCCTCACATCAACCCTAGATCAAGACTCTAAACTGGTTTTGAATTAACAGAACCCACAAATTCTTGGAGTGTAACAAGATTCCAGTAGAAGATATTTTGGAAGAAACTTCAGAAAAGGCCTGTTTCAATTGGGCAAGAGTGGAAACAGCCAAGTGCACAGCACAGGGACCCAGGGTGATGTGGCAGCCTCATGCTAGGGAATCTTCTGGGAGACTCTTGGCCAAAGTATAGCAGTGTTGGCTGCCCTGTCCTGATTACAAATTAACAGATTAGCAGATTAACTGTGAGATATCCAATACAAATATAAAAGGCAAATAGTAAGCCTCTGAACCCCAGAATAATGGAGGACTTGGCCACTCCCACTCAGCACCAGAAGGAAGTCAACAGCACCAGCCCAGGATAACATAAAGTCTATGTCATTTGTAGAGCAAGCTTGGGCTGTCCTAAGAGCAGACTGAAATCTGCTTTTTAAAAAATTGAACACACACACAAAAAAAAAAAAAAAAAACCTCTGATGATATACAATTTTTAAGGAAAAAGAGAACAGACCTCAAACCCTGAGGATCCTAAATGCAAATTGTCTCCAGATAAAGCCCCAAAGGATGACATGAGTTTGACCCCATCTCACAAAGCTCTCTTGGAAGAATTCAAAAAGCATCTTAAAGGAGAGCTAGAAGAAAAATGGGGAAATGAGAACTCTGAAAGAGAGTTTGGCAAAGGAAATACAGAAATTATCTGAAGAAAACTCCTTAAAAAATAGGTTTAATGAAGTGGGAAAATCATATTACTCCTTACAAAATAGATTTGAAACAGAAACCAATTTGTTGAAAAATAGAATTTGTGAAATGGAAAAAAATCCAATGAACAAAACACTTCATTTTAAAAAATATAAAAAGGAGATTAAAAAGTTAATTGAAAAAATAATTCACTAAAAATTAGAATTGAACAAATTGAAGTGAATGACTCAATTAGACTTTGAGAACCAAACAAAACCCCAAAAAATGAAAAAATATAGAAGAAAATGTAAAATGTTTTATTGAAAGAACAAGTGACCTGGAAAAGAGATCTAGGAGAAACAATGTAAGAATCACTGGGCTTCCTGAAAACCATGAGGAAAAAAAAAAAAGAGTAGACATATTTCAGGAAATCTGCTCTAATTTCCTAGAAGCAGAGGGTTAAATAACTATTGAAAGTATTCACCAATCACCTCCTGAAAGAGACTGCAAAATTAAAACTCCAAGGAACATCATAGCTAAATTTCAGAATTATCAGATTAAGGGAAATAATTTTGCAAGCAGCCAGAAGAAAACAATTCATATATCAAGGAATCATAATCAGTATTACCCAGGACCTAGCAGCTTCTACTTTTAAGGATGGAAGGATCTGGAATCTGATGTTCCAGAAGGCAAATGTACTTGGATTGCAGCCAAGAATCAACTATCCAGCAAAACTGAGCATTACTTTTCAGGGGAAAAGATGGACATTCAATGAAACAAATGAATTTAATTTTATTTCTGATGAAAAGACCAAAGGTGAACAGAAAATTTAATCTTCAAATACAAAACTTAAGAGAAGCATAAAAAAGTAAAAAGGAAAAAAAAATAGCTTTTTTTAAAAGTAAAAAAAGCTTATATCCTATGTGGGAAGATGTTATGTTTAACTCTTGAGATCTGTATCTCTATAATGGGTATACTTAGAGAGGGTAATATAACTTGATTTTATTGTGATGTTATAACAAGGAAATTAAAAGAGGAAATGAAATTCTGCTGGAAAAAGAGAGGAATGGAGTTAAAATGGAATAAATTATATCTCATGAAGAGGCAAAAAGACCTAATAAAATTGAGGGAGAGAAGAGAGAAGGATGAGTATCATGTGAATTTTATTCTCATCAGATTTGGCTCTAACAGAGAATATCAGACATATTTAGCTTCACAGAAAAACTTGTTTCTCTCTATAAGGAAGTAGGAATGTAAAGGGGAAATGAAAGGGGGAGGCTAATAGAAGAGAGAACAGAAGTAGAAGAGGAAAGGTATAGGAAAGAAGGAAAATCTGATAAAAGAGGAGGGCTGTTTGAGAGAGGCAGTAGTCAGAAGCAAATACTGGGAAGGAGCAAAAGGGGGAAAAGAAAGAGGAAAGTATAACTTATGGAAAGAGTTAGTAATTTTAATTGTGAATATGAATGGTATGAACTCTCCCATAAAATAGAAGTGGACAGTAGACTGGATTAAAAACCAGAATCCTACTATATGTTATTTACAAAAAACACATTTTAAGCAGAGTGATACATTCAGAGTAAAGATAAAGACCAGAGCAGAATCTATTATGCTTCAGTTGAAGTAAAAAACAACAACAACAACAACAACAACAAAACCAGAGGTAGTGATCCTGATTTCAGATCAAGCAAAAGCAAAAATGGATCTAATTAAAAGAAGTAAGGAAGGGAACTACATCTTGCGAAAGAGTACCATAGATAATAAAGAAATGTTAATATTAAATATATATGCAACAAGTAGCATAGCATCCAAATTCCTAGAGAACAAGTTAAAAGAGATGCAAGAAGAAATAGACTCCAAAACTATACTAGTGGGGGATCTCAACCTTGCTCATTTTCATAAAATGAACCACAAAATAAATAAGAAATTAAGAGGTAAAAAAGAATTCTAGAAAAGTGAGGTATGATAGACCTTTAGAGAAAATTGAATGGAAACAGAAAGGAATATGCTTTTTTCTTGACAGTACATAGAACCAATACAAAAATTGATCATGTATTAAGGCATAAAACCCTCAAAATCTAATGCAGAAAGTCAGAAATAGTGAATGCATTTTTTCAGATCACGATGCCATAAAAAATTATATGCAATAAAGGCCAGAGGAAAATGGACCAAAAATTAATTGGAAATTAAATAATGTAATCCTAAAGAATGAGTGGGTAAAACAACAAATCACAGGCACAATTGATAATTTCTTCCAAAAGAATGGTAATTATGAGACAACATATCAAAACTTATGGGATGCAGCCAAAACAGTATTTAGGGGAACTTGTATAAACTAGGGAAAGAGAAGATCAGTGAATTAACATATAACTAAAAAAAAATTACAAAAAGAATAAATAAAAAACCTCCAATTAAATACCAAATTTGAAATTCTGAAAATAAAAGGAGAGAATAAGAAAATTGAATGTAAAAAAACTATTAAGTTAATAAACAAAAGAATTTATTTTATAAAAAATGCCAACAATATGGATACACTTTTGTTAATTTGACTAGAAAAAGGAAAGAAGAAAATCAAATTGTTAGTATCAAAAATGAAAAGTATCACCAATGAAGAGAAAATTAGAGAAATAATTAGGGGTTATTTTGCCTAATTATATGTCAATAAATATAATAATCTAAATGAAATGGAGAACATTTATAAAAATATAGATTTCTCAGATTAACAGTGAACATTGTAAAATCACAAACAAAAATCATAAAAATTACAAAAATGTGACAATAAATAGACCGTGAGAAGGACATTTTTTTTACTGCATGAAAAGTGAGAAGAAGAAGGCAAAGGGTTGCCCTGTTATACTTCAGCTACATGAAGGGTATATGGGATAAATTGAGTGAAGACTCATTAGGATATGGCTTCCAACCTATGCCTTAATTATGACTTGAGACTTTGTAATATCAAATTAAGCTATAACTAAAAAGTTGTAGGTTATCAATTGTCTTGCATGAACATTCTCTTCCTGTTTCCTACTACCTCTTAATTAGCATTTAAGTACTTTTTTTAAAGGTAACTTATTCTTTTGTTTCTGGAATATATTTCTGTGTTTGGAGTATAAGCTTGGACACCCCCAGACAAAGAGAGAAAAGGTCAAATTGAGAGGGGTTTCTGTTCTATTTAATCTTGTGCTTTGCATTCTTTTAATTGACATCTTGTTGGTTAGGAGTTGCCCTTTCTCTGGAGATAATAATAAATACTTATTTTTGTTTGTTTTTTCTTACTCTGAGAGTCTCTGATTTTAATTTGTCCCATACAAGGGCAACTTAAAATTTTCATTTCTCTATGCAAGTACACAAATAGCTGAGTATTAATTGAATAATGATTTGAGGGTTAAAAATAAATTTTAGGGAGGTGAATTTGCAGTTATGTAATACACAAAATAATAAAGGTTGATTATCTTTATCTTTATGTTCATGATCCCTTTCAGTTTCTATTCTAATTCCTATACAATCAAAAAAATGTAAAAGAAGAAAGGTTCCTTTGAAAATTATCTTGTCTCAACATTTCATATTACAGATGAGGAATCTGAGGCAGAAAAAAGTAAAGTGACCTTCCCACAATTACTCATCTTGCCTATTCATCCATTCAGCAGATTGTAGTCCTGTTCATTTAACTGACCTGTTTCTAGGGGATGATTCATTTCATCTTAGTTTCAGATCATCTTTTCTCTATCATTATATGGATGAAGATATTTTTATTGACGTAAAGAATTATGATGTTCATAAAGTTTGAGAGATAATTTCTGGGTAAATAGTCATTTTATTAATAAAGGTGGCACTTGAAGAAAAGAAATCATGACACTCTTGAATGCCAAAGACCCTCATGGTGGGCTCAAGACTCATATACCTGTGAAAAAGTGGGTGTTTCAGAGGGTTTCAATCAACTTTGTTTAGTTAACAAGCAATGAAAGAAGGAATATTACAACAAAAAGTGGGTTTATTCCAATGAGGGGCTGAGGGAGTGATATCATGTCACTCTTTGACCAAAAAACCAGCCCCAGCTTTGAGTAATCTAATCAAAGAATTTCTCCCCATCCAAACTGAATAGAACACAATAGGTTTCCCTATGTCTTAGATTAAATCCCTTGCAAAATTGGGTGGGGTCTGACCAAAATTGAGAAAAATTAATTCAATCTCATTATCAGTGGTTTCCTTCAAAAGGCCAAACTTGGAAATAAGGGATATTAAAAGGGGGAATTCTGGATCTCCCCAAATCATTGGTAATCAGTAATCATCTTGATGCAGGTTGTGGTCCCTTTAAGAAACTAGTCCTTTCAGATTGATTTATTCCTTTCTGATTCCCAATCCCTCCTAGATGATGCATTATCAATTCAAGAAGCTAGGACCTTTGATTCACAAATCCTGGTCAAAAGCACCTCTTTGAATTCCAATAGGAGATCCTGGCTCTCCCAGCCCCCATTGGATCTGAGCCAACTTGGGACTTCACTCACCGGCCCCTTTAGCTAAATCTCTCATTATAAAAGAGTCAAGCTGGAGTCCTCTCCTTGCAGAAGATCGAAACATGCCAGCACCGTTCCTGGCACCAAGGACTCTCTTCCTACTGGAATACTGTTTCGGGTGCCCTCTTCTCTTTACTTAACATCTTTTATTAAGTAGACTTTAACCTTACTTCCAAACCCCATAATAAACCTCTTTTATCAATCTAGGTTTTTGGGTCTGTAAATTCCTTTACAGGGGACTCTTGTGCTGCTACTAGACCTCATTTAACTCCCTATCCTTGCCCCGAATCCAAAAGGGTTGCAGGGGACCTCTATTTGACTCCCTGTACCCTGAACTTGCCACTAGAGCCCATTTTCATTTGGGTACCCCAAATCCAGACCTCATCATTTTTTCTCAGGATGGCTCCAAATAGATATGGACCCCTGTTTTCTCTGGACTTAGGTTTTTTAGGCCCTGTCATTAATGGACATTTCAGTCACAGTAGGAGCTATATCTATTAAAATACTCATCTAACATTTATATCAAAATCTGCCTCATCAAGTCAAATGAGACAGTTGTAAAGTGATTTGCAAAACAAAGCACTATGTAAATGATAACTATTAACATCATTAATATCATCAGAAAGGAGTCATTAAGTAGCCCATACAATTTATATTACACATTTAATTCACTCACATTCCCCAGAATATGAATCTCACTATTTTGGAATTCATTCTCTTACTTTTTTGTTCATGGAATTGAACAGATTTCTAGAGCTCAGTAGTTTGGGGAAAGTTGGGGAGGGTCCCTGGGGGATGAGAAGAAAGGTTTTTATTTTCTTGTTGTTTTGAAATATTCTCTTTAAAACAATGATCTTTTCCACCTTCGTGGGTCTGCATATATTCTCAGGTTTTGGATCAGCCAAGTGTGTGTTTTCCAGAGGCCAATTCCTCCAGGAAGCAGGAGATGGCAAATTAACTTCAAAAGTGCCTGAGCCAGGTGGGGAGGTGAATGTAAAAGCTGAATTGTGATGCAAATGAACTGCTCCTGGTGCTTTTGAAGCTGTCTCCTTAAGGGGAAGAAAAATTACATGGTGTAATAGTTCATTTTTCAATTTTGACCCTGATTTGGCAGCTGCAAAGTCTGTGGTAGAGAATTCCCCACAAACTGGATCTGTGGTGTAACAAGTCAATGGTTCACTTATTATTAGAACAGTGGATTGATGAAATGAAATGAATTTCTGGCCCTTTCCTCTTGCTTTTGATTTTTTTTAAGGGTTGGTAGAAGTGTCAAGTCATTATGGGGTAATTTTCAATCCATTGTGTTCCAAAACAATTAAGTTCAGTGAGACTTGATCTATATGTGTATATATAGGCATGTTTATATATAGATATAGAGTATGTGTCATGCAATACAATCTAGACAATTAAAAGAATCAGTCTTGATATCTCTATGTTCTATAAGATAGCTTTGCAGATAACTTTCCCCAGCTGCAGAGTAATCTTTGCTTTGAATAATGTGCTTTCTGGAGAATATGAGTCCTCAGCTCTTTGGGGAAAGGATTTCTCATTAGTAGTCATACAAATGATTGTCTTTGGGTCTTAATGGTGCCTGATGTAGACTAGGTCACTCAGCCCCTCTTTCTCCCACTGTGGAGATGCCTCGTTAATTCTGCCCAGTCCTTTCCCAGCATGATGGAAATTGACATATTCTTATTGGTGGGAGTGACAAATAACTGGAGGAAATTAAACAGAGTGGATCAGCACTGCCTAAATGTATCCAGTCTTGTTTATAATTTATAGGATGCAGCAGGAGCAATGGAGACAAGGAATTAGAAAAAAGCTGCTGGAGAGATGCCATTGGAGAGGAATTTAAAGGTCCCTTGCCTTGGACTTCTGTTTCAGAATGGGCTCCACCTAGGTTGTCTGAAATTTGACAGAGCTAACAGCCAGACTGTCATGCCCTTAGGACAAATAATGCTTTGCTCAAGCTGAAGCTGGGGGGAAAAAAAAAAAAGACTGAATGCCCTCATCCTGACTTTCTGAATTTCTAGAATCTCATATCCTTATGTATAGATAAACTACTAAAGGTCACCTCTCTAGTATATCCCGTGTCCCTCTATTTCCAAACCCATTTTATAAATATACCTCCTCCCTTTCTTTTAAATTGTAGTGTTTTCTTTCTTAGCACTATCTATTTATTGCAATCTGCAAAATTGTGCCCAGAGTGGAAGCCTGGATGTGTTTATAGAAAAAAAAAAAAAAAAAAAAAAAAAAAAAAAAAAAAAAAAAAGGTGGTGGTGGTGGTTGGGGGTTGGGGTGAGGTTATGGAGTGTGGGAAGAAATGAGTATTCTATATGGCCTAAAATGATCTTTCTGTCTGTCTTCATTCCAGCCTTCCTGATGTGATTTGCAAAACTATTTCCCTATCTGAGATGCTGTTTGCTGCTGTTTTCTTTTCTCTCTCTCCCTGCTTCACATTCAGAATCTGAGACCTAATTTTCATAAAAACTAAACATTGCCAGTCCTGTACTTTCCAGACCTGACCCAAGAGTTGTTTGACTGTACTCAAACCCATCTGACAACCCTTGGCTGCTGATTAGTATGCAGGGTAAGCATGGTGAGCCTCTATAACCTTGATAAATTAAAAATTGGCTTATCAATATTCAATCAACCCACCTCATTTGTCCAAATGCCTGACTTCCTTTCTGGCAGATTTGAGTTAACAGGCACTACATAAGTAAATGGAATTAAAATTACATATTCTTCCCTTAAACCAAAATTAAATCAGTCTGTCCCTAATGTCAACTTAAGTTCTATAGTTAGGTAATAGGAGGATAATATATAGTGGCAGATACTGCACGGTAAAGTGTTAGTTTTCATTAGCTGTCAGGGCTTCCCCATCAGCGGAACAGCTAATTCAATGCTTCACTTGGAAATTGTGGGCATGGCAAGTTCAATCCGAATATGCCTATTGATATTAAAATTAAACATTGCTGAGCTGACTGCTTCCTTCTATAGTTTTATTTATGGGCTTTCGAGACATGGGAATGAAATGATTACCAAGCTCCATGTTTTGTGTGACCACAATTCTCTGGGGCTCTTCTGCTTTTTCCTCTCCAGCTAATTTGACCTCTGGTCCTTGACTAGCTAGGCTTCTGCTTAGATGAAAGCTCTTGTAACAAGTCCTTGCCCTGGTTCTACTCTGTTAGGATATGAGACCAAAAAGAGCCAAAATGCTTTTAATTATAACAGGCACTGAACCAAAAGGATTCTAAGATCATTTCATCCCACTGTAAATCTGGACAGTTTGTTTCATCAATGACCAGTCCACCTGTTTGGTTCCATAATTTTGATCTAGATGATTTGGGGATTAAGTTTTCCCTTTCATTTCTCTTGCTTAACTATCTTGTCTTCTCTTACTATCATTCTAAGATTTAGGTCAGAGTCTCACATTTGTCTCACTTCATATCTTTCATATATTAAACTTTTGTTTCCCTGGTTGGTTTGTTTTCTGATGTATGTGTCCAGAAATCCCAAAAGTTACTAATAAATATAACTCCTGAAGCATTTGAGTATACCTGGTATTGAGTGGTACAAGCCACTCAGCTCAGCCTATTACCACCCTCTCTCCATCCTGCACCAGTGTTAGTTGCTTTATCCTTATGTGCTCTTCTTTCAGTGGACTAGCCTTTGTCATTTCTGAATAAACTATTTCCAATCTTCAGCTCTATAAATTAAGATATCAATTATTTAGAATGTATGTGGCATTGTAGCATTAAATCATACATCATAATAAGAAAATAATAAGGGAAAAGGTTGTAAACAAGAATTTATGAAGGATCTATTATGTGTCAAGGACTCTACTAAGTACTTTTCAAGTATTATTTCATTTGATCCTCAGGATGAGGTAGGTTGTCATTATTATACCCATTTTACAGATGCAGAAATGAAGGTAGACAGAGATTAAGTGACTTGCCCAGAGTCGCAAAGCTTATATATGTCTGAAGATGAATTTAAATTCAAATCTTCCTGACTTCACACTCAGGACTCCATGCACTGAACCATCTATCCATCATCATCTGAAAAGATAATTTTCAGAAATGATTTTAGCAAAAATAGTGAATGCCTAGGAAAATTTCACCCACAGTACTGTTTTTTGGCGGGGGTGGAATTGATGTATTAATATTATCCAGATAAGAAGAATTTTTTTCTTCTAGAATGTTAGCTCTCTGAGGGCAGGGACTGTTTACTTTATAGTATCACTTAGATTTTGATATAGGATGAAGTCTCAAGACAATCAAGTGAATCTCGAATTAAATAAATTTAAGCAGAAATCAGATCTGTGAAATGCAGGAGTTGTATTCAAGTCAAAAAGCCTTTCCTAAAACCAGATCATGATGATGGAGGCCATGTGCAATTTTTTTTGGGGGGGTTCACAGCCCTTAACTCAGAACTTGGCACACTAGTAGCAATTCCAAATGCTATCTCAAACTGGATGTCCAATAGATTTCTTAGACTCAGCATATCCAAAATTTGACTCATTAGCTTTCTCCTCAAAATCTTCCTCCATTTCTGTCTCCCCTATTAGTGTTGAAGGAACCCCTATCTTCCCACTCAAAGTGCTTCACAATTTAGCCCTTTCCTATGTTTCCTGTCTTCTTATACCCTACTATCCCCAACATATTCAGCAACAAGACACTTTACCTAGCATTTTCACTGATTCTCTCCCATGCCTGGAATTCTCTTCTTCCTCATCTCTATCTAGGTTTTATTTTTCTTCAAGTTCCAAATAAAATATCCTCTTCTACAAGAAGTCTTTCCTTATACCTCTTTAATTCTAGTGCCTTTCTTCTATTATCTCCAATTTAGACCATCTTTCTTCTGTTTATACAAAATTGTTTTTGTATTGTCTTCCCCATTAATTAGATTATAAGCTCTTTGAAAGCAAAAACTAATTTTTTTGCCTCTTTTACCAGTACTTAACACAGTGCTGGACACATGATAAGTAGGTGCTTAATAAATACTTATGGATTTTAATAGGCACTAATTTTTAAGGCCCTGAGATTTTTGTATGTTATGAATAAAACTGAAATTATTGTCTTTCAGGAAAAAATTATTATGGATTGACTGTAAACTATTGTTTACAACAGGAGTGAGAGAATGAATGAACAAAGGTAGACTTTGATATTATAGATTCAATTTTTTTTGTTTTTTTAATTTTTTGATGTTTTATTTTTTCACACTGTATATACTTCCTAATCTCTTCTTTCTTTAAAACAAAGTGAACCAAAAAACAGACAAATTCAAACCTAGGCCTCATTAGAATAATAAAAAAACAATTAATACCAACTGATATAATAACCAACTTTTCTGCACCTGTGATTCATCAGTGGTCTTTGGTGGTTGATATTTTGATTGATGGTTGAAATTTGATTGACTTTTTAAGTTGTTTTCATTTACATTCATTCACATTTATATAATTTTACTTATTACATAGTTTACCCTCCTGATTCTCTTTTCTTTTTCTCCCATGAAATAATATGAGGGATTCAGAGACGTAAAGGAAAGAGATAACCTAACAATGGTTTCAATAAAAAAACCCCTATAGCAAGTATTTTATATTCTGGGTTTCTTTGTCCACCAAAAGGTTCTATGAACTTGAAGGGAGAAAATAGATCTTTTTTACCCTCACTTGACATGTAATCGTTTGTATTTTATTTTATGTTTTCAAAAGCAATCTTTTGAAAAGAAATCCTCAGACTTCCCTAGATTGCCATGATCCCAAAGAGTTAAGAAATCCTGCCTTCCAGGAGGAATTTGGAATTCTTCATCAGGACCTAGAGATCTTTCCAGAGCAGTTTCTTTAGAAGACAATTTTCTTGGTAGAATTTTTCAGTTACTAATTAGTCTGCTTTACCTGCTGTAATGGGCTGAAGCTCGAGTTGATGCATTGAGGTCCCAAACACATGAGGCTAAATAGTAATTGAACCATACTCTATTAATATATATGCTTGGAGAAACAATGGCCCCGCCCACTCTTTGTGCAAGTCTTGATGTGTTGTTTAGGAAATGACAATTTTGGTGGGTGGAGGCAGAAGGGTGGAGAGAGAAGCGGAAAGAGACTGCTGGCTGGCATCTTGTTGCAGCTGCTCACATTGCTAATCTCCCTTCACCTCAAAAAGAATAAAGATTGAAGATTTTCCCTTAACCTGAATTTCTGACTCTGGCTGATTTTAAAATACTTGGTCATCACAACCTGCCTCAGAAGCAGTGGTGCCTTCCTGGAGTTGGAGAGGTGCATGGCAGATTCCCCAGGGACTTTTGGCAGGACTTGGGAGGGTAGAGATTGCATTTTGCCATCCTGTTCTGATCTCAAGCAGAGCATGATTACAGATAGCTCCACACATACCCAGTCCAATCTTCACATGCCATTGAATGTTTCCTGCTTCCACCAGCAATCTGATTTATTCTCACTCACAGAGAATTTCAGTACTCTGGATTTTAGAGTCTGCAAGTCATTCCCCAAATCACCTATTCTTCACTAAGTTACTCATGTTTATTCTTCAAGTTCATGTTATCTAAAATGGAGGCCAGTGATAACAAAAATATTTTTTCCCTCCATGCTTAATGGTCATACAAGGAGAAACAGAACAGACTACAGAGCAGTAGTCTATACAAACAAATATAGAAGCCCCAAAATAGATACTGAATCAGACAGACAGAGACAATGACTATGAGAAAAAAGAGAAAAAAAGACCATTATTTCTGTATGCTCTATGCTATCCAAATAGGAAAAAGAGGGTAGGAAGAAAAAAGGAAAAAGAAAAAAAAAAAGAAAGATTGCTTCAACTTAAGTCATTCTGGTATAGTAGAAAGAAAAAGAGAACTGGACTGAAAAAGGCAAGATGCTTGAACGTATTTCCAATTCTCATAACTAGCTGCATGACCTTGGAGCCTTCATTTTTTGGAATCTACAATTCCTCATCTTTAAAATGAGTGGGACTCAATTATTTCTAAGCTGGTAATGCATCCATACCCAAAATTCTATTGTTCTCTATAAACAGTTTAATAATAATAATAAAATAACTTATATAATGTTTTAAAGCAAACAAAGTACTTTATAAAAATCTCATATTATCCTTATAACAACCTTAAGATATAGATACTAGCATTAATACCATTTTAAAGATGATGAAATTGAAAATCAGAGCCTTGAAGTGACTTCTCCAGAATCATTCAGTGAGCTAATGGAATGGTGCCAGAATATAGATCTCCTAACTCAGAATCATAGGACATTAGATCTGGAAGCACTCTTAGGGATCATCCATTCCAAATTCATCATTTTTTACAC